>NC_134582.1:88488090-89121304 GCF_037038515.1 Microtus pennsylvanicus
CCTTGGCAATGGGTACAGCAAGGAGGCAGTCAGGGCAGGGGCTTTACCTTAGCGTTGAAAGACCAAGACTGGTGTGGCCAGGATTCATCCTCACCTCATTCCTCCATCCCTTGATTGCGCCTGTTTGGAAAGGGAAGTACCCACTTCAGAAAATAAACAGTGTCCGCAGCAATCCTGCTGCCTTCCCAGCTGTGGATCCGGAGACCAAATTTCAGGAAATACTTCCTTGCCTCTGTCACCACTCCTTTCATTGGCATAGATTCCTGTGCTAGAATCCACTGCCTAGTGAACAAAATGGAAGACTCCAGCAGAAAGCAGAGCCTGGCCACCCCCAAGGATACCGCAGAGCCGGTCTGTCGACCACGTGATTGCCCACACCTGTTCTGTTATGTGAAAGACCCATGAACATGCTAGTTAGATGACTTAGCATGTCTAGTCTGCCACTGATGCAGTGAGCCTTTCATCCCAAGGAGGATTGCATGAGATTTTCACATGCTTGGGGGGTGAGCAAGGAACAGAAATCAAAGTGGGATGGAATAGTGGGCTAGCAGATGGGAATTCACATGGAGGTTTGGTGAATGAAAGCAGGGGATCCAAGCTTGGCTGTCTGCTATTTACGTGACTATCAATGTATATTTATGTGGCTATCAATGTATTTTTATGTGGCTATCAGTGTATATTTATGTGACTATCGATGTATATTTATGTGACTATCGATGTATTATTCCACTCCTCTGCGTCATACTTCACATCTGTAAAGTAAGATGCTCAAATCTACCCTGTGGCGCTGCAGTCACATCCCTAAGTGGGGGAGGGGCTCCGTAAATAACTGCATTCTCTGTTAACCTGGGAAAGTGAAGCAATCAGGTGAAGCCTCTGATTTGGGGCCTAAAGAGCTCAAATCCAATCTTATTGCTAAGAGGAAGTCCTTGGAGGTTTGTGTTTCAGAGCTCTTAATACCATGTGTTTTAAAAATCGTTACTGTGGAGATGAAGGCTCCGCAGGTAAAGGGGATTGCCACCGAGCCTGAGGACCTGAATTTGATACCCTGAAGGTTCATGGGGGAAGGAGAGACCGGCTCCTGCTGTTGCCCTTTGACCTCCACACATGTGCTGTGCACGTGACGTATGCAGGCCGCCCACGCACAAAAATAAATAAATGTTAACAATCTTTTAGTTATTAATGCATTAGCCAAATTATATCCACACACCAAAGTCCTGTATATCTAAGACCTTTTTATGAAGCACACAATATCCATATTTCAACAGCATTACCAACGTTCACATGCGGAGACTCAGATAACCTGGATAAGCGGAAAATTTCTAGAGAAATCGAATCAGTAATGAATAGCCTTCCAACAAAAGAAAGCACCAGGGTCAGATGTTTTCCTTGCTGATTCAATGAACATTCCTTTAATATAGTATTTTTAAAAAATCTTGCAAATAAATAAAAACATCACTTACCCAATTAGCCAGGCCCGAAGTCCATACAACTCGATGAACTTCTCTACAGTGACAATAACCATTCAGAACGGAAGCTGTGAAACTTTATGTTTTACACTTTTCACATCTAATATATTTTATGCATTCCACTTTTAAAAATAGTTATTGGCCATTTGTACTTCTTTTTTGGAAAATTGTCTATTCAACTCATTTGCCCATGTGTTGACTGTCAGTTTTATTGTTTTAGTCATTTAAAGCCTGCAGTTCTTTGTAAATTCTGGAGATTAGCCCGTTGCCTGAAGTATAGCTGGTAACGTTCCCCTCCCGTGCTGTGAGCTGTCTGTTAACTCTACTGATTGTTTCCTTTGCTGAACAGAAACTTGACTTTCACAGACTCCCATCTGTTGACACTTGGGGTTACTTCCTGTGCTGCTGGTCTTCTATTTAAAGCATTCTTTGTAGTATTAGGAGTGGCGGGGCTGCGTCCCCAGCACCCCAGCTGCCTGGCTAGCTTATGCCCGAAATAATAACACACAAACTGTATTCATTTAATCACTGCTTGGCCCATTTCTATCTAGCCTCTTCTAGGCTAATTCTCACATATTAATTTAGCTCACTTCTAATCATCTATGTAGTGCCCCTAGGTGTGCTTACCGGGAAGATTCTAGCCTACGTCCATCCTTGGTCAGAGCTTCATTGCGTGCGTGCGTCTGCCTGAGAGCTGGGAGCATGGCGTCTCTCTGAGGCGTCTGCTCCCGAGAGGAGAGCTGTGGAGTCTGAGCTCACTTCCTCTTCCTCCCAGCGTTCTGTTCTGTTTACTCCTCCCACCTATCTTCTAACCAATGAGAGGGCCAAGCAGTTTCTTTTTATTTAACCAATGACCTTCCTCCATCAGTTCTTGCCAACCCCAGTATCTCAAAGGGTCACCCCTCTACTTTGTTCTGAAACTTTGCATGTTTCAGGCTTTAAGTTAAGGTATCTGACCCATTTTGAATTAATTTTGTATGAGGTGAAAGATATAAATCTAATTTCATCTTCTGCAGGAGAAATGCACCATTTGTTCAATAGGCTCTGTTTTCCAAAGTGTGCTTTTGCCTCCTTTATCAAAAATTAAGTGAGTATAGCATTGCCGTTTAATTTCCGGGTCTTCTATTCCGCTGGTCTACCCATCTATTTTTACACCAGTACCAGCTGTCTTTCTCACATATAGGCCTATAGTATAATTTGAGTTCAGGTGTTATAATACTCCCAGCAGGGTTTTTGTTCCTTAAGATTGATTGCTTTGGCTGTTAGTGGTCTTTTGTGGTTCTACATAAATTGTATTGTTTTTTTCTAAATGTGTAAGACATGACTTGAAAATTATGGTGGGTGTTTCATTCGTTCTGTGTATAAATTTTGGTAGTATAGGCATTTTCACAATATTAATTCTGCCTATCCAGGAATGTGAGATATTTTGCCATTGTCATCTTCTGTAATTTCCTTCTGCGGTATCCTGAAATTTTCATTGTAGAGACTATGGTAGCTTAACTATGAACATCTCCCCGCATGGGCTTACATATTCTCATGCTTAGACCCCAGCTGATGCATATTTGGGAAGGATTAGGAGGTGTGGCCTTGTTGGAGGAGGTGAGTTCTTACTGGAAGAAGTGTGTCATTGGGGGGTGGGGTTTGAGGTTTCAAAAGCCTGTGCCAGGCCCAGGGTCTGCCCTCCTTCCCCACACCACACACACACACACACCACACACACACACACACACACACACACACACACACACACACACTGGCTGTGCACACACACACACACACACACACACCACACACACACACACACACACACACACACACACACACACACTGGCTGTGAATCAGGATATACCTCTCAGCTACCTCTTCAGCACCATGTCTACCTGTGTCCCACCATGCTCCCCACCATGACGATAACACACTATATCTCGGAATGGGTAAACAATCCTCCAATGAAATGCTGTATTTTATAGAAGTCTCCTTGGTCATGGTGTCTCTTCATGGTGATAAAACAGTGACTAAGGGAAAGTTTTTCTCTTCTTTCATCATACATTCCTAAATCTTTATTGGGAGAGGTATTTGGAATAGAATATATTTCCTATCAATCAAACATTTAAAGAAAAAAATCACACCAACATTTTCCATCTCCTCCCAAGAGGCCGTTTCCTAAATAATCCTCGAGGCAGGCATTGCCCTACTCACAAGCCAGAAACACTGCAGGAAAGAAAACCGCACATGACTGCCGCTCATGAGCAAGAAGTGAAGAGCCACAGAAGTGTATACAACCTAGCAATGCAGGAGACATTCCACACCCTATCACATGGGACTTATTCTAGCCACAGCAGCTCATCCACAGAGCAGTCCAGCAATGTGGAAGGCATTATACACCCTATCACGTGGGACTCATTCTAGGTATAGAAGAGAGATCGGCATTTGAAAGTCAATCAATGCAATTCACCACACTGACGGACTGAGTAGGAAAATTTGTATGAACATACACACACAATAATAATAATTAATAAAATTTTTATTGATGCTAGACTTTTAGATTTTCTGGCCTAAAAAACTGTTAAAGAAAAACATGCCTCAAAATAAAGGAAAAAATATGTATAGCAATTAAGATGTATCAAAAGAAAATGTAAGCCAACTAAACAAATTTTCAGTGGCCAAAGATAAAATAATCTTTGAGTAACAAGTTAAGTAAAGTGCTATTGGTTGATATTCGAAATATAAGATATAGTTCATATTTCTATGAGTCCACACTGAAATAAATATGGAATCTGTAGATAAGTAAAGGAAAAAGATGAATCTTTTACACAAAAATATTCTAAACAAATAGTGTAGATATTCTACTTTCAAGAAAATGAAATGAAAGTCCTCATTTTTCACAGTGACTTTCTTCCGACCAGCCAAGATGGCAAAGGGGAAAGTGAGTCCCCTTAGACAAGAGAGGCTCGGCAATCACTCCAACAGCCAAGAGATCAAGGCCAAGACCAGTCAGGAGATGATGTGTTGTGCCGTGATGTCATAGAAATGGCCCTCCAATCACCAGAAAACCGTCAAACAAATCACAGCTGGGAAATGTTTCCTAAGACACCCGAACCAGCAAATGTGAGAAGTGGGAAAAGATGGGTGCCAAATACCTCCTCATTCAGAGAGAGAAGTACATGATACTGTGTAGACAGGTACACACTTACGCACGTACACATATGAGCACACATAAACACATGAGCACACTTTTGCACGCATACTCTTTCACACACAAGTATGTATACACATAGTTAAGGGGGGGGGAGTACGTAGAACTGGCATGGAAAAAGAAATCATTTCTTTCTCATCTGGTAGCAACCTTAATTTAACTACCAGATAAGGAAACAAGGATTGCCATAGCAACTGACAGAGGCAATGAATTTAAGGCAGTTAATACAGACTCTGGAATGTAGTAAGTGCTCAATAAATTGTGGGATTATTTCGGGGCCTCCAGAGACAGCTGTGACAGGAAGGGGAGCAGGGCCTCGCATTCCCCAGAGCCTTACCATTCCTAAGCACAGGGTAACTCGGAAACATAGGAAGCAACCATTGCTCAGCAGAGCCCATCACTTGGGGCTCAATGTACACAGTGTGTCGGTATTCGGCAACCCAATGCTGTGCTAATTATCCGATGTACAAGGGCCAGACACTTGTACAGACAGCGGTCTCACATCTACCTGCGTAATTAAAAACAAGTGGTGCTTGACAGATGTTTATTTCTGAATTTCCTATTAAAACAATGTTAGCATCTTGCAAAATAGATTTTGATGAATAACTTCGCCACGAGAAATCATTTAAAAGAAAATTATTGGCTTTGATGATCTGAGGTTTTCAGATTATGATTTCATTAATCATTTTAAGTATTATGTCTCACGTGGGCTAAAGAGTTACCTTATACCCTAGAGGCCATGGCGCTTTATTACACTTGAAGTAAAGATTTTACTTTAGATACCTTCTAAGTCAGAAACCATCCCTCTATTAAATGTATAATATCTTAAAAAGAATTTAAAACAGAAAATTACTGGGCTCTCCCAAACATTTTCACGCCCTAGAATAAGTGAGATGATATTAACAGTCATTGCCAAAGGTCATTCCACTTTAGTGAACTTGCTACTGAAGATGGGTTTCTTCCGATCCTGAACTCCAGCCGAAAACATCCATGCTTCAGGGATGTGTCCTTCAGAGTGTCCCTGTATATATTAAAGCGCCTCACTCCTACTGTGCTGTGCACACACATCAACTACCTTCTCTGCAAGATTCTAACATTTCTGGAACCCACAGAAGCTCAGCGGGCATCATTCCAGCTGAGATATACGAGGAGCGTATGCCTTATCCAAAGCTGCTCCCAGGCCAGTGGTGGGAATGGCATGAAGGAGGGTGTTTCAGTCATTGTCCTAGTGCTGAGAAGAGACACCATGACTCTTACAAAAGAAAGCCTTTCGGGGGCTTGCTTACAGCCCATTATCATCATGGTGGGGAGCATGACGGGTACACATGGCCCTAGGGCAATAGCTGGGAACACATCCTGATTAGCAGGCAGAGAGAGGCACTGGGCCTGGCATAGGCTTTTAAAACATCACAGTACACCCGCAGTGGCACACTTCCTCCAACCAGGCCACACCTACTGATGCTTCTAATCCTTTTAAAGATCATTCTTATTCAAACCAACTCAGAGGGGAAGGGCTGCAAAAACTAGCAATATATTTCACACAGAATCTTGGAAAGCTGGACAGTCAGATGTGAATCTGGGGTGGACAATGTCACAAAGGTCACAGACTCTAAGATACCCTTTCTACTGCAGGCAGCCAGATAACTGCTCCTCTCCAGCCCTTTGCTAGAGCTGGGAGATCTGTCCTCTGAGATGCTATGTGTACCTGATGGGGGAGACGGAGCACTACTGTAAACAGGTATTAAATAGTAATCTGAATGGCGGAAAGAATATCAGACACCCCCCTTCTCCTCCCGCGGGACTGCAAGACATTAGCATCTAAGAAGAAACTCACCAATGTAAAAGATGTTTAGAATGATAATTGAGCCTCTGCCACTAAAACAGGAATCCCACACTGCACCAAGAGGGGCCCAGTGGAGACAAACCCACAGGCATACAGTGCTTCCATTGTGTTTGTTTACCTCCCACTAAACTGAAAAGACTGTCAAAAACTAGAAGCTGGGGAGACAGTTCTCTATGAAACAGACCAATGAACTCAGGGGACAGACAAAGAAGGGAGTGAATGAATGCAGGAAAGATCTGAAATCGGTGTTCTCACCAAGACCCAAAATGGTAAGCATTTGTGAAAAGAAGAAGAGAAAATAGAGGAGGAGGAGAGAAGAAAAGGGGAGGGGAGAAGAGTGGAAGGGAGAGGAGGAAAGGGGAGGGAGGAATTTAGAGGACAATAAAACACTCTAAGGTTAAAAATAACAGAAACCATAACTCAGGCCTGGTGAAGAAGAAAGGTATTTTCAAATTGTAAAGACTTACAATCTGTACTTTTGAAAATATCCATCAAGCGTTGGAGAAGGTGCTTTGTCAAAAGGAAGAAGAAGAAGAAGAAGAAGAAGAAGGAGAAGGAGAAGGAGAAGGAGAAGGAGAAGGAGAAGGAGAAGGAGAAGGAGAAGGAGAAGGAGAAGGAGAAGGAGAAGGAGAAGGAGAAGGAGAAGGAGAAGGAGAAGGAGAAGAAGAAGAAGAAGAAGAAGAAGAAGAAGAAGAAGAAGAAGAAGAAGAAGAAGAAGAAGAAGAAGAAGAAGAAGAACAACAACAACAACAACAACAACAACAACAACAACAACAACAACAAGAGGGGGAAGGGGAAGAGGGGGAGGAGGGAGGGGGAGGAGGGGGAGGAGGGGGAAAGAAAGGAAGGAAGAAAGAAAGAGAGGGAGGGAGGGAGGTAAAGAAATAGAGGTTGGAAAAGATGGCTCAGCACTTAAGAGCACTGGCTCCTCCTCTCAAGGACCAGGGTTCAACTCCCAGCATTGCCTCACGGCAGCTTACAACCATCTAATTCTGGTTCCAGGGAATCTTATACCTTTTTCTGGTCACCTCAGGCACTGTACACATGTCTATCATGTGGATATACAGGCAAACAAAACACCCAAACACATAGAATAAAATCTCAAAAACAATGTTAAATGAACTAATGGAATCTGTTGGAGATGGCTCAGCAAAATGCCCGTTGTGCAAGCCAGAGGACTTGAGTTCAGATCCTCAACGAGCACATGCAAAAGACAGGCATGGCACCACACATCTGTAAGCCCAGCACTGGAGGGCTGAGACAAGCTGATCTTGAGAGTTCACCAGCCAGCCAGTTTCACTAAAGCAGTGAGCTCCTAGGGTCAGTGAGACGCTGTCTTAAAAAATAAAGTGGAGAAGTGATGGAGGAAGACAGCATGCCGTCAACCCCTGGCATTTATGTGTGTCTTCATGGGAGAGCAAACCTGTATACACACATGCACTCACGTGTACCCAACACACACACACACACAGACGATGAAGAAAAGGATGGCAAGGACTCAAGAGAAGGGGCAGACCAACATGGTTTAGGTGAATACTGTGAGAGTTGAGGAAGCTTGACCTCGGGGGACAAACTGGCACATTATTAGATTAGTGTCACATTTGCCTGGAAAGGGTGAAATTTTAATAGACCCAACAAACGGAAGGCCATTTTAGAATGGGACAGCTAATTACAGATAAAGCAAACAGTAATATAATAGCAAAGACCACAGCCAGGAACAGTGCACAGTCTCGAGAAGCTACACGCCAAATGGTTTTACCAATGTTGATATAGTGGGGCTTTGTAACAACTGGAAGTGTGTGTGTGTGTGTGTGTGTGTGTGTAAGACAATAGAAAAATTAAATTTTTATCTCCCACAACAGAATATCAATAATGACTAAAACTGTAAAACTGTAGAGGTGTTTGAGAAAATGTCATGGAAGTTCAATTTTTAAAACTAAGGAAAGGAGGGGGTCATCAAAATTTAAAGTTGAGTTTTCAGAGCTCAAATGCTTTGCCTTGACTTCTCTAGAACAAGCTATTCAGATAATTATTCCAAGTAATTATATATTCATAATGCTAGACACACACTTTGTATGGAGTTAACTAACATCTATCCAGCTTGATATTTTGTTAATCATGATGCAATCGTCCATTACCAATAGTGGATGAATATTGGCTCAGAAGTAAGGGAGCATAAAGCATGCAGACTCAAAGAAGGACTTGGACCGTGGTGTCCCCCATTACATAGAATCTGTTTCTACCTCTTGTCCTGTGACTTCTTTGACCATGTCCATGGGTGGGTTTCTTCTCATTTGCTAAATGAAATGGTTACACTTACACTGTCAAGTATTTCTGGCACTAACATTATGATCAAAATTTTACATCTGACACATGTTTCCCAGAAGCTGAAAATCCACAGGGGAAGTTTCACAGGCAAAGAAAATAACTAGCATGTAATCACTCCACTTGCGACTTCCTCCTGCATATAGTTAGGAATTTTTGCTGTGTAGAGAGACCCAGAAGACTGATGCTAGCACAAATGTTAGGGACCAAGCTGTAATATCTGGACAGGGTCTGCCAATGAAGTTGGAAACAAGTGGAAATCTCTGCCACCCACCACGACACATGCTCTCCGCCACCTGTTGCCTCCCCCCTTTGCCCGCCACATGTTGTCATTCCCCCTGGACCCAGCGCATAGCCACCACCTTAATTTTGACTGTCCGTTAAATTCATGTTCTGGGTGGGTTACTTAGTTCACAGAGTCTATATTGTAGCTGGGTTTTTCGTTTTGTTTACCCATTGTCTAAGGCGGACTTCACAGAATGCTTCCATCAAACTAACCCCACTAAGTAGCAGCAGATGTCTTGGGAAAGGGTTCTGAGATAGCCAAGTTTGAAAAACACTGAACAGTTTCGTCCAAGGGACTGTCTTTCAGACACTGCACAGTCCAGATGCTCAGTGAGTCTCTGAGAAGATGACACTGGCCTTTAATCTCCTTCCACTCACACAGCCAGGACATCTTCCCTTCATGGCCCAGCCACTTGGACACATTCCAAAACACGCATTTGGAGCAACTGCCATAATAAAATCCTGCATTTAAAAGCCATAAACCATAATTGTCTTTATATTTTCCCAATGAGCCATGAAAGGCATGGGTATCACGTCATAAAGTCAGGAAATGTGAATATTATGCACAGTAATAGCTAGAATAGGACTCGGAGTCATGGATCTTAAGTTCTGCATCAAAGAATCTGGTCGGGTTCTCATCTGGAATATGAAGCTGTGGGTAGGGAACAGAAGAGGTAATTAGTGGCTTTTTCCTCCTCATTCCAAAGCCAGAATTTAGCATTCTTTGGTCTCCAGAGACCAACTCTTCATGCCACCCTCCTCTGGCGCAGAAAGGCCCACAAAATTAGGTTGTCATTTGTCCCATTTTAACTGGTGTTTTTCAGTCTGTTGAATCACGGGTGAGTGAAAATAGTTGTATAACTCAAAGACCTATCCTGCCCCCCCCCAAAAAAAGACCAAAAATTATAATCGTACAGTTAGTTCTAGCTGGACTGTTGAGGAAAGTGTACCAAACAGAATCAATGTTAACTAATCAGTCCATTGTTTGGCTAAGACAATGTCCATCATTCAGTGATAAAGAACATAGAAAAATGGTAGGAATTGTCTCTGAGGCAAGCATTAGAGTCCGTTACTCTATGAGCTGCAAGAAAGGTAGTTGATGGTTAAAAAAAAAATGATTTTTTTTAATATTACTTACCTGGATAATTCAAAGCTTTCAGGGAGACCAACATGCTTCTCTTTCACAGCTGTTACCTAAAATGCCTAAGAATGTATGTGTATAGGCATGCATGCGTGGGTCATGTGTGTAGATGCACATGCGTGTTGTGTGTGTGCATGTATGTGCAGGAGGATGGGAATGGATGCATGAGTTGCTTCCATAAATGAAATTTTTAAAAACTCAGAAAACAGGGATGGGTTAAAAAGAAGAGTGTGGGAAGTTTTGGGTTTAACACATATCAAAAATAGATGCTCGTTTATTGACTAATAGTGTTCCTTAGCATTCAAAACAACATTGCAGGCCAAAGTGTTGCTAAAATAGTTAAAATTCATTAAAAATGTTGTGAGAAGACAAGCTTTTTTAATCTGGAGACAGACAACAAAATTTTAACGCATTCCAAACTATCCAGATGGAATTAACTGAAGCCAGATCTCTGGACCTTACCTTGGTCCACAATATGTCTAATGACCAAAAGGTCATCCTTGATTGGCTCAACCACAGTGAGATCGTGTTGAAAAGAATTAGGGAAAGTGGCAAATTGAGAATTAGACATCATACGTTTACCTAACAAAGAAAATAAACATAGCCAGTCTAGATGCTAATGCTGAGTGCGAAAAGAACCAGTAACAACTGCTCTGCTCATATGACCTAACAATTCTAATTCCACCTTCCTCCTCTGGGGTCTACATGTTCTCTGGCTTCCATCTGTCCCCCTCAATGTTCCAGAATCTTCCCTCTGACCCCTCCCCCTCAGCATTCAGAGTCTAGCCTTGGAGAGTTCAGCTTTGGTGCTCTTCTTGCTGGGCTTCAGCATCTCTCCAGTGCTCAGCCCCAGCTGCTTCACAAAATCAGGTCTCCAGGCCAGATCTCTTCCCTGAGGGGTGTAGATAGAAATGTACAACACAACTTTCTTTACACACTGTGGGAAAAACAAGGTCACAGGAAACCTGCTTTCCAGGACACTCTTTGTCCTGACACTCCAAACTTCCCAATATAAACGGTATAGTCAATAAACATCTGATTAGTTAAAATGCTGGCCAAGTAATTGTTTTTGCTTAATTAAATATTTTAATTAAATCAAGGCCAAACCACTATGAAGAGCAAATTATCACATATCCCAACTTAGTATTACAGTATTGAGTTTAATTTCTGACGGTAACTATCCACACTGAGCTTACTTAGGTTTGGATTAGACCATGGGTTTAGATAATATAAGAAACTGGGCTCACTCCTTACTGCGTCTGAGACTCATTAGGATTTACTCACATTCCCATTGTAGTTATCCACATTTAAAATCAGCACCGTTTAGTTGCTGCAGAAACAGCTCAGTGGTTAAGAACACTTGTTGGTCTTGCAACAACAACCATGTCCAACTCCAGTCCCAGGGGATCCAGCACCCTCCTCAGGCCTCAGGCACCAGGCATGCGCATAGTACCAGAAGCACATGCAAGTAAAACACCCAGACACAAAATCACAAATAAAATTTTTAAAAAGGAAGCATGGTTTAGATTAAAGCAAACTTACAAGGAAAAACCCAATATTAAGTCTACATGAGTAAATATTCATAATGAGTATTGAAGTAAAAAAAAAATAAAGATGCAAGAAGAGGGCAAAGATGTGAAAAACATATATAATGCAAGCTGCAAGAACAAATGGCTAAACTCGGGGATTTTACCCGAAACTAAGACTGTCACTGCTGGTTTTGAGGAAAGTTCTAGAATAGTCTGTAGTCTGGCTGAAACAGTCCAACAAACCCAGGCAAGTTTTGAGACTATATCAGCAAAGAGGGTATAAAGAAAGAACAAACCCGCCCCATTGCCCTCTCCCAGGCTACCTTGCTGCCCCTCCTCTGAGCTCCCCTCTTGGCTCCATCTGCTTGTCTAGCAACATCAGGATTCCTCTGGCTTCTCATCCGTCAGGCTGAGACACTGAGAAACTTCAGCGTGGTTTCCACAATGCTCAAAACCCCGCAGGCGTGCACTGCTCCCTGGTCCTCAGCAGCCCAGCGTGTGTTCACAGCAGTCACAAACCCCCCGGGGAACCATCTTCCTCAACCTGCTTCATTGCTCACTTGTGCCAAGTGAGTTAACCCATTGCTGCTGATTGACATGTGCTGTCGCTGACTGTTAGGAACACGGAACTGCTGCACACTCTCTAGTGACTCAACAACGGTCATGCTTAGTAGACCCCGTATTTTTTCTGCTTTGGTCAGGCTGTGCAAGGTAAGAATTCCTTTATTTCACTGGATTCTATTTTGTCGAGCAGTTCAGAAAAAGTTAACCAAATCAGACAAAATAAAACATTTCACTTATGGAGATAATATTCTTATTTCATCTTCCCCCATGTTTCTTCTCCATTTGAAACAAAATACGAGGGCCTTTGTAGAAGTGTGGTAAATGACTTTAGCTTTGTGAGGCGATTCTAAAATCTTAGTGTGGATGATAGAGGCACTGGCTTAATGAAAGTTCACTTTTGTGGTTATCTGAAGTGATAATGGCATCTCAACCATAAATCAGAGAAACCAAACATCTTGTTTAGAAATCATAAAATTTAATAGACAAGAAAACATTAGCAGAGGGAATACAACAGTTAAGGGTTGTCCCTTCCATTCCACAGCATGGAGAGTTGTGTAGTTTTGCGTTGCTATTGTCATACATTTAAAATTCTTTAAAACAAACCAACACACTGGCATTAAGAAAAATATTGCCACAGCACACACAGACACAATTTCAGCACTGCAGACATCACACAAAGTAGCAAAACACAGAGCTGGTCCAGGGCCTTCTGGAAATCTCTTCCTGCGGCTACTCACCACCTCACTCAACATTACAGTTCACACCAAATGAGCATCTTTACAAAAGAAACCTTATAAATATAGAAATCCAAACCACAAAACCTCTTAAATATTGTATTTACTCAAAGTACAAATGGAATTCTGGAAACCGCATCCACAATACTACCTAAAACTAGGGTTTCTGGAATCATAAATGTATTTAGCTCTAACTTGGGGTTTAAATTTCATTGGACCACATCCCACAAACATTCTCATTCTGTGTACCCTGGGCACACATGTTCTCAAAGTCAACAGTGGGGTAACTAAAACGAAACTCCTATTCTAGATAAGTATCCATTTCCTTCTATACAGTCTGGAACTGGCCCCTGTAACTATTTCACACGACAAATATTTCACCACAAACAAGCTAACAGAGTCTTGGTAAAGCCCTTTGCTAAGCATTATGGGTATTTTATTGTTAGTATCAGTAACGAGTCTCGGACACTAAAAAGCTCTCTTTCCTCTTTTTGTCTAGTTTCTGTGAACATCCTATGCCCCCATCTAAAACCTACTACACAACTTATTCCCATAAATATATACATTCAATGTCCCCTGTCTGTTTCATGAAAAGGGGTCCATACTCAAGTCATGTAGCTTATGCTTTTACAGAAAATAAATTCAAGGACTTGACTCTATCCCCAAACTGACTGAACAGCAGGTAGCCACAAGTGAGCTGCACCCACTTCACTCCTCGACCCCTCTCTCCAAGGAGGGCATCGGCTTGGCATGGCTTCACCCTTTCCTTTGCCTGGACTTCCACAGGACATAAGCCTGAGCCACTGCAGTCTGGTACTCAACAGAACACGGGGGTTCTCAGTGCCGAGAACTAGAGCAGTTGGGCTTCCACCATCACAGCTTCCCTCAGAGTGTTGCAGGAGTCTGCGAAGTCAGCCCTAAGCAAATTTCTTAAAACAAGGGGAAGAAAACGAAACCTTCATAATCTGAAACGACTAATTTAAATGGAACTTCGTTCAGGATATGGCTAGGGGCGGATTGAAGAATGTGGTTAGAAACCAAACAAAACTGAAATGCTGTAAGAAATTACTCCAGGGAATCCTTCCACATGCAAAAACTGCTCAGATCTTCTCCAGGAAGCCTGGGAGAGAGATGCACACAGAAATGGCCATGCCCAGGCATGAGGTTTACTTCCATGCAAACTTCCATCCATCTTCTGTAACAACATGCCAGAACAGGAACTCTGCAGGAACCACCAAAGGGGGTGAGATTGTGGGACCCTGGGGCAGGGAGCACCACACAGAAGACAAAGGAATCTGAGCGGGGGTAGCAGACCTCAGAGAAGCATTACCTCAAGAAAGAAAGCACCTGAGGGTGATTAGGGGCTCCGCTGCTCAGAGAATGGGGAAGCACACTGATCTGTTTTGGATCAACCTGCCTCTGACATCTACCCACCATCATGGAATACCCCTAACTTGAAGGAGGCCTCCATTCATCCCGACCTTTTCACCAGGACCCTGCCACCTTGCCTGGTGCCTGTCTGAAAGCACTCACTGTACCCACACCTTTGCTCCCGGACGCCTCACAACTGTCGGCACGCCCTAAAAAGCTAGGCACACACAATTTGCTTCCTGGCTAACCCCTATGTAGAAATGAACGTCTCTTAAACATTTTTCAGAATCCAGGAAAACCCATCAAGCCAACATCTGGACAGAAAATGGACCACAGACGTATGGCCAAGGGCTTTGTTGAGGCTGTAGGCGCTAGTCGTAGAGAATACAAAAGAAAGCAAATCGCACGTACATTATTTGAACATAGCCGTATGTGCCAAATTTCCTATTTTGCCTATTGATTAAGAAGGAAGTGCCATACAGTCCAGAAATTCATGACAAACGCATTGGCAAAAACCATACACCATAAGGATGACAAGGCTAGAGGGGACGAGGCTAACAAAGACCACCCCAAGGGTGACTTTCTTAGACACCAGTAAATAGATCCCTAAGGGCAAGGAGCTGAAGTACAGCAAACCTAACAGCCACACTAACACCCGGATGGACGTCTGAAAGAGCAGGGAGGTGCAGTTCCACACCGTCCAGTTGTGGGACACTGTGGTGACAGAGTCGAAACTTGCCGGCCTGTAGAATTCTACCACCGGCGTCGAGCTAAGAGATGGGGAGCTCTCCCTCTGCACCTCCATGATGGTGATAACCAAGCAGTTGGAAGACGTGTGGGAAGGGCTGACGAGGGAAGCCAGCCTCTTGGGGGTGAGCAGCAGCTCGGTGGGATTCTCGGGCAGGCATTTCTTCCCTTTGCTTCCACAAGTCAAGTTTACTAGGATGTTATTGTCATCAGGCAAGCTGCTCACTTCGTCATCTGGCAGGCACGTCTCAAACCTGCAGAAAGGACAGACGATGACACCTTGGGGAGAGTCTCCAAAGTCTATTATCTTATAGAGGCACTTGGCACAGACCCTGTGACAACACTCCAGAACCTTGGGCTTCCTCTGTTTCAGGTTGTACCGATTGTAACAAATCTTGCACTCTAGCTCGTCCGAGACCTGAGACTCCGCAGGCTCTTCCGGCGGCTGGCTTGCCATCTTGAATTAGGGATACAATCTTTTGTAGATAGGCCTGACTGAGGGGTGACTTGGATTAAGGAATCCCTCTGAACATCACATTATCCGAGGAGGGAATCAGGGCTGGAGGGGCTGGGAAAGTAGAGAGACAGCACAGAAGTCTTCCGAACATTTTCCGCTCCTCCTTGGCTCTCTCTGGCTCTGGTGCTTATTTTAAAAGGCCACCCGAAAGATCTGCAAAGAAAAAACAGAGAGGGTAATAGAGCAAACAGTTCACTACAAAGGCGTTCTGAGAACTGTTCGTGGCATTTTCTGAGCTCCAAGGATCAGGAGCAATAGACCTAACAGATTTAATCTCTTCCTATTTCACCTTTCCAGCCGTGGAACAGCAAGGTGCGTGTTTATGCTTCCATCCACAAACATCATAAGAAGGAATTAAATCCTAATGCGTGTGAAGTGCACTGATGTACACCTCAGCGCCACAGGCTCTTCAACCATGTATGCTGCAGCTAGGACAGATTATCTCTCGGAAATAAGTACCAAATTTTGGCCTCTTTGAATCATGGGGCTTATTCACAGCACCATTCTAGAAAACAGCTAAGTACCTTCCGCAGTGCTCACAAACATTCCTAAGAGTTTTCTTATTGTTGCTTACTTGTTTGTTTTGTTTATTTGATTGATTGATTGATTGAAACAGTCTTACTATATAGCCCAGGCTGGCCCCAGGCTTAACCACCTAGCCCAAGCTGACATTGAATTCAGTAACCCCACGTTGCAGGCTCACAAATCTTGGGACTGGGCGCCATGCCCCATCATGCCCAGCTCCCCGAGCACAGAGTCTTCAGGAGAAGCACTAAGACATGTTTCCAGGAAGCGTCTTGCTAGAGATAAGAGCGTTTGTAAGTGAAGCAGATGGTTCTCATTTCTTTATCTGTTTTGTAGATGCCCTTAGTGTTTGACTATTTGAGTCCAATTTTTGTTTCAATGCCCAACTTGTGCATACACAAAGTAAAATAAAACACAAAGCCTATGACATAATCCCTATAAACACCTCTAATTCCTAAGCAAGAGATGCAAACATGGGAGACACATGCAATTACACACAGACCCCATAAACACAGGAAAAGTCATTCCGAGGTGACTCTCAGGAAATGCTACTTGCCCTCCCCCATGTGTCATGTAAATTCTGTCTGTGGTAGGCAGAAGGCACCGTGCAGCGTGCAGGCCTGATACTAGCAACAGCGACGGTACTGGCACTAGCGTTGGACAAAGGGCAGGGTTTATTCGTATGCACAATGTGTCATCTGTAGCGAGCGTCAGCGGAAGAGAGCAGCAGCGTGGGAAATCTCTAGATCGTCTCATTAGCGCTAATATGTGTGATAGATCCGTCTGGAAATATGCTGTGCTCGGAATGTATGGAAATGGCTTTGCATTTCTGAGCGCATCCCTCCGAGCTATAATAGCAGGAGGCTGTCACGGCATTTCTAAGGAGACAGCAAACGTGCAGCAATTCAAAATTTGCTACGGCTCACACAGCCCTCAAGGAAAGGGGCAGTGACGAGCTAAATTAAGCTCGCGCAGTTTTGAAGTCGAGAGTACAGAATGTCTTCCTTCTTATTTCTATGAATTTTGCAAATTTCCAAATGACTTCCTATTCTGTGCACAACGGGCTTCAGTGGCCAGAAGTGTGCTATGGCGACACCCGTCAATGTCCACCCTGGTCAGGAGTCTAACTTATAGACAGGCTTTTAATCTGTATTCAGAACTGCTCTCTAGGTTTTGTTTCTGTCCTGTGTGGAGCCTGGGGAGCAAACGTGTGTTTATTCTGAAGATGAACAAGGAGCTTCGAGGCTTCGGAACTAGTGTGAACATTAGTAAAATGTGTTCTTTAATTGCTAACATGAAACTCAGCTACAGGCCCAGAGCCTACCATTGCTGTCTTCAAATCTCTCTGATCCATCTCCCACCTGTCTTATGGTTACTACCCGATGCAAATTTTCTAGCTCTCGGGTCACACTTATATCTGACAAAGAAAAGTCTACTTCGTCTGGGTTCTCGGATCCTTGGTCAAAGAGTTGAATGAAGTTTCTCCTTTGTCTTCTCTAGATTGTCACTGTGCCTCCAAATTTGCTCCTTTTCTCACTCCCACCTGTTAGGTTTCTAATCACACTCAGATTCTTATGCCAGCTTCACTGTGCCGATCAAAGAACTAGCTATATAGCGCCTTTGCCTTATTGGGTTTGTTTCCTTCATTCTGGCCTTTTCCTTGATTGTTTCCTCTGATTTACCTTAGGGTGTTTGTCATTCTTTTTCCTCATTTCATGTTGGGACCATTTGGAGTCCTGGCCTCCAGCTGCTCTTCCCTGCTAGAGATCTTTCCTTTCCTTCTGATTTGAGTTACTGAAAGCTGTGTCAAAGCTGTTTACCAGCTCTGCTTCATGAGCACGTGTTGCCTTGCCTTGAGGATCAGAGGATAAGGTTTTCACCTGTTGGCCCACCTGACTGTGTTGGGTATACAAGCCTCCTTGGTGCTATTGAATAAGGGGCTTCTTACCGGTGACTAGAGGTCTATGTCTCTGTCTGTCTCTATGAGTCTTTGTGTATTTCAATCTCCAGCCCCTTGCCCTAAGCTCGTGAACTGTATGGTAGCACATGGAGCGCAGACAGGCATTGTGCGCTACAGTTTCATAATAAAAAACATGCTCTGTCTTCATTTAAATGATGACGGTGTGTCAAGGTAGTGGCCTCCCCCTGCCCACAGTTTCACTCTCTAGAAGTTTCTGTGGACTTTTAAACAGTTTAACATTTGACCTTCTTATTGCTGGTTTTTGTGGGTACGGTCTCACTATGTAGCCCCTGGCTATCCTGGAACTCACTATGGAAACCAGGCTAACCTCTAGTTCACAGAGTGCCCCTGCCTCTGCCTCCCCAGCGCTGGGACTAAAGGTGTGCACCACCCATGCCCCTCTCATTTGTCTTTACTTACCCTTTGATATAAAGGTTATTTCAATCTTTTATAAGTTTATAAATGAGTTATAAAAGCATTGTTCTTTAAATTTCTTTTTTTTTCTTTTTTTTAAAAAAAGAAACTATCTTTTTTCATTTTACATATCAATCCCAGTTCTCACTTCCTCCCCTCCTCCCATTCTTTCCACCTCACCCCCCACTCCCATCCACTCCTCAGAGACAGTAAGGCACATTGCTTTGGGGGATGTTCAAGGCCCTCCCTACTATATCTAGCCTGAGCAAGGTATCCATCCAGAGAATAGGTTCCCAAAAAGCCAGTACATGCAGTGGGGATAAATCCTGGTGCCACTGCTAGCTGTCCCGCAGTCTGCCCCAGCCATACAACTGTCACCCACATTCAGAGGGTCTAGTTTGATCCTATGCTGGTTCCTTCCCTGTCCTGCTGGAGTTGGTGAGCTCCCAATAGCTCAAGTAAACTGTTTCAGTGGGTGTCCCCATCATGGCCTTGACCTCTTTGCTCATATTCTCACTCCTCCCACTCTTCAGCTGGACTGTGGGAACTCAATCCAGTGCTCCCTTGCAGGTCTCTGCCTCTGTTTTCATCAGTTGCTGGATGAAGGTTCTATGGGGACATTTAAGATATTATCAATCTTACTACAGGGCAAGGCCAGTTCGGGCACCCTCTCCTCTATTGCTTAGGGTCTTAGGTAGAATCCTCCTTCTAGATTCCTGGGAATTTCCCTAGTACCAGGTTTCTTTTCAGCCCCATAATGACTCCCTCAATCAAAATATCTCTGTCCTTGCTCCCATCTCTGTCCTTCCTCCATCTTGACTATCCCATTGCCTCAAGTCCTCCTCCCCACTCCCCTTCCATCCTCCCTTCCTCTCCACAGAAGCTAATATTCTGTATTAAAGAGGACTGCAGGTGTACATGCAGGCAGAACGCTGTATACATAATTAATAAATCTTTAAAAAAAATTCTACCTTTAAAAAAAAAAGAGACATCAGATCCAGCATAGCTATTAAACATAACTTTCTATCTATTGCTTATTATCCTCAAGGAAGACGTGAGATTATGGAAGAGACAGGTGACCAGGGTTTATTAAAGTGCCCGGCAGGATTGTATTTGTATCTCAATCAGCTTTGCTTTACAGATTTCATGGTACATTACTTTATGTGAAAGTTGTGCTCACTGTCTTCATAGACTCCTCTCTAGTCTTCCCTAACCCTCCGATGACTTTTCCTCAAGTTGTGCTCACGGTCTTCATAGACTCCTCTTTAGTCTTAAGACTACCATTCCTTCACCCTCCGATGACTTTTCCTCAAGCACCACCGTTTCTACTCCTGACGTTGCTCATTTCACTGACTGCAGCTACCTGGGATCTCTATCGATTACGACATTTTCAACTTTGATCACTTTATTTCAAGAGCTTTGTAAGAACAGTACACATTATGTGTGATAGTGTGTGTCTGTGTGTGTCTGTGTGTGTGTGTGTGTGTGTGAGAGAGAGAGAGAGAGAGAGAGAGAGAGAGAGAGAGAGAGAGAGAGACAGAGAGACAGAGAGAGAGAGAGCCTGTGTGTTGTGTTTCTGTGTGTGTGTCTATGAGTGTGAATGTGTGTATGTACATGAATGAGTCTGAGTGTATGAGAGGGCGTGTTCCTATTTGTGTGTTGCAAGTGTATGCCTGTGTGTGTATCTGTGTGTGTGAATGTGTGTATACATATGAGCCTTGTGAGTGTGTGTACGTGTGTATGCATGTGTGTGTGTGTGTATGTGTGTTGCACCTAAGGCCAGTACAGGCTGGACAAATGCACCACTATTAAACCCTGGCCCCATTTTTAAAAATGTTTTATTTTGATACAGGATTTCACTAAGTTACTTAAGCTGGCTTTCAGCTTTCCCTGTAGCCAGGCAAGTATTACATCCATGGTCCTCCTGCCCTCAGTGAAGCAGCTGTTATTACATGCCAGCACCACCAGGCCCATCTTGGGATTTGCTTTTTAACTCAGGTAAACAGTCACAAAATAAAAATAAATAAATAAATAAAATTGTATATATACAGACAATAATCATTTTTAAAATATAGGATCATGAGTTTGGGAGATGGGGGACATGAAAGGAGAGGGAGGGAATGAAGTATGTAGATGAATGTTCATGTATAAAGTTTCAAAAGCTAAATTAAAAAAAAAAAAGCCTAGATATGGCCCCACGGTTAATGGTTAGCACTCTGGACTCTGAATCCAGCAATCTGAGTTCAAGCATCAGTGGGACCTGAATTTCCTCCCATGATCTCCCCATACCGTGAGGGCTGTGGTTCTGGTGAGCATGAGTTCCCCTCACCGTGGAGGCTGTGGTTCTGGTGAGCATCATCTCCCTCACCACAAGAGCTGTCCTAGCAAGCAGACCATTTCTTTGTACTTTCCTCTTGAGTATCTTTTATCATAAAACAAGTAATGAGACCCTTACATTCTTACGTAACAAATTTTAATCACCGAGGGAATGGCTGGCTGCCTGTGTGCGGTACACTCGCCTGCTGCCGTTTCTGTCTACTGCTATTCCCCCAGCTCGTCCCTGGTGCCAACGGTGAGACACCTCAGCTAGCCAACACCTTCTCACAGGAGGTCATCCGCTCCCTGACAGGAAACTGCTCTTTGGGTCCTCACGAGCTCCGACGTACGCAGAGGAGCCTCGAGTCACGTCTGAGAGTGTTTCCTGTAGTCCTCTGGTCACTTCCCGTGGCCCTACTGTTACACACATGGTCTAGTTCCTAGGCTGGCATCTCTCATGAATCCCACCCCTTTATGTTTCAGTTCTGTGCTTCAAATCCCTCCACTTGACTAACTAGCTCTCGATCCTCTCAAGAACATCATGCCCCACAACACACTGACTGAACTGTCTGATGGGAAAGTCCCTGTCTCATCTGATCATCTTTCCGTGCTGCGTTTGAATCTCCTGTGTGTGCTCACTTGGCTGTCTCCAGCAGCCACTCTGTGTTGGGAGCAGGATTCCAGTTGTTCGTGTAAACTGCCTCCCCTTTGGCTGTAGGGAAGCCACTCCCACTTGTTACATGATCTGCTATAGGCCCACATACCTGCAGCCCTGTGAATGATGGGAAATGATGTCCTCCCTGGGGCCATGGGGATATTGGTGCAAATCTTGGAGTGCAGCCAAGTAATAGGAGATCATTTTTCTTCTCCAAAGGAGACAGTGAGAATGCAGTCATTTGGTCTTTTGCAGAGTGTACACACACATGCGCGCACGCGCATGCACACACACACACACACACACACACACACACACACTGAAGAAGGGTGATCTTCAATCCTAGAAGCCCTCCATCCTCCATTCTCACATTCATTGTATGCGTATTCCCCTGTGGTACCATCAGGCTCCATCTTTAATGCCAGCCTGGCTTGGAAAGAAAGTCATTATCTATGCCAAATTCTTCTTCAAATCTCAGGGCTTGAGGCTGCACCTGAATTTAGAGCTCCAAGTCCAAGCAGGCTTGGGTGAGGAGAGGCCAACATGTGTTAGAGCAGGCTGGACAGCTGCTTCTGATTGCTGGCTCACAGATTCCAACTATAATTTCTCAGAAGATTTTTTTTACGAATATTGGTCCACATGGGGAGTTGTGACAAAGCTGAATTCATAGGGAACCTTGGTGAGACCAACCATGCTTCCCATGACAGAAAAGTGTGTAATAAATTGATTTTCATCTCTCATTTATAATTCATCTTCAAAATTCACATTTTCTAAATGTTCTGTACTTTCTTTTATTTTTCCTCTTTGATGATGGTGAACTATCTGATGTCCAATAATAAGAATCTTTTTACTTTTCACTTGGCTATCTTTCTTAAACACTTTTTCAAGTTTTATATTGTAATTCAAATGATTGTAGTATCATATGCCAGTTAGATTGAAAAGCCATTAGATAAGAGTTCTCTATGCTTTTCTTTTCTGAAATGATTATACAGTGTTCAGAACTTGGACTGTTTGTGGACTGGAAGACAGCACACAGCATGAGCCTGAGGTCAGGTCCTCAGCACCTAAAGAGTCAAGTGCAGCAACCGTGCCTATGCTCTCAGCTCTCGAGAAGTAGAGACAGGAGGTCCCCCTGGCTTGCCAGCAAGCTCATCCAAGCTGAACCAGTGAACTCCAGGTCCAGACTCAGGGAGACCCTGACTCAAATAGCCAGGTGGGAAGACACCTGTATTAACCTCTCTCTGTTCACACACACACACACACACACACACACACACACACACACACACACACACACGTGACTTTAGACTGCTCAGAATCTTTCCTACTTGGAGCTTCTTTCCTAGATTTCCATTATGTAACTCTTCTATGCCATATTGTGACAGAATTCTTAGTAGATAAGTCATTTTGCCTAATTATTATTTGCCCTGACCTTTAGCCTGAACACTCCACACAGCAATTCTCCACAATGCTGCACCAACACCCTCTACATTATTGTTTTCTTTTTAAACCACCAAGAGGCGGAGGAACCTGTTTTTTCACCCTTTAATCAACACATGTGGGGCTTCCTCCGACCATCAGTCTGGAAGTGAAGCAACCATGTGGGAGTTCAGGAGCCTGACTTCAAGGTGCCTCCCACTTCTGCTTTTGCAGCCTTGAAGCCACTGGGAAGAGACTCTGGTAAGACTCCTGAAGAACAGAGGTCACGGAAGCCCAGACAAAATCCAGCAGTTAGATCAGTCAAGAGAACAAGACCATCACAGACCATCCAGTACCGACTTACCCAGCTGAGTCAACCACCTCATTTAAATAAATGCCCCGGGAAAGACCTGCAGTGACCTCAGCATTCTGACCCACAGACTTCAGGAGCAAAGAACATTTGGGTTGCTCTGAACCATTCCACTTTTAAAGTTGTGTGTTTTCTGACAACAGATAAACACAACGAGCAAAACTACTTCCAATCTAATCCAAAGTCAGCTCTGTCCAATCAAGGTTATTTCCCATCATTTAAGAATGATACCATTCCTGCCTCTAGGCTCCGAAGTGCCCTGAGTTCCAGCCATTGTGATAGTTGTTAGAAATGATTGGTCAAAATACAGCATCTATGTGTTCTTCTGAATATAAGCCTTTATTGTTTTTATAACAATGCCCATTACTTAAGAGAATCTCTTTAAGGAACTCAAACATTTTAAAGGCCTCCAGTGAGCTCCATGATACTAAGGGCAAGGGTAATTCCCAAAGTACTGATATGAATCCCCATGGAAGGTAAGACTCTTCCCCAGATGGCAAGAGTTCAAATACAAGGGAACACACATGAGATAGAGACCAATATGTTCACCTGCTTACTATCCCAGGGCTTGATTCTGTGCTGTTTGTACTATCCACTGTCCAAGTGAATTTATCCTTAGGGAGTGGGATGAGTTCTGTTGCTTCAAAACATCTCAATACAGGTTTCATGTAGCCCTAGTCCTGCTCACAAAAGCCATCGCCCATTTGAATTTGGCATTAATGGGATAGATTATATGTTCCCTGTGTGAAACAACTACCAAGTTTCACCCTCTTCTCCTGGATACTCCCCCTGTCCCCGAGAGTAAATATCATCAGCATTGCTGGCAGATGATGAGACAATATATTTCAAATGGATGTAAGTGTTGCGTTCATTGTCTGCGGCTGCTGCCGTTGGTGACGGCGCCGAAGGCATGCTCCCCTCTGATTTCTTTTCAGGCCAAATGTAGCATTACTCTCCAAACATTTTCATTCCTTGATCATCAGTCTTCATGACATCCTAAGTTCTTTGACTAATGACTCTATCCCTTTGCATGTAGCGTGGCAGAGTATTGGTTTTTAATCTAAGCTATTACTACATCATACAGAAGTGACTTTTCATTGCTGCCATCTCTCAGTCCTATGCTCCTAATCTTATTATGGATGGCACTGGAGCCTCAAATGAAGTTTAAACCACAGACTTGTGACCTACCCCCGAGAAACCGCAGTCAGAGGTTGACTTCTGGGGAGAGCTTGAAGCAGCCGTCTGACTGTGGCTTATCAATACCCGCTCATCAGCCTCTGATAACAGTCCTAACTAATCAGAGTTCTCCCTCAAAGAACTTCAGTAGCATCTAACTCTCATCATCACCACAGAGTGAAGATGCTTGCTATATATTTCCATTTCGAGAACAATCCTTCTCAATGGCAACAGAATCTGACTTGGAACACTTTAAATGAATAGACTCAACAGACGCTAAGCACTTGTTCCCGAGGGATCAACAGCTGTTGCCTCTAAAAGAACTTAACCTGCCACACCATAACGCCCCACTGGTTGCTTAGCAACACAAGGAGCATTCCAGAAAGCCCCTCTCAAAGATTAAAACTTTAACTTTAACACTCACTCAAGACCAAGGTAATTTAATATGATGGAGAGACATCATCTACTCATCAGGAAGTGCCAAGTAATCAAAAACATGTGAAGCTTGGTTGAGAGACTCCGCAGGGCAAGCTGGCCAATGAGTCAAATCAGCAAGTGTAGTGGCATTTCACTTGTATTTTAACAACTAAAGCTTGCCTAAAGAACAGAGAGTAAAACAGACCCACTGGTCAGCCTTATACCAGGCAGTGATCACACACACCTTTAATCCCAGTGGCAACACTGGTTTCCATAAAAAAAAAAACAGGCAGTGCAAGCCCTTAATCCCAGCCCTAGAGAGGGATATAAGGCGGGAGGAGACAGCTCTCAGGCACAGTCTCATTCTGAGATTCCTGAAAGCAGGATCACTATTTCAGACTGAGATTAAGGTAAGAGCCAGTGACTTGTTTGAAAAGGCAGCAAAATATAATTTAAGACGGTTGGCCTGGAACATAGCTCAATATACTTCCCTTATATGCACGAGGCTCTGGATTGAATGGCCACACACACACACACACACGTTAGTAGGAACATAGCCTGAAAAAAGTTACACTATTAAAATTGATTGATTCCTGTCTCATTATTAATATCTTTCTTATTAAGTCCTTCCTCTAATATCTCCCTGGTCAGGATTTTAAAAATTCTGCAAACTTATCAAGAAAAAAGGAAGGAAGGAAGGAGGGAGGGAGGGAGGGAGGGAGGGAGGGAGGGAGGGAGGGAGGAAGAAAGGGAGGAAATAGCTGCTACTATGTACTACTGAGTGCCTCCCCCAAGGGGGCGCTCTCCTGCTACTCACTCCATCTTCTTAGCAGCACTATTAGAAGGCAGTGGAGCCTTCAGGAGGTGGAACCCAGTAACTGGCCCCTAGGACACTAGGGGCATGGCCTCGAGGAAGACTGTGACCCTAACCTGCTCCTTTCTCTCTTTGCTTCCCAGCTTGTGATCTGAGTGAGGCAACACCACCACAAGTCCCTACCATGATGTTTGCCCCACCGAGGACCCAAATGCTAAGACCAGCCATCTATGGCTGGAACTTTAAGCACTGCGAGTCAAACTGAGCCCCCTCTCTTTATGCCAGTGACCTGGCGAGTTTCACTACAGCCATAGGGAGCTGAGGAGCAGCAACGGTTCTCTGCAGGGTTCTGACACAGACGGGTTAATTATAGAGATGCCTAGCCACTAAAAGAAAGCAATGTAGCACACAGTTTAGCTCCTCCTCTATGCAAGCAGAATCGGCCTTCTTTTGGAACCCAGAGGTCACTGGCTTATTAGTCAAATGAAGCACACAACTCCTGAAGCTGTGGCTAAAAATCCACAGACTGACCCCCAAAGTGCTTTAGTGAGTGACAAGAACGGCATCTCCAGCTGTGATAGACATTATCTAAAAGAGCAATGTGGACAGGAGAAAGCTCACGTGGCCCTGAATGACCCCTAGAAGAAGGTCTACTAGGCAATTAATGGTTGCTAAGAGAGGAAGAACCAGGCTTCTCCAGGGACAAGACCCCTGGTAGACTAGATAATCCCCAATTGCAATACCTAGACAAACACACACACACACACACACACACACACACACACACCTATGTGTGTATGTAGACATACATATGCATATATACATAGGCAACACTAAACGGAGTCACCAGATTGTATTGATATGTGCGCATGTGTATATACATACATGTTTATAAGTGTGCATCTGTATATACATACATGCATGCAACAATGATAATTAAGAGATCACGAAGATGGAGGGGATGGAGGAGCCCAGGAGGAGCTGGAGAGGGGCAAGTATGAGGTGGAAATGATGGAAATACAGAACTTGATACATTGTTTTTCTCAGTTCCCGTCATTTTAGAGAACATTTGCTCTCCTTCCAGCACTAATAAAAAATGGGTCCAGTACCCCCCCATGAAACGGAGCAGATTTACACTACTGAGTCCAACTATACCCTGACTCAGCAAACTGTGACAATCTAATTCCTGTAGAGCTTCAGTTAACACTGGGCAAAAACATTCTGAAAAGGAAAAAAAAGACATTCTAAATCCCAGCACATCGAATCTATGCCTACCCTGAGATGACAGGGAGAGAATGAAATACAACACTAAATCGTATTGGATTCATTTGCCCCGAATGGCGTTCCTCAGCTGGCCTCTCGGAGTCAACCCCAGTGAATGTGCCACTTTGCAGTCAAGCCACATAATGGGGCAGCATTGACTGACACACATTCATTCAACTGTGAAGATGAGGATAGAGTAAATACTGTCATTTTTTTAATGGAACAAAAATGACACTTGTATATAAAAGACCAGAGAAAAGATGCTTTATTAAGGTTAAGTAATTTTGCTGTGTGACTGACATATTGAATTATCTCTTCCCAAAAGACAAGACCAGGAAAAAAAAAACAAACTGCTTTTCTCTCTCATCAACCCTGGAAATAAACAACCTTTGGAGCTAAGCTTTTAAGTTAAAAAAAAAAAAATTCTTCCTATTTTTATAGTTGAGAGTAAACAGCTCTGCTGTTGGCATCCTCTGGCAACCAGGATTAGGCAGGAACTATATTCACTGAAACAAGGGAAAACTGCACAACTTCGTGGTGAACCGAGGCAGCTGGAGCAATGGCTCAGGCCTAAAGCCCAGGCTCACAACCAAGACCAAGACGACCTGAGGTCCAGCGGGTGAAGAGCGAAGGCCCGGGGAGCACGGCCACCAGCCCGCTAACGACAGGTGCCTTCTGCAGACTGGGTCTTTGCCCAGCTCTGTCACTGTGTGAACAGCCTAGGGTACACTTTCACTAAGTCAGATGGTCCAGTCAGGCTACTCGTGTAGCCTCTTCAAGCTATCAAGGGACACTGTCCACATGAGATAGTAAAATTTTATACTGGCAGGAACACACTCTAAAATGATTAAGCGTTTAGTATAAGGGGAAAATGTATTGCTCAATAAAAACATTTTTTTTTATAAAAAGAGCTTAGTATGATAAGTTTATGAGCCAGTAGTGATGTCATTTATTACTAGCCAGGATGATGTGCTGTTGCTATACATTAAAGTACTTGTTCTGTTTTGTCATTTTGAGACAGGGTCTTACCACATAGTCTAGGCTGGCCTCACTCTCTCAACCCTCCTGCCACCAACTCCTGTATGTCACCACCCTAGGCTGTGATGTACTATTACATACCTGCCACCATAGTGAGTTTGAGAACACCAGCATCACCACAAACATGAGAGGTGCGTTATTAGGGCATCAAGAGGACTAGGATGTCACCATGAAATAGGAACTTCCCAGCTCCGTTAGCATCTTACGGGATATGGTCACTGTTGACCAAGACATCATGTTACTTATTTTATGGGGTGGCGGGGAGGTGTGCACACAACACAGAGCAAGTGTGGAAGCCAGAGGACAATTTGCAGGAGTCATTCTTATGCTACCGTGTGGGTTCTAGGACCAAACTCAGTTCATCAGGATTGGCAGCAAATACCCTTACCTACTGAGCCATACCACCAGCCTCAAGATGCCATTTTCCACAGTGTATGACTATAGTCTAATAAAAACATGGCCAGCAATTATTAGGACAAATTAGAGACGGCACAGAAGATTTTTTAATGGAGGAGAGACATCATTTTTGAAACCTTTAAACCCATATTCAAAATTTTTGTTATTGATCAAACTAGCAACCAGGACTACAAGAGTGGCATGGATATTCTTACAGAGAAATTTGAAACATGTTCTCTTCTCTCAACTTTTATTCCCAGATGAGTAAAATCATACACGTTTTGTACTTTGTAAGAAACAGAAATGAAAACATCAGAGCTGGAATACATCAGCAGTTGGGGAATAGCTGAAAGCAGGGATGTGGGACTGGTGGGAGCTGGGGAAGTTTGAAGTGAGCGGAGCTGTGTTGAGGACACAGGGCAGGGAGGTGCAGGGTGGGCTAGGAAAAGAGAAAAGTGAAAACAAGCTAAATGGGGAAAGAAAGTCACATCTCAATCCCAGGAAAGGCAGGGAACCCGGGAGGCTTGAGACTGGCAGGCAGTCACTAGCATCAGGGCCCACAGGGAGACACAGACGTCTGAGAAGACAATCAGCAGAAGGCTTAGAGCTATGGCCAGATCAGAGACAAAGTGTCAGTGATACATCTGAGTAGACACAATAACCAAGGGCACTAGAGCAGCCTGGTGAGGGACGCGAACTGTGGGGGATAAATCAGGAGAGAGCATCTTCAGATGAATGGCCATGTTAGACTTGGGCTCTTGGAAACAGCAATCTTCTCCACCTGGCACCAATGTAAAAACGAAAGGTCATTAAGACAAACGGCAGACAGCAAGCCATAAACAACACAGCATCGTGAAATTTTAGGTGTCAGTGTTATCTAATAGTGACGTGTACGTTAACCGCATTTTAAAACTGGAGAAAGCTGCAATTTCCTTCATTCGTAAAACACATGTTTAATACCTAATGAAACCAAACTGTAGCACCATTGATTTTAGGGCCACAGACAGAGGCCGCTGATTTATTGTATAAAAACAGTACAAGTGCAGTGTGGAAATCATCCTGGCAGGGAGCACACAGCGCCTTGGAGGACCGAAGCATCAGCTATGTATCAGCCGTAGTGTCGGAATGAAACGGAACCAGCCCATCACCCTTCAAAGATGGCCTCTCAGAGCACAGCTCATTCTGAGAATGGAGAAGCAAAGTAAAAAGACTCAAGAATTTATTCTTTCTTCCTTGCGCAGTTTGCTTTCCATGTATCCTCAGGGTAACCTGATTACTAATGATTCTTCCTTGTGAGGACCAACTGGAATCAATAAACAAACAAAGAGGGCGAGGTGGTGGCTCCACTGGCAACACACTTGGCACAGGAGCACGAGGGCCTGAGTTAAATCACTAGAACCCAGCACATGCCTGTCAGCCCAGTCCTGGGATGACAGACACAGGAGTATTGTGGGGGCTGACTGGCCAACCAACCTAGCCAAATCAGTGAAGAGACCCTGTCTCTAAATATAAGGTAGGGAACAATAGAAGACACCGGATAGTTCCACAACTCTGACTTCTGCACAGGCACGTATACCCACTCACATACAATCATGTCACACATAAATTCTGAGCTCCAAACAGTTATGTGCACACGTACGCAAATGTGTGTACACACACACACACACACACAAACACACACACACACATAGAAAAATTAAGCAAAAGGGGCAGGATTATAGTATCATGCAAACTTTCCTAAAATACTTGGTTAGGTGGGCTGGTACGTCAGCACCAGGGCCTGCATCTGAACTCCTGTACACCCATCCAGCTCTCCCTTCCACCCGGTGGCTGAGGCTGTTCCATCTTCCAGCGACAGATACTATATGAATCTCAAAACAAACACTTTGACTCTTTGACGCTCTCTGGAAGGTTCCTAGTACCTGACCTCGTAACAATCATCTGGTTGCTAAGACCCTAGGCACAAAGTGGGTGGAGAAGTGGGCCATATACAAATCTGGCTGACGACGTGTGCGAAACGGCGAGTCCCCCAGGACAAAGAAAGAAAGAAGGTATCACCTGTCTCCTGGCACAGGAGATGGAAGTATCTAATGCCACCTCTGAAGTCTCCTGGCCAAGGCACTGAAAATCTATCAAACCCCATTCCTAATTGCCAGGTGAAGAGGGAGATGGGGGTAGGAGAACAAATTAAATTACACCATGGGAGTAGAGAGGGTTAAAATTCAGAATGGAGTGAAGTCCACAGGACAGAGGACCTGGTTTTCTCAATTCAAACAGAGGAAAGAAAGAAATGGAGCACAGAGGGATTGAGAGACCCCTGAGAGATAACCCACTAACTATGGAGCCCTTGTTTGGATTCTGACTCTAACCCACCAAGTTGGGGAAGAGTTTACAAGACAACAAAGGAAATGTGAACAGGGGTCATACATTTGGGGAGATGAGGATTCTGTCGTTTTCTGCAGTGGTGATAGCGTTGTGTTTTTAAATTGTGTCTTCTCTTTTAAAAAAAAAACATACTACAGTGTTCGCAGATGAAATAATATGACATCTGGTCTTTGTTCCAAATATTCCAGAGGGGGAGGGGCAGATAAATGAAGCGAGATTGGCCACATGTTGATCACTGTTGAGGTTCCGTGGTTAGGATAAAGGGATTCATTACACCGTTTTCTCTACTTTTGAATATGTTTAAAATTATCCATCGTAAAAAGATAAAAATAAAAGCCATGAGCAAGGCTTTCTGCCTACTCTCCAACACTTGTGTTCAAGGATGCTGTCTTCATCCCCGCTCCTTTCTCTGCCCGTTTGCCATGTATAAGAGCACAATGTTTATAGAATACTTTCTATAGCATGAGCCCCAGGCTAGGTGCTAACAATGGCCTTAACCTTCAAGAAATGAGAATGGGAGAAGAAGAAGGGCATGGGAGAAGAGGGAGGTAGGAGAAGGAAGAGGGAGATGGGGAGGGAAACGGGTGTGGCTCATTACAGCTCTTGAAGGCAATGCTGCAGGACCTGGAGCCAGAGGACCTAAAGGAGCTGGAGTGGACACCTCCGGTGTTCCTTCATCACACCTCCTAAGAGTTGGTGACAGCGTGGTTAATCTCTCCTGATGTCCTTTGTCTCCTCGGACAGATCTCCCTTCCTCCCTTCCTGATTGACCCATTTTAAGACTGGAGGTTTCCTGTTGCCTGTACCCTGACAGTGAAGCACAGACTTGGCATCTCTTGGTTTCTCCCGCTGGGCCCATGGCTACTGTGACGCTCCAGCCTCACACAAACACACATGTGTTTGAGCGCACATGTGTACATGTCTGTAAGCTTCCTCTGCTGTCCATATAACTGAGAGCTGTCTCCGTGTGACTGCAGGGAACAAGAGCCACACGCTCCCTCCACACTGAAGGATGTACCAGAGGAAAGGGACACCAACCAGGCAGAGGAAGCCATCAAAATGACACCCAGACCTAGCTGTAAAGGGGAAGAAAAGGGCGACACCGAGAACAGCATCAATCAATAGGGTTTATGTCAGTAACTGCAGGGCTAGACTTCAGTCTTTGTGGTGCCTAGCATGTGAATGGCTGCTCTTAGGCAGAACTCTTGAAAAGGCTCACTTGTTTGGGGCTAAGAAGATGGTTCAGTCAAGTGTTTACTGTGCAAAGATTTGAGAACTTGAGCTCAGTCCTCAGAACCCACATGAAAAATCGGGCGTCCAAACCTATAATCCCAGTTCTGGGGAAGTAGAGACTTGATAACCACCTGGCCTAGTCTAACGGGTGAGCTCTAGGCTTAGCGAAAGACCCTGACTCAAAAAACATGGTGGAGAGTGACTGAAGAAGACAAGTGACACCAACCTTTGACCTCCACATCCATATACTTGCACACACATGTATACACACATGAATATACATACACATACATGTGTGTCATATGTTTTTTTTTCCATTTGGCTCTTTCTTAGTGGTTGTCATGCTTTTGTCTAACCTAGTATGAGGGGGACACCCATGTTCTGGTGAACTTCGACAGTCTTGAAAAAGGAAGCTCCGTGGAACACCTGTCCAGGCCTTTGGGAGCACCGCTGAGTTATCTCTGGCCACCAAAGGTGATTCCCATCATGACAGGATTCTTGGGAAGAGCACGCAGTCAACACTGCGACTGTTTAGCCCAGATAAATACACTGCTCAATGCTCTGGTGTGTGTGCTGGGCAGGGAGGCTGGGCGGGAGGCTGGGCGGGGAGGCTGGGGGGGAGGCTGGGCGGGGAGGCTGGGGGGGGTGGCCCAAAGTGGGCCACGGTAATTCTGTCTAAACAGAGCTCAGCTCTCTCTAATGAACAGGCTTTGGGTTCTTGAGTAAATCACTTGGGTAAATCACTTTACCTTTCTGGGTCACAGCTTTTCATCTCAGAAATTGAGACTCTGTACTTGATAGCTACAGGCTTCCACGCTCCCGAAGGCAGGGTTCTGTGAGTTCGGCCGTGGCTCGAGGAGGAGTGACTGCAGGCGCAGCCTAAGGAAGGAAAGCCTCAGTACCTCCTCCACCATCCCACCGCTCAGTGCTTGCTAAGCCCCCATAAGTTTCCTCCTTCGAATCTGGCACAGACAGTAAACAGCTTATCAATGTTAACTCTCATCAATAGAAATTACCTCTAAGGAAAACAAACTGCTATGTAACAACATTAGAATTCATGCTGAAGACCAGAAAATGGTGATTTGAAATTTAGAAGATCTGAGTTTGGATTTCACTCCTGCCAGGCACTCACTGTGTAACTCTGAACGTGCTACTTAAAACATTTGAGCCCGTGTCCCTTACTGGCAAGGTTTGTGGGAAGAAAGAAATCAAAACAAGAGATACCATATGACTGGCTCTAGACATTAAACTCTTTGCAGTATGCCTGATGGCCACTCCATTTCCGTTACTACCCCGGACTTGTCATTTACAAAATAACCATTATTGACCTGTGTTATTAACAAACATTCTGTCCTTGATCAAACTCTCAAGGAGGCCCCTCGCAACCTGTCTCCTCACTAGACCTCAACGAATGGCAATTTCAGTATCAGTCCTTTCACCCACATACACTTAGACGTATACAAACACCAGCATTGTTTCTATTAGTTCAAGGCAATGTCTTCATCCCCCTTAAAATGCCTGCCTGAGAGAGCCAATGCTATGCAAACAATTCACTGCTGTACAGCTCACACCTGTTGGTAGGTCCCTAACCTTGCCTTTCTTTAACACTGGGTTTTGTTTTTAATTATAAAATCTTCCCTTACCCCTTTTTAGACTGGAGATGCAACTCAGTAGTAGAGTGCTTGCCTGTCATTTGTGAAGCACTGAGTTCTGGCACACACACACACACCAAAAACAAAAACAAAACAAAAAAAAACATGGCTGAACTACCATTTTCTGCAACCCATCAACACCTCTTAGCTCCTCCAAGCAGCTCCCACGCCTCAGGCAAAGTCTCTCCAGTCTCCCAGCTCTCTCCTCAGTGAGTAAGGGCCCAACTTTAGTGGGCAGTTTACTCTAATTAGAAAATTTCCTTTGCCCAAAGGTGGGAGAAGTTTGCTTCCCCTTCAGATGAGCACCAGTTAATAGCCCAGATCGCCTGACCACACAGGCCTCCCCTGGCATCCTGCAGGACCTCTCCTTTGCTCACCCCAGCATTAAAAAAGGCTCTTTGCTTAGGTGGAGAAGCAGGACTGATCTGGTCCATGGTGTTTCCTTCTGGGAGCCCTAAAAGGCACCAGAAAACAGGCTGGAGACCCAGAAATGCAACATGCAGGAAGTTAAAGCACTAAGTAGCACCTCCTGAAGACCTACAGAGATGAGCAGAGACATGGTGGGGTTCAGCAAGGAGAAAGCCCCTAAAGCGCCTCAGACTTTGAGTTGGAACCTCAGAAAGGCTATCACCCATGAATAAAGCAAAGTCAAAATAAAATATTCCTTAAAAAGAATGAAATATAGAATTAAATCTTTTTAATCCATATTTGAAAATAACATTTGGAAGAAAATCCAACGTTCTCTGAAAACAGGCCACATTCACAGCCCTGCAGTGTTCTCAGGTGCCGCCCGGTGTTCTCTCGAAAACTCACAAACAGCCAGCCTGGTCTGCGTAGTAAGTTCCAGGAGAGCCAAAGCTACATAATAGAGAAACTCTGTCTCCAAACAAACAAAAGTCCCAAATCGTCCAGGCATGGCTATGCAAGCCTGTAATCCCAGCAACTGGGAAGCTAAGACAGAAGAGTCACAGGTCTGGTGTCAGCCAGGGTCGCATGGGGTCCCACACAAGATGCTGTCTCCAAAGGAAGAAAGAGGAGGGGGGAGGGGATAGAAAAAGGAAAGAAGGGAAGTGGGAGAAGAACAAAACCAAATGACCAAACTCAGAGGGAAGCAGACAACCAAGAGAACATGGTCCAGACGCTGACACTCTTAGACATGGACCCTGCAAGAACTTTGGCATCATCAAGAGAAGAGATGGCAAGTGAAGAATCTCAGCAGAGAACTGGAGTCTGTTTTTAAAGGAAAGAGAGAGAGAATTGAATAAAAACTGTAGCACTCAAATACATAATAACTTAAACAGGCTGGCCTTGGCACAACAGACTAAGGCAGTTGTACACCCTCTCATTGTGTACAGCTATTATAAACCTAGACAGGCCTGTCAAGGACAGCTGGCTGGAGATGTGGCTCACTGGAGGCAATGTTCTTACAGCATGTGTGAGGTCCTGAGCACAAGGCAACAGTGGTTCTGCCTGGGGCCACAGCCATGAAGTCATGCACTCCCCCGTCTTCACCATGGCATTCTACCCCAGTGTAACATCATCAGAACCAGCGCCTCAGTGCCACTGACAAAGAAATTCTTTTGATAGGAAGGGTCGGAGAGATGATGGATGGAAAGGGGCGGCAGCTCTTCTACCCTACCGATGCTCTTGTTTGAGCAGGTCACAGACTAATCAGACACCAGACAGGGTGTTCTAGATGTCAGATCTGTCAGAGGAGGCTTGACACCTCCTTACGTAGCCATGGTTCACCAGACAGAGGGCATATGTGAAGCAGAGACCAGAGTGGGTCCAAGCCACATACATGCAAGGCAAAGGCAGCCTAAGCGTATGCACAGAGAACACACACACGTGCTCACTGGAAAACACTCCCCAGCTCACATTCTGAGACATCCACAGAAAGATGGAGACTCAGTGACTTGAGATATTTAAGCAGTCAGGGAAGACCTGTAGGCAGCCTGGCTTTAATATTTTTTTAAAATGAGAAAAATAACTGAGCAGAGATATCAACAGTGGGTTATTATGAATGCTGATTATTGCAGATTTCAAAATTTAGAACAGAGCTGGGGAGATGGCTCAGTAAATGAAAGTGCTTGCTGCCAAGCCTAAAGACCCAAGTTCAATCCCTGGGACCCACACGGTAGAAGGAGAGAACCAGCTCCTGCAACTTGTCTTTCAACTTCCTAACACTTACTATGGTGTGTGTGTGCCCACTCCCTAACAAACCATTAATAAATTTAAATACAATAAAAATGTCTCATAGAGAACTAAATCACAATATGGAGTTATTAAAATATAGATGCTCCATTTACGGCTGAGCACTTCAGAGTCTCCTAGTCTCTGCACCTTGACCAACTGTGGGTCTCTGTGTCTCCATCAACATTTGTTGCAAAAACAAGCTTCTCTCAATGAGGGCTACGAAATGCACTAATATATGGATATAATGATAACTCATAAAGAACTGGTTTAATACCATGTCCATTTATCTGAATAATAGCAGTAATATCTCCCATGGGGCCTGTGATTTGTCATGCCACAGTTCTTAGCCCCCAGAATGGTACTGGATGTGTGTTTTGTCTCGTGCAATAGGCCTTAACTCAGTCAGAAAGGAGCTGGCTACTCCCATGCTATTCATGCCACTATTACAACAACGGCTGTGTCTTCCCAGGCTAGTAGTGATTTTCATTCTCAGGGTTATTACATATTGTGACCCCTATAGCAACCACCAAGAAAATAACAAGTAAACAAAATAGACTATTAAATTGTCTCTAGAATTACGTAGAATACATAAAAGAAGGAAAAAAGTAGAAAATAGGCAGGAAGTATATATAAATCTATAACAAATATATAATATATAAAATATAATAAAAATAGAAATACTAGAATGACAGGAATAAAATTTTATCAATGATTATATTAAATATGAATGAACTCAGCATTCCACTCAAAAGATAGACATTGCCCCACTGGAAAAAGGAGTACACCAAACTAAACCCAACCTCCCAGAGGTTCATCTTCATTCTCACAGGAAAATGACACACCAGGAAAACAACAAGCATAAGGAGCTAAAATATCTACACTAATGTCAGAATAAAACATGCTAGAAATAAATATTACTAAAGACAAAAGGAACTTCTTGTAAAATTAAACCAATAAATACATAAGAAAGATACAGTAATCATAAATGCATAAGCAATTAATAACAGAACCCTAAAACTCAGAAAGTAACATCTGACAAATGTAATAAAAAGAGGCCCACAACAACCATGGCAGAGACTTCAGTGCCCTGTTCTCAATAGCTGACAGGATGCTTGAGCCAAACAATCAACAGATGCTCAAACTGCCAACCAAGCTGACCTGATGTTAGAAAACCCCTCCTCAATGACTGTAGGTACATGAAACTCTGATAGAGATAAAACACATACTGGACCACATAAGTCTCAAGAAACTTTAAGTTTAAACTAACAAAATAGCCAGGCCTGGTGGTGCACACCTTTAATCTCAACACTTGGAAGGCCAAGGTAGGTGGATCTCTGTGAGTTCTAGGCCAGCCTGGCCCACATAGAGAGTTCCAGGGCTACATGAGAGACCCTGTCTCAAAAAAAAAATGAAACAAAAATGATCCAAAATATATTTTTCTTATCATAATAGAATTAGGTTAGAGACCCATACCAAAAGACATCTGGACAGATGCCACATGCTTGGAAAGCAAGCAACGCTCATTTTTTAAGCCCCAAGAATCAAAGGATAAATCAAACTGAGATTCTAAACACATTTTAACTGAACACGAATACCATAAATTTAAGATATAAGGATATGATGCCCAGATAACATTTAACTACTGCATGCCTAATTAGAAAAAGGGCACCCCAAGTCAGCAACCCATTTTCAGCTTTTAGGAGACAAGGCACAAATGTCACCCACAGAAAACCCCAGGAAGGGGCTAGTAAGGAAGTACCGTGGGAGGGTGCCAAGGGGCAGAAAACAAACAATAGAGAAAACCATAAAACTGGAAGTTATAAAGAAAAATCAGCAAACTCTTATTTAAACTGGCCAAGAGAATAAAAGAACAGCGAATAAACAGATTATCAAACACATATAAAGTAGGACCATCACTACTATTTATTAAATTAGATGGATAAAATGAACAGTTTCCTAAAAACCCACAAATTGAAAAGAAAAAAAAGCCCTATATCTGAATAGACCTACCGAAAGAAAAAGGATGAGACAATAAATAAAAATCTTCTTCAGAACAGTCCCCATATTCACATGGCTTTTTTTTGGGTGGGGGGGCGGGATCTACCAGATCAGGGAGGGAATGAGACCAGCTCTTACAAAGTGCTCTCAGAGTGTAAAGGAGAGAGCCCTTCCAAAGCCACATGGAGATATCAAAGGAGAAGTACAGAACATGCTTCCCAAACATGGACACAAAAGTCCTTTTAGAAGAGATTAAAAGCAAATTTAGCACCACGGGAAAAGTAGCACATCCTTTCCAGATGGGACAAGTGAAATTTCGTTCTGGAAAGCAATATTGGCTTCAAACTGAAAACTGTTAGCAGGAAAGGGGTATGTAGCATTCAATACATGCACAGGCAACAGAATCAACACCCACCAAAACTTCAAACTAAATATACTCCCAACCTGAGAGTGAGCAGCCCCCAATACAATCTGTACACAACGGCCCCAGACTCAGTGCTTTCCCTTCAAGGTCAAGAGCAAAGCACGGATGTCTGTGTTTCCAGTGAACAAGGGTACGGATGCCCACGTGTCACTTCTAACTCAACACTGCAGGGGAAGCAAGGCAAGCCTGACAAAAAGAGAGGGAGGGGAAAGAAAGGAAAGGAGGGAACAGCAAACAGGAGCAAGTGAAGGGGGACGGAAAAGAAAAAGGTTCAGATTTGAAAAAAAAGTGGAACTTCCTTGATCCTCAGATTATGTGGGTTTCTTTAGATTGTGACAAGGAGTTCACAAGTCCCAGAAACAGTAAGTGAATTCAGCAGGGTTACAAGGCAGGAGGAACAAATACAAGAGTCAAGTTCATGTCTGCATATTACCAATAAACTCTGAAGTTATTCAATATGCCATATACCAGCAAAAAAAATAACCTAGAAAAATTAACAGTGTTGTCAGGCAGTGGTGACACATGCCTTTAATCCCAGCATTCAGGAGGTAGAGGCAGGTGGATCTCTGTGAGTTTGAGGCCAGCCTGGTCTACAGCAGCGAGTTTCAGAACAGGAGCTCCAAAGCTACAAAGAAATCCTGCCCCACCCCCCCAAAAAAAATCATTCATACCAGCATGAAATAATAAAATCCCAGTGAGGAGACCCAGTGGAAAAAATGTCAGACTCACATATTAGACATGACCTAAATCATGAAAAGACATTCCTTACTCAAGAACTGGAAAACTCAAAGTACACTGTGGAAAAGTCTGTTCCCCACAATCTATTCATGGGGCCAACACAACCACTATCAAATTCTCAGTAGGGAATTTTCTGGTATAAATTAGTAAATTTATCTTAATATTTATACGGGAGTGGGTAGGATTTGGGATAATCAGAGAAATTTTGGGGAAAAAAACATATTTGTACAATTTATACTAACCAATTTTAGATTTTAATATAACGTAATGGCATGATACAAGGTAAAGAAAGTTATGAGAATGGATGAACAGATGATAGATTATATAGATAAATATTAATAGATGATGGTGATAATGTGAAGATAGGTAGAAAGATGGATGGATAGATAGACAGACAGACAGACAGATGATAGATTCAAATTGAGAGCCCAGAAATGATTACATATAAGTACCTCCATACTTAACTTTCAATTCATTTTTGATAAAAGCACTAAGACAATTTAAAGTCAAAATTATACTCCTTTTGAGGAATACTAGAGGAAAATTACTAGCTCTTATACAAATGAAAATTAACTCACAAATTGAAATCTATATACCAAGAACTCAAAGACGGCTTAGAGAGTAAGAGTACTTGCTGAGAAAGCATGAATGTATGAGTTCAAATCCCCAGGACCCACATGAAAAGGTGTGTGGTCCCACACACCTGTAACCCCAGGGCTGTGGGTCATTGGAGATATAGGAGAGACCCTGGGGCTTGCTGGCTGCCAGCCTAGCTCCAGGTTCGAGAGAGACCCTGTCTCAAGCACTTAAGTCAGAAAATGGATAGGTAGCCCGTCTGGCCTCTGCATGCCCACACAGGCAAGATGTCCTGCAAACACACATTAACCTATACTATACCCACATATAAAAATGAGTAAATACATTTACAAAGAAATATACAAACCTACTAGGATGGCTGTGGTCAGCAGTTGTTGAAAAGGCTGTAAAGAAACTAGAACCTTCATCCTCTGCTGATGGGAATATAAACTTGGAGCAAAATTTGATGATTTCTTAAAAAGTTAAATATACTTCCAGCATATGACATAGCAGTTTTATTTGTAGGGATTTTACTCCCCCCCAAAAAAAATTTAAAGTGAATATCTACACAATGACTTACATGGATGCTAGTGGAAATAGACTTCAAAGTGTGCAATAACTAGAAAGGATTTTCACTAACTGATGAATATAGGAACAGACTATGGTATATTCATATAGTCAGATGCTGTTTAACAGCAAATAGGAGAAATAAAATATGATGTGCACAAGTCTCAAAATCATTAACCTAAGTGAAAGAAGCTACAGGCAAAAGATCACATATTGCATCACATATGACATGTCATAGCAACAGAAAAGGCAGTTGTAAATCAATCGTAGTACACTTGCCCTGCATTCATGAAGACCTAGATTCAAGCACTAGAATGGGAGAAACTAAACAATAAAAGTCTGAGGTGAGGGCTGGGAACAGAGGTTATGCAATAATGCAAAAGCATTCTGGGAGCCTGGCAGTGGGGGCACACAACTTTAATCCCAGCACTCGGGAGGCAGAGGCAGGCTGATCTCTGTGAGTTCGAGGCCAGCCTGGTCTACAAGAGCTAGTTCCAGGACAGGAACCAAAAGCTATGGAGAAACCCTGTCTCGAAAAATCCAAAAAAAAAAAAAAGCATTCTGGGAGTCTATAGAAATGTCCTCACACTAGATGATGATGATAAGGGTGTAAAACTCTATAAATTGAACTAATGTTACTGAATTCACTGCATCCTTACAAAGAATATGCCCTATGTTATGGAAGCCACACCCCATAAACTGTAATGAATAAGAAACTGAAGAAAAGATAAAAGCGCTCACTCTGAGCCAGATCATTGGAAAGTCTCCATACCAAAAGCAAAAGGGAAAATGACAATGGAAAACACAGAAGAGAGTTTGTGCCAAAGAAGACAAAGTAGAAAGGTCTGGCAGATGGGCATTCATACATCCAGAAGGAGAGGAGGGAGATGGAACTAGACAAAGTACTGCTTGCTGAGATAATTGCCAAGAATAGTCCACAACTAACTCAAGAAGTCTTCCATGATTCTCCAAGCAGGAGATAGGAGGGGAATGTGCCTCGGAACATTCCAACAAAACACCACAAGCCAAAAACCAAGAAAAACATGTACAAGAGGAAAAACGCATACACCTTCAGAGGACCAACAATAAACTGACCGTTGACTTCTCTATCGAAAAGAAGGAGGAAGGGGAGGAGGAGAGGAAAGGATGACCAACGACAACCGAAGACAAGGAAGCTACATCTTTAAAAGAAATCGGCAGCCCAGAGTTCTCCATGCGGTGAAACATGATTCAAAAATGAAGACAATATAAAGAAACTTTCAAAAATTAAAATTAGAAATATCATCCAAATAAGTTTTTCCCCTAGGGAGAAGATAAGCTGAGACGGAAGCACATACTCACATGCAGGAATGAAGAGATGTTTCAAGTGGAAATAAATTCTAGCTGCCACAGTGACACACCCTATGATTTCAGCCACCTGTGGTGGTGATACAGCGACAGAAGAAGGAAGGTGGGAGGTCTGTAGGATCACTGAACGTTGGGGGCGGGGTTAAATACTAACCCAGAGGGACGCAAAGAGAGGAACGAATGCCGCAGTCAGTCCCTTGCACAACAGGTGATGGGTAATAAGTAAACATAGAAACAACCTTAACGAGACTTGATTAATTAAAAAGTACAAGGAGAAAGGGGGACAAAGGTGCGTGGGATGATTAAAGATCAAATAGATGGAAGCTAAAACCCGAACATGCTATTGGTTGCTGTCAACATAAATGGGCCACCGGGTGCTCTGAGGACTGTCAGAAGAGGTGGACAGACAAACAAATAATATGATGCTTATAAAAGAAGCAATGGTCAAAGACTTGACAGTACAGAAAACAGTCACACCACGCAAGCACTGGACAAAGGAAGGCAGGAGGACACTGATCAGACTTTGAGGCTTTTGAGTCAAGAACCACTAGAACTGAAGACAGGCATTGCATAACAGGAGGCCAACACATGAGAAGCTAGTGCAGATATGTGTATATCTATAATAGACTCCTGGCTATATATGAAAAATGATGGCATGAAAGGGAGAAATAGACACAGATTTCAAGAGAGAGATTTAGCTTAACTTTCTCTAAACTGACAGAATAATCAGACAAAAGGATGTTTCGTTACATCAGAACCCAACAAATATATCCTTAGACACCTTCAAAACACTGAAAATTAAGCAGTAAATGAGAAAACCGCTTCTAGGCCAAAAAGAATAGCGGAATGGCCATTGTAAAACATACTGAGCAGAAAAAATAAAGACAACACGAAGAGGCAAAAGATGCTTCCTGATCCAGGCCCCAGAGGAAAGCACAGAGATTCATGGATGGGAAAAGAAAAGAGGGTAACGGACAGGAGAAAATAGTGAGCAAGGCACAGCAATTAACAAATCAAGGGGAGAAGGCACACAGTAGCAAGGGGGGGAAAGGCAATAAATAAATAAATAAATAAATACATACATACATACATACATACATAAATACATACATAAATAAATGATCAAATAGGCTACCGAGAAAATAATAAATTTGATAGACTCCCAAGTTAGACTGAACAAGGGCAAAGAAGGTGCAAACTGTCGATGCCAGGGCTGAAAGGGGCACCACGTGTATTCTCTGCTAAGCTTGATATGGTTTTATTATCAACTTGCATGCATAAATTTGGAGATTTAGATCAAGTGGCAAAATCCCTTAAAAAGGGAAATAAACCCCCACAATTAAGAACACAAGATATTCATCTAGACACACTATGTCTCTGATTTAAATTTCCTATCCAAAAAAAAAAACCCTCTAACCTCTAAAACAAGTGGCTTCAATACGGATTGATTTCACACAGTTCAGGGAAAACTAAGACAAATCCTTCCCAGAGGACCGGACCAAAAGAACAAACATGTCCTAGGTAATTGTATAAAAGCCACACATCCTTAATATCTAAACAAGCCATGGGGAGGGGTCTTAGAGGGCCAATCCCTCCCCAACACAGACACAGAAATCACAAAGAAAATGCTGGCAAACTGAAGCAAACAAGACACATAAATGACAGCACACCGTTGAACTGATGGCGAGGTGGAAACTGCTTCGTCCAGCTTTTGCTTCCACTATGGCTGCCACGTGTACAAACTGAAGGCAAAGCAATTGTGTGGTATTTGCAATACACGAGGAAAAGCATTTGCTAAAACTCAAATTAGCTCACCACTAGAGTATTGATCAAACTAACACAACAATATTTTAATCAAATAAAATTAATGCTTACACACCCTTAACTATTCAATTTTCCCCTGAAATTGAGTATGAGATAAACACATGCTGTGATCATTTCCACTTAAAATTGTAACTGAGGCTCTAACTGGTACAAGGAGGCTACAAAAAACAAAAGGAATAAGGATTGGATAAGAAAAAAATAAAACTCCAGATTCACTGTGCAAGATAACACACACACCAGAAATGCAAATTATTCTGGAACTATCAAGATTGAGCAGCAAGTTAACAAAATCCCCAGAGTCAAGGCAAATTGACAGAAGTCTATTATGTTTACAGACACAAGCTGAACAATTAGAAAGCAAAACTTTTACAGGTGTGACTCCAAAAAAAAAGAATCAATGTAATAAAAAATGTGCAAGAATGCTGCAAGGGAAATCTAATTAGATGGAGAGTTATACTGGCTCCATTGGGAGAGGACTCGTAATGCAAAGTCATCCACTCTGCTAGAGTACATGTTCAGAACAATCCCAATCCAAACTTCAGTGGGGTGTGTGTGTGTGTGTGTGTGTGTGTGTGTGTGTGTGTGTAAACTAACACAGTGATTCTAAAATTTATATGCAAACGCTAGACATTAGGAATAGGTTAAAAGAAAACTAGAAAGAAAAAAATGAGTGAGCAGTTTTATTAAGAAAATAGCCCAAACAGACCAAATATAGAGGTGAGAAACAAACTCACAAACGTCCAGTGGATCGATGAAAAGAAAGCTTTTGCAATTCGGTGGGGGAAAGGATGATGTTTTCAATAAGTAATCCTAAATCAACATATATATATAATCATCACCCTAGCTCATAACTTCACACTATACACCTCAAAATATCAATTCTAAGTGGTTATAGATGTGTGAAAAAGTCAAATCCTAAAACTTCTTGATAATCCAGGAGAATACCTTTAAAACTTTGAGACAGTCAAAAGAAAACACTGGCCCTAATTGGAACTCATAAAATTAAATACTTATTAATCATTCCAATTAATGATTCCAATTAATCATTTTTTTTATTTTTTTGCTGTTGGATAATGCTCTTGGACACTTTAAAGATTTGTCACTCATATTGGTTTAATAAAACAGATTGGCCAGTAGCCAGGCAGGAAGTATAGGCAAGGCAACCAGACTAGAATTCTGGGAAGAGAAAAGGCAGAGACACAGTCATCATCCAGAAACAGTGGAAGCAAGATGAGAATGCCTTTCTGAGAAAAGGTACTAAGCCACATGGCTAAACATAGTTAAGAATTATGGGTTTAAGTTGTAAAAGCTAGTTAGTAATAAGCCTGAGATAATAGGCCAAATAGTTTATAATTAATCTAAGCCTCTGTGTGTTTCTTTGGGACTGAGTGACTGCGGGACTGGGTGGGCCAGGCACTTCTGTCCACACCAGTGCATATCAAAATAAGTATAAAATTAAGAAGCCAGTGTATACAAGAAAACATTTCTAACACATGGATCTCCAAAGAATTTCTAACCAGAAAATATTAAGAATTTCATAAAACTTATTCAAAACAGAAATTCTTAAGGTAAAAACAAATTTTTTTCATGAATAACCAAAATCTTAACTAGTATTCCATAGAAGAAGTTATCCAAATGATCAATCAAATACATGAAAAATATTCAACATCACTTACTGGGAAACCTCAATGAGATACAGACCCTATTTTTACTCTCCTCTGTGCACAGCAATCCAAAGTGTGAATGAGAAGAGCTCCCATACACAATGCTGGGCCTGCAGGTGGCACAACCACTTTGGTCCAACTGTTCAGCTTCAAGGCTAAATACTGCCTAACCTATGACCCTTCCAGTACTAGCAGATTCCCATCCTATAACACTCATGTCTAAGTACAGGAAGGTTCACAGGCCACATGTGATGTTGCTTGGCTTTAAGCCCAGAACTTGATTTATATGCTGAGACAAAAGGATCATGAGTCCAAGGCCTTCATGGGCTCCATAATGGGACCCTGTCATGTGTGTGTGTGTCTATGTGTGTATATGAAATATATATTCATAATAGCACTATTTATAATGAAAAACTAGAACTACCAGATGTGCCCCCATAGATTCTGAAATGGCAATATGCAAATATGAAAGTCTATAGAGAGATGATTCTATTTGTATAAAGTTCTAAAATGAGTAAGACTATTCTATAGTTCTGGGGTCAATGCTATTGGCAATCTTTTTGAGATTTTTATTTTATGTGTATGAGCTTTTTGCCTGCACGCACTACATATGTGCTCAGTGTCCAAGGAGGCCAGAAGAGGATATCCAATGCCACGGAACTGGAATTACAGATGGCTGTGAGGCACCCTGTGGGTGCAGGAAACCAAACTCAGATTGTCTACAAAAGCATCACGTGCTCTAAACTGATGAGCCACTTCTCCAGCCCTGGCTATGGTAATGTTTTAGGAGCAGATTATTATTGGAAAAGGCAAAGGAAGTATAAGGGGTATAGTTATTCCGGTATTTGGGGTGTGGAGAATGGTAACATGGAAATTCATTGTGTGGAAATACACTTCTCTACATGTACATTAATCTTTAATGGTGAAATTTAGCTTAAAAACAAAAGCCTTGCTACCTCTGTACAAGAGAATTGATACACAAAAAGCTTAAAATGCCATGACTTTGAAGAGATTTTTCTAAACTCAACTCTGAGCATTTATCTCCTGTTTCAAGTATCTTGAGATCTTCCCAGCCTGGCCTTTACATCAGTTACCACTGCCTTATCCCCCACCTAGCTCTACCCCTCCAGCCACACACTCTGGACTGACTCAAGGCAGTTCCCTCCCAGCCTCTTTGCCCTTTCTCACTCTAACCACCCCAAACCTCCTCTCCCCTGGGTTATCCTCCACTCAACATAGATACCAACTATTCTCAAATCTTTAAAATGCCTCTCTTCCTGACTCCCACAACCATCATATACCCCATAAAGCCACATCCTAGTGAGAGGTGGAGGCACTTGTAACTCCTATTACCCCTTTAGCTCGGGATGGTGGGGTTGTATATGATTTGTCCATTGTTGGTCACCAGTGCCGGTCACAACCACACATGTGGATAAACTGGAAAATATAGTCAGAAGAATCCCTAACCATACCTACTTAAGAGTCCTCCTTGGCTCTACAGTGTGAGATTTTCACATGAACTGAGTACATTTTCTCTTTTCTTAAGTCACTTTATCTGGCAGAGAAATTGGCCATGACCCAGAGTTAATAATCAAACCAGTGAAATTTACTACAGACCAAAGAATAATGGAATGTCAGCCAAATTCTGAGCTTTAAAACATTTAAAGTATCTTCTAATTATGGCCCACTGTGGAAATTTCAAAAAGAAAAGTCATTGAAGGTTTCATGCTTTTCCATCACCAAAGACAAAGAAAATATTGAATTTGTCATGTTACCGGTTCCTTACCGAAATGGTATCAATTGACAGTGGGGTCCGTTCCTGATCTCCCATTATATAAATAAGGCTTATCTCAAGTGATTCAAAGAAACATATCTTCTTTTTTTAATTAAACAATTTAAGTCATCTTTTATTTGTATTCGGTAGAATATGCCGAGTAACTCTCCTCCCCCCCCCCCCAATGCATTATCACGAGTGAGAGATCACGGCACTGTCAAGTTTCAGTGACTTCACGTAGCTCTAATTAATACGTTATCCTTCTTGATGATCCAGTGTGCTGGTAGATTCCCCGAAAGTGTCTTCCTCCTACTAATATGTGTCTTGCGCTGGCTCTGCTGTCAGAATCAAGTGGGAAAATAGTCATCTGAATATCTGCATAAAGGCCTTGGTAATTTGACTTCGAGAAATGCTTTGCCAGACGGAGAGAAGGCTCAGCCAGTAAAGAGCTTACCACACAAGCATGAGGACCTGAGTTCGGGTCCTTAGCCCCCCTGAAGGAGCCAGGCCCCCATGGGGGTGTGTTTGTAATCCCAGTGCTGGGGAAGTGGAAAAAGGAGTCTGGCACTCGCTAGTCAGCCAGCTTTTCCAAACTGGTGTGCTCCAAGCTCAGTGAGAATTCCAGTCTCAAAAACTACAGTGGGAAGGGATTGAGGAGGACACTTGATGTCAATCTCTAGGAACCACAAGTGTGCACAAGCATACGCATGTAGACACAGACAAAAATAGTTAACTAAAATAAAGAGAAATATTTCCTGGCTGAGACATAGCTCACCTACTATGTGTAAGGTCCCCATACACTTCCCAGTACCACAGAGACAAGCAGTGCTTCCTCTTAGCACTTTTCCTTGGCCAGGTTAGATGCATCCATCTTCTATTTGTGATGTTAGGGTCAACTCTGAATGGATAGCTAAATGCACAAAGACTGCATCTTGTTCACAACTGTTTCTCAATACTCAGTGAGTCACCCGAGTGCCAGTAACCAAGAGCCTTCCGGTGCCAGGTAACCCAGGCTATGGTACATACCAAGAACCATAAGCAAAAACAGACATTGTTTCTGCCTTCATGGAGTTCATGGTCCAGTGAGGATACTACCAGTTTTTAAAGATGACACAAACACAAAACTATACTGCTCACAAATGCAGTATCTCTCATTGGACCACTGCAATTGGCTGAGCAAGTCTCCCGGCTACCACTCCAGCCTATTCACTATCCGTTCACTACACATGACCCCTGTCTCCATCTGTGCTTTCGATGGGTCTTGAAGTCCTTTGAGAAAGGAAGCGATCTACCAAATTTCAAATTCAAAGAACTTGTACTGAAAAGCAGACTGTGGGTATCACAGGAAGAACTGGGAGACCAATAAGAAGAGTCCTGGAAGAAAATAAAAGGGAAATGGCCGTCGAGGGTAGCAGAGTGGCAGTGGTGGTTGAGATGAAAATGACCATGCCTGATGGCAAAGTCAGCACAGCCAGGCCCCGTTTATTTGCATTCACTGTGAATCCTCTGGGTAACCTGCCCATACATTATCATAGGAGACCATAACGATGCGCAGCGAGCTGTGACTTCCAGTGGTTCTAGTTAACATGTTACCATTTCGATCATCAACTGTCCCTGAAAATGCCTCTGATTTATTAACATGTGACTTACAGTGTCTCCACTGTCTGAGAAGGAATAAAGGGGGAAAGGAAGTTCTGGGACAGCTGCAAAGTTACAGTCTAAAAACCTGAACAAATGAAGCAACCACTCACCTAAACGGGAGGAAAGGGCACTCAGTTTCCTATGCGGTGCACTGGAAATGGCAAGAGCAGCCACAAGGATATGGTGTGAAGAGCAGAGCTTTCAGTTAGAGACACAAATTAGGGATCTGCCAGTATATTAAAGCCCTGAGGCAAAGAGGGGGTCTCTAAAAACTTGAGGTAGGATCAGAAAGGAAAGGATCCAAAGACTAGAGTTGAGGTAACTTCAGTGCTTTCAAGACCCGAGGAAATTCCCAAAGCAGGCTGCACACGAGCTACTGCTTAGCGCTGCTGTGGTACCAACCCCCTTTAAGCCCAGTCATTTGCACTCAATCTTCGGCTCGCTGGTGTCGGCCAATTGTATTTCAGCCAAGGAAGGGGAGCTTTGTTGGTGGCTTTGCTCCAGGCTGTGACTCATCTGGCACTGACTCTGAGCTATGGATTGTGGTAGATCTGCTCCTTAGGTGTTGGCTCTAGGACTCAGGCTGAGGGGACTGCAGGCAGGCATCCTGGGACTTGGAGAAATCGACCCTTTGTCAGATGGTATTGGCAGGTGGGATAAAATGAAGATTAGGAACTGATCCTGGGAGTGTCGAGAAGAGAGCATTCGGTAGCACTTCAAGCTGGGTGGGGATGTGAATGCCTAACTGGAATAGGTTCAAGAGTAGAGGGGGGAAAGAGGAGGGAGCCGTGGCTGTACCTCTTCGTCGAGTTTTGTTATTCATGAGAGCAGACAAGTGGTACAGAGGCTGAAGAAAAAAAAATGTAACGAGGGGCTGGAGAGATGGCTCAGCGGTAAAGAGCATAGCCTGCTCTTCCAAAGGTCCTGAGTTCAATTCCCAGCAACCACATGGTGGCTCACAACCATCTGTAATGGGGTCTGGTGCCCTCTTCTGGCCTGTAGGCATACACACAGACAGAATATTGTATACATAATAAATAAATAAATATTTTTTAAAAAGTAACGTATGGGTCAGAAAAGACTTAAGATAGCAGTGTCATGGATCACGGTGTTGGAATTTGAAACTGATGGGCATGATCCTGAGTCAGAGATTGGGTGGTTTGTATGGACAGTGCCAGGTTGAGAGGCCACGAAGGGGCATATGGGCAAGATCATCTACAGAGATGAGAAACGAGGAGAGGACCCAGGGAAGAAGAGAATAAAGGGAGACACAAGATGTTTGTTTATCTAGGACAGCCCTCTATGAGCAGACAGGGAAATAAGGCAGGATGGCCCGCTGTATTGGACCTCACACAAAGACTGTATTTAGTCTCCTAAATTCCATCAATATGCCCACGATGAGATGTGGACAACATAAGCTTACTGTACTGTACCTCCTCTGGACCTGATACAGATGTCAGAAATGAGCCAAAAAGACTGGAGCCATCTCTTAGGAAAATGGGCAAAATCATGGGATATTTGGGTCTAAGCAGCTGAACACATGTCACGAAAACTGCTGTAGAATTGAAGAACTGCTGAAGAATTGCTGTAGAGAAGAACAGACTCGGCTGAGTGAGAGATATCTGGAATAGCGGGGCCATAACCTGAATCCGGAGTAGAATTGTGAAGTTAAATGTGAACACTACATCCGGGGATATATCATCCAACACAGCCAACCCTAACTGGGCCACGGAGCTCCTGGAAGGAGGTATGTACAACTAAGAAACCAAATTTGGTTTTTTTGTTGTTGTTGTTCTATTCAATCAATTTACATTTAGGGACTGGAGCAATATAAAGTGTCTGCTCTACAAATATAACTTTACCGTGTGAGGAGTACATTTAATTTTAACTCCTGAAATACATATCCAGATGTTCTAGAAATGTAAACTACACACCAGATTTTAAAGCTGAAAAAGAACAGCTTTCATTATCTCATTAATCACGTCTATATTGACTCCACTGAAATTATGATGAATCTTTGGATACACTGCCTTCAAAACCTATTATGAAAATGACCTTTTAAAATATGGCTATTTGAAACTTGAAATCACATTTTGGACAGTGCCATTCTAAGTATTTTTTTTTAATCAATATGATCTGATAAAACGGCTTCCTGTTACCTGTTGCTATGGTGGATATAAAGGACAGGCCATCCATCAATGCCACAGGAGGAGTTATCTGTGGCGGATGCAACCCAGGTGCAACACTGAACATTCAACCTTTAAATCTGTGGTCAACAAGCAGGTCTGCTTTAGGGGAGAGAGGGCACGCAGCAGCTTCAGCGTGGAGTGTGTAATAACTAAAGCTTACCTGGGAAAGGCACCTTCGGTTCACTTCTAAGTGAGCAAGCAACTTTACAATCTAGAGAGAGTTTAGAATTGGACAGACACTGAAAGCAACAGATCCCAGGGCTAGTGAGATGACTCAGTGATTCAGAGTATGTGTTGTTCTTGCAGAGGGCCTGGGTTCAATTCTGGGTACCCACCTGGAAGCTCACAACCATCTATAACTTCAGTTCCAGGATGTCCAATTCCTCTTCTGCCATATTCAGACACCAGCCATACATGTGGTGCACAGATGTGCACAGACAGACATGCAGGCAAAACACTCATACATATGAAATAAAAACAAATAAATCTTTCATTTAAAAAAGAAACAGGATTCTGTTAATACTTTTGGTACAATCTATGAATGACTGTCATACTTTAAATATTTAAAAGTATCTGACAAAGTGACAGCTTAATCTTGTGATTCTAATTTAAAACGTGTGATAGATTTTAGACATGAGACTTATTTAGATGGAAATGTTTAAGAGTATTTGATTAAGTCTAGACAATATTAATTTTGTAAGTGATAGAATATTCAAAGAAACTTGAGCTACTGTTTGGGAAGACTTTACTTACTAGAGTCAGAAATTTGCCCAAAAATTATCTGATTTCTTAAAATAAAAATTCAGGTATATTAAATTTACAGATAAAAGTAAAATAGTTAAGGTTTAAAATGAAGCTGATAACTTGAAAAACTCAGTCTGTTCAATTTGAAGGGAGAGACGTCAAAGAAAGTAAATGTGGTTTGTTTACATTTACCAGATATATGAACAGAGTAAGATACATAAGCTGACCTTACAGGTCTAAAGAACACTGCTTCTATTCTATTACCTGTCATGGATCACGGAGTAAATTTCTGTACATAAAACTCACTTCTAATAAGTATTAACTAGGTACTTTCCAAATATGAATTTCCAAATACAACTAAACACCACGTGGTAGTGGTGCCCCCCCTCCCCCATTTTGCAAGTTAGTTATCTGAGTACATTCAGATTGCTATAACAAATTTCCACAAAACTGCCTGGCTTATACACAAGCAAGAGAAATCTTCCTGTCACAGTCCTGGAAGTTGGAAGCCCAGGATCATGACATCAAAAAAAAAAAACTAATGCTGGCCCATGTCATGATACACAATAAAGAAATGAATCTTGTCCTGCGACTTCAGTTTGGATTCTCCTTATGAAAGAGATGGGAATAAGAAAGATGGAAAAATAAGAAAAATGTCCAAGCCTAATAATTAATGATGTTATTTCTACACTTAGTATATACTGCTGGATAGAAAATAAAGCTTGGTACATTGCTTAACATAAAGCTCAAAATCTGGCATCTTTAAGTTAACATAACAGAGAAAACCCATCAGGGTCATCATCCATAGAATAAGGGCAATGCCCAGTACTTGCCTCCTAAGGTTCACGTGTAGAAGATAATGAGTTTGTATTTGTAATGTGCTCAACATAATGCCAAGCACACTGGTTGATATCTATTGATTGGCTGATTGATGACTGATTGATTGACTGACCAACTGACTTTTAAAAAAAATAGATGGAAATTCAAATGACTACATTCGGACAGGCACTTAGGAGATCAATGTATAGCCAGAGAAAATGCCAGATAAGATCACAAAACCCTTTCCCATCGATTTATAATTCAAGAGCTTGAGTAAATATCTATTCTTCGAAGGAACTATACCTGACACACCACATCGTGATCAAACTGCGCAAAGGGCCGTGTACAGACGGCTTGAATGGCTATAGTTAGCAAGGAGGGAAGACAGCTGACAAGTGATCAATACTCAGAACAAAGCCCATCCAAATACACCCAGCACTTGAGACAGGCACGTAATTATAGATCCAGAGTGATCTTGAGTACCTAACTCACATACCTGGCCAACCGGACTCCATGACTTGTATGGGGAAAAGTGTCTTCCCAGCCCTTCGTGTGTGGTTTGCAATGCTCAAAAGTGCACATAAGCCAAAATTCCAGAGACACCCATTTTATTCAGAGGAGGAAAATGGGTCTCAGCCACCAGCACTAGCAGACTGGTGTGAGAGTGTCTAGTCTCAGAAACCCTAGGTAGGTGACCTTAATTGCCAGAGAACACAAACCATGAGGTATTTTAAAGCTGTTTAGAGGCACCAGCCTTTCCTCCCCATTCTTGAACACTGTGCCCCGAGGGCCCTTGCTGTGAATGGACCTCCTTTTCATCCCCTGGACCCTCAGCTCCCAGTCTGGGGTTTCACTTTTTACTGACTTTAAGGGAAGAAGCAGGACCCTTGCGTGTGATCAAAGTCCTCCAGCAGAAGCCCAGATGTTCCCACCCACTGCTACACCTCTGCAAACAGCCGAACTGAAGAATGAGGCACGCCATGCAGGGTTTTCGTGAATGTGTATCACCACACACTGAGTTCCCAGTATTTTTCTGGTTGAACTACAAATTAACAAGACCACATTTTAAGAAGTAGCTCTGAGGATATAAACATTTGTTTTTGATCAGTAAAGAATTAAGAGGTAACTTTCCCCCTGAAAGAAATGAAGGCAGCAAAGAAAACAACAGTAGTAGATTGGGGTGGCATATATAGTGAGTTAAAAACAAAAAAATCAAAGAAATAAGAGCATGTATAAAACAAATACTTCTTCAACCAAAGAGTTGCAATAGCTTCATCGATAAGAAGGAAGCGCTTGGTCCACATTTGTTAATTATGTCTGAATCTATGCTATGCTACTGCGGCATGTAACTAGAAGGTACGAGAACTCAGCCATTTTCTTTGAATTTCCATCTCGTAAATATAAACATACTCATTTTCCACTCAGCACTTAGAGTTTGCAAAATAGCTTTAAACCAACATATCCTTACTTAACTCAAAGCACAAAACTGGAATATACCCACAATAGTCTCTCCATCTCCATGAATCATTACTAACAATCCATGTCACTAAACACCCCTTCCTGCCACTATGGCCGGTATCCCCCTCCATCCTCAGCACAGTGGTTATGATCAATACTCATGGTGCAGAGTGGGTCAGAAGATGATATCTTATATTTAGAGCACTTTGCCTGGAAGTCTCGGGGTCGCCTCCTCTCCAGTCACATATCTAAGCCTAAGTGTTTGGGTAATGAAGTCATTAAAAACCATTCCTCCTTCCGCAATGTGATTTTATAAGTGCTACAACACATTGCACTAGCTGCTGAACTACCAGGCCGTAATCATGCTATCACAGTACAACCAGAAATTGCGAGAGAGTGATGACCCAGAAACAGCAGGCAGAGGCTCGGTGGCTTTAGGCTGCCAGGCAGGCTTTATGGTTACAGACAACTGACTTTCAACTGCACAAAGGTAACATCAGTTTGAAGCTAGAGACGATTCCTTAGCTTGCTTTGGTATCTATCTCTGGATACATTTGATAAATTTAATAAACAAGATTCATCAGGTGGAGCAACCATACCACCATCTGCCAGACTGGTTTTTACAACTTGGACCAAATATTAAGGCCGGTTTTACTTTGTAAAAATTCCGACTGTTAAACCAGGATGGATATGCAGGGGAAAGACAACACCCCTGGGAACTGCGGAGAGCCGCACCACGACCAGCCCTTCACACCTAAGGGAGTGCTTGCTTCCCCCAGGTGGCTGATCTGAATCAAGGCCCTGGGGTACAGCTTGCATTTCCTACCGCAGTAGGATGGCTGTCCCAGCGTGACTTTCTTCTAGCACCTGGTGATACGCACACTCCAGAATGCCAGTGATATATGTAAACACATATCAGGGTTTCTGGAAGTAAACCAATACTGGTAAGCGGTGCATTCAATCCATGGCTGTTTATTTCTGGCTTCTAGTTAGTGTTTTTATTTTAGAAAGCAGCAAAAATAAAAAATGCTGTTTCGAAGATGTCAAACTATTGAATCTTATGCCTGTGTGAGCCAACATGGAAGGACAAACAGGAGCCCTATCTTGCTGGATTAACACCAAGCAGTTCTACGCTTCGACACTCTAATTGTGAGCCACAACTGCCCAGGCTAGAATTCCCAGTGTGAGTTTCATATAGCTACATGCACAGAGTCCTTGTACTCGAATGTTAGGATGCTGACAAGGAGCTAAATAAAGCCACGCTCCTGGTACCTTAGAAAGAACTCGAATTGTATTTTTAGTACAAACTGCGCGACTACACTCTCTGACTATATAATGTGCCTTCGTTTCGGGTAGCCTGATTGCCTTTCAGGCTGAATTGAGAAAATGTTGGGTTTCTGCCCTGCTTATCTCCTCAAAACCCGCTCTACCTCATTTTAATCAGGCTAGTATTTCATTACCCCATCAAAGAGTGTTTAGTAGGGCATCTACGAGCCCCTCTGCAGGTAAAACTCAGTTTAAAAACAAGCCCGATTATGGGATAATCGGAAAATTACTGCAGCCTAAGTCCTCTAGTTTCCTGTACAGTCTTAGAATGAAGTAGCATTAACTTAAAATTGCTGGCACACGAGAACAGGCTTAGGAACCCAGTAATCAGCGAGCTAACAGGTGTTGGAATCCCAAAGAAGGAGGAGGAATATTAAACAATCACTCCGGGCTAACACCTCCTACAGCTATAATATCCAGAATTCTAATCAACTTAACCACAACTCAAAATGATCGATGTTACGGGTTCATTAACTATAATATCAGCTAACAACAACAACAACAACAAATACAGTTCTTCTCATCCCATACAATGTTCCCTAAGTAACCTACATACATATGATTTTTCTAAGTTGGGCTATACAGCTTAACCGGGTGAGTGATTTTCCAGTTATCAACATAGCATCTGTCCCCAGTTAATACAGATATCAGCACACGTATAATTTCCCTGATAACTGTAATCCTGAGAAACGGATATTTTCTTTCACAATGGCATGTATCATTTCCAGTGTAAGACTTCATTATCCCGTTTTAAATTTTATTCTTTGTGTCTGCAATGAACTATCGTGAAATAATCTGCTGGTTTGGGGCCACTGAAAAGGAGTGGTACCCACAACTTGAGCAGTTCCCCATCCGGTACTCCAATGCCCTTGGCAACTGCATCCCAGTCCTTGCCACCACACTGGTAAACACTGATGCAAACACTGCCTAGATACCTGCCTCCAAGGGTGTTTTGGATGTCTCCCTTGGGGGAAAAAAAGGAAAGAAAGAAAGAAAAAGAAAACCACACAAGGCATTTTCCACTTGCCTAAAGCGTGAACACAATGTCTTCCAAAAACAATAGCAACGATGTTGGTGCCAAGTATCTCCTCAATGAGGTATTGGTCCAGCTAACATCCTGGAAAGGCTAGATAAATCAGGAGCCTGGGTACTCTTTCCTACCATGCAGTTCCAGGTTCAGATTCAAAACCCAGAGGAACTTCAGAAACCACTTCTAAATACGTGGACCACAAGCGTCAGAATGCGCTGACTCTTCGGAGATTTGTTTTAAATTAATAATAATAATAATCTCTCATTTGTTCCTCTTACATCTATCCTGGTCTTTAAGGAATTAAACATAAAACACGAAAGTCCTGGGGCAATTTTGTTTCCTTCTTTTCCTTCTAAAATCATCAAAGGCGATGGAGAGAGGTGGGAGAAAAGAGAAGAGAGATACCCCGGCAGGTGGTTATGGCTCGGCCCGCCCCTCAACTTGGCCGGGACAGAATAGGCGGTGTTGAGGGCTCTGCCCCGCGGCGGCCCGAAGTTTGCTGCAGGTGCTGGGCGCGTGGGGTTCCCGGAGGCCGTGGCGGTGGGCGGCATTAGGGTGGCCCGGCAGGACGTCCAGTGCATCCCCGCGCCGGGTGGACACCGAGCTCGGAAGCTCCTGGGACCCTCCCCGGGCCACAGACTGGTGTGCGACTTACTTACCTGACCAGCCTGCGGGGGGCAGCTGGAGGACGGAGGAGAGAGAGGTTCGCTGGGAGGACCGTGAGCCGCTCCGGCGGCGGCGCCGGAATTGAGGGAGGCGCGGCGGAGGAGGAGCTCGGGAGCTACGGGCGGGCGGGCCGCTTTGTCTCTACGGCGCGCAGCCGACCCTACGTCACCATGGCAACCGCCAGGGCCAGGGCCGGCCCGGAGCCCGAACCCTCTGAGGCACCAGGGTCCGGGACCCCTTCCGACCGTGCGGCTCACGCCCTTCTCAGCAGTTGGGCTGTGCGGACCAGACAAGGACCCCACCCCCCACCCGGAGCCACCGCTACCGCCACCGTAGTCACTCTAGAGACTCAAGAGTCCCTTGCCAAAGACGGGGAGGATCCAGAGAGCCCTAAGCCCAGAGCCAGATCTTATTGCCGCGCCGGCACTGCTTTGCTTTCTCACACTGGACATTCCAAAGCTCTAAGGTCCCCATCGCCACCACATCTTTCTTCTACTAAGCTATGCCCTCAAAGCCAAAATTCACCTAAGGGAGAAGAAAGGGCGATACAAAGTGATAAACTATTGAGCAACTGGTACCCGGTGCATATGCTGCAGCAGGTACAAAGCAGCCAACAGAGGACAACGCCCCTCCTCCTCCTCTGCCATCACCACCAGCAGCAAGCTTTGATTCTGCTGCACTTCTGGTCTCCCGCCAACCAAGCCAGGCACCTGCCATGCCAGGGGCTCCCATAGGAAGGGGAAAGGTGCCTTTACGTCTGATTATGAACACAGATGCTAAACCACAACTTTCACACAGGCTACAGTGTGAATTCGAGACGCTGCCACGCTGCTTAGGGACAGATTACGACTGCTGAGCATCTGCCATAAACACCAAGTGACTGAGCTACAGACCGGCCCTGTGCTGCAGACCATGAACCTTAAGGAAGGAGCTAGGATCCCTTGGCACAGTCTAGGCATCCTCGCCTGAGGAAATTTCTGGAGAAGGAGGGAAAAGTACTAGCTGGTCTTGGGGTCATGCTTGCTTTAAAGGGCAGAGCGGGAGGGCAGCCCCCTGGTGAGTCATACACACACACTGTTTTCTTGGAAGTTCAGTGATTAAATCCAAATTCTGCAGCGTCTTTCTTTGGACCTCAGGGAGCAGGGCACTCGCTTCCTGGCGTTTGTGAACCTCCAAAGAAGCATCAATAATATGCTAACCCCCTGGAGAGCTGTTGTTTTCTGGGCTTGCTAGCTATCTGACAAGGACAACACCAAAACAACCATATTACCAATCAAGGCCACATGTATGAACTGATGAAAATGGAAGGCCCATTTTATGTAAGAAAACGAAAATATTTCATTTCTAAGGAAGGTGGTCTACTCTTTTTTGATGAGAAGATTGGTGCTTCCAGATGAAGTTAAAAGAAAGAAATCTTTCAGACAAGTCATTAAGTCATTTGAAGACGTGTATCAAAACTCAAAATGCATGTATGTTTCTCCCAGTTATCCGAATCTGTGAAATGTTACACAGAAACCGATGAATACATAATGAGAACCATGCCAGGTTGCACATCCAGCACTTTCCTACCAAAACAATTTAAAATAAATTGTAGACCAACAAACAGTAATCTGGTTCGATAAATTTGGTTCCGTTGCACGGTATGATACTATGCATCCATTAAAAATAATAAAGCACACAATAAATACATACTCGGTTTCCTCTTGAAAGGAGAATGCTATGGAAACCCACACCCCAGCACCATAAGTGTGAGATTATATTTCAGTTGCCGGTTTTTCCATCATTAAAGGAAAATGTTTGTATAGGGTAAACCCAGTCTGTACAAAAAGTTTGATAACTGTCTAGAATCCACAAAGACCACATAGAAGAAACGTGATCTACAGTAATAGCATTGAGAGGTTTCAGGACCTTGAAGAGATGAGGCCTACCTGAGAGAGGGTGGGGTGTGACTGTCCTTCACAGAGGGACAGAAACTCCTGGAGAAAGACCCTGCAGGAGTGTATTCATCTGTACAGAAGGAGGAGGCTGGCCCCTTCCTCTCTCACTGTAGCACGTGGTATCTCTTGCAGGGGCTGTTGCCGGAGCTGGTGCTAGCACCATGCTTGGCAAAACTTTGGGCCCAAATACACATCTTTCCTTTAGAAAGTCCCCAGCCTGGAATGTTTTGTTACAGTGACACCAAATGAGCGAAGAAAGACAAGGGAAAGAGATGAGGAGAGAAAGGAGGGGAGACGGGGAGGCAAGGGGGTACAAGAGCTGGGAAAGGCAGCAGGAGTAGGGTACCTAACACCTAGGGTAAGAATTGAAAGGACTACCATATGCAATTAACCACTGTTTTGATTCTCAGTGGTCATTTTCCTAAACGAACATTTATCAGTTGGTCAAAGAATTAGAAACAGAGATTCTTAATATATTCATAAATATCAAAAATATTCAGGAACTTAGAACAGTAAGACTTTTAAGTACCATATCATTAAGAATGTTAATATGGGTTACAAATTGAAACACTATTTAAATATATTGGATTAAACAAAATATATTGTTAAAATTATAATGCCTATTTCTTTTAGCTTTCAAACACGATTATAGACATTGTCAAAATTTATCTATGAGGACATAGATAAATATTGGAGACCACTTAAAAATTAATATTTATGGTAAAATATAACTGAGAGATCCAAAATCAGCTTGTCTTCTTAATCCTTACATAAAAAGGTTGCCTTGGGAGGCTGAGCAGGAAGATGGCCACAAATTTGAGGCCAGTCTGGGGCACAAAGTGAGTACCAAACCAGTCTGGGCCACACACAGAGTGAGATGTGCTACCAGAAAAGTTAAAGATTCAAGTCAATAAAACAAAATTGCCTCGTTAATACTCTTCTATGTATAAAGTGTAATTTTTAGCAAACGGTTTCTCTTTAATAGAAAGATATCATAAGATTTTGCTCAAGCACATAGACTTTAGCGACATTCCAGCCATGACACTGATGTCAGATTGCTCAGCCTGAGTTTGTCACCTGTGAAGTAGGACTCAAAATGAGATGAGTGCCCATGGGTTGCTAAATCCGGGCCCTGAGCATAATCGCCAAGGCTGAATGGTTTCTGTTTCTGTGATTTTATTGTTACTGTTTGTTACAGCTCTGGTTAATTTCATCAACCTTCAGTTCAGGTTAGCATCCGTGTGGCAATGCTTTTCTCGAACTCAGAGCTCAACATTCCTAACAACGCAAACCTCTAACACAGTTCCTCGTGTTGGGGTGACTCCCCCCCCCACCATAAAGTTATCTCATTGCTACGTCATAACTGCAGTTTTGCTTCTGTTATATATCATAATGTCAATATTTTGGAGCTAGCTGGTTGGCAAAGGGGTCACGACCCACAGGTTGGTAAGTACCACCGCTCTAGATGCTCTGAAGAGAGCTAAACCCACCCATCAAATTTAAACATTTTTCGCCCGGACCAGACACAAAGCTGTCAGAAATAAAATGACTATTTTGATTCATTCTGAGAGAACAAAATAAACCAAATTTTCAATTACCAAAAAAGCATTCACTATAATTTCATCTTGATAAATATTAACCTTCTCAGATTTAACAAAACATAACAAACACTGCTCAAGTGGTTCGCAAGCAATGTATTCAAACAAAAATTCCGACATGCAAAGTAGATGACATCTCCCAACTGACGGATTTTTACAAGAATTCTCCTGTTCTATAGTTTAGAGTGTGTCCTTCAAATAGCAGCTCGTACTTATTGTACAGCATTCCAAGGTCACCACGTCCGCACAGCGGACTCGCTCAACTCTAAACCACTTCACACTAACTACAGATTTGACTACAGGGAAAAGAACATGTGCTCATTTTTATGTTCCTGACATAACCAAACGCTAAAAGAAAGGTTTTGCAAGACAGCTCCGTTGGCAAGGCCTGACGGCCTGAGTCAGATCCCTGGAACCCGCACAGCAGAGGAACACTCTGGCAATCTGTGCTCTAACCTTCACGTGGATGCTGCACACACACACACACACGCTGTGAGACCTGCACACACGGAGAGGCACACACACACACACACACTGTGAGACCTGCACACACAGAGAGGCACACACACACACACACACACACACACACGCTGTGAGACCTGCACACACGGAGAGGCACACACACACACACACACACACGCTGTGAGACCTGCACACACAGAGAGGCGCGCACACACACACACACACACGCTGTGAGACCTGCACACACGGAGAGGCGCACACACACACACACACACACGCTGTGAGACCTGCACACACAGAGAGGCGCACACACACACACACACACGCTGTGAGACCTGCACACACGGAGAGGCACACACACACACACCCACGCTGTGAGACCTGCACACACAGAGAGGCGCGCACACACACACACACACACACGCTGTGAGACCTGCACACACGGAGAGGCGCACACACACACACACACACGCTGTGAGACCTGCACACACAGAGAGGCGCACACACACACACACACACGCTGTGAGACCTGCACACACGGAGAGGCACACACACACACACACACACGCTGTGAGACCTGCACACACGGAGAGGCACACACACACACACACACACACACACACGCTGTGAGACCTGTACACACGGAGAGGCGCACACACACACACACACACACACACACACACGCTGTGAGACCTGCACACACGGAGAGGCACACACACACACACAGACCCCGTACACGTGCATATCTCTGTACGCAAATTTATGTCTTTGAAATTTATTTAAATTTATTTGAATTTTAAAAAAAACTAAAAGAAAACAATTGTCCTTGAAAAAAAGCCTTTAAATTATTTGAAAGCTCGAGTCTAAATGTCGTTTATAAAGCTCTAACTTTTGGACGAGGCAGAGAAAAACACAGGAGCTACAACGCTCCCTCATTATAACCACTGCTCTTTGGACCCCTGCTGTACAGCCATGTTCTGACACTGTTGAATGAGGGATGGGAACACATTCAAAACACACTTAAAAACACTTGTTTTTATCTCAAAATTTAGTTTAAAATATTCAATTATGGCTTTAAGATTGCTTTCTTTTCGAATTTTTAAAAATTCATTTGAGAGGTGGGGGGAAGGGAGGACAGCATTTAGAACAGTTAAAAGGCTGGAAACTCAGAACTCAGAAATTCCTCTCTGGCTGCCCTAAGGTACCGAGGAAGTATGTTCTGAGAAGCAAATATTAACTCTCATATCCTGGCCAAGCAGAGAGAAAACCACACCTTCAGACACTATTCCCAAGTGATATGGACATCCTCATGCGTAAAGACCTGCTGGTCTCTTGGCCTCAACAACTCGAAACCCCAGAGAGCAATTCAAATCAAATTTGTTTCAGATGACGCAAAGAGGTACCCTATTAATATTCTCAGCATCTGCATCTTACTGATCTCCTAAGAAAAAATAAAGAAAACCTTGAGTTTGAGAACAAGAATTTTACCTGTCTTGACATGAGTTCTATGTGCAGTACATTGGCTTCCAAAAGACTCCGGTGGCTTTAACAGTAAAGAATTTAGAGAGGCTAGGCAGATGACTCAGTAGGTGAAGTGCTTGCTGAGCAAGCCTGGGGACCCAAGTCTAGAACTCCAGTACCCACCCATGTAAAATCTGGGGATGGCAGCACATGCCAGGGCTGGGTAGGGAGAGCAGTCAGAGACAGGTGGATCCAGGGGACACACTGGCCCACCAACCTGGCCAAAGCGGAAAACTCCAGGTTCAGTGAAAGAACCTGTCTCAAAAAATCAGGTGGTGAGTGATAGAGAAAACACCCAAAGTTGACCCTCTGGCCTCTACATGCACAGGCAAGTGCCCTAGACAGAGGAGGGAGAGAGAGAGATAAGGGGAGAGAGAGAGAGACAGAGACAGAGAGACAGAGACAGAGAGAGAGAGAGAGACAGAGAGAGAGAGAGAGACAGAGACAGAGACAGAGATAGACAGAGAGAGAGAGTCTTATTCATCCTTTATTAGTCCCTTATATTTATTATGTACTCCATTTAAAAATATAGACATATTACGTGTCAATAGGGAGAACCACATGGAAACAGAAAGTTAAAAAACAAACACGTTGTAATTCCCTGCCAAGAGCTTTTTCCATGGCAAGATTCAGCATGGTTCCTCAGCCAAAATATTAATTTGATACTGATCAGATGACATTAAGGTAAATTTTTGGTGTACTTTATTCTGGCTCAAGTAAATTTTGTTGGGAACAAGCCAACTTTAGGTGATATGGCTGGGAAATGCTGTTTAAGGAATACTTTGTTTCCTCCTTTTGGATGCTCAGTGAAGGCCACATGGAGACCTCTCTGAGCCTCTCAGAGTTTGAAGAGCAAATGTCCCTCCAGAGGCTGTGTCATCAGTGCTTAGTCCTCAGAGGGTGGCACTATTCAGGGAGCTAGTGAAGGAAGAGCCTGACCAATGGAAGTAGGTCACTCATGGGGAGGACTTTGAAGGTTACACCACCCCATTCTGCTCCCTGATCTCTGCTTCCTGTCCATAAGGAAGGAAAGAAGTTTCTCTACCCAACATCTTGGCTGCCATGAGCTCAGGGGACAGAGTCACCATGGGCTAAAATCTCTGAAACCGTGAACAAAATAAGCCTTTCTTTCAGTTATCTCAACTGTCTCTGTGGCTCCCAGTCACAGCAACAGAAAAGTAACGAACACAGCGTCCAACATTGCCACCTTCACAGCTTACGTCATCCTCTGGCAAGAACACATGAGAATGTGAACTACTTCCAATATTATCTATTGAAGTCATTTACTTATTGATCCTCACACGGTCACAAATTAGCCGTTAGCAGGATTGAAATGGCTTATTCCCTCATCTATTAAATGAGGGTGTCGAGGCCAGTAACACTTTCATAAAACATATTGATCAGAGAGACCCCGTGAGGTTCTAATGTCATAACACCACTGGGATAAGAGGCTAGCGCAGGTATCAAAGGGGAACCGTGAGTTATACGCATCATTATAATAGTAAAAGCATTTCAAAGGCCTTCTTGGTGACTAGATCTTCTGAACGGCATACACCATCTGAACATTCTAGACCATCAAAAGCAAGCCGAGGGTGTTGTGACCAGACAGGTTCTTCATGCATCATGTATGCAATGTGTCAGAGGAAGACTATAAATGGCAGGGTTTCCCACCGATGTCTCGCCATCCAGGGGATAGTGTGCCTTGCTTTGCTAGATTGTCACAGGTAACAAGAAGTGCCCAGACATGTACCTGTTAACCGCAGTCCGACATGTCAGTTCGGGAACAAACTCTGTCCCCTGGAGCGAGACCGTCTCCAGCCAGGGCTAGTACCTCCAGACAAAGCACTGCCCTTGCCAGCCTGGCTAGGTCACTTTTCTTGTAACTGTGACAAAACCCTGTGTGGAGAAAGGGTTCGTTTTGACTGACAGTTTGCAGGTGCTGTCTGTCTCGGTAGGGAGGGCGAAGCAGCAGGAGTGGGAAGCAGCCATCACATGGAATTATGTTACAGAGCCAGGGAACAGAGAGAGGGGAGAAGGAGCTCGACTTGCTTTCTCTGTTTTGTCCAGTCCCTTATCCTTACCGGTGGAACAGTGCCACCCACATCCAGAGTGGTCTCCTCTCTTTGGTTGATATTCTTTATTAACACCCTCACAGGTACAGTCAAAGGTTTGTCACCTATGTGGTTCTAAATCCAGCCAAGTTTGCCATCCAGATTAACCTTCACAAAGAGTTAAATTGACGGCGAGTTAGGGTGTTCTCATGAACCCAAACAATCTTCTCAGTAAAATCTCACTTTATATTTCCAAACCAGAAGTGTAAACATATCTCTGCCTTATCTTAGTTTCTTTTGTTCTATTATAACAGGATATCTAAGGCTAGGTGGTTTGTCAAGAACAAACAGATTGATTTCTTGTGCTTCTGGAGTACAAGGTTAAGGGGCCCATATCTTGGGAGGTTTTGCTTTTCTTTTGTTTTTATTCATCTTCCCATGACAAAAGACAAAACAAAACAGGGCTAAACTCACCTTTCTACTGGGAGCCCACTTCCCGCAACAGTGACCTTAGTCCAGTCCTGAGAGTGGAGCAGATGTGGCCTAATCACTCCCAGTAGGCTCCACGTCTCCACACAACAGAGAACACCAGGGACACAGTCACACCAGAACAGAAGTCATCCCTCAACCCGTAAGCTTTGAAAGACCTGTTTACACAGAGTGAGTCCATAGTGGCCGGTTAAAATAGGAAAATCCATGAAACTAACTCCTCAGACCAAGTGAGGGATGGTGGTGGGTTGGGGAGGCAGGTGGAGAAGATGAGAGATGAGAGACTAAAGAAACACTCTGCCCAGAGCAGAAGGCTCTTGGTGAGCGGCTTCTTCCAGGGCACAGGGGGCGGGGAGGGGGGGAGTACCAAGAACCCATCCAGGCTCTGGTCTGTCATGTGGATACTGTGTTAAGTGAGAAGAGAGCTAATCAGCCCATCATTCCTGGGAGAGGAGGCTTAACTCAGATGGTGGGGGTGGATAGAGCAGCAGCGGCCTGGCACACAGCTGACTGCCTGCTATGCTGATCCTTAAGCAGGGAAGATAAGCGGCTATGAAAACTAACTCAAGATCTCTCCAGCCTGTGTGAGCCCTACGGGGACCTCGTAAGCTTAGCCCATCAAACGCACTCCGTTCTGTCTCCCACTGTCTGTTCCTAACCTAGGATGATTTTATCTGGTGTGGTTCACAAGACTGGCTTCCCTGTACCTCTCAGTTCTTCCCTCAAATGTTATTTTCTCAAACAGAGTACTAACACTCCATTTCCGTGATCACATGACCCTCTGTGTTGTTTCCAAAATACTCAGCATCTTTCAGTTATCACATGCTCACCTATAGAGGGTCCTTGTCCCAAACCACTCTAAATATGAGCCCTTGGACCACAGGTACTCGCCCAGCCTTCCTTATGACCCCTTCAATTCTGAAACAGTACCTGGTGGGCCCTCGCTAGCCACCTGGAGAGGAAATGAGCAAAGAGCTTTCCCAGTTCTAGCTCACAGACAGCAGTTCGGTTTGATTTGGTTTGGTTTCATTCATTTCTTTCCTTGGCTCCCGGAAAAACAATACCCTGAAAACTTTTTCTGCCTTTCCACCTCTTTTGAGTTGTTTCTTTTCCTTAATAATGAAATGGGGGAAGCCAGAATATATACAGGAACCTAAGTCAGAAGATTAGGTCAAAGGACGGGCCACTGTGTCTGCCTCTACTAAGAGTCATGGGTTTGTCAGCATGGGAACAGACCCTGAAAAAGCAAGCGCCACCCTCAGCTAGCCTGCCGCCTTGTGAACACCAGTTTACTAAAATCTGTTACTCCTTCACAAAATAAATGCCATTTCCCCTCCATATGCAACCTTGGGCAAGACCCAGAAATTCAGACATGAGTGAAGTCTAGCCCGAGTCCTGGGGGACGGCGGTCTGAGGAAGAGCGGGTTCCTAAGGCAGCAGCCTGTGACACCCTAGATGCACAGTACTCCGTGGTTGTCACCAGATCATGCTTGGGCCCAGGAGAAGCATCCAGGAGGGAATATTCACTTTGGTCCTGAGGGAATAGTGGCATGGGAGTCACTCCAGATAGAGGACAGACAGCTGCGAAGCGCGGAGAGGCAGACTGCAGATTAAGTTCTACAGGGCCAGCATCCAGGGCGTTTACGGTGACAGGAAACTACTCCGAGACCCTAGCCAGGTTGTCCAGACCTCTGTGAGAAAAAAATACACTTTGTTTAGCAAGATTAAGAGTCAGGAGAGCAAAATTTGTCCCTGAAAAAGTAGTTTTCTCTTGGTCAAGACCTCCGAGATTCCATCTCTGCTTCCTTCTGGTTCAAACTTTCCCCGAAGCTCTCAACACTATGTCACACCATGCCAGGCCTCTGAGGCCCCTCGTCCTTGCAGGGGAGGATCAGGGATTTGACCCCTGCGGTGGCCGTGCCCACTCACACACCCTTTGTGCAGGCTCTTTGACAGTCTTTGTGAGGCCATGCTGGACAGCGCCTAGCAATATCAAAGCTGCACGTTATTAATAATGAAGCCTCTTGGAAGTTAAATGGCTGTTGGTTCTCATCCAGGTTCCCATGGATGGTATCCAGCATTGCCAAGACCCACGCCATTGTCTGCCTCCTTGAGGACAGCTTGCAGAGAACAGCACTGGGCCAGGAATTCTCCAAAGCTGCCTGCTCTGTCACAGGGGACTCCAAGTAACTCACTTAACATGGGAGGCAGTCACCGCAACAGTGCCTTTAGCTCTTTCAGATGAGAGACTGAAGAGACTTTTGTTTCTCTCCGCATTCCTGCCACTTGCTACTTTCTGCCAACTCTTCTCTTTTTCCATGCTAAAGTTTGGCCCCCAGCTTGGTTTAATTTCAAGGTATGGGGGCCTTTAAGAGGCAGGGTTTAGTAACAAGTCTTCTGATGATTGACAGCTTGCCCTTGAAGAGGATAGTGAAATCCCCGCCTCCCCTCTTCATTGTTTTTCCCACACCCTAGCCACGAAGTGAGTGGTTTTGCTCACAAACTGACTTAAGAGTATGTCTCAGCAGTAGGAAGCTGACTAACACACTTCGTCAGGATTCTGTTTCATGAGAGATGTCGCGATACCTTCTCAACTAGTCACACCATTGTTCATTCGCACTGTGTAGCAGGCTTAGTCTTCTTAAAGCCCAGTTTCAAACACTTGGTGCCCTGTGCCTGATCCCTCCGTGCCTCCCAGTGCTGGCAAACGGCAATCTCACCAGGCTCTTGCTCTTTAAGCCTGGTACTGGCATGTTTCCTCATTGCCCCACTGCACTGTCTCCATGTCTAGACTAAAGCAAAGCACAGGATTCTCCTACGGTGACATGACCTTTGAAGGGTCCTTATTCCCCAGCTTTCCCAAGTTCAAATACTATCCTCCCCATCAAAGCTTACCTCAAGACCCAGACTCATCCTTTAGAGGAGACAGAAACTCTCTCATCTGGTGTCTCTCATAACTCTTAACTGTGTGTCTCTCTTGCAAAGTTCACAATTTTACAATCTATGCTAGAGTGATACATGCGCGTGTCAATAATGAATACCTCTGGTACATGAAGTTAGATGTCTTCCCAGAATCCCACCCAGCCCCAAGCATGGAGGCTCACCCCAGGTACAAATTCCTTTAGAGTTCTTCTTCAGCCTTCTACCTAGTTGTCGGACAAAAGTGCACACCTTCATAGGGTCGTTTTGTCTTTCTGGACTGAATAGGAGATGTAGTTGGTGAAGACAAATCAAAGGGGTGGCCTGGAAATTTCCTGGCCCAGTTGCTCTGAAGGCAGCCCTTCCTGGCTCAGAAGCCAGGCTTTCACAGTGGGGTTTGAGCTTGCTTTCCCAGTCCCTAATTACCCATGAGCACTTCCTTTGTTTGAAAGGTTTTTTCTTCTTCTTCTTTCTTGGACATTGCCTTGCTTCACTGCCCTGAACTCCCCAGCACTGGAGACGCATTTGCTTTGTCGACTGAGTAAATGCAGATTGGAATGGCAAGGAGCAGAAAGCCAGCCCAGCCTCAGGGGACCTGGGAACACACTCAAAGCCCACACCCCAGATAGATGTATTGGCTGTTTTCACATCTGAGGAAGTAAATGTTATTAAAGTACCCACAGGAGGCAGTTTGGTGGTGACCCCAAGGAAGGCAGGAACAGATCAAAGGCAGCCCCAGTGATGTTCATTTTACAAAACAAAAGGCCCACAGTCAGGAGCTCCAGCTGCTCAGAGCACCCCAAAGGCTAGGGCCTTGACTCTATGTTCTCAGTGCCATGGCCGTAGCCCCCTTCTAAAGGCATTGAGTCAAAAACAGCCAATCCCCACGTCTTCCCATGCCTGAGTGCAAACAGCAGAGTGAGGTGTGATGAAATGTGCTTTTCTAGAAGGAATGAGGCTCCACGAGTTGGAGTGGAAAGGACCCTGGGTAGGAAGCCTCTTGGACTTGCCGAGTGTTATATACCATCCATCTGGCTCACTCTGATTCTTGAAGGCCGCGCAATGAAAGCCCGAAGAAAGGATCTTCTGTATAAACTAACCCAAATCTGATCTCAGAATAATAGCCTGCTCTAAGCGCCGACCTCATTATTATGGAAAGGGTTAGTGTTGACAGGCTGGATCTGAAGGATGGACATTCAGACATTCTCCACCTGATTCACCATTGTCCTGGACATTTCAATACAGCACCACTGATAGCATTGATCCCATGCCCAATTTAAGCTGGAAGGGTACCAGTATCGATTCTTCTCATAGCAGTTGCTAAAGCAAATAGCAGTTTATGTGCAATTAAGGAATCTGAATGCTCGCCCTCATCTAGAGGAGAATTCCGCTCCATCATCAGTCGCTGTGAGCTTAGCATTCAGATTGGGTCTCCACCTTCCACTTCCTGTAGCCTAAATCTTACCTGCCATTCACGTCTGACCACCGCTTCACACAGTGTCCCCTTGCCTCCTGCCTGGCCGCTATTGTTCTTTCTTGTGTCAGGCTCTGTACTTACTGTCCCGTGGATTTATTTGTCCCCCATGTTTTGCATTCACACATGGCCTGCCATGATCTTTTGGACATATTGCCATCTTCACATGAGCCACACAGGGAAGACTTCGAGTTTACAGTCACATGTAAGACTGCAAATAGACTTCCAGCTCACACTAGTTAGGCAAAAGCAGAAGTGGAAGGAGGAATACCTACGACAGGTTAAAGCATCCCTGACCCAAAAACCCAGCATCCAACAAGTTCCCAAATTTGAAACTGAAGTTCCCCAAGTAAAGAATTCTTTATGAAGAAACTGTGTTTGCAGCACAAAGTTCATACAAATGTTATCTTAAATGACCTTCGGGTTCTGTGTGTGAGGTATAATAAAGCACACACCTAGGTCTGTGTTCAGACCTGGGTTCCCTTCCTACGATTTCTCCCGAGTCTGTGCAAATATTCAAAAATCTGAAACTATGCTCATATTCTAAACACTTCTGGTCCCAAGCATCCCAGATTTCAAAAATACCCAGTCTGCAGTTTCTTCCCCCTCCTATGTGTGTGATGTGTATGTGTTTGTGAGTGAGTGCATGTGTTTGCACATGTATGTTCATACATGTGGAAGTCAGGAATAACAACAAGGATCTTCTTCAGTTGATTCCCCAGCTTTTATTGTGTTTTGTTTTGTTTTGTTTGTTCTGAGATGGGAAGGCAGGGTTCTTTCACTGGACCTAGAGCTCACTGATTGGCTAGACTGACTGGCCAGCAAGCCCCAGAGATCCTCCCATTTCCGCCTCCCCTGTGCTGGAATTACAGGTAAGCACCATAGCACCCAAATTTTTACATAGGTGCTGAAGATGTGAGCTTAGTTCCTCGGGCTTGTAAGGAAGCCCTGAGCCATATCTGTAGCCCCTGTAGTGACTCCGAACAAAAGAACCAGTCTGCCTTGAGAGAAAATCTTCCTGCCCAGTTAGTTCCCTTGACATCTTCTGTTAATACACAGAGAAGAATGAAACAGGCAATAATTCATGAATATGCTTACATATCATTTCATGCCTCCTCTATAAATTCCCAAATCCCCAACCAATTTTGTAGTCTGCTACTTGATTTTCCTGTTTCAAATACATACTCATTCACCGCCAAGTATGCATTTTGACCTAACTCATCCCCCCAGATTCAAAAATAATAATAATAAATTAAAAGAAAATAAAAGAACTCCTCTCTCTCTCTCTCTCTCTCTCTCTCTCTCTCTCTCTCTCTCTCTCTCTCTCTTTGTGTGTGTGTGTGTGTGTGCGTGTGTGTGTCTGTGTGTGTGTCTGTATCTGTGTGTGTCTGTGTGTCTGTGTCTGTATCTGTGTGTGTGTGTGTGTGTGTGTGTGTGTGGCTCTGAGTATTCCCAGGTAACCCTTCAACATCCAGGCAGTGTGGGATGATGGAGAGAGGTCTACACCAGGGTAGGCATCTTGACTCCTAGTCAGTTCCACCCTAAGTGTGCCTTATTCTCCCAGACACAAAACCAGGGATAGATTAGCTAGGTGACCGCACATAACCAGCTCCTCTCTTCCAAGCAGCCTGAGGTTAACAAGCAGCCCAGATTCTGGAACCTTCCTAGTTCTACTCAAGAGATTCTAATGAATCCTTCCCCAAGTTCAGTAACCTTGAACAAAATCACTCATCGCTCCCCCATCGCCTGTGTGATTTGACTCCCCCACCTATAAAACAGAAGATTAAAATGCTTACCTGGCGAGAGTGTTACGAAGATGGAGAGAGTTAGCAGATGCCCTGGCATATGTGTTTAGAGCGGTACCTGGCAAAGCGGAATCTACATAACACAAGTAGCCACAACAGACTACAGATTCTCTCTGAAACAATGAGACTTTCAAGCTGCAATTTACACACTGTCGGATCCATCCATTCTCAATGTATAATTCAATGGTTTTATGGTATTCATTGTCGTAATGCATTTGAGAACTTGACTTTTACCACATCAAGAAACTCCATATCCTTAAGCTAATGTCCTCCTGCCTCTCCCTCCCACCCTAGCTCAGGGCAACCATAAACAATAAACTTTTTTTCTTTCTCTACAGATATGCCCACTCTAGATATCTTATATAAGTACTGTCATACTATCGTAAATAGATTTTCCCCCTTAAGTGTTTCCAAAGATCATCTATTCTGTAATATGAGCCAGTGCTTCCTACTTTTTATTGATGGGTAATATTCCTTTTCAATTTTTAATTTTTCTTTGACAGGTAGCCTGCTCTATCATACTCTACCCTGTTCTCTTGAGACAGGGTCTCTCACTGAAGTCAGCAAGCCCCAGAGATTCTCTGGCATCCACTCCACACAATGCTGGGGTTAGAGGTGCATTCGAAGCCACGCCCAGCTTTTTACATGAGCTCTGGGGATTTGAACTAAGGTCTTCCTACTTGCAAAATAAGTGTTCTTACTCACCGAGCCATGTCTGCAGACTCTATTGCTTGACTGATGGCCGTTCATATTGTTTCCCCATTTGGGCTGTTACGGACAATGCTCCCATAACCATCCATGTGCAGATTTGAGTGTGGTCATGTATCTTCATTTCCCTTGGGTGTCAACCTAGGAGTGGAATTTCAGAATCCTGTAATAACTCTGGGCCACCAGACTGTTTTCCAAAGTGGCAATGCCAGTTTTCATGCCCACTAGCAGTATATGAGGGTGCCAGCAGTTCTACCTTGCCAACGTTTGCTCTTACCTGACAACCAACGTCAGTCATCGCAATAGGTGCGATTTCTCTAATACCAGCAGTTTTAAGCTACACTGTGTGTGCCACTACAGTCAAGCTGCAGGTTCTTATAAAACATCTACTGCTGATCTTTCAGGAGACCTGAGACCACCATTAAAAAAAAAACAAAAAAAGAGCAGAGTTCAGCACCGAGGCTTCCACCAGCGTCTGAGGACTCAGTCCACTATCACATTGTCTATGTCATGCCAATCAAGGCAGCCTTCAAGAGCAAGACATCTTCAATCCAAACAGGCCTCTGCTTCCATTCCCTGCCTTTCTAGGCAGCTCCCATTTCTGTGAAAGACCAGAAACATACTTAGTCCAGTGTCTTCCAGAGGTACTATCTCAATCAGTTTTCCATCCCTTTGGCAAACACCAGAACAAACAGTTTAAGGAACGGAGCTGTTTATCCTGGCTTAGCATTTCGGAAGGTTCAGTCCATCCTGGTAGGGATGCTATGGCAAAGCAAAGCCATTCCCCCTATGGGGAACAAGAAACAGGACACCTGTGTTGACCAATTTTCTTCTCCCTCATATTCACCTGGGACTCCCAGGATATGGGGTGGTACTTCCCAGGCTCAGGACAGGACTTAGAGAATCCTCTCTCCAAAGACACACACACACACACACACACACACACACACACACAGAGAGAGAGAGAGAGAGAGAGAGAGAGAGAGAGAGAGCGCGCATTGTCTTCAATCAATCAGTTTGACTCTCAAGATGAACCGTCACAGATCTCAATTATCTTAATGTGGGTTTTTGCCAATTCTGTTGCCTAAATGATAGCCTTTTTGCGTATTTAGCCTCCTATTATAAGTTCTCTATGGACTCTTTACATCTTTTGCAATATACATAATGCAGTAAGCCTGGTTGAAGTCTTACTGTATCCACCCTGGTAAGACAGAAGAGAGATGTTTGTGCTATCAATCGGATCAATGAATCCTTAAGAACTAAAATCTCAGCCTGGAGAGATGGCTCTTCTAAAAGACATGGGTTCAATTCCCAGCACCCACACAACAGTTCACAACCATCTGTAGGCTCCATTCCCAAGGGATCCAACACTCTCTTCTGACCTCTGTGGGCACCAGGCACACACATAGTGCACGGACACTGGGATGGGTCAGTGATGGGCAGGATTACATTTTGGCCAGGGCTGCTGAGTTACGCAGCTTCTTGCCTTCTCTCTAACCCTAAACCTCACATCAGTGCCCCAAATCATCTTGAAAGGTCATTGAATCCCTTTGTTTGTTTAGCTCCTCATTAAACTCAGTGACTAAATCTTTTTTCTCTGCGTTTCACTATTCCTTTTTTCTTTAACTGGAATAATGGGGACACGCAGCTAAACCCAGATTCCTGGGGCTGCCAGATGCCAGGTTTTGACCCTAAAAGCTCTAGTAACCTTATTACACCGAGAGAGAGAGAGAGAGAGAGAGAGAGAGAGAGAGAGAGAGAGAGAGAGAGAGAGAGAGGAGAGAGAGAGATTCCAAAGTAATTTGACCTGCGGGGTGAGACTGGCCAGAAGGCTGGTGACTCATCTGAGTGGTCATTTGCTGCCATCTATGGGTAGCACGCTAAAAGTGACCTAAGGAGAAATTTGATTTCACAAGGCTTCAATGGCTTGATCCTGAAATGAAATTCTTTAAAAGTACCAAACAAACTTGGGTTTGTTCACTGTTATCTCAACATGCAGGAAAAAAAGGATTATTTAGGATATCTAACAATGCTATAATAAATAGCATCAACTCTCTCATGAGCAGTAATTCAGACTGTGGCATTTGATTTAAAAAGGTAGATTTGAAGTTGTCTAGCACAACATTCTTTAACTGAGAGCAGTTTTTAAAAGGAGATCAAATTAGGTTAAAAGACATTTTAATAACAAAATTTGTCATTGTCGTGACTAAAATGAGGCTCACCCAAACCTTTTATGTATGGCAGGAAAGAGTCCGTCTGTCACAGTTGCCATGGAATTTGGAGCTGCACAATGATTTAATGATGCTCTTTCTTCTCAGCTAGAAACTTCCACGCACAGAGGCAAGAGAATAGATGTTAATGAGGAAAGCTCAATTGTATCCTGAAATATTTATGCCTGCTCTGCAAACAAGTATAAAACATTTACCAGACCTGCCTCCAAACAGTCTTGAAAAGGATTCTAATTCACTCCCTGATTCACCAACGTGTGTGTGTGTGCACGTGCATGCATGCAAGTGTGTGTGTACTTATCCACAATTTTATGTGAATTTAAAAGTCCAACCGAATATATGCCTGTAATCTCAACACTTGAAAGACTGAGGTCAAAAGAACACTGCAAGTTCAAGGACAACCAGAGTCATGTAGTTGACTTAGTGGATGGATGGATGGATGGATGGATGGATGGATGGACGGACGGACAGATGGATGGATGGATGCAGATGGATGAAAATTAAAAGTAAAAGTCCATGATGAGTATGGTGATGCTTGCCTTTAATGCCCAGCCCTCAAGAGGCAGAAGCAGGTAGATCTCTATGAGTTCCAGGCCAGCCTGGTTTACATAGTGAGTTATAAGCCATTCAGGCTTACGTAGTGAGACCCTGCCTAAAAACAAAAATCAAATAAGAAGAGCCCAGAATAGGTTGAATATAAAAAAAAATTGAAGAATGGTAACTCTTCATTCAGAGATATGGGGATACATGTTATACACATGATTCTTAAAGTATCTGCCTGTCACTTAACTAGATATAAAATCGGAGATATTAGAAATACTATTTCTTTTTAATTTTAATTGTATCTACTCTTTGAAATTTTCATACATATACACAATGTATCTTGAGCATACCCACCTCTTATTAATCCCCTCTAATTTCCCCTAGAGTCCCCCATACATATATACTGCACTCAGTAGATTTTCTATATATATATAACAAATGGTAGTTAGTGCTGCCTTTTGCACCTGGGCATGGAGTCACCCCCTGGGGCAAAAAAAAAAGCAACTCTTCCTTTTCCTCCCCCAGCAGCCATCAACCACCTATAACTCCTTAGCTACTGGTGAGGCTTGGGGGCCCCTCCCCACTCCATTCTGGACTTTTTAACTGGTGTGGTCTTGTGCAGGTCCTTTGTAGTCACCATTGCTGCTGTGGGTTCATCTGTGCCACAGACACATCATGCCTGAGGGACAGCATCTCATGGTACACTCTCAGGGTCTTCTGCAAGATGGCCCTTGGGCTTGGGGGTGGGTGTTGATATAGATGCTCCCTCTATAGCTGAGCACTTTGAGCAAAAATGTGTCTCTACATTAGCCACTATTCACTGTAATAAGAGCATCTCTGAGCAAGCGCAAACCTAAGGATATAAACATACCCATTTAGAAGGCAATTTGACAATATGATCATTTATAAAAAATAACATCAAGAGGTTCTCCCCTAGGACCTGTGATTTCCCTAACCATATGTTTGTTTGTTGCTTGTTGATTTTATTTTTAACCATGTTTACAGCATCCCTCAAGAATTCCCTTCTGTGGAGCAGGCTTCAAACCCCATCAAGAAAGCCGGTGGTTACCCCCCATAAACAGCCTTGCCACCATTGTAGGGGTGGGCTTATCTAGCCTCCTGGGTCATTACTAGAGATTGCAGTGGCCAACACTGGATAAGACTATTGATGTGCCCACTTCTGCAGTTTGCACAACTCTTTTCACCAGTTAGCCAACAGGGATTGACGGGTCAGTCCAGTAGGTGAGTTTTCTGTGCCTGCGACTAAAGACTGAAGTTTAATAACAAGGATTTATTGCAACTTCACCAACATTATTTAGTTTATACCTACTACATGATCATTTCTATTCTGGATGCTTGGTCCTCAAAGTCTAAATAGGTTGGAAGGAGAGAGGGAGGGAGGGAAAGAGGAAGGGAGGAAGTGGAGGACAGAGGACAGAGAACAAGAGGGGTGGTGGATTTCAATGTGTATTGAAATTGATACTAACAAGAGTCAGGAGGCAAGAGAAATAACACCCCTTTGAGTGGATAAAATCTGATGAGGACCTTTGATTTGGTTAATACATTCATTCTGGTGTCAGCCCCCATTACCAGGAAGATGGTGCATTGAGGTGTGAGCTTTGATGAGGTGTGACTCGGTTCAGGTAGATCGGCTGATTACTTTCAGCTGAAAAACAAAACAGTCACTTTTGATAAATAAAAGGAGAATTTTATCTATTTTATTTGTACCCAGGCCCCTAACCCTTAAATTCTTGACACACAGCACTCAACAAATAGCTATAGAATGACTACGGCACCCTGTACTTGAGCACCGTCTGGCACATTTGTAAAACTTAGACTTCTAGAGGTGGCATGACCTTCTCCAGCCTCACTGCCAAGGTGATTTAAGAAGAAATCATGTGAAGTACCAAGATCCCCAAGACAACACTGCATTGCTGATATCCCAGATCCAGTGTATCGACTAGCAAACATACACAGAGTGCAAGCCGTGAGAAGCCACAGCCTTGTCACCTGCCTTTCCCACAGAGCCTTCCTCTGCCCACCTTCTGTCTGATGCCATCTGAAGGGCTCCGCGATAATCGCTGAGTTACATAACCGCCCGAGTGAGATTGTCTTTCCATCTGTTAAGGCCCAACAGAGCCCCTGTGCAATGAATTTCAGTTTAAGGAGCTTTGTGCCCCATCTGGAGTAAGAGGATTCGTTCCTATAAAAGGGGAAAACATCCCCGCGACTTTAACCTGGTTCTAATGGAAGAGACTTGTTTCTAATTTCAATTTTTAGAGCCGTTTAAGGATTGTACACTTCAGCACTCTGCAACAGCAATTATAACCCGAGTAACATTTCACAGCAGTAAATGCTTATTAAACATAAGCCACATACACAAGAACTCTCATGGCAGCCTTGTTTGCGACAGGAGAAAAGCTTGGAAGTAGCCCAAATGCCCATCAAAAGAGAAGAGATAATGCCATTGTATTATGTTCATCCCACGGCGCTAGTGGATTGAATAAAGCAGTTCTATGTGTACCAGAGGGACAAAGTGACACAGACAAATCAGTCAATGTAGGAAAGAGAGGTGCACAAGGTTGTACATGCTTTTAATCCTTCCATAACCGCAGTATTTTATCAGCATCCACACGCAATAAACATCAGCCCATCCACACTGAAAATTCTGGAAGTCAATAGAGCAAACTATAAGCAGTAATTATTCTGGAAAAAGAAATTTTGCTTCTAAGCTTATGCATGTCTGTATTATACAGTGTTTACAATGATCACAGGCTACTTCTGCAGTTTAAAAGATTGGTTTTATTTCTTTTTATTGCTTTTATTTGGTGTGGGTGATGGTGAGTGTGTTGTGTGTATACAGTGCATGCACACGAGTATATAAGGATGCACGCCTGTACACATGCACGCAGAGCCCAGAGCAGAACATGCAGCATCCTCCTCTATCACTCCTAGCCTCATTGCCTCAAGGCACGCTCTCTCATTGAATCAGAAGCTCAGCATTTGTGGTAATGAGGAGAACGCCCAGAACCTTGCTTATAAAAACAATATATATTGGTTGCAGGAAAACTGAGGAAATAAAACTGTACAACAGTCATCTACCATTCCATTAGACAGTCAAGACCACTGTTAACCCCGCTGTGTCTTTCTTTTAAGATTGTCTGTAGTGTTGTATTGCATGGGGTTTGTGTATGTCACACAGTGTGTGCTTGTGCATGTGTATGGTGTGTGTTTGCACATGCATTACATGGAATTGGGATTATACTATAAACTACTAGTCATCTTCTCATTATTATTATGCAGTGAACATACTCCCTCATGATTAACTATTTAAGGCATAACTTTTAATAATGGTAAAATATTTCACCCACCTGGCTCTCAACCCCTCTCGCTCTTTCTGCTTCTCGGGTCTAGTACGATGTGAGCAGGCAACTGCCATTCTCTTCTGCTGCCATCCAGCAGCATGTCCTGCTGCCATAACGGGCTGTATCCCTTCAACCATGATGCAAAATAAATCCCCCTCCCTTTGTCAGGTACCTGGGCACAATGACAAGGGAAGTAACAACCACAGGCCCATATGAAAAGTTCACCACTCCTAGCCTAGAAGAGGCAAACATTGTCTTCTCAATGTTTGGTCCCAGGTTCAAGATCAAGTTCAGTGCCAGAAACAAATTCAACATGCATTAACTGACAAATGTTTGAGTTCATAAACCCAACATAGGCTTAATTAAGCGTGTGTGTGTGCATGTGTGTGTGTGTGCATGTATGTGTGTGCATGTATGTGTGTGTATGTGTTTCAGAACACTTCTGTTTCCAGGCTGTGCTTCAGAGTACTTGAGCCCTGGCAATTCCTAGGTTTCATGTTTTTACTTCAATAAATATACTTTGGCTAAAGTCATATTTGGCACAGTCTATCAACCCAAACTTGGATGCATAATTTAAACTACTGCAAGGCTCCTCAAATTCCTGGCACAATGCACACAGGGCCAGCTATGACTAGCCAATGCCTCGTGACGGAACAGCTGGTGGCCTCTATAAGTGAAAAAAAAAATCACCTACAGGGAAAGCAGGATAAGATGCCAGAAGAGCATGAGTACTGGAATGTCTATGTCATGGCTACCCAAACGACCCTTGATCCAGAGTCCACCTAGAAACACGGTAAGAATTTAACTCATTTTCAAATCTATGGATTGCTATATTCTTCATGTCCTATTTGGGAAGCCATAATTAAGCTACTGCCTAAATGCACTGAGCTACTCTACAATCTACAATCAAGTACCAGTCAAGCATAACCCTCCTTGTCTTGAAAGAGCTGCCAGGTAAACGAGATTTTAAACATACGCCTAACACCCAATATGCCCGTGGGCCATGTGGTAAGCAGAGGGACTCCGGTTGGTGGATAAAAAAGTCAACAACAACAACAAAATAGGCACCTGCTGGAAAGGAAGCCCTGGAGTTAAAAGAGGTTCCAGATATTTTCAGCAATGTAAAGACTCCAAAAATGAACTCAAAGAAAGAGAAAAGAGGTGTATAAAATGGGTCATTGTGGCCGAATGTCACCTGATAATCTTTTCTGTGAGGTTTCTCAACTACAAAGGATTATAAAAATATCACCCTCCTGGCTGGAATGTCATCCCATCTTTTCTTCATGAGGCATTCGCTTCCCCAGAGAGTCGCTTCTTCAGTCACACTTAGTTCTAAATCCCCTAAGAAAAACTGGAATCTTTGCTATGTGGAGATGCAATAAATCACCTGTGTTTCTTGTCCTTTGAGGGTCACAGAGAAGCTCTTTCAAAACAAATCATAAGGATGAAAGGATGGAGGTTTGTTTGCAAATGAAAGAAAATGAGGAAGGTGGAGACGGAGAAAGAGAGGGCTCTTTCCCTCTGTAACCATAGCAGAGACCTGAGCTCACCCTCAGGGAGTGCGGAGCCAGCATGACTGTCCCCAAGGAGGTGAGAGTATAGTGAACAGGATTCAGTCCTGTGGTGGTTTGGATCCGAATGGCCTCCATAGCATCACATATTTGAATACTGGTGGAACTATTTGGGAAGCACTGGGAGCATGGCCTTATTGCAGGAGGTGTGGCTCTGGGGCAGGCTTTGAGCTTTCAGAAGACTCATGCTACTCCTAGTTAGCTTTCTTTGCCTCAAGGCTGTAGAGTGGATCAATATGTGAGCTTGCAACTGTTCCTTTGCTCTACCATCATGAACGCTAACCCTCTGAAACTGCAAGACAAATTAAACTCTTTCTTTTATAAGTTGCCTTGCTCATGGCATTTTATCACAGCAACAGAAAAGTAACCAAGACAGAGCTAACCTAAGTACCTCAGAATGTGACTGTATTTGAAAATGGGACCTTTAAATAGGTAATTAGGTTTAAAATGGAGCTATTTAAATGGGGCTGGTATAACCTGAATTCTGATAGGAAAAGGCGAAGTGCTGTGGTTTTAATGCCAAATGTCCCCACAGCCTCATGTGCTGGAACACTTGGTTCCCAGCTGGTGGCACAATTTGGGGAGGTTGTAGAGCCTTTGGGACAAGTAGCCTTGTTAGCAATTGCAGGTCACTAGGGCACTGTTGCAAGGAGGGGCTGCTTATTCATTCCTAGCCACCAGGCTATCTTAGACCTGAAATAATCACGCAGAAACTATATTATTTAAAACACTGTTTGGCCTACTAGCTCTATCTTCTTATTGGTTAACTCTTTTTTTTTTTTTTTTTTTTTTTTTGGTTTTTCGAGACAGGGTTTCTCTGTGGCTTTGGAGCCTATCCTGGAACTAGCTCTTGTAGACCAGGCTGGTCTCGAACTCACAGAGATCCACCTGCCTCTGCCTCCCTAGTGCTGGGATTAAAGGCGTGCACCACCATCGCCCGGCCCTTATTGGTTAACTCTTACGTCTGAATTTAAGCTCTCTCTATTAATCTGTGCATCACCACGAGGTTGTGGCCTACCAGCAAAGTTTCAGCATGTCTATCTCCAGTGACTCCATGGTGTCTCTCTGACTCCGCCCTTCTTCCTCCCAGCATTCAGCCTAGTTTTCCCTGCCTACCTAAGTTCTGTCTTGCTATAGGTCCAAAGCAGTCTCTTTATTCATTAATGGTAATTACATCACACAGAGGGAACTACCACATCTTAAACGTTGGATTTGATTCTGGTCAGCCCAGGTTTTCTTCTTCCTGACCAGGCAAAACGTGAGAGTGACAGCTACAAGGTCCCACCCCCCATGGGTGGAAACACTACTCCATGCCTTCATGCGGGCGCTGAAAATCTAACCCATATCTTCTGAACGAGCAGCCAGAATACTTAACTGCTGAGCCAATTCTCCAGCCCTGACCTCAAACTTCTAACCACACAACTGTGAGAGGATAGATACATTTCTGCTGTCTAAGCCACCCAGTGGGTGGCATTTTGCTATGGAAACCCCAGCAAACGAATACCATGCAGAGACGGCCTTTGTCAGTCAAAGCAGGTCCATTACTCCTGTCTGAAATGCCATCATTGTTAGTCCCTCCATACCGGCAACAAGCCACAGAGAAAGAGAGAATGCATTACTCACAATGCCAGAACAAATGGCACAGAGGTGAGCACGCCCTCTTGAAAGATACAGACGCACAAGTAACTACAACAGCAGCGGAGTAAAGATGAGGAGATGTCAGAAAGGGCTTCTGAGTGAGGAAGACGATCAGGATGGACAAGGAGATGGAGGATCTGGGAGTAAAAGAACTCAGGTCAGGATGCAAAAACAAATGGCACAAAAAGTCAAAGACTAGAATGTTGGGTGAGAGGGAACCATGACCAGAGATTAGACTGGACCCTCAAGGGCTTCAGATGTTCCGCCAAGAGCGCTGGGAAGCCTGGAGTCTAAAGCACAGGGAAGGAACAGCATCTGTGTCCCAGAACGTCAGCTGGCTGCAGAACTGCCTTGGTGGCAGATGGATTGCAGATGGGGAATGTGGGGAAGCAGTGTGACTGTCTCTGTGAGCCATCTGAGGGAGGACAGCAGCCTCTCAGAAGGACACAGGTGACCTAGTGATGTGAGGTAGTAATCAACGGGCTGACCCAAGATGACACTGCGGACAGAAGGCTCATTTGAGTGCCAGAAGGTGCCATTCTCAGAGAAAGGGGTGATGCCCAGAGCAACCACCAGGCCCTTAGTTATCATCACTTATGAAGCTTGCCTGTCATCTGTACTCTGTGGAGTCTCCTTGAGGATGGGGTAATGCTTCAGTTTTCTGGGCAAAACACTTCGAATTCTTGAGGTTAGTCTCTAGAAGAAACTGGGGCTCTGTAGTTCAACTTCAGAACAAGGCTCAAAGGCTCCAAGAACCACGAACTCAGTGACTTTGGGGCAAAAAATATTGATCTGATCCTCAGTTTCTTCTTGTATAAAATGGGTAGAATAACATCCATCCTACTAGGTTGCTATGGAGATGAAGTTAAAAATCAAGAGTCAAGCATGGTGGCAGTACATGCCTGTAATCTCAATACTTGGGAAATAGAGAAAAGATAATCAGGCATCTAAAGCTAGCCTCTGCTGCATTCCAAGTTCAAGGCCAACCTGGGCTATAAGGGACTTTAAGTCAAAGGAACAAAAACAAGCTCACGAGTGTAACGCACCCGCTATATTTCGTTCATCTCTGAGCACCCGCTGTCTCTCAGGCATTCTCCAAGGCTTGAGCATTCGGGGAGTGCATTCCAAACACGGACAAGCAACCATTGATGATAAGTGTACAACAGGAATCGTTTCAGACAGATTAGAATCATGAAGGCACAATGAGACCCCACTCCTTAAAGATTCTACTTGAACAGGAAGGGATCCTAGCCTTGTACTTTCTTGGTAAGACCTTCATCTGACTAAAGTTTGACAACTATGGTGTTACAGGTGGGACTATATGTCTCAGTTTTAAAAAAACAATAGCAGCACTATATCCATCCCTTATAAATCAACCTTCCTGGATTCTGAGATTTGACTTTTTGTCTCCTTCACAGCAAAACCAGCTGTACTCAGAGAAGGACTGGCTCGCTTATGAAGTAAATTAACTTAGCTCTGAGCCGGGGGAAGAAACGTGGCCATGATTTTTGGCACCTGTTAATTGGAAAGAAATGCTACCATGTTGGAGAAAACCCAAAGAGCAATTAAGAGGAAGAAAGCACTAGAAACTCCTAGAACTAGTTAAAGATCATTTCCAAAAGCCAAGCATGCTCAAACTCCAGTAAGGATGGGGTGTCCAAAGAGGTTTGTGAAGACCAGAGAGATTTCCAGATATGGGGAGCTTCTGGATTTCAGGAGGAAAAAATTGAAGGTAGAGCAGAGGAAAATATATATAAATATATAAAGCTTGTGCAGGCTTTATATAACGGATAAAAGAGCATGATTTTTTACATCAAGGAGACTGTGCACATGCTACTCAGGGGAACGTGGTGTTTTCTTCGTTTCTGGCTCCTATTTGATTCTCTTGATTTTTGTTGCTGTTGTTGTTTTTGCTTTGTTTCTTAGTTTTACTGAGAAATGGTTTCACAATGCAGCTTCACACTACGGCCCAGGCAATCACCCTTCCTCAACTTCCAGAGTACTAGGATTACAGGCTTGAGCTGACACATCTGACTATTTTTGTTCTTGACCCTATCACAGACAGCACAATTTGTTACTTGTTGGTCTGTAGGTTTTTTAGATTTTTGTTTTGTCTTTGGTGCTTTGTGATGTCACACCTGTCTGTTGAAGATTTCCTTTTATTTAGCATTGCCAGAAATTCAATGTTCCAATAAATCAGCTTTTGTTTTTGTTTTTTTGCTATGGGATAATGTTCTTGTACCTTGTAAAGATTTGTTACTCGAGATGCGGCGGAGAGGCGCGGCACAGACGTGGCGCAGACGCGGCAGAGAGGCTTAGCAATCAGGAATAGGCTTTGGATGACCGGCGTGGCGGCAGATGCAAGTGGCAGAGACCAGCATGGCAGTAGACGCAAGCGGCGGGGACCAGTGCAGCGACAGACGCAAGCGGCAGGACGGGCGTGCAATAACAAGAGCAGGTCACCCCACTACAATTAAATCAAAGAGGTAGGCCTTTTGTTGGCGAGGTCACTGGCAAACGGGGAGCCTGGTCCTGTTCCTGAAGACCCTTCGGAGGGGTGAGAGGGTTCTTGGCCTGCAGCAGGAACCAGGAAACAGAGCGAGGGCATTTTGTAAGCGGAGCCATTGGCCATCAGGGAAACCTGATCTGGTTTTAAAAGACCCATTAGATAGGATCAATAGGAGGAGATGGGCAGGCACCAAGGCAAGAATTCACCCAATAATCTGAAAAACAACATGAAAACACCAGAACCCAATGATCTTACAACAGAAGTATTTGAACACCCTAACACAGAAGAAGTGGAAAAAATTGACTTTATGAAAGCAATAGAGTCCCTTAAACAACATGTAAAAAACGCCCTTATAGAAATGGATGAGAAGTATAACAAAAAGTTTGAAGAAATGAGTAAATATGTACATGATACCCTGGGAAACCAAGAAAAAACGATCAAACAGGTAATGGAAACAGTTCAAGAATTAAAAACTGAAATGAAGGCAAGGAAGAAAACACAAACTGAGGACCAGCTGGTTATGGAAAATTTAGGTCAATGAGCAGAGTCTACAGAAACAAGCATAATCAATAGAATACAAGAGATAGAAGAAAGAATCTCAGATTCTGAGGACACCATAGAGAAAATAAACGCACAGATCAAAGAAAACAGCAAAGCCAACAAATTCTCAACACAAAACATTCAGGAAATATGGGACACAATAAAAAGACCAAACCTAAGAATAATAGGAATAGAAGAAGGAGAAGAGTCACAGCTCAAAGGCCCAGAAAATATTTTTAACAAAATTATGGAAGAAAACTTTCCCAACATAAAGAAAGATATTCCTTTGAATATTCAAGAAGCATACAGAACACCAAACAGACTGGATCAAAGAAAAACATCTCCTCGCCAATCAAAACACAAAATATACAGGTTAAAGAAAGCATATTAAGAGCTGCAAAGGAAAAAGGGCAAGTAACTTATAAAGGTAAACCGATCAGACTTACACCTGACTTCTCTATGAAAACCATGAAAGCCAGAGGTCCTGGATAGATGTACTGCAGAAGCTAAGAGACCATGGATGCAAACCCAAACTACTATACCCAGCCAAGCTATCATTCACTATCAATGGAGAAAACAAGACATTCCAGGATAAGAACAAATTTAAACAATACGTAGCCACAAATCCAACCCTACAGAAAGTAATAGAAGGAAAATCGCAACCCAAGGAATCCAACATTGCCAACACTGCCTACAATAACTCAGGCATCTAGCAACCCTTCACCAGAACATCTCAAAGAAGGGAGACACACAAACTCTACTACCAAAAACAATAAGAATAACCGGAGTAAACAACCACTGGTCATTAATATCACTTAATATTAATGGTCTCAATTCACCTATAAAAAGGCACAGGCTAAGAGATTGGATACAAAAACAGGATCCAACAGTCTGCTGTTTGCAAGAAACACATCTCAACCACAAAGACAGACATCTACTCAGAGTAAAGGGTTGGGAAAAGGTGTTTCAAGCAAGCGGTCCTAAGAAAAAAGCAAGTGTGGCCATACTAATTTTTAACAAAACTGACTTCAAACTAAAATCAATCAGAAGAGATCGAGATGGACACTTTATACTCATAACAGGAACAATTCATCAGGATGACGTCTCAATCCTGAATATCTATGCCCCTAATATAAAAGCACCCACTTATGTAAAAGAAATATTACTAGAACTCAAGGCAGACATCAAACCACACACACTAGTAGTAGGAGACTTCAACACACCTCTCTCTCCAAGGGACAGGTCAATCAGACAGAAACCTAATAGAGAATTAAGAGAATTATTGGAGGTAATGAAGCAAATGGACTTAGGAGACATCTATAAAACATTCCACCCAAATAGGAAAGAATATACCTTCTTCTCTGCAGCTCATGGAAACTTCTCGAAAATTGACCACATACTCAGAAACAAAGGAAACCTCCACAGCTACAAAAAAAAATATCAGTGTCCACCTGTGTCTTATCAGATCACCACGGATTAAATTTAGAAGGCAACAACAATACTACCCACAGAAAGCCGACAAACTCATGGAAACTGAACAGTCAACTACTGAACCATTCCTGGGTCAAGGAAGAAATTAAGAAAGAAATTAAAGTCTTCCTTGAATTTAATGAAAATAAAGAGACAACATACTCAAACCTATGGGACACGATGAAAGCAGTGCTAAGAGGAAAGTTCATAGCACTAAGTGCCCACTTAAAGAAAACAGAGAATGCATACATTGGGGACTTAACAACACACCTGAAAGCTCTAGAAAAAAAAGAAGCAGACGCACCCAGGAGAAGTAGAAGACTGGAAATAATCAAACTGAGGGCGGAAATCAACAAAATAGAAACACAGAAAACAGTCCAAAGAATCAATGAAACAAAAAGTTGGTTCTTGGAGAAAATCAACAAGATCGACAAACCCCTATCCAAACTAATTAAACGACAGAGAGAGAACACGCAAATAAATAAGATCAGAAATGAAAAGGGGGACATAAACACAGACACAGAGGAAATTCAGAGAATCATTAGATCTTACTACAAAAGCCTGTATGCCACAAAACTGGAAAATACAAAAGAAATGGACATTTTTTTTAAATAAGTACCATATACCAAAGCTAAACCAAGACCAGGTGAATGATCTAAATAGACCTGTTAGTTGCAAAGAATTAGAAATGGTTATCAAAAATTTCCCTTTGAAAAAAAGCCCAGGACCAGATGGTTTCAATGCAGAATTCTACCAGAACTTCCAAGAAGAACTAATGCCTATACTCCTTAATGTATTTCACAATATAGAAACAGAAGAGTCATTGCCAAATTCCTTTTATGAAGCTACAGTTACCCTGATACCAAAACCACACAAAGACTCAACCAGGAAAGAGAATTACAGGCCTATCTCACTCATGAATATCGACGCAAAAATTCTCAATAAAATACTGGCAAACCGAATCCAAGAACACATTAGAAAAATTATCCATTATGATCAAGTAGGCTTCATCCCAGAGATGCAGGGCTGGTTCAACATACGCAAATCTATCAATGTAATCCACCATATAAATAAACTGAAAGAAAAAAAACCATATGATCATTTCATTAGATGCTGAAAAAGCATTCGACAAAATTTAACACCCCTTTATGATAAAAGTTTTGGAGAGATTAGGGATACAAGGGTCATACCTAAATATAATAAAAGCTATTTACAGCAAGCCGACAGCTAACATTAAATTAAACGGAGAAAAACTCAAAGCCATCCCACTAAAATCAGGAACACGACAAGGATGTCCACTCTCTCCATACCTCTTCAATATAGTGCTTGAAGTTCTAGCAATAGCAATAAGACAACATAAGGGGATCAAGGGGATTCGTATTGGAAAGGAAGAAGTTAAGCTTTCGTTATTTGCAGACGATATGATAGTATACATAAGCGACCCCAAAAACTCTACCAAAGAACTCCTACAGCTGATAAACACCTTTAGTAATGTGGCAGGATACAAGATCAACTCCAAAAAATCAGTTGCCTTCCTACACACTAAGGATAAGGAAGCAGAGAGGGAAATCAGAGAAGCATCACCTTTCACGATAGCCACAAATAGCATAAGATATCTTGGGGTAACTCTGACCAAGGAAGTGAAAGATCTATTTGACAAGAACTTTAAGTCTTTGAAGAAAGAAATTGAAGAGGACACCAGAAAATGGAAGGACCTCCCTTGCTCTTCGATTGGGAGGATCAACATAGTAAAAATGGCAATTCTACCAAAAGCAATCTATAGATTCAATGCAATCCCCATCAAAATCCCATCAAAATTCTTCACAGATCTGGAGAAGGCAATAATCAACTTTATATGGAAAAACAAAAAACCCAGTATAGTCAAAACAATCCTTTACAATAAAGGATTGTCTGGAGGCATTACCATCCCTGACTTCAAACTCTATTACAGAGCTACAGTATTGAAAACAGCTTGGTATTGCATAAAAACAGAGAAGTCGACCAATGGAATCGAATAGAAGACCCTGACTTTAACCCACAAACCTATGAACACCTGATTTCTGATAAAGGAGCTAAAAGTATACAATGAAAAAAAGAGAGCATCTTCAACAAATGGTGCTGGCAAAACTGAATGTCAACCTGTAGAAGAATAAAAATCGATCCATATCTATCACCATGCACAAAACTCAAGTCCAAATGGATTAAAGAACTCAATATCAGTCCGAACACACTGAACCTGATAGAAGAGAAAGTGGGAAGTACTCTACAACACATGGGCACAAGAGACCAGTTCCTACATATAACCCCAGCAGCACAGACATTAGGGCCTCATTGAATAAATGGGACCTCCTAAGACTGAGAAGCTTCTGTAAAGCAAAGGACACTGTCACTAAGACAAAAAGGCAACCCACTGACTGGGAGAAGATCTTCACCAACCCCGCAACTGACAAAGGTCTGATCTCCAAAATATATAAAGAACTCAAGAAACTAGACCGTAAAAGGCTAATCAACCCAATTATAAAATGGGGCACTGAGCTGAACAGAGAATTCTCAAAAGAAGAACTTCAAATGGCCAAAAGACACTTAAGGTCATGCTCAACTTCCTTAGCGATCAGGGAAATGCAAATCAAGACAACTTTAAGATACCATCTTACACCTGTCAGAATGGCTAAAATAAAAAACACCAATGATAGCCTTTGCTGAAGAGGTTGTGGAGAAAGGGGTACACTCATCCATTGCTGGTGGAAATGCAAACTTGTGCAACCACTCTGGAAAGCAGTGTGGCGGTTTCTCAGGAAATTCGGGAATCAACCTACCCCTGGACCCAGCAATACCACTCTTGGGAATATACCCAAGAGAGGTCCTATCATCCAACAAAAGTATATGCTCAACTATGTTCATAGCAGCATTATTTGTAATAGCCAGAACCTGGAAACAACCTAGATGCCCTTCAATGGAAGAATGGATGAAGAAAGTATGGAATATATACATATTAGAGTATTACTCAGCAGTAAAAAACAAGGACTTCTTGAATTTTGCATACAAATGGATGGAAATAGAAAACACTATCCTGAGTGAGGTAAGCCAGACCCAAAAAGAGGAACATGGGATGTACTCACTCATATTTGGTTTCTAGCCATAAATAAAGGATATTGAGCTTATAATTCGCAATCCTAGAGAAGCTAAATAAGAAGGTGAATCCAAAGACAAACATATAGGCATCCTCCTGAATATTAACCTTCATCAGGCAATGAAAGGAGACAGAGACAGAGACCCACATTGGAGCACCAGACAGAAATATCAAAGTCCAAATCAGGAGCAGAAGGAGAGGGAGCACGAGCAAGGAACTCAGGACCATGAGGGGTACACCCACACACTGAGACAATGGGGATGTTCTATCGGGAATTCACCAAGGCCAGTTGGCCTGGGTCTGAAAAAGCATGGGATAAAACCGGACTTGCTGAACATAGCGGACAATGAGGACTACTGAGAACTCAAGAACAATGGCAATGGGTTTTTTATCCTACTGCAGGTACTGGCTTTTGGGGAGCCTAGGCAGTTTGGATGCTCACCTTACTAAACCTGGATGGAGGTGGGCGGTCCTTGGACTTCCCACAGGTCAGGGAACCCTGATTGCTCTTCGAGCTGATGAGGGAGAGGGACTTGATTGGGGGAGGGGGAGGGAAATGGGAGGCCGTGGCGGGGAGGAGGCAGAAATCCTTAATAAATAAATAAATTTAAAAAAAAAAGATTTGTTACTCATATTGGTTTAATAAAATACTGATTGGCCAGCAGCCAGGCAGGAAGTATAGATGGGGTGACCAGACTAGGAGAATCTGGGAAGAGAAAAAGCTCCGTCTGCAGTCACCAACCAGATGCAGAGAAAACAAGATGAGAATGCCTCACTGGTAAAAGGTACCAAGCCACATGGCTAAACATAGACAAGAATTATGGGTTAGTTGAAGTTGTAAGAGCTAGTTAATAATAAGCCTGAGCTAACAGACCAAACAGTTTATAATTGTTATAAGCCTCTGTGTGTTTCTTTGTAACTGAACAGCTGCAGGACTGGAAGGGACAGAAACTTCTGCTTACAATTTTTGTTCATACTCTATTGTTTCTTCACTTTTTTGTTTCATTACTTTTCTGCTTATCCTAACTACTGTTCTATTCCTGTGAAGAGACACCGTGGCCAAGGCAAAATTTATAAAAGAATGCATATAACTGGGGGTCTGCTTATGGTTTCAGAGGATTAGTCCATTATCATCATGGCAAGAAGCAGATAGACAAGAAGAGCTTTACATCCTGGTCCACAAGTTGCAGAGAGATAGAGACACTGGGTTTGGCATGAACTTTTGAAATCTCAAATCCCATCCCCAGTGTCATACCTCCTCCAACAAGGCCAACCTTCTAATCCTTTCCTAAACAATCCATCTACTAGGGACTAAACATTCAAATACACAAGCATATGGTGACAATTCTCATTCAAACCACCTGCCTCTCTTTATTTCCTACCTCAAATTTTAATTTTCCTTTTTAAGACTAAAAATTCTTACAAGTATCTTTGGCTGCTTTTTTTTAAATCTTGATGGATCATATTATTATATTTATAGTGGTTTTAAATTTCTATTCTTCTACACACACACACACACACACACACCTTGGAAGCAGTGTCTCTCTATGTAGCTCTGACTGTCCTGGAACTTTCTCTGTAGACCAGGCTGGCCCTGAAGTGACAGAGATTTTCCAGCCTCTGCCTCAAGAGTGCTGGGATTAAAGGCATGTGCCCCATACCCTGCAGGCTTTCTGACTTAAAGCTACCAGGTATTTAGAAATGTGCTCTCTGCTATGTAAATAGGAAAGTTCTGCCCTTTTCCTGTTGACATGTGCTTTCATTGCTCTATATCTAGAATGTGGTCTCTGAAGTTTGTTGAGATGGGCTTTAGAGCCCTTCAATCAACCTCGCAGTGAGTTGCCTGGTCTGAATGCCAGGGCCTGAACTCAGTCCTCTGAAAGAGCAGCAATTTTGATCACTGAATCATCTTTCCAGCCCTGGATACAGGATTTTATAATGCATTGAATTGATACATTGCAAGTGTATGTGGCAATGTCGAAATCTTCCATGGCCTTTGATTTATAATACATCATCAATGCTCAAGAAAAATGCATTCAAAGTACTTCCCTATGACAGTGGATTTGTCTATTTTTCTTAATTCCCCTCTCAGTTCTCTTGGAAACATATCAAGGCTCTTTTGGTGTTTGCATACATTGTTTCTTTCCTGTTACATTACATTAATATTGTGTCATTATGAAGTGACCCTCTGTATGTCTGATAATGTCTTACCCTGGAGTTTTTAATACTATCCTCTGGCACAGCGGTCCCCAGCTTAGAGTCCAGGTACTCACGGGCACAGCCGTGGTTAGCACCGTTTTGTGTGTCAAGGGAGTACGTGATGGTTGTCTGGAGATGGTCCCTCAGCGAACTCTTATTCAAGGCTCAGGCTTATCAGCTCAATGGGAGGCAATTTTCTCTTCTTGGCAACTGATGATGACTTTGTCTTGTGGAACCGTGCCCACACTCACTTTTTGGCAGAGTGGAGCAGAAGAAAATTGAAAAGCTAGTAATTAAGTGTTGTAATCTCTTTGGGTCATTTCAATCTGGTTGAGTGCACTGTGGTTTCACCTGGACGAGAAAGTGTGTCCTGAGGGAGTTTCATTGGCTACAGTTACTGTCCAACGTACTTCTGTCAGCAAGCAACATTGTACATCCTGAGCTCCTCTACCCACCTCACCTGCTCTTAGATTTCTTCCCTTTAGGCCTCGGTTCTGGCGGCCTCTAGTGGCCGCCTTCTGCTCTGCACTGTGACAGCAGGATTGGCATTGCGTGCCCAGTGGCCATGGTTCTGGAATTCTCAACACCCTGGTTTAGGCAACAGGGGCATTCTCCTGCCTGGCCTGCAGGGCTGGTGTCCCAAGTGCCTGGCAGAGATCCTAACTCTTGGAAACAGAAAGAAACGCTCTCCCTTGCCTTCTAACCACCGTGTGCCTTTCAGAAACCCCTTGACATCCCTGCCCATCACGCTTCACGGTGCCCAGGCAGTCTACCTATCCCAGGTTCTCCCCAGCCTGGGAGATCGTGAAGGTTCATGATTTCTGTGTGAGTGTGACCATTAATTCCTTGCATAAGATGGGAGAGACAGGTAAACACTCCCCTATGCATAGGAAGAAATATCAGGATTTGAGGTTATAGCTCAGTTGTTGAGAATTCTTAGCTTGCATTCAGGAAGCCTTAGGTTCAGGTTCGTGTCCCAGCACTGCATAGATCAGTCCTGGTGGCCTGTGACCAGGGTGGGGATAGAGGCAAGAGAATCAGAATTCAAGGTCATCAGTCTGGGGAGACAGCTCCCTCAGTAAACTGCGACACAAGCAAAAGGACTCACATTTGATATGAAGAACGCACATAAAAAGTCCAGCCTGCTGATTGATAGCACGTTATAATCCCAGTGCTGGGGAAGTAGAGCCAGATGGATCCCTGGGCCTCTCTCGTCCTAGCTCAATGTGGGAAAACTCAAGACCCAGTGAAAAACCTTATTTCAGAAAAGATGAGGGTTGAAGACCGGCTCAGTTGGAAGAGTGCTTGCCCAGCATGGTGAAGCCCTGGGTTGGTGGCATGGGTGTGCAATCCCAATTCTTGGAAAAGAGATCAGAAAGAGGATGGAGGTTTGGGGGCTGGAGAGAGATGGCTCAATGGCTAAGAGAACCGGCTGCTTTTCCAGAGGACAAAGGCTCAATTCCTGCATCGACATGGAAGCTCACAGCCAGCTGGAACTCCAGTCCCAGGTAATCCAACTCCCTTTTCCGGCCTCTGAGGCCACTACACACATGTACAAGATTCATAGACATACATTCAGGCAAACATCCATACACATGAAAATGATTTTTTTTTTAAGTTCAAGGTTATCCTCAGCTACATAGTCAGTTTGAGGCCAGCCTGATCTTCGTGAGACACTGTCTGGAAGAAAAAAAGAAAAGAAAAGAAGAAGGTTGGTGGCTTCTGAGGAACACTTGAGGTTGACAGTTGACCTGTGACCTACATAGGCACACAAATAAAAAAGTTCAAGGTCATGTTCAGCTAAGACCAAATTCAAGACCAACTTGGCTATGGGAAAGACTGCATAAATAAGTAAACACAGAGCTAAAGCTCCTCAAATCATCCTCACAGAAGCAAAAGGAATAAAGAATGTGGGAGCCAGCGGTGCCGGAGATGACTGAGCTCCAAGACCCCGCATCACCAGGCTGGACCACTCTCTTCCACTGCCTTAAACTTCCACGATGAGCATTAATGAGAATGGTCACTGATTTGTTCAAAGGAAGGATAGCACAAAAGTGTGCCCTGCACCCACTTTGACTGTACTTCCCCAAATGCTACGCCCGGCATTCCCAGCACTTCTCCTGTGTGCACGCCACTTCTCCAGACGCCACACCCGGCATTCCCAGCATTCCTCCTGCAAGCACACCACTTTCTACTTCTCACAGGAACTCTGAAACAAACAAAACGACCGTGTGCAGCCTCTCTTCACACGTCACACAGCTCCATAGCTGAGCTTTTGTTTCCCTGTTATCCTGCCCGGGTCTATTAAAGTACAATAAATGGTTGTGATGAGCCATTTTCTGTGATCCCAATTAACTTCTGTGTGGCAAAGCATTTTCTAGCTCAATATATCTTGTGCCCCATTTCCATAATCACTGCCAAGAGCTACTGGCTCCCTTTACCCAGAAACTGCAGCAATGGATCCCGTGTAATTAGAGCCTTCCAGTCTTTGTACCAATTAACGGAGAAAAAGCACGCCAAAGCTGGCTAGCTGAACCAGGCAAATGGGAGAGCTTCGGTTTTAGATGAGAGACTCTATCTCAACATAGAGTGGAAGAGAGAACAGGAAGGCAAGCAACATCGACTCTGGCCTCCACATATACACACTTACACATATGTACACTCATATTCACACATGCATTCACATGTAAAAATAAGCAAATAAATTGATAAAAAGAGAAGGGGTGCTCCAAACCCATCAGGATGACTAGAGTTTGAAAAATGATAGTAATGACTAATAAGTAAGTGTTGAAAAGGTATGGGACACAGGGGTCCTTGGGCACTATGGTGAGTGCAGCCACTGGAAAATAGTCTGACGGTTCCTCCAAGTACTAAAACTGAAATTATTAAGGATGGAGAGATGGCTCAGAGGCTAAAAGCACTGGCTGTTCTTCCAGAGGAGCCAGGTTTGATTTTCAGCACCCATGTGGTGTGGCTCCAGTTCGGGGAGTGAGGATTGGGGAGTTCTGACACCCTCTTCTGGCCTCTGTGGACGCTGCACTAACAGGGTGCACAGATATGAATTCAGGCAAAACACCCATACACATAAAATAAAAATAAATATAGCTTTTCTAAAGGTGAAATTATTATGTGACCTAGCAATTCCATTTCTGAGTATATACCTCCCGAAACTGAAAGCAGTTGTTTGTCCATTCTTGTTCATGATGTTCTGTTCGCCATAGTCAAAAGGTGAGAATAGTCAAGTGTTCGTCAAGTGATGGATAAACAAGGCAGGCAAAGAGTTTGCTGGGACAGACATTCTAAGTGTTACATACAGAGAGAGACAGACAGACAGACAGAACAGCTGTCTATCTAAAATGATAAAATAATGAGTGGTACTGATTTACTTGACTGTAGTTATCAATTCACCAGGTACAATTGACCCCTGTGTCAGTGGGTTCTGCATCCTCGGGCCTCCACATCTGTCATTCAACCAACCGCAGATTGAAACTATTTTTCTAGGGCAGATGAAACTGCTCAGCGGGTAAAGGGGCTTACTGCCAAGCCTGAACACGTGAGTTTAATCCCTACAGTCGACAAGGTGGGAGGAGAGAAGTGACTCCTACGGATTGTCCTCTGACCTCCACACTGAAGTGTCTGCATCCTCGCACCTTCCCTTTCTCTCTCTAGGTCTCTCCCCTACCCCCAGTTATCTCGCTCGCTCGCTCTCTCGCTCACTCTCATGCTCTCATCTCTCCCTATCGTTCTTGCACCCACACCACCTGTAATCTGACTCAGGAAGATGAGACCGGAGGATCTAGATTTGAACAGCCTAAGCTACGTAATGAGACCCTGCCTCAAACATCAAAACAACACCACAAAAATAATGCAAATCTTAAAACAATGCAATGTCATAACTACTTGTATAACATTTACACTATATTGGGGACTTTAAGTAATCTAGACATGATTTAAAGTTTACAGGAGAATTTATATGGCTTTATGTAAATACAAAGCCGCTTTGTACAAGAAACTTGAATCATTTCTTGGATAAGTTCCTGGAGCCAGTTCCCCAAAGACACAGAATGATATAAATACAGATACATAGTTATGTCAAGACAAATATACCAAGATATCATATCATATACCTTAAATATAAATATATAATTATAAATGTATAAACTACTTAGTTCAAATCCCTTAAACATTTCAATTCTTTTCTATCCAACTAGAAGGGCCCTGTTTGTACTGCTGGCCAGAACAAGTTTTTTCCACAGCCATGAAGAGATGATATTCCGAGAGCCTATGTCAATTGTGTGTAAGCAAGCACAGTATTGAAATGCAGAAACTTTACCTTTTAGAGTCTAATAACAGCCAACAAACTTCCTCATGTCGCACACGCTAAAGCAGTGGTTCTCAATCTGTGGGTAGAAACCCCTTTGGGGATCGAACTACCCTTTCAAAGGGATGACATATCAGATATCCTGAATATTTACATTGTGATTCTTAACAGTAACAAAATTACAATTCTAAAGTAGCAACAGAATAATTTTATGGTTGGGGAAGTCACCACAACATGGGGAACTGCATTAAAGTGTCGCAGCTTTAACAAGGTTGAGAACCACTGCCCTAGAATGTGTTGGATGTTGTTTATAGATGCTACTGATCTTGTCTCAGTACTAAATCAGTTTCCTGTTTTCATCATTTAGACACTGCTTTCTTAGTTTCTGTAATCAAACTCACGTAGCTGAGCTCTTTAGACAGTCTGTTACCCCTATACAAATGGGGAAGGAGGTTAAGTTTTAACATTTTTAGACCAATATGGCTGCTGATTTCTGTGATGCCAACTCAACAACTCAATATAGTAAACTGGAACACTCTTTTCAAAAGAGAACAGGCTTCAAAAATTCAAGTGTGTGTGTGTGTGTGTGTGTGTGTGTGTGTGTCCATAGCAGCAACATTTTTTCCAAGTTCTACAGTCATTTGAGCAAAATTGTAGAGACATCCAAGATGCTGTGTTGGAAAATTAATAATAATAATAATAATAAAAGCAAAGTCTTCGAAAAGAGCACATTTCTGGTTTAGCTGAAATACCAGATACCATTTTTTAAAATTAGTTTCTTAATCACCATCTGGAGAGAAAGAATTCTGAGGAGCATCATTAAAACCGGCTCTGGAAAGCACAGTCAGTACTGAGCATCCTAAAGCAGGGTCGGTACTGAGCATCCTAAAGCAGGGTCGGTACTGAGCATCCTAAAGCAGGGTCGGTACTGAGCATCCTAAAGCAGGGTCGGTACTGAGCATCCTAAAGCAGGTGCACACTACTTTCCACGCTACAGTCCACTCTGTGTCTACAATACTAGTGCACACATTGTTTGAGACTCGATTCTGCTTTTCCAGCAGAGGGCCCAGAGGATGACATGGCACAGCGCTGTGAAGAACTGCATCCTCTCAGCCAGTATTTCCTTTCCATGGTGGGAAGGTTCTAAGAATTCGGTCTCTTTGTGAACATCAGTTTAAACATGCTATTAAAAAAAAAAGGACACCCTTGCCTCCAGAAAAACTTGACAACCAAGTTTGTAATGTCATGAGTTACTGAATTCATACTCATACTGAGTAGTGGCAAGCAAGAGTCAAGCTTCCTAGTGTTTTCCAAAATTTAAGAGAGGCACTTTAAGCAACTCCACAGGGCAGATGTCATGAAAGGAGACAAGTAGACTATGTTTTGAAAGCACATTTAGAAACCATCCATTCTGTTTATAGATGAGAAAGCTTAGACTTGGAGACTGAAGCAATGTGACTTGAGGAACCCCCAAGTAGTAGTAGCAAACCTGAACTGACCCCCTGGTTCTAACTCCAGACCTAGCTTTTTCCATTCTTCCACGTAATGGACAATTTTGAAAGGATTTATTTATTATGTATGTAGTGTTCTGCCTTTAGGCCAGAAGAGGGCACCAGATTTCATTTTCCATGGCTGTGAGCCACATGTGGTTGCTAGAAATTGAACTTGGGACCTCTGGAAGAGCAGCCAGTGCTCTTAACTTCTGAGCCATCTCTCCAGCCCCATTATAGACAATTTCTGAGGGCTTGGAAATGAGTCAGTGGTGAGGGTGCTTGCTACCAACCTGATGACCTGAACTCAGAACTGGAACTCAGATGGCATGTTGTCTTCTGTTCTCTCTCTCTCTCTCTCTCTCTCTCTCTCTCTCTCTCTCTCTCTCTCTCTCTCACACACACACACACACACACACACACACTGTAAACTTTTAACAGTATGTTAAGGTATTTCTAACCAACTAAAGTGACACCTTCATAAAATGACAATTTTAATGATAGTAATCAAGGGAGCCTTTGTTGAGTGATCTGTGCTTTACCTTTGCAATGTCATTGTTTTTCTTTTGTGTTTTTGTTTTGTTTTGTTGCAGCTATGCAGTAGGCACTGTGATCAATCCCATGCTGTAGGTGGGAAAGGCAAAAAGGGATTGGGTACCCTACCTGCTCGCAGGTTTGTGATAGACTCATGCCTTAGACTGGATAGTCAATCTAACTCAAGTACTTAGAATTACAGCCTTCGAGTTCAGGAGAACATTCACTCGTTTATGTTTTGTAAATGGAGGCTGCTCATTCATTTCCCTGCCAACCTTACCCAATACTGCAACTGTTGAGGAGCCATAGAACAATCGAAGCCTTATTCTGCTCTTCAATGCTAATTTCCTGGCAAATAAAAATATCTCCCCTCCTTATATAAGATGCTAATCAAAAACCAGTATTTAAAAAAACAGTATTTTTACTCTAAAACCTAAAAATAAAATCTATTGAGAGTGTTAACATACAGACATACAGAGGAACCTGGCCCCGCAGCTTGAGGACCTGACAGATGCTCTGGGTCACACCTGTGTGCAGGGCAGGCTGTATCTTGTCTCTTCAAAAAGTGAAACTCCGCCTATTTTCCTCTCTTCTTCCTCTTCCCCTCTCTGAATCTTTCTGTCTCTCTTTCTCTCTGTTTCTCCCTTTCTCTTTTTCTCTTCCCTTTATCTCAATAAAACTCTTTATTTAAGCTTTGCCTGCATGACCTGTTTGTCTCTCTTCTTCCTTTTCCACTCTCTGAACCTTTCTGTGAGGCCTATAGCTCTCACCTGCCAAGGTCTCTTATGCTCAGAATCACTGTGGGCTCTCACCTCCACCTGCAGCCCAGGTCCCTCTCTCAAGCAGAAATCATTACAGGGAGAACAACACAACTTATTTAATCAAAAGAATTCTTTAAGAAAAATGTTTATCATCACAGTGGTAGATGTGAAAATAGATATAACACTTTTATTTTAATACTTGACAATTTTTTATGTTCAAATCACTGTTGGCTGCAGCAATAACCATCCCATATTTTAGCAGCAACAGATTTCAGTTCTAGGAGGGTCACAAATGCAAAGAAAACACACCAGCAAACAAAGTACATGAATGCTGGGGGTTAAATTTGGGTCCTCATGTTTGTATGGCAGACTCTTTACCGATCCAGCCATCTCCCCAGTGCTCCCTCCCTTTGAGTTTGGGTTTGGGCTTTTGTTTTTGTTTTTGTTTTTTTCCTTTAGACAGGATCTCAGGATGTAACTTCAGCTGGCCTGGAACTTACTAGGTAGACCATGCATGCTGGCCTTGAACTCACAGAGAGTTGCCAGCCTCTGACACCTGAATGATGGGATTGAAGGCACACTCCACCACACCCAACTTCTGGCTCCTTTTCAAACAGTTCTTCAGGGGATTGATTGTAAGATAGTTCTGTCCCATTCAAGACCAGTTCCCCCTGCACTAACCATCCTGGCCCATGAAGATAATAGGAAAGACCTAGGTCTTTAGAACAAGCTGAATGCCTTCAAACCAGCCAGTCCCAAGCCTGCCAGGTCCACCTTACTACTCCTTCCCTGGCTTTCTTCCATGCCCTCTGGCTCTCCCAGCCCTATATAGCTATCCCTTCTTCCAGGGTCTGGGAGGATTTAACAAGCATCCTTTCTTTGCTTTTTTCCTTCCTTTTTTCTTTTATTTATGTCTGCCTGTGTGTGTGCACATGTGCATGTGTGTGTGTGTGTGTGTGTGTGTGTGTGTGTGTGTGTGTGTGTCTACATGAATTCATGTTCACCATGTGCATGCAGTACCCACAAAGGCCAGAAGAGGCTGTTGGATCTTCTGGAATTGGAATTACAGACAGTTTGAGCTACCTGATGTGGGTGCTGGCAACCCAACCAGAGTCTTCTGCAAGGGCAGTGTTCCAATTGCTTTTAGTTACTGTGATAAACCCAATGACCAAAAATGACTTGAGAAAAAGGGATTTGTTTCAGCTCACCATTAAAGTCCACTATCTAGGGAAATCAAGGCAGGAACTGAAGCAGAGACCACGGAAGAGTTCTGCTTACTGGCTTGCTTCTCCTGGCTGTCTCAGGCTGCTTTCTTATATAACCCATGTCCACTCACCTAGGAATGGTCCTGCCCACAGTGGACTGGACCTTCTCACATCCACTAGCAATTAAGAAAATACCTCACAGACATGGCTACATGTCAACCCGATCTAGGAGAGTCCTTAGTTGAGGTCCACTCAGCGACTCTAGGTTCCTCCAGGTTGATGAAAACCAGGCAGCACAAACAGAAAATGGTCTGAATCTCTGCGCCTTCTCTCCAGCCCCAGACTCACCCCGTTAATGGTAAGTGCCTCCTCCCACCTCACCTGAGCAATGACAGAAACTGTTTTAAAACTAAAGCCTGTCTTGAAACTCAAAAGCTAAGGTTGACTCCTCATTTCTGTCTACTGCTGTATCAAAACTCCTTCCCGAGTACTGTGTGCGTAAGGCCCTTCTTCCTGAGCTGTGAGCCAAGTTTAACAGGTGGGTGGGGGAGTGTCAGTACTGACCCATGATGGGCATAAGGATGACTTGCTTTCTCCTTCTCCCTCTATGTTTTAAGACAAAGCCTCCTGTATCCAGGCCTTGAACTCCTAACTTTCTGACCTCTGCCCCCAGGACTGTGAGGACAGGAATACACTACCATGCCCAGCTGGGATGACCATTGTTTTCTCAGAATCACAGATTCATTCACTCAAAATGTTGCTCATGGTCTCCTAGTGCCTCTATGTTCCTCCTGCAAACCAGTTCCAAAGGCCTAAGAGCCCCAAGTGGGGATTTACCACAGCAACTCAATACTGCCGGTATCGAATATAGGAGCTGCTTCTCTTGCTGCTGCCACCGAGAACCCAATGAACACAACTTAAGCAGAGAAGGATTCTCCACCAATGACTTTTCTTCCCTGGTGGAAGAAAGGGTATCCGCCCTTATTTTACACGCGTGCACTGATAGTTTGACTTTCCTTCTCCACTGGACTGGATTTGGAATCACCTAGGAGATACATCCTTGGGAATGTCTGTGGGAATGTCAGTTAAATGTTCAAAAATGGTTAACTGAAATCGGAGGTTCCACCTTGAAGTGGGTGGAGCCATCCTGTTGGGCGGGGGTCGTCTCCTGCGTGAAAGGGGAAGACAAGAAAAGGCCTAGCTGAGTACCAGCATCGGCATCCATCTGTCTCTGCTTCCGTCCTCTGCAGACGGCTCCGCCGGGTTCACAGAAGAGAATCCATACACTGCACTTGGCTGGTTGTACGCTTACTGGAGTTGCATCCTGCTGTTGACTCCAAAAAAGTACAAACAATAATGCTTAGATTCCAATTAGCCACACAGATATGATCATATAAAATCATTGGTTCAGTAATTTCTTTGTAACTCCAAAATAAAACCCACTAGAAGTGTTTACTTAGAGTTAAGATCTGCATACAAGAACAAAATCCGACGGAACCGTTAAGTCAACTTGTGTAGACAAATATGGAGGTGTCACTGGAGAAATTCTGAGATGCTTGCCTGTCGTCTAGAAGTAGGAAAACAGCGAACATCTTCATAGTATAAGAGACTCAGAATTCGTGTATTGGTGTTTTCACACTGCTCTGGTGACACGCCACAGGGTGAAGGACTTCAGAAAGTCATTCCCTCAAAACATGGTTTACAGCATTCTAGGGCCTCCCCGTTCTACCTGGAAACCCATTCCAAAGGCCTAGAGCCGCGCTGTTCAGCTTATCAGAACCACTTGCAATATCAATTGTTTGCATGTGTCACTTCTCTTATGGCTGTGACAAGATTTCATGAGACTCAGGGTTTGAGGGATGTCACCAATCGGAATAGAGGAGGCAAGATAAGATAGTTGGCTGCTGGTTTCGTTCCAGAAACTTTGAGGAAGCAGAGAGTTTGCACCCCAAGCAAAGCCTACCTATAACCCTCAGACCTCATCCCAAACAACCCAAGTCGGCCATCTAGGCCACATATCCAAAAGGCTCCCCAAGTTCACAAAACAGCAACAACATCTGGGGCCCAAGTGTTCGGCCACACAAGTCTGTTGTGTACACTTCACATTCAAACTCTGTGGGCATGAACTGTATTGCTGTGTGAATAGCTTAGGCAGGCAGAGCCACTCCCAGCCAGTGATGAATCTGTTCTAAGCAGCAGATCTTTCCAAGGGCAGCAATTCAGTCTTGCTATCAGCTCTGTCCTATACTGTGGGATTCAGCAAGCTGGATACAGGGTCAGCCAGTCGGTGGTGTCGCGGATGGCATTCTCCTCAAAGTCATGTCTATCTTCCTACACAGTCATCTTTAGCCCCTAAGATGCCCTGTGCTCACCTCGAAAGAGCAGCAGTGGCCCAGGAGAAGGTAGCTCAGTGGTAGAGTGCTCACCTAGCAAACTCAAGGCCCTACCTTTCATTCCCAGAAATGCGCACACGTGTGCGTGGGAGCACACACACACTCACACAAGCCAGCAGTAAACCAGGAGAGAACAGAGTCCTCATTCTGAACCCGGTGTGAGAGGAGTTGATGAGTCATGACAAGATGGGAGGTGGGTGTGAGAGTCCAGGATGTTCTGCCATGCCAGCTGTGCAGGGCCACTCTGGGCTAGTCATGAAGAATATGACATTGCTTAGGTCTTAAGCAGGTCAGAATGAAGCACGTTAAATATAATTTTCAATGTGCTGTGACTGGTCATTTTGATTAAGTACAGTCATTAAAACAATATGTTAAGTGGTACCAATGGCCCCTGAGGTTGGAGAGATGGTTCAGTACCTAAGAGTACTAGCTACACTTCCAGAGGACCCAGGTTCAATTCCAGCACCTACATATGGCTCACAACCATCCCATAATGCCAGTTTCAGTGATGCTTTATCTGTAATCTAACAAATAAAGCTTGCCTGAAGATCAGAGTGCATAGCTAAGCCACTAGTTAGCTATAGAGGCCAGGGAGTAGTGATATACACCTTTAATCCCAGCACTCAGGAGACAGAGGCAGACGGATCTCTGTGAGTTCGAAGTCATCCTGGGCTACACAAGATTGGATCTGTCTAAAAGAGCAACAGAGGTGATCCCAGCACTTGGAATCACGCACCTTTAGTCCCAGCACTAAGGAGGTGGAGAAAGGAGCGATATGGCTGGGCGGAGAGAAGAGTATAAGACGGGAGGAGACAGGAGCTCAGATGCAGTCTGAGGCTTGGCAGAGAGCATTCAGTCTGAGGATTCATAAACAGGATCACCCCTTTGGTCTGAGCACTGGGAGAGGTAAGAACTCTCTAGTGGCTGGCTGCTCTGCTTCTCCAATCTTTCAGTTTTCACTCCTGATAGGTAACTCCAAATTTGTTATTAAGACCAATTAGAATTTGTGCTCCAGTTCCAGGGGATCTGACACCTCTTCTGGCCTCCAAAGGCACTGAACATTCATATGGTAAGTAGACATGCATGAAGGTCAAACAGCCATATGCATAAAATAATAAAATAAAATAAAATAAAATAAAATAAAATAAAAAATTTAAAAGAAGTGGTTCCTGAAATCTAAATCTTAGGTCAACATGATGTAGGATGAAATCTAAAAAATGTGGTTTTTACCAGAATTTCAGGGTGACATGGTTCAAGTGTTGGGAGCTTGGAAAATTCCCAGAAGTGCTTCGCACAACTAGAAGGAGCAGGTTCTCATGAGGCAGAATATCAAACTGAGTCTCACACAGGCCCTGCAATCACTAACAAGTGGAGAAACTGGGTTTATGAATGGTGTTTATTCCACTGCATATGAGCCTCCTAGGCTAAACACATAGACTATGAACCTGCCAATCAATAGCACTGTGATGCGTGGTGGGTGCGCATTTTCTCCAAGTCTCAAAAGTGACAGCGCTTGGAAGGTTGGGGTCCTGGCTGGCTGTGTCCAGCATGCAGCAATGGGCCTGACAGGAAGTGGAGCAGCATTTGTGAGCAGCAGGGGCATTCCTCAGTTGGTCTCAGATCATTGGAACTGTGTACGCACGTACACGTGTATGTTCCTTTCTCTAACATACAGAAAGATCTCACATGCATGCAAACATGCATGCAAAAAAGACACACAGACACTCCTAAGAAGAGTAGAATTTTCTTTCCAGTCAGTACCCCTCACAACTGCACAGAAGGCAAAGCATTTGTAAAGCAATAGTAAGACAGGGAGGAGGGGTGCTCACCTGCAATCCCAGAATTTGGGAGGTGGGGGCAAGAGGATTAAGAGCGCAAAATCAGCCTCAGCTACACGAGACCCTGTCTCAAAACTGACAACAACCAACTGAATGAAAAGTTTGGGAAGCCAAAATGTCAGTGTGTGTCTCTTGTCGAGATAAAACACCATGACCAAAAGCAACTTGGGGAAGAAGGAGCTTCTTTTATTTTACATTTCCACATTACATTCCACCATTGAAAGGGTTCAGGGCAGGAACCAAGAAGCAGGAACCCAGGCAGAAGCCATAGAGGACTACTGCTTTCTGGCTTGCTCCTCATTGTTTACTCAGCCTGTTTTCTTATAGCACCCAGGCCCACCAGCCCAGGAGTGGTACCTCCTACAGTGAACTAGAACCCCCGTCCCCAACATCAATCATCAATCAAGAAAATTCCTCACAGGTTTGCCCACAGGCTAATATCACAGGTCTGTCTACAGGCCAATAAGGTGGGATTTTTCTCAGTTGAGGTTCCCTCTTCCCACATAAACTCTACCTTGTGTCAAATTGACCAAAGAACAGCCAGCACAGTATACAACCAATGAGATCATTAATTTAGCATGAGAACTTGCTAATAACCATTCTTATTTTTCAAAAGTGAGATCATAAAGTAAACCTGAATAAATTTCAGAAGGTAACAGAATGATTGGCACCAGATCCAAGCATTAATTCAAAAGTTTGCTTCCCAGGAAACTCAGTTCGCCATGGGTTCTAGGGTCCCATCCATCACCCACAGCAACCCTGAGAACCATGCCTAGCCAGCTGTAAGGCAATGGGGTGGGAGTTTACATAGGCCCTGGAAAAGGCGAGACGTAGAAATTCTTAGTAACCCTGGAAGAGCTGGAATGAAAATAATTTCCCAGAATGAGGCTGAGCTCTGTGTTCTCATTCACTTAACAAGAAGGGCATTGTTTCTGGCCAAGCCAGGATGGAATCATCATTCTTTAGCATGAATAATTCACAGATATAACATATGGAAATTAATCAGAAATGACTAAGCAAGGGCAGATTCGTTGCGTTACAGCAATCATTTATTTATGAAATGATAATAAGTATAAAATGTCAGCAGGTGTTAAGATTCATCAGCTTGTTACTCTTTGTGCTGTTACTTCAAGGTGCAATGAATTCTGACATAAGACACTCAGATATTGAATTATTCTTCTGTGTTGAAAAACAAAGCGTCTCAAAATTAAAAACTATGTCAAATCTGCTGACGGTGTCCTATCTCAAATCAAGGTTATGAAATCAAAGGTCACTTCTATGGAAAGTGAAATATTGAAAGCTGGGTGTGCTGGCGATCACAGCACTCCAGAGGCCAAGGAAATATTATTTCTCAGTTATCTCTAGTTGTGTAACTCCTGCCAAGCAGGCTAGCGGCTTAAAGCAGTTTACATATATTCTTCTTGAGTGTGAGTCGGGATCAGGGAGCATTTGGCCTGGCCATTCTGCACGGGGTCTCTCGCGACTCAGGTGTTAGCCAGGGCCACTGACAGCTGAAGGGTCCGCTAAGACAGGGTCATCTTCATCCAATAAAGTGCCCTCACAGGGCTGGCAGCAGGAAGCCGACAGTCCTCTCTACGAGGGTCTATCTTCGGAATGTGGGCGGAGTTTCTCTGTGTCTCAGCAGTTGCTCCCAAATAACCACAAAGGAGCTTAATATTAATCACATATGCTCAACCGATACCTTAGGCTTATTACCAACCAGCTCTTAACAACTTAAATTAGCCCATATTTCTTATCTGCCACGTGGCTCATGGCTTACTACCTCATTTTCTACACGTCCTGTTTCCTCTGCGTCTAGCTTGAGATTCCTCAGACTCCACCCTGTATTCTCTCTGCTCCAAAAATCCTGCCTAGCTATCAGCCAACAAGTGGGGTGTAAGGCAGAGGCAGCTGGATCCCTGGAGCTCACCGACTGAGGAGTCTAGCCCACTTGGTGAAGCTACAGGTCAATGAGAGACCCTGTCCCAAACAAGACATGTATAGCTTCACACTCACACACACACACACACACACACACACACACACACACACACGCATGTTACCAACACATATGTGCACCTCCACAGAAACACACATATGCACAAAGACATTTCGGAAGGCTATCTTACCCTGTAGAGGTCTAGTTTCGTCCTCGAGCTCTGTGAATTCCTAGGCAGTATAAATAATCAAGCAGGCCTTATTCATGGAGCACATGCTACGGGAGCAATGGTTCATGGCCTCATTGTCACTGTCTGAGATATAGCTGGCATCACTCTGGCAGAGTTTAAGAGTGGAAGGAAGGGTGCGGGAAGGGCACAGTGGGGGCGGTGCAGGCGCTGTGCTCTCAACCACAGCGTGCTTTGCAAATAACCCCAGCCTTTTCATCTTAACTTTCAGAAGGTCCTCAGCTCCTACAACGTAAAGCCTTCCCGTTACCCGAGAACTGTGAACGCCACGGGGCTCGGCTTGATAATGAAGCTTCCTGCACCTGCCCAGAAACAAAACCGGCAAAACCAGATGAAATGGTGTTCTCTATGTTGGACAAGTTTATTTTTCCCTCTTGCGGAAACCTGAGCAGGCATGCCCCTCAGGAAACAGCAAGATATTTGTCTTTTAAGTTCAAAATAGCTTAAGCAGGGAAACATGGGAAAATGTTTAAGCAAAATAAATTCAGGAGAAATTTTGGAATTATCTGCTGGCGCTGTGGAAGGAACTTAAATGGAGCTCAAAGAAAACAGGGGACTAGGCCTCATGGAAAGTGGGGAAAGCTCCCCCTAGTGGACAGTTGCAGGATTGTAGGGAGAGTGAGGGATGGATCGGACCTTCTTTTGTTTATGCTATAATTATTCCCCAAACTTTAAAAGCGTTTGGTGCCCGAAATACCCTGTGTAGGTGATGTTTTGGAGAAAGAAGAAAATATGAGGAACATCTTAGAAATCCACTTGAGTCGCCAGCGGCAGAAAAGAGCACGGGTCTCCAGAGTAAAACCGCAGTTTCCAGCGGCTTGTGGATTAACTCTTGCTTTTCCAAAACGTTGTCAGCTTTATGACTCTGTCTGCGGGTTCCACACAGAGGAAACCAAGCAACCTCACTTGGAAAATTATTAAGGGTAAAAATTGCATGTGTGCGGTATGGTTTAATTTCCATTGTCAACCAGACTGGATTTAGAACAACCTCAACCTTCCTAAAGCTGTGACCTTTTAATACAGTTCCTCATGTTGTTGTGACCCTAAACCACAAAATTATTTTTGTTGCTAGCCAGGCAGTGGTGGCATGCACCTTTAATCCTAGCACTCAGGGAGGCAGAGGCAGTAGGAGCTCTGTGAGTTTGAGGCCAGCCTGGTCTACAGAGTCAGTTCCTGGACAGCCAGAGCTACACAGAGAAAAACCAAAAGAGAACAAATATTTTTTCATTGCTACTTCATAACTGTGACGTTGCTACTGTTATGAATCGTAGTGTAAATATCTGATATGCAGAATATCACAGAAATGTGAAATGCTCATTCAATCCCCCCTCCCCACATATTTAGAATCACTGACTTAAGATTCTAAATGTCTATAAGGACATTTCTAGGATAGAGTAACTGTGTTGGAGAGATGGCTCAGAGGTTAAGAGTTATGGCAAAAGAACCAAGTTCAGGTCCTAGGACACACAGTGGTTCACAAACATCCGTAACTCCAGTTCCAGAGGCTCTGACGCCTTCTTCAGGCGTTCACAGACACCAGGCATTTATATGATACACAGACATACATGAAGGCAAAACACCCATGCATACTAAATAATAATAAAATATTAAAAATAATAGAGATAAAATTAATAATGGTGATAATAAAAATAATATATAATAAAATTTTATAAACAAATGTTCCTGGTACAATATCTGCTCCCAAGATATCTGTGATAAAAGAAAGGAAGGCACCAAGCAAAGAAAGGCCAGTCAATAGACCAGTAGACAGAGCAACAGATGCTTGCCTAACAAAGTATTGATTCCTGGAAGGCCAACCATCCATTTTCTCACTTTTTATGTCCAATTTGTTGGTCTGGAAGATACAAAATGTTAGAGTTTTATTTACAGGTATGACACAGTGTGGAAAACTTTTTGCTGTCTTCTAAGTTCCCAGCCTAAGAACTGATTTTCTGACTTATTAACCTTCTGGTATTACTAGCAATCCCTCTTTCTGACTAATTGCTAAAGACATCTGTTTCCTTGCAATTAGTGACTTTCGCTGCAATCTCCTCTGGAATATTTTTCATGATAGCTGCCTAGTAACCCATTGACATAAGAACCCACTCGCTCTTTCCCATTGCCCTGTATCTACCCTGTTTATTCCCCTAATAAATGAGACTTGATCAGAATCCTGTCTTGTCTCCATCTTTTCTGTCTCTTGTCCCTTTCAATTCTCACCCTCCCACCTAGGGTCTCCCTTAACTAACCCGCGAGTCGGGGCAACACATGACATGTCAGCCACATCTCACAGTGTTTAGTGAGACATGGCACAGGTAAATCATGAACCCAATTCTTTATCTTATATAGGACTAGAGAGACAGTGGGCACGGAACGCTGAAACTACAGATAGCACTTCAATATCAAAACATTCACTAAGGCTGCATGCAATTTTTTTTTTTTTTTTGGTTTTTCGAGACAGGGTTTCTCTGTAGCTTTGGAGCCTGTCCTGGAACTCGCTCTGTAGACCAGGCTGGTCTCGAACTCACAGAGATCCACCTGCCTCTGCCTCCCGAGTGCTGGGATTAAAGGCGTGCGCCACCATCGCCCGGCTGCATGCAATTTTTTAAATGTTAAACAGAAATATCAACTTGGAATCATTTTGATCATTGCAATAGTTTGATCTTTTAATAAAAATTTTCAGAGTTTTAATAGAAATATGTATAAATTACTAAAATGATTTAAATTTAAACAGTTTTTACATTTACTTAATGCTTTTGATGTAGATATTTCAAATTTTGTTCATTCCCCCCCCCAAGACAGGATTTCTTTGTGTAACAGCCCTGGCTATCCTGGAACTCACTCATAGACCAGGCTGGCTTCAACTCACAGAGATCCGCCTGCCTCCGCCTCTGCCCCTGCCTTTGCCTCTGCCTCCTGTGTGCTGGGATTAAAGGTGCGTGATACCATCACCCAGCATTTTGTTCAATTTTTATGCCATAATCTTTTAAGTATTCTCTAGGCTAAAATATCAAATTAATGTGAAATTCTTCATAATATAAGTAGTGATTTTGCTGAAGTAAAGGAAAGAAAATTAATTTATGGCATAGACACAAATATATGAACTATTTTTGCTAACGTACTGTATAAAACACATGGGCTGTAGAAAGCACTGCTGCCCGCCCCATGCCTGTGACCAGAGCACCAAATGTCTTCTGCTCCTTATTATTCTATCCACTGTAGTCAACACTGTGCTACATTTTAGCATAGAGAAGCCAGAGCTTTCATGTAACCTCTGTCTGCGTGCAACTCAGGAAGAGGACAAGAGGCATCTCCCTTTCCTCGCCCTGTTTCTACCCCAGATACATTTACACAAGTTTCTTGTGAAAGATCCCCAGAGAGGACCTTCCTCTCTGATGAAGACCCCAAAACCAGGACACTCCGAGACCAGGCCACAGGATGCAATTAACAGGAGGTTTATTGAGTAGCACAGGTACCTGTGGGCAGCAAGTCTTTCATAGGGCTTGCGCGCCTGCAGACTGGGGGAAAGTCTTTTTATAGGAAAGAGGGTAGCAGAAGCAGATTACAGAAGCAAATGCATGGTTATTGGTCAGCTGGAATGGGCAAGGGGCACAGGTGGTTCTTCCTTTCCCAGAATAGATGTATGGGGTCAAATATCCTGTTTTTTTTCTTGGTTCTTCCTTTCCCAGCCCAGATGTATGGCAACAGGCTTCCTGTTAATTGATTCTATATTCTGCCTTGCAGCCAGGAACCCTGACCTCACTCTGCATTTACATTGTTCGTCAAAAGCCTTGTGGAATGACGTTACAGCAGCTAAGCTGGGATCTTTCGTAGGGGGAATTGTTTCTCCTGTGAATTGTTGATATATCCTAAGTTGGGCACATGTGCTGGCTATAGGCTTCCTGTTTCCCCTAGACAAACGGGATGTTCTCATGAGAGCCGGCTAGCTGCAGGTCCTGAGAGGGTCCTGAGGGTCTCAAGCGGACAGGATGTTTCTCATGAGAGCCGGCCAGCTGTGGGTTATGGGGGGGGGGGCGGCTGGGCTCGTTATTGCTGCTAACTTAATGCTACTAGGTAGGGGTCTGCTAACTTAATGCTACTAGGTAGGGGTCTTTTATTCTTTCACTTGAAGACAACATATTGTTAATTCACCGGGCAGTAGTGGTGCATGCCTTTAATCCCAGCACTCGGGAGGCAGAAGCAGGCTGATCTTTGTGGGTTTGAGGCCAGCCTGGTCTACAGAGGTAGTTCCATGACAAGCTCCAAAGCAACAGAGAAACCTGTCTTTAAAAAACCAAACAAAAAGACAAAAAACAAAGAACAAAAAAAAAAAACAAAAAAAAAAACCCTCAAGTCTGTCAAGGATGCAAAACACCTGAAAAATCTCATCCCATGGCAAGAGTGTAAAAGGATGTGGTCCCTTTGAAAGAACAATTCTTCGGTATCTATAAGGTTCAATTAAAATTATCATATGATTTAGCAATTTGAGTTTTAAATCTTTTTCATGATACAGTTTAAGACATACAAGGATTTACTCATAGTAAATCCCAGTCCCAGAAACAGACTAAATGGCAGTTCACAGTAGAATGGACACATGGCAATTGCTAGTGGTACAATGGAATAGTATTTAATAACGAGTGTAGCTGCTAAGGCAGCGTGGATGGCTCTGTAGCCACTGATGCAGCGTCGATGACTCTCACAGTCACTAGACTGAAGTCAGACAGGAAGCAGGAGTTAGACGCGAGGCAATGCTTTTTGTAGGGCTCCACTAAGTCCAAGAACCAAGGAAACTAGTCTGCAGTAGTTGAAATCAGAGCCCAGGGGCCTCTGGCTGGGTTGCTGGGGGATCTGAAAAACTGGAAAGGACACTAGGACTAGTCCAGAAACATGAAAATGCCCCAGCTCTTATTTGGGTGGTGTATGCAGCTGTTAAATACTATTAATATTAATTATTAATATTAACTAATTAATATTAATTAATATAAGTGAGCATATAAAATGTGTGGGCTTTAATGTGTAAAAAGTATATGTCAATTTTAAAGGCTTGTTCGTGCCACTGTCATGTAACCATGCCGCTAAGATTGTCCTTTTGTTTGCCCACCTTTTCAGTTCAAATCATGTCACATTATCTTACACACGCGCGCGCAACTATTTCTTGTATTCTACACTAGCCTTGAACTTGCTATGCAGTCAAGGCTGGGGATGAACTCCTGATCCTCCTGCCTCTGCCTCTGGAATTCTGGGACTACAGGACTGCACCACCCCACCTAGTCTTTCCTTTGTGTGTATATTAAGTCGACCTATATGAAATTATCAAATGTTCAGTAGTTTTGACTGATAAAAGTAAAAATTCTCCATGATCTAAACTAACAGGTTTTTAATGTTCGTGGATTATTTGCTTAGATTACATTTTCAGAGACAGGTGTTGAGCCAATTCTTCAACACAAGTCTGTAGGTGAATACCCCTGCCTTCCATTACCTGTCATTTTAACAAATTGATAGTCTAGCCTTTTAAGTGTCTGGCTTGGACCTTACTTTTGATTATTTGCACTCTGTGTCACCCGCACATCTTCCCCTCTGTTTATGCATTCCGCTGCCCTACTAAACACAAACCGCACGCATAAAGGAGACAGCCCTTAACTAACAACAAAACAAAGCAAAACACACTAATTACCGACCGCTCCAGGAGCCCTGCTGTTAGGCCTCAAACTTGAGACAAAAGGGCTGAGGGGTCTATTTAACATAACAAAGCGGACCTGGCTGCAAGGTTCTTCCAGGATCCCTCAGTCCTCACCTGTTACAGGGTTCTTCTGACTAACACACCGGCTCCTACCCTAAACTTCTCCAACCCAGGGCCTGGGCTACCCTTCTTCCAGATGCCCTTCCCTATATAATTCAACCATTTTGGGTACCTTTTTCCTCTACTCCTTACACTCCTGACTTTCCTCTGTCTCCACCCCACTCTCCACACTGGGCCTGGCTCAAGGTCCTGTTCAGTCCGGACTCTACCCAGACGACTCTGCCTCTGCCTCTGCCCTCCCTTTTACAAGTAATTACAGACCGTCTCCTCCACCAACCACACCTAGGAGCAGACTTATCCTTCCTTTTTTATTTCTTCTTTTTTTATTCAACAACAATTTCTTTCTCTCTCTCTCTCTCCTAGCATAGTGCCTTGTGCTTTTTACTCATTCATTCAACAAACCTTCAGTTTCACACAAACGACCAGTAACTGTAAAGTGCAACAATCTTTCAAAAAATCCTGAATCAAACATTACCTGTTTCAAGTATCCCAATAGTCTAATTTAACATTCACACCCCAGGTTTTACACTAAGACCCCCAAGTTTCCACGCTAGGACCTTCTAATGTTTATCAGTGCTCTAATCCAAAACAAAAACTGTAGCCTTATGTGGCGGTGTATACCTTTAATCCCATCACTCAGGAAGCAAGATCAGCCTGAAGGTTACATTGGGAGACTTTGTCTCAAAACACGAAACTCTGAAAAGTTAGTAAGTGTATTTATTGACTCTGCAACTGTAGTTCCCTTCGTTCTGTGAATAAGTTCTTAAAACGCAACACTAGAGAATTTGAGACCCGGGTAGTTAATTAAAATCTAAGCCAGTCGAGTGACCTAGGACTTTTTACAGGTCTGCGAAGGACAAAGGAGTCATTACTATTCTTTAAGGACAACCGCGTAATAAAAATGTAAATCGATGCGGCAAAGAGAGAAACGTAATTTTCTGAGTGTCTCCACAATAAACAACCGTGACGCTCTGCAGCGAAAAGTGGTTAAGACGCGCCCTCAACTCTGTGCCAAAGAGGGGGTGACCGCAGGACACGGCAAGGGGACAAGGGGCGTGGCAACGCAGAGGCCGGCCCCGGAGAGGGTGTGGCTATGGGCAAGAACCGGGAAGGGGCGTGGTTCGGATGATCATATGAAGGGAATAGTAGTAAATGGCCCGGAGAGGGGCGGGGCCAGGGCGGGGCTAACCGAGCCCGCGTCTATGGGAGGGGGCGTGGCTACAGCGGACTACGGCGCCCGCCGCCCCCGCCCCGGCAGGAAAGGGCAGGTCTGCGCTGCGGCTCCCGCTCGCTCCCGCGGCGACTCGTGGTCGGGGCCGCGCGGGAACGACATGCCTGCGCGCCCGGGCTTGTGACCCGCTCGGGGATGGACAGCGGCTCCGTGGCGGGCGAGCGGCCGAAGCGCACGCCGGGCCGTCAGCGGCTCCTGCCCTCCGGCTGCAGAGTTCCTGCGCGCCCCGGCATCTCCCCGGTGCCCGGCGGACGAAGCTGGCTGAGGCCTCGCGGACGGGCCGCCCGCGCGTCCCCGCTGCTGCTCCTCCTGCTCGTGCCCTCCCCGCGCCTGGCCGCCACCGCCCCGCGTAGGACGCTGGCTGAGTGCACGCGCCCGGGGCACGCCGTCCCCGTGGCCGCGCTCGGCGCCGGCAGGAACGCGCAATGCCGTCTGTCGCTGGGCGCCGGGCGTGTGGCCGCGCTGGCGAGCAGCCGGAGAGGTGAGACAGGCGGGAGGACAGGTCACCCAGGTGGCAGGGATCTGCCCACGCCCGGGCGAAGGTTCGGAGCGCAGAGCCCGTGTGTCCGGGCACCCACTGACACGCATACTCGGGTCTTCCCCGATTCACCTGTTGGAGCCAGGGAGACGTGGGAAAAGTTCTGGATGCGGGTGCCTAGGCGTGCAGGTCCTAGAGGAGCAGATCCGGGAATGAAAGGATGGCCTTACGCTTTGATTTGATTCCAAACTGTATTGATTCTTTCATGGCGTCGCCCATTCTGTGGCTGGCACTTTACTAGCTGTTCGGGGTAATAGATCCACAAAATCACGCAAGACATACAGCATGCATGTGTGTTTTCTATATGTATATGTACTTGTCCATAGTAACTTTATATGTACTAATTTGACAAGTACTATAGAGAAAAACAGAGGCAGTATGTTTAGGAATTGAAGAGGATCTCCGTTTGTGAGTTTTAATTGGGTGACCAAAGCCTGATTCATTGATGTGTCATTTAAACACTTGAAGGAAGGGGAGGGACATCACTGAACTGAGTAAGATTTTGAAAGTAAACTAACTAGAATTTGCTCTCAGTAAGTAGCAGATAAAATCTTATCGTGCGGGCTAATCAGAAAATGTGGCATAATTACACCTTGGGTAACTCGTTTCTGTCCATTAGTAGCCATCCGCACCCACGCTTTGGTTTCCGTATTTTTCGATGAGTCTTGCCGGCATCTAAAATTTAAGAATACCTGTGACTAGGGGAGAAATGGATAGTTATGAAAGGTGAAAGACAGTTTATACACAGACGGGAAATGAGCAGTGAACTTATATCAGCCCTGTAGGAAATAGGAGTTGGAGGTGGGTCTGGCATCTTATTTCCATACCTTGCCTTTCTATGTGCTATTTTGATTTTTTGTTGTTGTTGTTGTTGTTTTGAGACGGGGTCAGAACTGTGTAGCCCTAGCTGGCCTTGGACATACAGTGATCTCCTGCACCTCCCAAGTGCTGGGATTAAAGTCTAGGCTACCACACCCTGATTACTGTACAATTGACAAGCTGTTGCTTTCCTATCTGTTCGCTTCTTTAAATATATGAATTTAAATTTCTTATTGCATTAGCAAGATGGTCCCCTTTTAATGTCATTCTTCAGGCAGATATGAGGAGAGATGCATTTTCTAAGAAGGAAAAAATGGGTTTCATGCCCATTTTTGTCCCTTTGTTCTGTGCCCAGGATTGGTTGGTTGGTTTTGTGCCTGAGGCCCTCAGTAGATAGATTCACTTCAGGATGCTGTGCCTTGAAAATTTGCAGTCGGTTTCTCATCTGTTCAAGGTTAACTTTGAATTCCTTTTGTAATTAAGGGTTTAAACATCCTTGGGCTATGATGAAGATCTCCAGAAAGTAGAATTACATGTTACATTCTAGTACACCTCAAGTTACTGACTTCCTGCTGTGCTCCCCGGGGAATTCAGAGCTGCTATGTCCCCGCTGTTGTCATTTGACAGAGAGCAAGGAGCATTCCCCTCCCTCAGCAGGAGTGGAATGCCAGCTGAGAAGTGGCCAGCCCTTTTCCCTACTTTTTAGAAGACAGTTTTCTTGAAATAAGCTTGCTATTTCTGGTTCTAGTTGTCTTGGGAAAAAAGAGAGAGAAAGCCATAAGTGTACAAATCCCTGCTAGCTCCTAATAGCAGTAGGGGTTTGGGGACCTAGCTCAGTGGATAAAATACTCATGAGGAAGGACCAGAGTTCAGATCCCCTACCCACGTAAATGCTGTCACTGCAGCACTCAGAAGGTACAGTTGGAGGCAATCTCTAGCCACAGCCATGAGTTCTAGGTTCATTTGAGAGAGCCTGCCTGGCTGAATAAGGTAGAGATTTAATCAGGAAAGATGCCAGAGATCAACCTCGGGCTTCTACAGGCAGACACACAGATGTTGCATATGCACCCGAACACATGTGTTCACACATGTGAACCAACTACCGTGCGGGTGCTGGGAATTGAGCGGGATCCTTTGAAAGAACAGCCAGAGCCTGTAATTGCTCAGCCTTCTCTCCAGCCCTGTCGTGCTTGGCTTTGTTCTGCTGTGTAGATATGGAAGAGTGAGGCTGGGGTTGATGTTGTAAGTCACAAGAGTTGCCTTCTGATTCTACATAAGGAATTGGCTGCCACACACTCTGGACTCATGTTGTCAAGCATCTCAACCCGTGGAATGGTCCAGCAGAGAGCTAAGATGAGTGAAGTAGTCTAGGAGGACTCCCAGAGGAGCCCTTTCATACACTCCACACTGTTTTTTAAAGCTAGGTCTGCTTTATGTTGGGTAGACCGGGGGGGGGGGGGGGGGGGGGGGGGGCAGAACAGGGTCTCATAGTATAACCCAGGCTGGTCTTAAACAGCCCGATGTAGCCAGGGATGACCTTGAACTCCTGAACCTCCTGCCTCTTCCTGAATGCTAGGAATTCAGGTGTGCCCCACAACACTTTTCTGCGGTGTTGAGCGAGAGCGAGCTTTGAATCCAGGACCTCACGTGGACCGGGCAAGCGCTCAACTAAGCCTCACATACTTGCTGTTATCTTAGCTGCCTCTAGTCCTGCCTCTAGATGGATGGTGATGGAAAAGGCCCAGTGTGATGTGAGTTCACTCATGAACAGGTAGACTAGCTAGTGTCATAATCTAGATCCTGGATGTTGTTATAGTTTAAGTGCAAAGTATAAAGTTGTTCCTGGCTTGCTGTATAGAAAGCCTTCTGATGGAATGCCAAAACAGAAAACAGTGAATCTGGCTGCCTTGGACCACGTGGGCTGCTGGAAGATGCAGATGTGGAAATGCAGTAATAAGTGCTAGAGCCAGGCTTCCTGTGCTAGCTTGAGAACATGGGCAAAGGCACAATAAAGGCTGTTCTTTACCTGGGTGGAGGAAATAGACAAAGTTTATGTAAAAACATAAAAGCTGGGAACGGAAGCAGCCTCCTTAAAGAAGTAAGGGCCTGTTTTTACTCTCAGACGCAGAGGTCCTTGCATTTTATATTTTGTCAGGCAGCAAACATTGTTGATACAATTATCGTATCTTTTGTTCTTAACTTGCTGCTCACCGTGACAACTACTTCTTCCCAAGTGGCCCGGCATGTGGGATGATTGCTGAAGGCCGCAGAGAAACACCAGACCTGTGTTATCTTGCCCACTCTACCTTAAAGGTTCAAGAGAGGTGGTTGAACAGCTTAAGTGTTTTTCTGGTCATGAGGGAGGCCTGCTGAAGAAACCCTTTATCCCTGAGTTATTAAAGGATTCTTCTCCTACTCTCTCCATAGTAGCAGGCTACCCTGCAGCCACACTGTGCCAGCATTAGAATAGCAAAGACAAATCTGTAGCAAGATTGTCGTGTGCCTAAAGGTCTATAGCTTGAACAAAAATTCCTTATTTTAACTAGCCCTGTTTTGTGTCAAAAATGACTCTTCTAATAAGAAACTTTTGGGTTTAAACACCTTTTTCTGACAGAATTAGATGGCTCAGCAGTAACAGCACTTGCTGCATAAGCAAAAGGTCCTGGATTCAAATCCCCAACAATTGTGCCAAATGTCAGGGAAGGCTGCCTGCATCTTAACCTCGCTGTGAGGGGAGCTAAGATGATCTCTGTGGTTAGCTCACTGCCCATCTAGCCCCAGCTTCACTGAGAGACCTTGTCTCAGGGAGTAAGGCACAGAATGCCAGCAGGCCATCAGACAGCCTCGTCTGGGCTCTGGGCACCGAGTAGTGGCACAGTCCTGCGCGCGCGCACACACACACAATAGAAAGAATTACTGGTGCCAGGTGGCAAAGGCACGAGGATCTCTGTGAGCTCAAGAGTTCAAAACCAACCTGATCTATATAGAAAGTTCCAGAAGAACCAGAACCAGAAATAAATACATAGAGAGACTCCCCCCCCCCCGTGTTATTCTAATTTAAAAACAAAACAAAACTTTTAGTGATTGGTAAAGCACAAAAAGCCAGGTAAATGTCACAATGTGCTTGGCTTTCTGTATCAGATGGAGACCTTGATATAACTTTACAGGATGGGTTGGATCTGTGATCTCAGGACCTGGAAGGCAGGAAGGAGGGGGATCTTGAATTCAGAGTCAACCTGGGCTACAGAGTGAAACCAAAAAAGGCAGGGAAGAAAGGGGGCTGTCCCTAGAGTAGGAATTTAAGTGACAAAGAGTATCTTTAAAACCAGCGAAGGTGTGGTGAAGAAAGACTGAATTTTCCTTCCCAGATCAGGGTCCAGCCTTGTCCTTCACAGTTGTAGCCAGGATATTTAGATAAGAAAATGAAACATCTGGCGTCCAGGCTGGAGAGCAGAGTAAAGCTCTCCTTCTCGGATGCCATGGCCTTGGTTGTAAAAACGCTGGGGACGCCCTGAACTACTAGGAAAAGTCAAAGTCCACCAAGGCACCCGTGAGTCCAGAGTCAGGTGTATATTTATACACCGCAGTGCACACTCTGAAAGTGAAACAGTTTGATTCGGGGGTGTGACCTTAACTAACCCTTAGGGATAAGTTTGGGAAAGATCACAAAGCCCACACTCAGAGAATTGTAGAACATGATTGGAGCAAAGACCTAAATTAATAGAAAGAGGTCTTGTGTTTATTAATCTGCGTATAGTAATTATTACTATATTACTAAGATGACAGTACCCCTTAATTCATAGAATGCAATTCTCAAATATCTCAGAGCCTCTTTGCAAAAAATGGCATACTTTTCCTAAAATCCATCTAGAATAGACCAATAATCAGGATAAAGAACACAATCCACGTCCTGATGAGGCAGATGTTCTGGGTAATAAACACACGGAGAGTGCAGAGGTCAACCTCCACACACAGCAGCTGACTTTCAACCAGCTTGACAGGACAGTGTCATAGAGGAGATGGTGCTGGCACAACTAGATGACTTTATGCAGAACAACGAGGCTACCTCATGCCATATGTAGCTCTTCCTGGATCATAGGCCTCAATGTCAGAGCTAACATTGGAAACCTCTTAGAAGAAAACATGGCGCCCATCTTGGGTTAGCAATAGTCTCCTCTTCTACATGGCATCAATTGTAGAGGCAGCAGAGGGCGGATAGATTATTTGGGCATCATCAAAATTGAACTTCTCAAAAGTTCAAAACAAAAAATATATAAAAAATAAATATTAAAAATGTAAAATTTAAAAATAAAAATATTAACTAACTAATAATTGGAGAAAGTATTTGAAAATAGTCTGGTAAGAAACTTGTGTTTAGAATATGTGACGAACTCTTCAGGTCAGTAATGGACTGAAATAGACAAAAAGGCTGGAGAGATGGCTCAATAGTCAGGAGCAAGCTGGACTTGGTAGTCTACGCCTTAAATCCCAGCACTTGGAAGGCAGAGGCAGGTAAATTTCTGTAAATTCGAGGCTAGGGTCCACAAAGCAAGTTCTAGCACAGCCAGAGCTATACAGAGAAACTCTGACTTAAAAAAAAAAAAAAAAAACAGGGCCAGAGAGATGGCTCAGTGGTTAAGAGCATTGCCTGCTCTTCCAAAGGTCCTGAGTTCAACTCCCGGCAACCACATGGTGGCTCACAACCATCTGTAATGAGGTCTGGTGCCCTCTTCTGGCCTGCAGACATACACACAGGCAGAATATTGTATACATAATAAATAAATTAAAAAAAAACACATGCAGTGGCTTACAACTGAGTTGTTCGTGACAGGGTCTCTATGTAGCTCTGGTTGTCATAGAACCCTGTGTTTATCAGGCTTCGAACTCATGGAAATCCTCCAGCTTCAGCCTTCTGAGTGCTGAGATTAAAGGCGTGTGCCACCACACCTGTATAAATATGTTCTTCTGTAGACAAAGGACTTGGACGGACATTTTCTTTGAGACGATGACCAGCACTGTTAGAGAGGAGAGCAGTGCAGTGAAAGCCACATGATCTGATACTGTTTGTGCCCGCTAGGGTGGTTATAATTTACAGAACAGACATCATAACAAGTGTTAGTGAGGATGTGGAGAGAAATTGGCAGCTTCCTTGGCTGCGAGTAAACAAGAAAATTGGTGGCACCACTTAGGAACAAATCTGGCAGTTTCTTAAACAGCTACCATGGGACCCTGCAGTTCTACTCCGAGGGTCATTCCTGAGAGCCCGGATGTGCGCACAGCACACACCCTCCAGCTACCGAATGCATGAACAGTGTGAGCTAGCTCTGCAGTGGAAGACTTCCAGTGACACAGAAACAGAGTGCTGGCTCGTTCTGCAGCGTGGATGACCGTTGACCATAACGCCAAGACCGCCCTGTGGGACTCCATGCATATGAAACATACAGAGTAGGCGGACAATAGGCTGGAAAATCGATTCCTGGTTATCTAAGGCGGGGATGGAGAGTGGGGGAGAGGGTTGAGTGTGGTGGCGCCAGCCTGAGATCCCAGGATGTGGGAGGCTGATGAGGCAGGAGAATCACTGTGAGTTCAAGGCCAGTCTGGGCCATGTAGTTTGATCTAGGTCAGTCTGGCCTGCAGAGGGACACCCTGTTTGAGACATTGGGGACAAGATGGAGTACTGGCTGAAGGATACAGTTTCCCATCAGGATGGAGAAAGTTGACTTGGGGATGAGTGCACTACTCTTAAATATACAAGACACCAATGAATTTTATGTCTGAAATGGTTACATCATATGTGTGGATTATGGCACTGTAAAAACAAGACGGGTTTCTGAGGCATTGAAACATAACCTGTAGCTTCGAATGGCTTTTGTTTCTCATGGAGACTGATCTGGCTTCATTTTTCTTCCCTTCTAGAGCTCAGCCTGTCTGCTGGGTGCCCGCAGCTGGAGCACAGAAAGGGGAACTTGCCCTCTTCTGTGAGTCGGAAGCTCTACTTTGACACCCACGCTTTGGTGTGCTTACTTGAAGCAAATGGTAAGCAGTCCGACTCCTGCCCGCCCTTGTCGCTGGATGCACCTTCCTTGGGTCAGCACAGCTCTCAGTGACTTCTCAGATTTAGCTTCCTTTCCTGTATTTCTCTTTCGACTTCTCAGCCTTCAGAAAGCTTTTTTGGTTGCTGTTCTAATTTGATTTCTGTTGCTGTGATTAAGCACCATGACCAAAAGCAAGTTGGGGGAGAAAAGGGTTTATTTGGCTTACGCGTTACAGTCCATTATTGAGGGAAGTGTGACCGGAACTCAGTAGGAACTAACTGGAGAGCCCAGAAGAATGCTGCTTACTGGCCTATTCCATGGACTTGAGCAGCACCCTTTCTTAAATAGCCCAGGGATAGCACTGCCCACAGTGGGCGTGGCCTGCTCAGATCAATTAGCAATTTAAAAAGATCCCCCTGACTGGGCACTCTGGTCTACAGAGCAAGTTCCAGGACAGACAGGAGAAACCCTGTCTGGAAAAACCAAAAGAAAAAAGAAAAAGATTACCCCCACAGACATGCCCATGGGTCATGGAGCCGTTCTTCCATTAAGATTGTTTGCTTCCACTTCCTAGGTTTGTGGAATCAACAGCCAAAGCTAACTATGACTTTTTAAATTCACTTCTTACTTTTTTTTTCTCTTTTTCGGCTTGAGGACTTTTTTGAAAAAGACACTTTAAGTACTTACGTATCCTTACCAGGCTGGCCTCAAACTTACTGTGTAACTGAGGGAGACCTTGAACTTCAGATCCTCTGCCTTTACTTGGGATTACAGATGCCTACACACAGTTTATGCAGGGCTAGGGGACAGAGTTTAGTGCCTGCTGGGTAAGCATCTTGTGAGTTGAATTGTTCCCCAGCCCTGCATAAGGAAGCTCTCTAAACTGAGACTGCTCATTCGTTTCCCGGACACCCAGACCCAAATAATCACACAGAAATTATATTAATTACAACTCTGTTTGGCCAATAGCTTAGGCGTATTTCTAACTAGCCCTTACATCTTGAATTAATCCATTTCTATTAATCTGTGTATCACCATGAGACTGTGTCTTATCAGGTAAGGTTCTGGCTGGCGTCTCTGTCCTTCAGCAGCTACATGGCCCTGACTTTGCTCTGCTAAGCCATTGGCCGAAACAGTTTCTTTATTAACCAATGGTAATAAAACATATTCATAATATACAAAGGGGAATCCCACATCAATACAATGGAAACTTTTCTTAACAGTTTCTCTCTGTGGAAAAGCCAGTACATTTTTGCTTATTGGAGATTTATTGGGTTTTTTGTTTTTTGTATTTTGAGTGGTTTGGGGGTTTTGGTTTTGGTTTGGTTTGGTTTTTTTATGTATATTTACTGTGGTCAGGGAGAGATCAGAAGACAACTTGCAGGAGTTGAACCAACTTCTACCGCGTGTGGCCAGTCTGGACACCATGCACCGTTAAACTCTGAGTCATCTCATCTGTGCTGTTTGGGATTGTGGTTTGATTTTCTTGCATTTATTTGTTTTCTTCTTTAATTTTTATTTATGTATGTGGGGGGGGTGCCTTCAAAAGGGAGGATCAGATCGCCTGGAACTGGGGTTACAGATAGTTTGTAACCTGCCCAAAGTTAGGGTCCTGGGTGTTGAACTCAACTCCTATGGAGGAGCAGCAAGTTCTCTTAACCTGACTTCAGATGCCTAGCTCCCTTGTAAACAGCCATGCCTAACGATGTGCCTGCAATCCCAGCACTGGCAGGGAAGACTAAATGATCCGCAGAGCTTGCCAGCCTGTCTACCTGAGTCAGCCAGCTGCACGTCCTGTGGGAGACCCTAGCTTAAAAAATAAAAATAAGGTATTGAGGATGATCCTCAGCCATCAACCCCTGACTCCCATACACTTGTGGACACTCTGACACATAGACCAGAAAGATTGCCGTGACACAAACGCCGGTCATTAAAGTACTCTTGGAACACAGGATATGACCTTATAATTAATATTCAGAGAAATATGCTGACTACAGTTCTCTATTATATGGCACATGCATCCCCAAAACCAGGTTTTGAGTTAACATAGAGTATGCCTTTGAAATAAACATGTCCGTGCTTACTTCACTGAGTTTATTTACCCAGTTACACACATTTGCACTAGGTAAGCACTCCGGCCTCTGTTGGGTGGGCGGACACCCTGGTTTCTGGGTAGCTGGAGAAGCCCCGCCTCCTCCGCTTCTGTGTGCCTGCCTACCTGTACCACAGACAGAAGAAGAATCCCAAGATCCCTTCGGGTATTAAGTGCACTAATGTACTTACTGGGCTTTGGAAAAATGGTCAAACACCGTGTTATAGTTTGTTCAGCTTTTCTCGTCGAATGAAACAGCAGGCATTTTCCACCCAAACGTCCTTCAGCCTCGAACTTAAGAGAAAGCTAGAGATGAGATGGGGGACATATAAAGTCGTCTTGATAAGCAGATGTGTTCTACTTTGTTTGATTTGGAACCTGAGGACGGTGTTAGAGATTGCTGATGTGTTTCCTTCTGGTCAAGGTGGCAGACATGCCACAGCCTGCAGGTCCGTCTTTCCCACCGTGCCATTCTTTCCTCTTTCTTCAGAATTCAGGCCTCCACAGAAACGTGCGTGCTTCCTACACCTTTGTCTTTGCCTTTTTTCTTCTGAGTCCGGTTGTTTCTGTGTGCTTACCTAGGGTTTACCACTCAACAAGCGGAAATCATTGTGTCTGCGTTGGTCAAGATCACAGAGACCAACATGGATATCGTCTACAGCGATACGGTCACCAAGGTGCAGCAGGTAATGCGGGCAGGGTGGGTTCACACATTGGAAATCCAAAAGCAGGATATTACTTGTAATAAATACTCAAGCGGCTTCTTGGATGGTGTCCCATTGAAAAGTGTATGGTAATTTTAACTCTAGTTCAGAGGCAAAAATCCTAACAAAAGTACTTCAGGAAAGCCATGTAGTTAGTTGTAGGATTGTGCTCAATGCTAATTATGTCACCGAGACGGTTCCAGGCAAGCTCACTTTGATGGCTGGAGATGTGGCTAGAGCTGTAGGTGACAGCTTCGTGTTTCCGAGTGCGGTCTCTCTCCCTAAGCTGTGACTCGCTTGCTTTGCTACGGATTAGTGTTCTCCTTGCCAGTCCCTCTCTGCCCCGCTGCTCTAGTTTGTTTATAGCTGTCTTAGCAGGTAGAGAAAAGAAGTGGGGCTAGAGGCCGTGTTTATTTCTCTTTCTCTAGGAAATCACTCTTCAGCAGATAATGTCTAATATTGCTAACGTGAAGAAAGATATGGTGATCCTGGAGAAGAGTGAGTTTTCCGCCCTCCGAGCAGAAAATGAGGTAAAGCAGCTACGCTAACAATCTCTCTGCTAAGGCGCTGAGCTGCACACACCTAGAAGGGCACAAGGAAATAACTGAGTGACTGTTCAGGGTTACACAGCTGAGCACATCATGGTGAGAACTTTCCTAGCCCTGGAAACCCAGCCCAGACCCCTTCTCGTGCCTCCTCTCCAGAAGTAAAACAACCCTGGCTGATTAATCTTCCACTGATTGTGCCTATTCTAGACTTCTGTGTGGTAGATGCATGCAGTGTGCTACATAACAGAACCTTGTGCTTTCATTGTCTATGCTATTATATTAATATGCACATCATCCTACTAGAGTAGGTATTAGGATTTTCCCCCAGTCTGGAAGGTTAGGAGTAGATCTATAGAATACCACTTTCCTACCAAAAATAAGTAGATCAATAAATATTATTTCTTTTTAAGCCTTTTTATGTTTACGGGTGTTTTCCCCACGTGTGTATCTATGCTACTTGCATGCACTGCCCACAGAAGCCAGGAGAAGGTGTCAGATCATCTGGAATTGGGATTTCAGATGGTTGTAAGCGGCTATGTGGGTGCTGGGAATCAAACCTGGGTCCTCTATAAGAGCAACTAGGGTTCTTAACCACCAAGCCATCTCTCCAGCCCCAATTTTTTTATTGACTATGTGTACAATGCATGTGTGTGCATGTGTGAATTCCAGAGCATGCTTGTGAGGTCAGAGGACGACCTTGTGGGGCTGGTTTTCTCCTTCCACCTTCCGATAGGGTTTGGGGACAGAATTCGGGCTGTTGGGCTTACAAGACAAGTGCTATCCCCACCGAGCCATCCCACCAGCCCGCTTTCTGCCTCTTTTAAAGTGTAGTGTGTGGCTCAGGGAAGTGCTTCTTTGCGCATGGCTTTCGTCTTCAGTCTCGTTGAAGTCCTGTAAGGGAAAGTCACACAGTTGATTTTGAACTCAGCTTGTTGAGAGCAGAATTGGTGTGTGTGTGGGGGGGGGGGGAACAGAAGAACTAAGAAGAAAATGGGGTCCCTGAGGACAAATGTCTGTCACAGTTCCTCACTTGATGTGACTGAAAAGGGGGAGCTGGGCTGGTTTCCCAGTTGCACATGCATTATAGGATGACTGTTTTAGTTGGTTGGGTTTGGGGATTTTTTTTTTTAACAGTCTTAGTATATAGCCCAGACTGGTGTTCTACTCAGTATATAACTAGGCTGTCCTCAAATTCATTGCACAATCCTCCTGCCTCAGTGTCCCCAGTGCTGAGATTGGAGGCTGCACCTCCACAGCCAGCTCAGGGAGTTCTGTGTCCTGAGCATGGTCGCGTGTGGCAATGAAGGGCCTGGGACACCTGTGCTTATACGTCCGCTGTGAGCATGGTCGCGTGAGGCAATGAAGGGCCTGGGACACCTGTGCTTAGACGTCCGCTGTGACGTTTGTTCTGTGTTTGCCTCCTTACCTGTCACACGTCCCTGACTTTTTTCCCTTTACTCTGTTTTCAGAAAATAAAACTTGAACTCCACCAGTTAAAACAGCAAATGATGGTAAGTTCTCTGCCCTCAAGCGTGTGTGTAATCCCATGATTCATGAATAGATAAAATGTCACAGGTACATTTTGTGTGCTGGAGCATGCGATGCTGTGGAATTTGTGTAATATATTTCAAAGCACACATCAGGTGGTGTATCAGTTACCCTTGTCTGTGGCCATTGTCATTAAGGAAATTGTGTTGTTAAAGGGTGTATTCTTCTTTCTTGAGATAGGGTCTCAGTGTGTGTAAAGTTACAGATAACAGCTCTCCACCTCCGTCTGTGTCTCCTGAGTCCTGGGGTTGATAGCCTCTGTCACCACGCCTGGCTGAGTCATTGTAAATCAGAACTGGGTCCCTGAGACTGTTCTAGAAGAAGGCGGCTTCATAGTCTTCCACGTGGGTTTAGATGGTTGCTCTCCCAGCAGCTGGTCATTTTGTAAAGTCGGAAAGAACGGTGGCATTAGAAAAGATGTTGGTGCGTCTTAGCGAAAAAGCTTAATGTAACCAGAGTTGACTATTTGTTTTTGGTCTGTCTTTGCTTTCAAAAATGGTTGGAGGAATTTTATTCAGATTCCAGTGAGGGAGGTTATAAGGCGAGGCTTGAGGTTAAAACAGCTGAGCCCTCCCAGGCTGGTGGGGATTATCTGCGCAGATACCTGGGAGGGCGAGACACAGAGCTGACCTAAGAGTCCTGAGTCCCAGTCTCAAGGCCTCTGGCAGTCCCTGCTGGGCCGGTTCCTTGGGACAGACAGTGGGCAGTCGACGACGGTGTAAGCCCTCAGAAGGTTCAGATTTCGTACGCTGGCTCATTTATTCCCTTTGTCCTCTGCCCTCTGCCCAGGATGAAGTACTCAAAGTCCGGACAGACACCAAATTAAACTTCAATCTAGAGAAGAGCAGAGTAAAAGAATTGGTACGTTCCTTTATGAAAGTAAATCACTGATTTATTTCTTTTTAGAATGGAATGCTTGTTGAAGTCTTAGTCTTATAAGCAAGATACAAATATCATTAGACACTTGTCCATTTATCAGAGTTCACACTTGATTTTAAATTTTAATTGCATTTTACATCAGACTTAAATTTGGTTTCAGAAGTAACATTTAAATTAAAAAGTTGTTCAAATTGAATTTAAATCTTTTGTTTCAAAGATAGTAGATTTTGTTACATAGATGTTAGTAAGGAAGTTAAACTCATTCTATTTAATACTGACTTAATCCCTAACAACCCCTAACTTGAAAAGTCCCTGATTTTCTGACATAGCAAATATTGGTATTATATTAAATTCTACACTGAACTTTGGTGAAGCATATTTCCTATCATCTTTTCAATACAGTGAGTAGTAGTGTGTTTCAGTGGATGTATGTTGGGTTGCTCTGGCGGGTTTTTCTTTTTCATATTTTTAGCAGTTCTGAGACTCAGACTCTGGGCCTCCCACTTTCCCGGGTTGTACTGCTAAACCACAGGACCCCCTTCCCATGCTCCTCCTGGGCTCTAATCCCCTCCACGCCCTGTTGACTTTTTATCCTGTCCAAATTCTCCCCTCTTCTTGCTCCAGTCCCCTGCATTGGGAGCCCTTCTGTGGCCTCCGACAGCGCCCTTCTTTAGCTTGAGTGACACAGTAACGTAACTTCCTTGGGGCATAAGAAAGCTGGGGCACGTGGAGCATTTTTGCACTTAGTGAGAACCGATCCACGCATTGGGGCCCACGCAGCCCTTCATGCTCCTCACATTTCAGTGGGTCTTCAGTCAGAGTGTGTCGCAGTAGTGGATGAAGCCAGAACTGGAGCTCAGACCAGCCAGCCTCACACTGGAGCTACTTAAGCTGAGCTTTGTTATGCAGAGTAATTGCTGGGCCCTTCGGCTGTCTTTAAAATACCTTTGAGTCACAAAGACCTGTCTCCTGCACAGGGAGCCCTTTGTGGCCTCCGGACAGCTAGGTTTTGCTGCAGTTCACTTGGTTTAGAAAGGTAACTGTGTGCTTGTGCATAACCAAGCTGGAGAGAAATATATCTCAGAGACTGGAGCTGCAGGGCGTGGATACAGATGAAAGCTTGTAACGTGTAGGATTTGCTGAGGGAGGAAGTCGGGCTTGGGTCTGTGAAGCAACAGGCAGAACTGCATGCTTGGTACCTAAACGTGTGACAGCCAATGAGAGCAAATGAAGGGTTTGACTTTCTTCTTGATGAGATTAAAATGCTAATTTCAAATTTAAATTAGGACTGAGGTTGTAACTCACTGGCTGAGCTCTTGGGTAGCATGTGGGAAGCCCTGAGTTCGATACAGCCAACAAAAATTAGTTGTGATATTACAGCCATTTCCATAGTAGTATAGAATACTGCTGTTCTGGAGTTCCAGGAGACAGGGCCACCAGAGCGTCATTTTAGTAAGTGTGACAGTGTCGAGATGTAGGCCTTCCTCATCTCTGGATTTGTTAATGCTGTGAGTTTAAAGGTGTACAGACCATCCAGCTCCACTCTGCCCTCTGGTGGTGATATGATGAATGGCACAGATCTGAAACCCTTCCAGTTTATGTAACAGGGTCCTGAGTCACCAGCCTGGTCCTTAGTTCGGGATTCCGGAGTTTGGGGATGCATTTTTATTCCTGACCACTGCCTTACTACATTCTGTTGCTCCAGGGGTTTGAATAGGACATTTTATAGCGAGAAATTTTGTAGGTAGTCTAAGGCATTGCTATTTTTCCTGTTAGCAATGTTAGTTCTTGAAAATGTTCGTTTAAAATACAGAATGGCCGGGCGGTGGTGGCGCACGCCTTTAATCCCAGCACTCGGGAGGCAGAGGCAGGAGGATCTCTGTGAGTTCGAGACCAGCCTGGTCTACAAGAGCTAGTTCCAGGACAGGCTCCAAAACCACAGAGAAACCTTGTCTCGAAAAATAAAAAAAAAAAAGAAAAAAAAAAAAAAAAAAAAAAAAAAATAAAATACAGAATGCCATTTGCTCGATTAAATACTAATGCTCGTTATTATGGAAATATGTCTGATATTTATTTTATTGTCAAAAGAGCCATAGTAAGTCTTTTTACTACCATTAATAGCTAAGGACCTTCAGAAACACTTGGCTGTGGCTTCCCACAGCAGGGTTCTTTGGACGCTGTTGTTAGGAGAGTTTGTGATACTTTGCTGTATTTCTTGTTATGTATTCTATGTTATGCTTTATAGCATTAGTATATCATGTTACAGGGTCATATTTCTTGAACAATTTTTTCCTAACGTTATGTTGTTCCTATAATTCCTCTGTCAGTAATGTCTGTCAGGCTTGTAGCTATGGGAGCGTCATTCCTAAATTAAACTCATGCCCCTCCTCTTTATTAGTCCTCTCAAACCCATCTAAATGGGACCCAAGCTATGCTGTTCTAACAGTAGGCAGGACCCAGCGATATCACAGTCAAGAGACAGAATGAGAAACAGCAGAGAGAGGTGGAGGGGGCCGCACACCAGCAGTGTCTTGGTTTCCTTTCTGTTACTGGGGGAAACACTGACCAAAAGCAACTTGGGGAGGAAAGGGTTTATTTCAGCTCACAACGTGTAGTCCTTCATTTAGGCAAATCAGGGCAGAATCCTGGAGGCTTGGAGGAGTGCTACTCACTGGCCTGTTCCCCATGGCTTTTTCAGCCAGCTTAGAGCCCCTGGACCATCAGCATAGTGAGCTGGGCTCCCCACATCAAATCAAGAAGATGCTCTGAGGTCAGTCTGGCGGGCAGTTTTTTCAACTGAGGTTCCATCTTCCCAAATGACTCAAGTTGATATTAAAACAGCCGGCACAGCCAGTGTACATAAATAAGAAGGCTCAGAGAAAGAGCTGTGGGCTGCAGGGGTACAGGGTGACGTCTCCTGTCAGATGTTCTGGGAAGCGGTGAGAACGAAAAGGTTTGGGCTGCAGAAAGAAGTGGACCAGACTGTAACCCGTGCTGCATGTTTGTTTCAGTACTCACTGAACGAGAAGAAGATGCTGCAGCTGAGGACAGAAATGGTGTCCCTGGTAAGGACCGGGGCCGACTTGACTGCCGTTCTGTTCAGCTTTGGGGTTAACCATGTCTGACGTGTTGCAGGAAGATGTGCACATTTACCGTGGGATCCTTTGTCACTGTGGCAAAGTGTATGCAAGAATTATCACTGAAAGAAGTTTAGTGCGTAATTCAATAGCATGTTTTGAAGATTTGCTTTATTTTTAATTGTGTCTGTCTATCTGTGTGGTGTCTGTCTGTCTGTGGGTGCAAGTGCCCGCAGAAGCCAGAGGAGGTCATTAGATCCCTGGAGCTGGAGTTACAGGAAGTTGTAAGCTGTCCAACATGAGGGCTGGGAACAAACTCTAAACCCCTGGAAGAACAACAAGTCCTCTTAACTACTGAGCCACGTCTCCGTCCCCAGTGTCATTTATTCTGCAGAGTTGAAACTGCTTTTTCCTTGGGAAGGGGTGCATAACTGTGCATGCTTCTGTAGGGTTCAGAGGTCAATATCAAGTGTCTGCCTGAGTAGCTCTCCCCTTGCTGTTAGGTCTCTCACTGCAGCCAGAACTTGGTGGCTGGCTAGACTGGCTGACCCAAGAGCTCCAGGGTCCACCTGTCCACCTCTCGGCCCTGGAGTCACAGGCACACACCTGAGGCATCTCTCCGGCCCCCCAGCCACGTCCCATAAAGCCCAGTTCACTCCCCCTCCTCCCAGTCCCACAGCCTCCTTGCTGCTTTCTCTGGGTTTGTCCTCCAGCTGACCTGTGTCAGTGCAGCCAGAGCGTCTCTGTCTCCCGTGGTTGGTTGGCTCCCCTGAGTACCGTTCCTCGGGTCCGTCATACTGCACATGGCACAGCTTCCGTCTTCGGACGGTGCTGTTCTGTCGTGTTATCACAGCTCATTCATTCATCTGTTGACGCACCCGTGAGTTCCTTCTGTCACTCAGCTGCTGTGTGAAGTGTGACAAGCGTGGATGCATAGACTTTAGATTTTTTTTTTTTTGGCTTGGGTTATTTGGGATAAATACCCGGTAGTTGAAATACCATAAAACTTTCAAACTTAACAAAACAAAATCATGTTTATGAATTAACGCTAAGTCTCAGTGATTGACAAATGACAAAATATAAGACACTACTTGTATTTTCAGTTTAAGGCATGAATTGATGTATGTGTTTCTGTATGCATGCATATATATATATACACATACATACATACATGCATACATACCTTAGCGGTGGAGTGGCGCGAGTGTAACTTACAGGGTAGATCCCTATAATAATATATATTGTGTTGCCTGGAACCTGTGCTGTAGGACCTTTATGGGATACAAGGGTCTTTCTCTGGAATGGGTTCATTTTCTTATTATTTAACCGCATTGGTGCTGTTAAAAAGCTACTTGGCAGGTGAATCTCTGTGAGCTTGAGACCAGCCCGGTCTGTAGGGTGAGTTCCAGAACTGTCGGCTACACAGAGAAACCCTGCCTTGGAAAACCAAAAAGAACCTTCTCATCCTTGGACTTTTAGTAGAACTCTCTCGGTGTTTTCACGCATTAACACGACAGCCAGAGCCATTGTGCACTGATGTTAATGTGTGGTCTGGAGTTTTCTCACATTTGGAGAAGGACGTAAATTGGCCCCTGGTCGCTGAGCTGGATGGTAATAGAACACTTGACGTTTGACCTGTGAGACAAGACAGCCTGAAAAGGCGTGGCTAGAAATAGTACTGAGTCAGCTCTGTTGCTCTCAGATCTAAGGCTGTGTTCTCTCAGCGGAACTTCTGTGTCTACTGTCCTCTGCAGGGCTAGACAGGGACTACCTAATCTGTCCCCTGCAGGGACTAGACAGGGACTACCTAATCTGTCTCCTGCAGGGACTAGACAGGGACTACCATCACTACCTTCAAGAGCAGGTAGTGCAAAGCAGTCTGGTTCTCAACAACTTTGCCATATAGATTATTGTTCTCGATTCTCTCAATAGCTCTTCTGGAGACAAGACCAGTGGTGGGTTGTTGGTTTGTTCTGTTTTTAATCCCTTTTTCCAAACAGAGAAACCGAGACAGAGGATGTTAAGGGCCTTGAACAGTGCAGTGTGGCCAGAGGATGGCAGAGCCAAGACTAAAGCCAGCTCCAGCTCTCGATCCGGGACTGCACCATGCTGAGAAAGAGCTCTGGGTCAGAGCACCGGGGCACAGACCAGCACCCGCAGACTCTAATGTTCTCAACCTCTTTGCTTTCAAAGCATGCCCAGCAAGACAGAGCCCTGACCCAGACAGACAGGAAGATAGAAACCGAGGTGGCTGGCCTCAAGACTTTGCTGGAGGCGCACAAGCTCGACACGATCAAATACTTAGCAGGTGAGCTGCCTCACACCCAGGCATTTAAGACAGCTGGAAAGATGAGCCAGCATCCTAGACCAGTCAGGCGGGCAGCTGACGCAGGCTCTCCTGCTCTAACGTCCTTGTGTTGCAACACGTTCTGCAGTTTCCCGTAGGTGGAAGACCTCCTTTAATTTGCATTTTTCTTCCTTAGTAATAAAGGTACTTTATTATAGTATCTTTATATGATACTATGCTAACCTTATAATGAGACCTTCAATTTGATAGGATGCTGTCCTTTATGGTTTAGGGATTTCAGTGAAGCTCAGTACAGAAAATAGCTTATAAATAGAAGGGAAGACCTTCGATTTGTGACCATCTTACTCCGTTGGTGACACTTGGAGGGGGTACCCATGTGTGTACCTGAAGAAGCCAGAGGAGGGCATGGCTTCCCTACTTTGTCACTCTCTCCCTTGTTCCCTTGAGGCAGGGTCTCTCTCTGAACCTGGAGTTAAGCTGGCAGCCTGCAGTCCTGTATCTCCCCTCCCCACACCCACCCACCCACACAGCTGTAGCACAATTAATAAAAGCCCAGAGACAGAAATTGGGGTTCAACTTGAAGGTCAGAAAAGCAAAACAGCCAGCCACTGGCTCTTACCTCAACTCAGTCCAAAATGGCAATCCTGCCTCCAAGAATCTCAGAATGAGACTGAGAGCTGTCTCCTCCCGTTTTATATTCCTCTCTAATGCTGGGATTAAAGGTGTCCACCACTACTGCCCGGTTTCTGTGGCAAACTAACTAGTGTGGCTACTGGCATTCAAGGTGTGTGTCACCACTGCCTGATGTGTAAGGCTGATCAGTGCGGCCATTTTACTCTCTGAACTTCGGGCAAGCTTTATTTATCAAAATACAAATGAAATCTCACTACCCACAGCCGGATTATGGGCATGCACAGCTGTCTAGCTGGATCCTAGAGATTCAGACTCACGGTGCTCTCACTGAACCATCTCCAGCCCCAGGGCGATCCTGTAAAGATGTTATTTTTGCTTTTGTAATGTTTCAGCCAAAGAAGGAATATTTTGGCATCAAAAAATCACCAGGGCGTTGAAAAGATGGCTCAGTGCTTAACATCACTGCTCATGCGAAGGACCTGGGTTCAAGTCCCAGCACCCACATGGCAGCCCGTAATCACCTGTAACTTCAGTCCCAAAGAATCTGATGCCTTTTGATCTCCATGGGCACCAGGCATGTACATGTTGCACATATACACATGCAGGCAAAACACTCATTTGCATATGATAAAAACTAAATATTTTTTAAAATCACTATTTCAAGTCATTGCTAACATTTCAGATTAACTAAATATTTTAAAGTTATAGCAGCATTTAGTAGTGAAATTTTGCTCCTTATTTGGAAGTGGATCGCACACATGCATGCACTTTGACCCCAATTGTGGTGATTCTAGCTCACATTGGAAGGTCTTCCTGACCCCTGAACACGTCTGCACTGGGAAGATGCTGGTGCTGGTTGCCAGGTGGAGATGTGTTCTTTAACAGTGTTTCATGGATAGCACCCCTTTGGCACACTGTTTTCAGGTCTTGACTGGCGCAAGGAGAGGGAAGAAGTGCCTGTAGTCCCTGCCCTTCCTCATTCCACCCTCTAACTGGCTCCTGGCACCTAAGAAAATCCCTGAGAGTGACTTCGGGGCTAACAGCTGTCTCGGTTGTTTCTCTTGCAGGGTCTGTGTTTACGTGCCTAACAGTAGCTCTGGGATTTTATCGCCTGTGGATATAATAAAGTGCCTATTTAAAGAAATTTCTACCGTTTTGCCTCAAGAGTACAAGATTGTTGTCCCATCTACCCCATCCTACTTTTTGCTTCTTGTTTCAAGTTTTAATCCTAATTTGACTTCATGCATATTGCTTATTTCTGTGCAAACCGTGGATCCGTAACCAAGGTGACGAAATCGGGATTTCTGTAATGCTTCTTCAGCGCTCCCCTCTTTGGTTGACTTTCTGACGAGCAGTGTGGACCACGCTTTCAAGACTCCATTCGACCAAAGCAGTGGACTTGGTCTAAACCTGCAGTATATGACAAAAGTAAATACTGGTGTAGTCCTCGGCTGCTTTAAGTAGTTTGTAAGGTGGAGAACTCGGGAACTCATTTTGAAGACAAAATAGCTTTAAATCTGAAGAATCCTTGGAGTCCAACCCCGAATACCGTCTCTTCTCTGCCTCTTCAACAGCCGCTCCCCCTCGGCCTAGCTTCCAGCTGCAGGAGCTGCAGCATCAAGGAAGCTGCGCTTGTGCACCTTAGGGGCCTTTGTTTTCATTGTCTTAGTAAAATGCGGTGCTTGTTGTTGCTGCGCCTGCAGCTGGGAGTCCTGGTGCCTAACGCTGCTTTGTGACCCCGCACAAGGTCTTTCACTGCTGCCAATCCTGTGTTTCTGGTATTGAGACAAGGGCTTGCTATTTAGCCCAGGCTGGCTTTGAACTCAGTCCCGCATCAGTGCCGCCACGCCTAGTCTCTGTCTTTCAGGCGGCTAGCTTTCCCCCTCTTCATCCTCTTACTTTCCTTCACTGTGTGGGAGCTCACCACACTCATGGCGTTACCTCCCTAGACCCCGCTTCAGTTTGGGGTTTCAAGTAAACGTCCTTCTGGTTGTCACCTATTTTTTTTATAAAATGGCACACTGCACTTTCCCCTGTGGGCTGTCTAGATGGTGTGCACAGCACCCAGAAGGAGTGTGCCTGTGCACAGCTCAGACTGTCGCTCGCCCAGCGAGAGCCGCCACGCTTGCCATGCGCCTCACGCGCATTGATTTCTTTGTGGCTGGAGATGACCTCACATCCACCGTTCCTCTGTCTTTAAAACAAACAGAACCTGGTGCAGCAGGGTTTTTCTGGAGAAGCGCGTTCTCCTCTTATTTAAGGTGTTGGCACATGGATGAGAGTGAGCATTTGGGAAGCGGCGACACCAAGGGACCCTTCCTGGCTTTCTCTCACGCAGGCACGAATGTACAAACTGGTGCACAGTGTAGAAACCCCTAGAGACATCACCACTAGATATGTGGAATAAATCAGCCCTTGTCACAGTTCCAACCACATTGCTAAAAATAAAGGCTACCTTTTGTTCCTTGAATGTAATTTCCAAGTTTTAGAAATCACTAAGTTCTTGCCTCTTCAGAAAACATTTGCATTAGAAGATTCTGAGCCCCACATATTATGGAAACCAAGTGCTTTTGTATTAAAGAGTATCAGGGTGAAACAGAAGTTTATCCTTTTTAAATAGAAAAAAAAAGGTCTTAACCACCCAATAAAACACTTTGTTGATGTATGCTCTCCCCTTTTCAAATAAGAGTCCCCAAAGTCTTTCCGTCCAGTTGTCCCCATACACTCTGCAGGCCTCCGAGAATGCTTTCCCACAGTTAGTTAACCACAGCACAGCTTTGGAGAAAAGCCCCGAAGCCCAGATGCTCGTATCATCTCCTAGAGGAGAAAGCACGGTGTGCAGTTGTCTGTTTCCCCGCATCCTGATCAGGTATGCTAAGGATCACATCCTGTGTCTGTCTAAAGCATTCCGCAGGCACCTGGTTTCTGCAGGCCCTGCTGATTTGCTCTAGAGTCTACAGTTTTGTTTGGCCTTAGAAACTGTGCTGTCATTGAGGGTGTGGGTGTCATGCATATCTGAAACTTAGGAGCGTGCAGGACTATGCTCCCTTTATTTCCTAATAAAGTTGAAAAGCACTGAGCTATAAATAACTATTGCATGTCCTCCCGTCTCTGCCTTGGACATACAGTGTGTGGGTGCCATGACCACACACTAACTGAACTTTCCTCGCTGAGGCTTCAGAGCCCTTGGGAAATGTCTGGCAGGTTTCCAGATGGCAGCCTTGGGTCGAGCCTGTGGGACATTTAGCTGCTGGGGGGGGGGAAGGTAGAAGAGTCCGGTGGGCAGCGTGCTTCCCCCTCTTATTTCTTGAAGTGTTCCTCTGCCTTCCTGCTGGGTACTGTGTTTTCTGTCCCCCCACCCCCACCCCCCGTGGCACTTGCTGAGGACTAAACCACAGGTCTTGAATATTCTATCCTGCCTCAGTCTCCCAAGTGCTGAGTTTATAAGCATTAGTCAGCGTGTCTGGCTCCCTCTGGCTTTTTTTTTTATTTTTATTTTTTTTTTTTTGCCACAAGTCCAATTTCACTCCTTCCCTGCATTTGTATGCAAAGCCCCTTTGGGGCTCTTTACTGGAGACATTTGCTTTGATTTCTGTACTGCTTTTCTTGTTTAAAATCTGGCAATATGATTTTCCTTTCAAGTGTGCCACGCACCCTAGTAAGTCACATTCAGGAACAAAAGCCTGACTCAAAGCCCAAGTCTTGCTGGAGTCTCTCAGATGGCTTTCAGCACCAGATCGTGAGCCACAGCAAGCCTGAGCTTGGCCTGACCTGTCTAGTGTCTTGGCGTCCTCTTCCCTCTGGTTTTCCTGTCCCTCCTTCCAAGCCTCTCTGCCTGCTAATTAACCCTGTCATTACTGTGAGCATTTCCCTCCCCCAACCCGCCTGTGCTGTGTGCCAAAACTGGCAGAACCTACCCTAGAAAAATTTGGGACTTTAAGGTGTTCAAAATTGTTACAGCTTTTATGGCCCTAAGGCAAAACTGTGTTAACCGGGAATAATTTATTCTTTATGTATGTAAGATATTTGCAAATGTTAAACCTTGTAGCAATTGTTCTCAGAAAATATCTTTTTACAGACTTGTACTTACATTCCTTCAGTGATAACCCAGATCATTTCGTAACCCTTTTAAGTACTTCAGCAAATATTCGATTATATTTTATTATTGTATGGAATGAATATATTTTATTAATTAAGCTAAAAGATTTGTGCTTGTGTAGTTAATGTACCTTTCTGGTTCCGACTGTGTATGAAATAGAATGTACCTTCTATCTGGAACAATTGCATCTACACTCTTAATCCCGCCCGTGTAAAATGATACCATCCAGTTGCCTCTAGTGAATTACAAGTAAATATAATACCTAAAAAAATTGGATTTACAGAGAAACTATATTTGAAAGTGAATGTCTGATTTGCAAAATAAATATTTATTTGAAAGAATTTTTAGCAACTCTGTGTAAAGTGTTTTAACTCCCTGCGTGAGGGGAAATGGTGCAGTTAACACCCGGGGTTAAGGTATCAGAGCTGTGGAAAAGCCGTGGTGCATTGTGGGGGTTCGCTCCTCTGTACCTCACCTTTGTCCCTGACGGACAGTCTCAGACCCAGTGTAAACCACTGATTGCCTTCCCTGGGCAATCACAGTGACCAGAGAGAGCGCACATAGGATAGAAAAGCCACATAGGGTCGCTATGAAGCTAGCAGTGGGGCTAATTCTCCGCCTTAGAAACTTATTCCTGGGTGGGACTCTCCAGGCTGACCTTGAGTCGGGAAAGGCTGCCCCAGAGGACTGGAAGAAGTCTTTGGGAAGGTGGGGAAATGGAATGTCGGGATAGCCAGAAAATTCTTGTTGAGCAAGACTCATTATTTTTTTTTCCACCCAGAAATCTTTCACCAAAGTTAAGACAATCAAAGAAACTAGATGTAGCCAGGTTTTCTATTGCTATTTTTTTCTAGAGGTACTTGTTAGTGATCAACCAGGTGCGTCATACCTGCAATCCCTCCCATCACTTAGGAACCTGAGGTGGGGGGCTGTCGTGAGATTGAGGCTAGCTGGGGTTACAGAGTTAGACCATTTAAAAAAAAATAAGAGAAGAAGAAGAAGCTCCTTTAAAGGCGAGCCAGGGTTCCTCAAAGATGAGGCAGGTTGAGGCCCTGATTGGTTCAGAGATTCGGCTCAGTATCAAATGGAGCATTTTATATTTTAGTCCTGCGGCACCTTGACTTCTTCAGTCCCTTTCACATCATCAGCAAACCCAAACCTTTGTCTAGGCACCTTGATTTTTCAAGTGTTTGAAAGGAAGGCATTTTCTAGAAACTGATTTCCATCTATCCTGTTTGCTATACTGCCAGAGATGCATGTTTCTCTTCCACCTGCAAACAATAAAGATAGAGGCGAGTCATCTCTTAGATGAGCCCAGCTGCAGAGACTGGACCAGACCAGCTGCTCTAGAAGAAGCAGGAACCTGAAGTGATCATTTGTTTATGTTTTTTATGGTTTTATTTTTTATTTTATTTTTTTCAGATCTCATTGTAAATCTTTTTTTTTAATTTATTTATTTATTAAGGATTTCTGCCTCTTCCCTCCACCGTCTCCCATTTCCCTCCCCCTCCCCCGATCAAGTCACCCTCCCTCTCCAAAGACAAACACATAGGCATCCTCCTGAATATTAACCTTCATCAGGCGATGAAAGGAGACAGAGGCAGAGACCCACATTGGAGCACCGGACAGAAATCTCAAGGTCCAAATCAGGAGCAGAAGGAGACGAAGCACGAGCAAGGAACTCAGGACCGCGAGGGGTGCACCCACACACTGAGACAATGGGGATGTTCTACTGGGAACTCACCAAGGCCAGCTGGCCTGGGTCTGAAAAAGCATGGGATAAATTATGTTTTAACAAATAAAGCTTGCCTGAAGATCAGAGTGCGGAGCTAAGCCGCTAGAGCCCGGGGAGTGGTGGCATGCACACACCTTTAATCCTTAACAGGACTCAGAAGACAGAGGCAGAGGGGTCTCTGTTGGTTGGATAGTTAGTTAGGTAGTTAGTTAGTTAATAAGTTAGTTAGCACTAGGGAGGTGGAGACAGGAGTGATATGGCTGGGCAGAGGGAGGAATATAAGGCAGGAGGAGACAGTTCATGGCAGCGTGAGGTTTGGTGGAGACAGATGCAGTCTTAGGATCACCCCTGCAGTCTGAGGATGCAGTCTGGGGAGACAGCCTGAGGACACGATTGCCCCTTCGATCTGAGCATTGGTAGAGCTAAATGGTCTCTCTAGTGGCTGGCTGCACTGCTTCTCTGTTCCTTCAGCTTTCAACCCCTAATATCTGACTCTGGGTTTTATTTCTTAAGACCAGTTATAATGTGTGCTACAGAAACCAGCTGAGCTGGCAGCTGTTTAGAGGAGCTGGAAAGGCCAGCTTGCATGGAGCAGGCTGTGCAGTGTGCCGTAGCCCGTGTCTGTGAGCCGTCACCCTTGCTGGAGTGGACTTGGTGATGCAGCTATCTTTGAGTCATTTTTGCACCCATATTACTGTAACTCCAATAAAACTCACTGGTTCACCAAGTTGGATTTCAGTGCTATCCGTACTTTGGTCTGTCTTGGACTCCCTGTCTGTTTTGTTTTGGTTTTTTTTGTTTGTTTGTTTTTGTTTTTCGAGACAGGGTTTCTCTGTGGCTTTGAAGCCTGTCCTGGAACTAGCTCTGTAGACCAGGCTGGTCTCGAACTCACAGAGATCCGCCTGCCTCTGCCTCCCAAGGGCTGGGATTAAAGGCGTGCGCCACCATCGCCCGGCCTCTTGGGCTCCCTGTCTGGAGTAAGCAGATGTCTATGTTGAGTCTTCCCATGAAAACTCTTGTCACAGAGACTCTTCATCTTCCCAGTCTTCCTTCCCTCTGTGTTAGCTTTTAGCTTCAAGCTGGAGATTTTCTGATCACAAGAGGGCTGCCACAACTCCAGACATCACATCCTCCATATGATAGCATTTTAAATAAGGGGGGGGGGAGCTTCTCATTTCCTTAAATGTCATGGACCAGGGTTAAGGTAAACAGACAAAAACAAATAGTTAGCATTTTCAGCCCCTTTGGCAGGGAATTGAACAAGCTTGATAAGGCTGGAAGTGGTTGTTAGGTCTGCTACAGTGTTGGTTACAATGTTACAAAACCGAAAGAGGGCCAGGCGGTGGTGGCCCACGCCTTTAATCCCAGCACTCGGGAGGCAGAGGCAGGCGGATCTCTGTGAGTTCGGGGCCAGCCTGGTCTACAAGAGCTAGTGCCAGGACAGGCTCCAAAACCACAGAGAAACCCTGTCTCGAAAAACTAAAAAAAAAAAAAAAAAAACACGAAAGAGGCAGCACACAAAGAAAGCCCACAACCAGCATGAAGTGCCATCCTTTAGTGGTCACAAGCACTTGAGAATGTCTCTTTCAATACCAACAGTATGGGACTGATTTTATTTTACTCCATTTCTACAATGTGGGTTTTTTTTTTTAAGATTTATTATGTATACAGTGTTCTGCCTGCATGTATGCTTGCATGCCACAAGAGGGCACCAGATCTCATTACAGATTATTGTGAGCCATCACATGGTTGTTGGGAATTGAACTCAGGGCCTCTAGAAGAGCAGCCAGTGCCCTTAACTTCTGACCCATCTCTCCAGCCCTTTCAAAAGTGTTTTTTTTACTAGATCTTTGCATGCATGTTATATGCAACATGTGTGTGCAGTTCCAGTGGAGGCCAGAAGAAGGTGATGGGTTCCCTGGAGCTAGAGTTACAGAGAATTGTGAGCCACCATGTGGGTGCTGAGATCCACACGCAGATCTTCTGCAAAAGCAGTGAATGTTCTTAATTTCTGAGCTATCTGTCCAGCCCCATTTCTTGAACTAAGTTTTGAAATCACATGACCAGTTTTCTAGAATCTTACCATAATTCTGAATTAACTTAGATGCTTGAAGAGGGAGGGGGAAGTTCATGTACACATTTGGGTATTTTTCAAAACTTCACACAGTTATATATCCTCATCTTTGATGTATTATTTTAACCCAAGAACTGGGAGGTTCTCTTCTGCTTAGAGAGAGCAGGGAGTCATTTCCTCACCTCAGTTGCTGTGTGTGTAAAGATGTGCACCCCTGCCCACCATTCCTCTCCTGTGCTTGTACTGAGTACTCCCCCATAGAGACACAGAAAGAAAAGTTGGTCTCTTACCAAGGCACTAATCTCATCAGGTGTCCACATCGTAATCAAGGCCTGATTTCTTTGCAAAGCCCCACCTCGCAGAGTTATCCGAGATTCGGGTGTCAACATGACCAACACCACAGTTCTCAAATTTCTAGAATAATGGTGGTGGTGACGCAAGGAATATGGAGAGCTTGGAGGCATTGTGTTCCTGGCACAGCTCTCGAGTCCATGGATTCACCTCATCCATCACACCCTGGTAAGGAATGTACTGGAATCATCTCTACCTCCCAGGTGAGGGCACAGAGGCATAGAAAACCAAAGGAACTCCCCTGCCCCAAACATCTAGCCCAGAAATGGTGACTGCTACAAACACGCTATTGTCAGAAAATCAACACCACCCTCAGTGAGGATCAACTGAAGTCTAACATGAAAATGTTCTGTAAACAGGAAAACCCTGAGCCTGCCTAGAAACCATTGTGCAGTCTGTGTGCAACAGCTGAATCATTCACTCGTGGTTGTAATTATGTTTGCACAACTGCCCAGGTGAACACATTTCCCTTCGAATGCTCCAGAGCAATTAATCAACCAGGGTCCCAAGACAGACAGACAGACAGACAGACTGAGACCCAGACAATAAACAGCCTAAAAAATAACCTTCTCCTTGGAACAGGTAGACTGCAGACCACACCGTGGCAGGAAGTCGAAGAGGACAGATTGTCCCTGGGGGAGCACTCCACATTCATGTCCCAAGGGAAGTGGCAACGTTCATATTTTTATTTAGGGGTCTTCATTCCCATGGCTTGATATAAGCATGGGTCCTTCTGTTGAGGCCTTAGTTGAGTCCTCTAAGCCTAGGCCTGCTGTTTGATCTCATTGTTGTCTCTGATGTCATTGTTCATTGTGTTATGGCATTCTCAATCACGTGAGTGGACCATCAATCACGTAAGTGGACCATCAATCACCTAAGTGAACCATCTGTAGCACTGAATGAATGAATGAATAATCTTCCTGCTTATAAAGATTTATAATGAAAAGGAGCATGCTAGACAAGAAATTTGAGGCCAGCCTGATTCACAGAGCAAGTTCAAGGACAGCCAAATTTGGGCAGTTAAGGAAACCATTGAAAACAGAAAGCTGGTGAAGATGTTTTCTTTCTAAGAGTTACCAAGGTCATGGTGTCTCTTCACAACAATAAAAACCCTAAGACATATGTATATGTGTGTTGTACGTATGTATATGCATGTTCATGTATGTGTAGGAACATAGGTATACACACACATGTATATTCATTCCCCAGGTTGATGTCAGACATCTTCCTCAATTGCCCTCCATCTTACTTGCTGAGGTAGTTGAACCCAGAACTCACTTACACATTGGGTTCTGGGGAATCCAAACTCACTTATCTATGGTGCCATCTCTCCATCATGGGCATCCGCCTGGGGTCTTCCCTGGAGTAACTCAGTGAGGGAGTCCAGATTTAGGGCAGGAAGGTTCTGGTTGGCCATCCAGGGAGCCCAAACCACGCACACCAGGAGAAAGTCCTCAAGGGAGTCCCTGCTTATCCCTCTAATCCAGGACTGACCCAGGTAGGCAATTCAAGGGACTCTGGTTCTCTCCAGCCAGGAGAGAGCCTCCTTAGACTCAACCCGGTTGCACTTCTGTTCCCAAGTACCTCAGGAAAAGAGGGTACTGAGAGCTCAAACCCTAAACTCAGAGCATGGAAGATAGAGAGTGGAAGGCAGTGTGTGTCCCCTCAGGCTCTCTGGTCCTTTCTGTTGCCTCAGCTGGTAACCTATAAAAGGAAGCAACAATCTAGTGGTCCTGCCCAGCCCACTGCTTTCTAGACTCTTCCATCTAGAAGAGTCTAGATGCATCAGGACTCAGGGACTCAGCAGATACAAAGCACACAGGGAGAGATAACAGTCATTAAAGCAATGCGAATTAATCTCAATTGGTAGAACATGCCTATAATCCCAGAACTCAGGAGGCTGAGTCAGAAAGATGATCATGAGTTGGAGGCCAGTCTTGGCTATCTAACTTCAACCAATCAACTAGCATGGGGGCTTTGTTTGGTTGTTGTTGTTTCTTTGGTTTTTATTTGAGGGAGGAGTGTTTGTTTCACTCATTTGTTCTTGAGGCTTGAGAACAATGTCATTTAGAGTTTAAGAGAAAAAGAATGACAAATTGCGGGTAGGTAGGAAGCTTGCTGGTCTCAACAGCTGGTCTCAACCTGTCTTGCCGGAACCACTGCAATCACCAGCAGCAAACAGCACCCTCTACTGGTCATAGATGCCTTATGGAGGCCTTGGGTAACTGGATCCTTAGCTCTAGACTAGTGTTGCTGCTATAGGTCTAGCATAGTGATATTTTGTTTGTAAGCTAACCAATAAAGCTTGCCTGAAGATCAGAGTGCAGTGCTAAACCACTACTTAGCCACAGAAGCCAGGCAAGCCTTCAGGAGGCAGAGGGAACTCTGAGTACAAGGCCACCCTGGGCTACATGAGGTTGATCCAGTCTCAAGGAGAAACAGAGCCAGGTAATATTGGCTCACACCTTTAATCCCAGTACACGGGAGTCACACACCTTTAATCCTAACCTAAGGAGTTGGAGACAGGAAGGGATATGGCTGGGTAGAGAAAGGGATATAAGGCAGAGGAGACAGAAACTCATGGCAGTCAGTCTGAAGATGCAGTCAGTCTGGGGATGCAATCCAAGGATACAGTCTGAGGTCAGAATCACTCCTTTGGTCTAACCACGGTAGAGGTAAGAACTCTAGTGGCTGGCCACTCTGATTCTCTGATCCTTCAGCCTTAACCCCAGATAGCTGACTCTGGGTTTTTATTATTAGGACCAATTAGACTTTGAGCTACATCCTACAAAGTCAGGATCCTTCGGCCTTTAGGATCCTTTACTGCCGCTGCAGGTATCGGGATTGCTCATGTTGACAATGGCCAGTGTTACAGCTCCTGGCCTGGGGTGTCAGAGATCTGTGATTCAAATGACTTGACAGCTCTCTAGAACTCTTCCTGTAACTCGGTCCTGCCTTGTCTTTTCTCTCTTTGCAGCCTTCTGTTGTCCTTCAGCTGACAATAGCCACTCGCCTTTCCGCTTTGGCAGCTTGCCACATCAGACATCCATCATCACTCTTGCTTCACCGTCTCTCCTGATTCTCTTTTTTTTTCACACCAGGGAACTTATTTATTGGATGTTTGCCACCACAGCACTGTTGGTGGGCTTAGGAAACTTCCCTCAGACACATGCATGAGAGTGATAGGGTAGTGCCCCACCCCACCCCACCCCCCGCCACTGCCGTTCAAGTCCCTTTCGTATCCTCCATGCTTTCTCAAACGCTGGTGAAAGTTTTCACATCCTGCTCTTCTTCCAGGTGAGATCAGTCTGAGGTGGTCCCTGTCGTCCTGTTAAGTTGTGACAGACTCCAGTTACGACTGTGTCCTGAAATAGTCCTCCAAGTCAGCGCTGGTCAGGGGCCGTTCCTGGACATGCCGCAACATACTAAGGCCTAGCACATGGAGGTAAAGGTTCTCACTACTAACGCCTCGAAACATATCCTCCAACCACTGCTTGACTCGGGGTGGCCCAACCACAGTGACTCGAGTCTGGCCAGAGGCTGTAAACCACTGCTCCAGTTGAATAAAGGTGTTGGTGTGTTCCTCGATGCGCCTGAGGTAGAAGTCTCTTTGGCCGAATATCCAGTTCTCCTTGTCCCAATCTATGAACAGTACAAGTGGGGAATCGAAGTTCTCAGGACATCTCCACCAGGCATTCGGGTCGTCAACACCATCGATTCCCATTGCAAATGCTCAAATGTTCGTCCTACTTCAGAATAAGGCAAGTCCAAGCAACTGACTGCAGAATGGAACTCTCCTGATTCTCTTTCTGCGCATTATCAGCTCAGCCCACACTATGACAAAGGCAAGAAAAGATCACTCAAGAGAAGCCTTTTATTGGACCTAGCACCAAGATGCAGGAAGACGTGCAAGAAGGCCTTGTGTCTTCCAGGCAGTTTGCTAAATTGCCTGCTTCTATATAGCTAGAGGAGGCACCAATCACAGCAAGCCACATGCAAATGATGGTTTGTGTTTGCACCAACCAGAGCATTGTCCCTTTAGCCCCGGTCACAGCAGAGGCACTTCCCCCTCTGGCCAAGGTTGGAAGTGGTTACCGGATAACCTGAGTTCACTGAGGCTTGTGATATCAAACAGTCCAGAGCTCTCTGTTTGAACAACCCTGGTGGAGGCCACCCCTTCAGGTGCAGGGACAGCCAGCTGCAATCGGAGCATAGTTCTCTCAAAGCGCCTGTGGAGTGTTTGACACAGCCAGTGTTGGCATTAAGTGTAGTCCAGCTGGCTTTTGATTGACACTCCTTTTGCTCAAGGCAGCCAGGGCAACAAAGGAGCGTCCAACAGCTGCCAATTAGGAAGTCAGATTACCCATCCCCCAACATCTTTGCTTATTTACAGGAAAATGAACATCAGAAGGCATGCTTCCAACAAGGGTTGAGCGTTAGTATTAACTGATTTTTCAGAGTGCTTGAACAGCGCTTAACACCTGCCCGGCACCCTGGGTAGAGATGGGTCCCTCTCATCTGTTTCGTAACAGTCCTCTGTATCAAAACACACACACACACACAGAACAACAGTTTGCAAATGGAGGGACTTTGTATGCCCGACATTTCCCTGAACTGCCATCACTCCTGGGAGAATCATACTTCGGGGAAACTTCCTAACCCATGCCAATCTTCTCCGCGTTCCTCCCAGACAACCTGCTCTTCTCCTGCCTCCCCTTGGTTATATTAGTTCATATACGCGTGGCCCCAAGCCTCGAAACAACTTAGCACATCTTTTTTAACCAGGTCCCTTCCCAAACAGCGTTCCAAATATTCCAGCAAATGCCTGCTCTCCGTTTGCCGTAGCAGTTTGTTTCCCATAAGATATTTACCAAAGGTGATCTGCCCTCATTTTTAAATTCTGGGTGATGGTCAGAGAGAAAGGTGGGTAGCTCCTGGCTTGCCTGATTTCTCTGAACACTTATGTCCTTTTTCCTTTCGTTGCAGCCGCCCTGAGCCCTCGGTCGTCTTTGCTCTGCGATTCAGCTTACAGGTTAAAATTAGCTCCATGGCTCTGAAGGGGCGCCAGAGAGAGCAGGAACATGGTGGGAGTGGGTGGAAGCTAACCCGCAATGCAGACAACAGGGGCGTGAACAAGAGGCACGAGCCTCCCTCAGACGTGGTCATCCCCTGAGAGGCACGTGGTCTGGGGACCCCCCAGCGTTGTGAGACACCAAATTTATGCCATGCTGTCTATGTGTTGGAGACGAGGTCTGTGGCTCTTACCTTTCAACTGCACTAAGGGGAATCTTCTAGACTGCACTTTTGTCTTAGGCACTGCCTTTGGAACGGTATGTGTGGGTGGTTACAGTTTATAGACGCACTTGGACCAATCTGCCTACTTCTCCAAGGAACACTGGCTTTATGCTCTTCTCCTGTGGGTCTTGCAAAACAACATATTCTATCAATCTGTTTGGGGGAGAGAAGAGGAAGAACATCATTTGATTTAAGGACGCAAGCATCAGCATGGGCTCTGGATAGAATCAGGCAAAAGAGCCCTTCGAGTCTTCTCAGTGCCTTAACCCGTTGACAAAGTGGAGCCCATCTCTCATTGCCAGCTCTAATCTCATGATGGGCTTTGACAGCAAAGCCCTGGGTTCAGATCCTAGCAATTCATTTCCTAACTGTCTAGTGCAAATGTCTTAATTCCCCCCTGTGAGATACAGGATGCAAAGCCCATGGTATCTGCCATGCACTAGTGGCTGCAAGTAACTCAACAGTTGACTCAAAAATGTTTGACCAACAGGGACTCTTTTTTACCCCCAAATAAGAAACTCAGAGATGGGCTGGGCTGATTGAATACCTGTGTTCTTCCCCAAGTCTCTGCCTTCCACCCTCAGTATCAGCAGCACGTTCCAGATGGCTCCCTTCGTAATGAAACACCTCCCTCAGAGAGAGAGCCATGCTTCAGCTACAGCGAAATTACTGGTATCAAGGAATGCTGTGTGTTAATTGGCTTGGGCCTGGGTTTTCAAACCAATCACTAGCAAGGAGGCACAAGATTACCATGACTGGTAGAGAACAGTCGAAAACTTGAACACTTACCAGAATCCCCTAAAGGACTATTTTGAGACAGGCTTTGTATAACCTGACTGGTCTCAAACTCATTTGTGGCAAAATAAATAAACAAACAAACAAACAAATAAGACTGTATTTTCTGATCCTCCTGCCTCCATCTCCAGAGTACTTGGATTACAGGCAAGCATGGCCATACCTAGTTCATGGGTTGTTGCTGATTGAACCCGGGGGTTTGTACATGAGCTACATCACTCTGCCCCCGCCCCAACCCCAACCCCCAAAGCTTATTAAACATGAGTAAGGGCCTCAGCTCCAAAGCCTGAGTCATCGTGTCCAGAAAAAGCCTGAGAATGTGTTTTTCTAACAAGTTCTGAAGTGACATTGGTGCTATCAGACCACACTTAGACAACAATGACATATAGATTAAGCAGGGAATCCGGTAACCTGGGTTTATTTCCCCACAATGCGCAGTGAAAAGGGGGTGAAATAGATGCCGGAGAGGGGACCGTGAGATTTAAAACCTAGCAGAGGAAATCTGGAGATTGTCTAATTAACCTGTTGCTATACAACAATGCACCTCAAAGTCCTGTGGCTTAAAATTGCAACTTTGTACTATTTCTGATGCTTCTGGGGGTTGACTGACCCAGCTGGGCAGTTTTCACTCGAAGTCTCTGATGCTTTTGTTGGTTGAGACCAGACCCATGCAGACTATAGGACTGGACATCCAAGATGGGGTTTTTACTCAAATGTCTGGCATGTGAGAGCTAAGGGTTGGCCGAGTATCTCCTTCTCCACAAAACTTGAGCTTCCTTTACAATATGGCGATCTCAAGAGGAGTGTGTGTGTGTGCATGCATGCCCGCGCACGTGTGTGTGTGTGTGTGTGTGTGTGTGTGTGTGTGCATAGAGACCAAAGATCAGCATTGTATTGTATATCTCCCTCAATTGCTTTCCACCTTAGTTTTTGAGACAGGGTCTCTCGTTGGCTAGACTGGCTGGCTACCAAGCTCCCTGAATGCCATCTCTGCCTCGCCAGCACTGGGATTAGAGGCGGTGTAGCCAGTTTTTTAATGTGGATTCTCAGACCGAACTCAGGCCTTTACACTTGTGCACCATGCCCCTTCTGACTGAGCCATCTGTCCCCCTGTCCCTGTTTTTGTTTTCCAATGTGCCGGTTGCCTTTCTTCAGAGCCGGTATCCCAAGAGGCTGACGCAGACGCTACCCAACTTCTCCTAATCAAGCCTCGGAAAGGCCACCCATTGTCACTTCTGCCCCATCCTACTGGGTACTGAAGGAAAGGCGCCCAATGGTGCACAGATGCAGACCCAGAGGCACGGGGCACTGGGAGGTGGCCACCACTGAGACTAAAGGAAGTCCTGGAAAGTCCTGTCCAATGGGGACAGAAGGCTTGCTCCCACTAAGGGCCGTGGGAATGAGCATTACAGATGCTCTCCTTCTCAGAGGAGCTTGCGTATTATACTCTTATCTGTTGTTGTAGGATTTAGATGTTTCTCAACAAATGAAACAGCTCCAGGAACTAGCTAGAAGATAAGGCAATATTTCCTTGGAAATTAATCTCTCTGGTATATTCCAAAACACATACGGAAATAGCTGTTTCTTTTATCAGGAGGAAGGAGTGTCTGTTGTAGGGTGAAAACATTCTTTTTCTGTTGTTTCCACATGGCTCCAGTATTAAAACTTAGCTTTCTTTATTTTCTTTATCTATGGGGGTCGAGGCAGAGTTGCTGTGTGTAGCCCCGCCTGTCCTGGAACTGGCTTTGTAGACCAGACGGTCCTTGAACTCAGAGATCCTCCTGCCTCTGCCCCTCAGGTGCTGGGATTAAAGGCATGTGCCTCCACTGCCCGGCTAGAATTTAGCTTTCGAAAAGAGGCTTTTCCCCTTGGGCTTCTGCAGTTGTCTGTGCGGCTGCACACATGTGCGTGTGCGGATGGAGGCCAGGGGGTGTCCTTGGCCATTGTTCCTTGGGTGCCTTCACCTTGTTTTCACGAGACAGGATCTCTCCCAGCCTGGAACTTAGCAAGTAGGCCCTGCCAGCTGGCCATTTGAGCCCTCGGGATTCACATGTCTCTTCTTTCCCAACGCATCCCCCCACACATGGCCTTTTAAATGTGGGTTCTGGGGATTGATCTCAGGTCCTTACACTTGTACGGCGAACACTGTATGACTCTGTCACTCGTATCCAGCCACCTCTGTTCTGGTGACAAATATTCTAAGAATGGTTTGTAACACCAATTGTAATTGGTCTCAATAATAAAAACCCAGAGTCAGCTATCAGGGGAAAAAGCTGAAGAATCAGAGAAGCAGAGCAGCCAGCCACCAGAGAGATCTTACCTGCACCAAAGCTCAGATCGAAGAAGCGATTCTATCTCTACGAATCTTCAGACTGACTGCCACCTATAAGAAACCTCAGACTGCCTCTGAGCTCCTGTCTCTTCCTGCCTTGTATTCCTCTCTCTGTCTAGCCATATCCCTTCTTGTTTCCGCCTCCCTAGTGCTGGGATTAAAGGTGTGTAACTCCCAAGGACTGGGTGTAAAGGTGTGAGCCACCACCTTTTAGTCTGGATCAACTTCGTGTTGCCCAGGGTGGCCTTGAACTCACAAAGATCCGCCCGCCTCTCTCTCCCGAGTGCTGGGATGAAAGGTGTATGCCACCACTGCCTGGCCTCTATGGCTAACCAGTGATTTAGTGACGTAGCTCTGCACTCTGATCTTCAGGCAAACTCCATTAGATTACAAAAAAAGAAAATTAAAACAAAACCAGTGCAATAGTTTCAAAAAAAAAAAAACCATTGCTTAGCTTCAAAATGGATTTTTCTAATTTGGTTTTGTCAAATGCACACATATGAGAGATTGAGAAATAGATAGAGAACACTGAATTTACTTTTCCTCCTCAGAGTGTGAGAATTGGGTTTTCACTCAACCTCATGACTGAAAACGTGAAGGGCTTTCCACTTCCAGGTGGCGTTGGGGCTGGGGCAAACAGGTGTACTTGGTAGGAGAACTGCTGGTTCTACCGAGAAAGAGTGAGGCGAGCCGGGGAGCTGAGGTGTTTGTGTGCTAATGTATCTGCGCAGAGCCCCGCCAAGCTAGGATGTGTTTAGACTTGAGCTCCAGGGGAAAGTTGCACAAAGGCTGGTCGCTGGGATCCGCTCTGCCGTTTGAGTAGGCTGGGTTGCTCTCGCGGAGCTATTTCTGTATAAAAAGCTGTCTGGAACCGTCTGAGAAGCCACTAACCACTGCGGTTGACTGCAACGTGCCTTCTAGTCTCTTACTCCTCGCTCGGTTGCATCATTTCCCCTCCATTTTGGGCTTCAAAGAACAACGGCGTGGGGACATGTACAAGTCTGTCCGTGTGTGTTCCAGAGCCGTGTTGCCATGGAGAGAGATTTGGAAAAGGCATTTTATGAACCACTCGAGCTGAACATATAAAAATGCCACTCAAAGCTCGGAGCTTCGCTTCTCTGTCTAGACACAGAAAGGACAAGGAAGGGACTCATACGGTGGCCTCTGGGGAAGAAAACTGGGGAGGGCCCAGTGAAGTAAGAGAGACCAATTCTTCATGCGGATTATCTGTGATCGTTTTCAAACGTAGCATGTAATACTTCAAAAAATACTTTCTTTGGGGAAGTGCTTGACTCAAATACCCTTTCTGGACCTCACCCTCAGCTTCCCAGGAACAAATTATTAGGAAGCTGGACTATCTTGCACTAAAAACAAGGAAGGGATCCACCTGACCTCTCAGAAGCAGGGACACAGTTCTTCCCCCCCACCCCCCACATCCACTAGACCGCAGGGAGCATGTTGGGAAGGGACCCATATCTGTCAGGCTCGATTCTGTTTACTCCACAGCGTGGATTAAAGGGTAATCAGCAATGACTCTAGACACAGTCTCTCTGGCAGCATTGCAGAAATAGATGCAGCTGGTTGGGAATCCAGCAGGGGCGGATTGCATGGAGCTGAGTGCATACATCACATGCTCCTCTGTGCTCGCCTGCCAAACCAACATGAGACAGCTCACCGGGCTGGCCAGGGAAGCTTCCTACCCAGTCACACAGAATATTAAGTACACTCTCACAATGTGTCCACACATGGTTTTTGCTTCCCTAAGACTCCAGAAGTTTCTGCGACCTTATTTTGTGATGCTGTGTTCTCTTCGCTGAGCTGCTCTGACCCACTTCCCAACCGAGTCACAAAAGAAAGTCCCCCGACAGTGGTTCCTTCTCTGTATTTACTCTGCTGGGAATCCATCAAAAATGGAGTGTCAATACAGTGCCTCCCAGTGATGAAGTCCCCACTGTGCGATAGAGGATCCCGACGGACAGGTTTCCAGTCATTGGAAATCATTAGCCAACTCGAGAGGCAGGAAAGCGGAATGAAAAAGAAAAACATTGCCCATCACGAAAATAACTTGAGAATTGCACAATCTGCCCACATTGGTTATTTGTGTTGCGTTTGCTTTCAGCACTCTGGTAAATCTACCACACCCTACCTCTCCAGCAACAACTCCCTTCCTTTCGAATAGCACAGCGATGGGAACTAGAGAAACTTCCTGTGAATTTGGCAAGATGTAGTGAAATGTTTCCATTAGATCTGGCGAAAGTGAGGCGGTCAAGAGAAGTCCGCCCATTCGCTAGAGTTTTCGTGAGCAGTTCGGGAAAGGCACCCCTTCGGGCTTGCTGATACAGCTCAGTGGCAGAGGACTTGCCTAATAGGAGTGAGGCCCTGGATTCCATTCCTAGCACTGAAAAGATCAAATAAGTCTACCCTTCTGAGGGGAAGCCATGTTTTCCTAGACGTGAGATAATTCCTGGACCTAGCGAACTTGGCTGACAATGTCATTTTCCCACATAAAGTATGTGTGGAATTATCATGGAGCTCCATGTTGTACTAAAGTTCCACAGCAAATGCTTTCTTTTCTTTTCTCTTCTCTTCTTTTTTCTTCTTTTCTTTATTTCTTCTTTGCTTTTTTTTTTTTTTGTTTGTTTGTTTGGTTGGTTTTGGTTTTCAAGACAAGGTTTCTCTGTGTAACAGCCCAGGCCTTCTGAGAACTCTCTTTGTAGACCAGGCTGGCCTCGAACTTACAGAGATCTACATGCCTCTGCCTCCCAAGTGCTGGGATTCAAGGCATGCACCACCACTACCTGGTGTAAAAATTTTCGAGCCTGGAGGTGCCTGGTCTCAAGAGTGTCCTGTGGAGGATGTTGTGCTTCTCCAGTTAACACCATGGGGCAGGTGTTCCCAAGGACCGTGGTACAGTAGGAGTCAGTTTTGGCCTGCTGTGTGCTGGGCACTTTCATGTGTCCTCACATCCCGTTGTGCAGACCAGCATCACAAACTCAGCTTCTCCAGGGAAGCAGTTGCTACACAGGGAGACAGTGACCCACCAAGACTTCCCAACTGGTAGGCAGCAGAGCTGGTATTCACATCCTGGGCTCTCCTGGCCCTAGTGTGAACTTCCTCCCCTGTGCCAGCACCCTCTGAGATGCAGAGATTGAGGCACGACTCCTAAAGTGAGCATGGTTTTCAGGAAGGCTGGCTGGACCCTGCAGGGGTAGGACATTGATGAGGACAGTCTTTGCGGTATGTTTTAATAGCGGGCAATGCAAGGGCTTCTGGAGCCTGAGAGGTGGGATTTCTTTTAGGCTAAAAAACGTATGTAGGTATCGAGGTCTGGGTACCAGATTATAATCTCTAGGAAGACTGAGGAGACCTCGAAGCAGATCCTTAGCCTTGGAGGATATAATAGGATAGGGACTGGAGATGGGTAGGTCAGTGGAATGGCATGTGCCGATCCCTCTGGGATCAATGCCAGCATCAAGAATCAGTGGAATGGCCGGGCGGTGGTGGCGCATGCCTTTAATCCCAGCACTCGGGAGACAGAGGCAGGCGGATCTCTGTGAGTTCGAGACCAGCCTGGTCTACAGAGCTAGTTCCAGGACAGGCTCCAAAGCCACAGAGAAACCCTGTCTCGAAAAAAAAAAAAAGAATCAGTGGAATGATAGGAGTCAAGACAGAAAGCAGTTGGCGTGGTTCATTTTGACTGCCAACTTGATGAGATTAAGAGAGACTTTGGGGATTAATAAAGCAAAGGTTTGGAGATATCTGTTAGGGTGTTTCCAGAAACAGTTTACATGATGGGGGCTCTGCCCTAACACATGGTTAGTCCCTGCATGGATTTATCATCTGGTGACATTATTTGGAACTGCTGAAAGGTAGGAGGCAGGTCTCCTTGAAGGAAGTAGGTCACAGGGGGCATGTCACTGCAATAGATCTTGTAATGGCATCTTTCTCTAACCATTTTCTCTGCTTCCTGGCTCCCTTCCCTACCCCCTTTCTCTGCCTCCTAGCCTTCAAGGAGAGGAAGGGTCCTGTCACCACGTTTTATCCCAGTACTTGGGGCTAAGTGACTGAACACTCTGAGACCATAAGCCCAAACAAAAATCCTTCCTCCCTGTGATGCTTCTGTAAGGTACTGTGACAATAAGAAAAGAAAGTAGCTGGCCCCGGGATGTGACCAACCCGGGATAAGGCAGGTGAGCAAGTGACATGAATCAAGTCAGAGCAGAGCCATCACCATCCTGGCTCCATCCCACCATCCTGACTTGATATCCAACAGGCTCTGCTCTAGCTGTTCTATAAATAGCAGGAAACAAAATAGCCAACTCTCTGCCCTTGGGAAGCTGGAGTACAAGGAGAAGAAAAACAAGGAAACGTGGAACTGCTGAGGATAAATACTCCAGGAAACCGGAGATGCCTAAGGGACATGGTGGCGCTGGCGTTGATGCTGGTGGGCTGCCATTCCCTGTGAGGTCGTCAAGGAATGCCACCGGATATTTGAGTAGCGACTTCAAGGAAGAAAAAGACCAAGCTTGTGAATACAGGGGAATGGGGTTCCATGAGTCAAAGACGAGCCATTGCTAAAGCTCTGAGGCAAAGGGGTGCTTGGAGAGTTGAGGAATAGCAGAGAAGTCTGTTCACTGTCTGGATCCCCAGATCCAGTGTCTGGGGTAGCCCTTGGAACACGTGATGTTTATTAGGAAGTTCTGAGCGGCAGGAGAGAAAGGGGCAATGCTGCAGGCGTAGAGGATGAGTCACGTGGCACAGTGGATGCTTTCAAAAACCACATGGGGAAGTCTGAGGACCCAGTGAACGCTGAGAGGTATTTCAGATGGAAGAGCCAGGCTCTCATATTCTCTGTCATTTAGTTTGGGTGCTGCTCGTGGGAAGTGTCTGTGATGAGATGCTGTGGGAAGCCCTTCAGTCAAGAGAACTGAGCTGCAGAATATTCCAGTGGGTAGGATTAGGGATATAGGGAGAAAATAACGAAGGGTAATCTGGAAGTGGAGGAGAAGCATCAGACAATGGTGGTCAAGAGGCCAAGCCAAGAAAGGATTCTGCTGAGCGTGGTGGGCACCTTTCATCCCAACGCTCAGGAGGCAGAGGTTGGCACCTTTCATCCCAACGCTCAGGAGGCAGAGGTTGGCACCTTTCATCCCAACGCTCAGGAGGCAGAGGTTGGCACCTTTCATCCCAACGCTCAGGAGGAAGAGGTTGGCACCTTTCATCCCAACGCTCAGGAGGCAGAGGTAGGCACCTTTCATCCCAACATTCAGGAGGCAGAGGTAGGCACCTTTCATCCCAACACTCAGGAGGCAGAGGCAGGCGAATCTCTGAATTCAGGCCTGGTCTGCACAGTGAGATCCAGGACAGCCAGGGCCACACAAAGATACCCTGTCATGAAAAGAAGAAAAGAGTTCAGAATAGACAGAGTGTAAAAGGCCACTGTAAGGGCAGCTTAGGGGAGGACTGAGCTGCGCTCACTAGATTCGGTTGGTGTCCCTGACAAAAGCAGCTTAGGAGATGGTCACCTGACTTACATGGAGTCAAGATGTAAAGGAGAAAAAAATTAGTATGGACAGCTTCTGAAGGGATTTGTGTGAACAGGAGCAATGAGAAGAGGAAGTAGTTAGAGTGGTTTTAGACCAAGAATATGCTAGCAAACCAGGGGTTCCTGGTTCTGACTCCAGAGTCTGCTGAGCCAGATCTGTGGGTGTTGCTACAGTTTGGAAAATCCAGGTGCTAAAGGCTTGGTTTCCAGCACATGACACTTGTAGAAGGTGGAGGAACCCTTAAAGAGTGGAGCCTAGAGAGATGTCTTCTGGTTGCTAGCTGTGCCCTTGCAGCGGATATTGACACACCAGTCTTTTCCTCTTCCTCTCTTTCCTGTTCTGGTCCTTAAGTGAACATTTTGCTACATGAAACCAACATTGCACCGAGTCACCTAGGCCCAGAAGCCACAGAGCCAGTGCAGAGTGAGCTGAAGCTCCAAAGCTGGGGACTAGGGAGCCAGAGCAACTGTGAAGTGTCATAACGCACAAGGACCTGAGCTCGGATCCCCAGCACACACCGAAAAAGCCAGGCATGGCAGTGCACACCTGTAATCCCAGTAGCAAGAGAGGCACACATATACAGACCCCCATGGCTCACAAGGCCTGCCAACCTAATGGAAATGGTGAGCTCCGGGTTCAGTGAGAGCCCATGTCTCAAAAGATAAAGTGGAGGAGTGATTGTGGAAGACATCCAAAGGCAGCCATGGGCCAGCACAAGAGCACACACGAGTATGCACACACACACACACACACACACACATGCACACATACATGCCCATACATACACACACATGCATGCACACACACATGCACACATACATGCCCATACATACACACACATGCATGCACACACACATGCACACATACATGCCCATACATACACACACATGCATGCACACACACATGCCCCCCACACACACCCTAAAAGGAAAAAAAAAGAGCCTCCCAAACTGGGAACCAAGTGAAACTTTTCTCTTTGTGAACTGATTATCTTGGGCGTTTGTTAAAGAGGGAGAAAGCTAATTACCACATGTAGGCACAGACAGAACAATCGAGGAGAGTTTAGTGGGATTTTTAACATGAATGATCTCCAAATGAAGCCTGGACTATAAGAATTTTCATGGATCCATTTTTCCAGACCAGGGTGCACCTATAATCACACTTCTGTTTTTCTATCCACCCAGCACAGAGCTAAAAACCCTTATATAATATTTTCTTCAAATTGTCACAGAGATTTGTTAAAAAAAAAAACAACTTGAGGCCATCACAATACAGCTGTGAGACGAAAGAACAGCATTTTCAAAACCGAAAACGCAGAGCAGGAAAGTTATTTTCCAGATGTTGCTGAATAAATGCCCAGCCAAGCCTGGCAGTGAAGCGGGGATGAAGAATTCAAGGGCACAAAGCCAGTCACCCTCAGGACCTAAAGGAAACACACATCAGGAACAATGGGAGTGTTTTCCAGGTTTGGGGGAGGCTGGACAGATGGTTCTGTTGGCCTGCCATGCAGGCATGAGGCCTGAGTTCAGATCCCCCAAACTGTTGCAGCCGGGTGTAGCTGCATGTTCCCGGAACCCCAGGGCTGGTGGAAAGAAATGGACACATCCCTGGAGTTCATTGGCCGGCCAGCCTAGCCAAACCTATGGACTCCAGGTCCAAGAAAGGCTGTTGTCGGAGGGTCAGTGAAATGGCTCCTCAGCTAGAAGTGCTTGTTGTGCAAACCAGATGATCTGAGTTCGATCCCTGGAACCCACTGTGAACAGCAAGCCAACAGTCAACATCAAACTAAATGGAGAGAAATTCAAAGTGATCCTACTGAAATCAGGAACAAGACAACGCTGTCCACTCTCTCCGTATCTTTTCAGTATAGTTCTTGAGGTCCTAGCTAGAGCAATAAAACAACAAAAGGAGATCAAGGGGATACAAATCAGAAAAGAAGAAATCAAACTCTTACTATATGAATATAATATGATAGTTTACATAAGTGACAACAAAAATTACAAAAGGAACTTCTACAATTAATAAACACCTTCAGTAATGTAGCAGGATACAGGATTAACTCGAAAAAGTCTGTAGCCCTCCTGTACACAGATGATAAATGGCCTGAGAAAGAAATCAGAGAAACATCACCCTTCACAATAGCCATAAAAGACATAAAATATCTTGGATCAACTCTTACCAAGCAAGTGGAAGATCCGTATGCCAAGAACTTTAAAACTTTGAGGAAAGAAACTGAAGAAGACACCACAAGATGGAAAGATCTCCCATGTTCTTAGGTAGGTAGAATTAACATAGTAAAAATGGCAATCTTACAGATTCAATGCGATACCCATCAAAATCCCGACAAAATTCTTCACAGACCTCAAAAAAACAATATTCAACTTCATATGGAAAAGCAAAAAACCCAGGATAGCCAAAACAATCCTGTACAAGAAAGGCACTTCTGGAGACATCACAATCCCTGACTTCAAACTCTACTACAGAGCTACAGTACTGAAAACAGCCTGGTATTGGTGTGAAAACAGACAGGAGGACCAAGGGAACCAAATCGAAAACCCAGATACTAATGCATATACCACAGTGGAATGTCTCTCTTCATACTGTAAGCCAGAATAAACCATCCCTTCCTTGTGTTGTCTCCGCCCCTCCCCCAGGTATTTTGTCACAGGAACAAGAAACATCACTAATATACCGAGCTTCGCAGGGCAGAGAATTCTAGCTATGACATTTGAGTGCCTAGGAAGATGTTCGCCTGCTTGTTCATCAGGGGAGAAAATGCTTAAGCAAATTCCCCCATGTTCCACCCTGATGCAGAGATGAATATCTCTTGGATGAATGCGTGAAAAAAATAAGAATTCATTTGGCGACAGTAAAGAACTGCAGCCTTCAAAGTGAGCGACTTCAAGAAATAGAAGGTCTCAGGGGGTCCCCACATGTAAAGGAAGGATGCACACGGTCCCTCCCTTGCGTCTGTTTTTGGAGTTTAAACGAGAGCGTGCAGCATGCCACATGCTTAGCTTAGTACAGAGCCTGGTGCAGGATAAAAACCTGAATTCTTTCACTTTCAGCTGCATTTTCTTCATGAAGCCCCGAGTCTCTTGATCGCACAGTTGGGATCTAAATAGAAGGGATATCATATGCCTAGTGCTCTGTGCTTCGTGTTACATAATGACTCATTTTTAGTTTCTGGAGGTATATGCTTCTTTGATGTAAAATGAGTTTTAGCTAATGCGCTTTGGTTCCTTCTCCCCTAAGGAATATGGTATTTTCTTGATCTTTTTATTTTATTTTTTCCAGTCAGTGCAGGGGATCAGACCCCAGGACCTTGTACATTATAGATAGGGGCTGTATCTATGAACTCCACACCAGCTGCATAAAGAACTTCGTTATTAAAAATGTGCTGCTTCCTTGTTTGTAAACCATTGCTGTCGAATCCACAAGAATCTGATAAACTCACACCGGCAGATTAATGACTGATATTTCTCCTTTAGGAAGCAGTGTTAGGGCTTAGCTTATGGCTGGGTGACAAGTGTGTTCTTAGTTATGCACAAGGCCCTAGGTTAGTCTCAGCAGAAGAAAAGAGAAGAGGAAGGAGGAGGAAGTGGGGAGGGAGGACTAACAGGCTGTAAACTGAGGAGATGAGGGAAGAAGAGGAAGAAGAGGAGGAGAAGAGCAGGAGATAGAGGAGGAGGATAGGCGAACAGGAAAAGAAGGAGAAAGAGAAGAGAAAGAGGAGGAGATGTGCTGTTTGATTTAGGTAGACAAGTATACACTTAGGGTATATATATTTTTAGGGCTTTCTCCTTTAAAATATTGCTACAGACCAGTAGCATTGAGACCTCTTGGAGGTTTTCTGGAAATGCAGACCTAATGATTCAGAATCTGTGTAGCAATGAGACGCCCAGGCATTCCGTATGCACTGGAGAGACCCAGAAGCACTGCTTTCGGGAACTAGGAGGTACTGGAATCATTCATTCCATCGGCATGGAACCATGCTGTTTAAAATTGGAGGGCAGCTGGTGTGTGATTGAGGAGGGAAATTTCTGCAGGTGGAAACCTTCCTTGCTCTTGGTGCCTCCCCTCCAAATCTCTGCAGTATGACTTGCTATCTAACATCCAGCTCTCCCCACCCCTCACACTCCTCTTGTCTAATGCTGACATACAGAAACAAGCCTCCACACAGCAGGGGGAATATCATAAACCTTGTACTCTATTTTTACAAGTACGTGGCTCACTTTCAGTAAGGATGATTTAACATGAATCGGTTGCTGGTTGAGGCCACTAAAGGAACGCACCTTAGTTGTTTTGGGCTGTGATTTGAATATAAAATGTTCTCCAAAGGTTCTCATGCTTGAACACTACTTGGTCCCCAGTTATGAAGTTTAGGGACTGTTGGGGACTGTGGACCCCCAGACCCTGAATTTCCAGTGACCCATTGTCTGCCGGAGTAAACAATTTGTTTTCCTGTGCTTGCAGATACTCTGAGAAAACAACTTGTTTTGCAGCTGCTCTGAGCACAAGACCCTCAGGAGTTCCTGATGGCAGGGGAGTGGTTTCTGTTGGGCTTGCAGCAAGACCATTAGTCAAGGAGACCCTAGATAAGCTGCCCTGGAACACAATAAAGGAGCATTCTTAAAGTTACTCATGTGTGTGTGTTTCAATCTCCAGCCCCTTGCCTGACTCACGAACCGCAGCACCTGGCACGTAGAGCAGGCATCGCACTACAAGGGACCATTTAGGATTTTAGCCTGCATGGATGAAATATGTCACTGGGGGTGGGCTCTGGGGATTGTATGCCCTGTCGCCCCCTCTCTCTCATGCTGAAGAAATGTCTTCAGCCTGCTTCATGCTGCTGCTGCATGCCTTGCTCACCATGGTGGGCTGTATCTGCTCTGGAGCTGTAACCCAGAATAAACCCTTTCTCTCCTAAGTTGCTTTCTATCGGGGTGCTCTACCACAGCAGTGGAAAAGTAACCAGCTGTCATTCCCTCAGAATTCTCATCTTCCTTCTTAAGGAGCATCCTCTGGGTTGGGGTGATCCAACGTTGTAGCAATTGGAAGGTTTTTTTTTTAGTCTCACTTCTATGACACCTTATGAAAGGATGCAGGGCAGAATTGGTGATGCTGAAGACCAATTGGGTGAGAAAGGAACAAGGGGAGGATGTGTCGTGATGATAGAAACATTCAGGCTTGTTTATGATAATGACTACACAGAAGTGTATGCTAAAGATTTTCCTAAGTGGGGCTTTTATAGGTGACTTCTATTATATAGGTTCTACCAAAAAAAAAAAACTGTATTGAAAATAGGAGGTTGAAAAAGAAAGAAATAGCATGTCTGGAAATAAAACCTATAATTACGTGAAACATTTTGGGAGTACTCTTAAACAGCCTGGCCAGCCAGGCTTAGCTCCTTATCCTAATATGCCAAACAAATAAATATGTCCATCGGCAGAGAAAAGAGAGTTAATTGATGTGCCTACACAGGAAAGTCCAGATGAGGCGGATGTTCCCCCACAAGCCCATCTTTAGTGTATTGACATACACTTTAGGGTTAAATAGCCGAATAATTGGGGCAATGGCAACAGGTCTACAGAATTAAGCAGTCCTGGGTATGGTTGGGTCACTCATCGTCTCGGTGCTGGTTCTCAAGACAACCGTAGAAGCCGGGTTTTTTGTTTGTTTGTTTGTTTTGCTTAAGGGAAGGAAACAGAACGTCTCATCATGAAGTGATATGTCTGTGAAGTTCTGCTGTCTCTGGAATCCTAGGTGACTACAGATTTGGGACAACGACTGGAGACCTTTGGGCTCTTCTTGTTGGAGTCGTCTAGAACAGGGAGTTGTAAAAGGTGACAGTAAGATGCCTTGGTTATTCTTATCCCTGGGCCTTCAACGCGGATGGCTTAGGTGACCCCGGTTTTTAGAGAGGTGCTTTCTGAGTGATTAGCATGCCTGTGGGCAGAGTTAAGCCAATGACCCAAAGGAAGGGAGACATGCAGACCGCAGGTGGAGATGCCAGGCAGACCCACCTGGGCTGCGCTGTGGGCCCAGGAGAAAAGGCACTGCTTTTAAGCAGAAGCAGCTTCTGGTACCAGTTCCAGCTGGGTGGCCTGATGACATCACTTCTTCTCTGGGGAGCACCTGCTGCCTTGCTAACAGCCTGGCAGCCTGGAGGAGGGATTGCCTTCCACCCACAGTCCTCACGGAGAGAGAGGAATGAAAAGACCCCTAGCTTAGACAAAAAGTCCTATGATGTGTGCTAAATAAACATATTCAAAATACTAATGATTTGACTTAGCGAGCACCATGCAGGTGTTCTCAATTAACGTACACTAGACACTCATTCTGTCATGACCACCCCTCTCACCTCCACTTCACCTCCCCTCCCTGGTTCTTTTTCCCCTCGTGACTGAGGATCAACACCCCTTCAACATTTCTCTGCCAGAGGTCACAGTGACCTACTTTTTAATCGCCGATTCTAAAGCACTCTTTCATCTTCAATTTACCTGGATCTTGGCTACGCTCAGAGCTCTTCTGCCTCTGGTCTCACAGACCTGTAATTTGTTTCACGTCTGAGCGGCCTGTTTATCAGTGTCTCCCTGTCTCTCAGATGACCCCCGCTCAGCACCGTCTTTTCATGTTCCTCCCTTCTGCAGCTCAGCAAGTGTTTTCTGTAAGAGACCAGATAGTAAATATTTTAGGTTTTATAGATCACGGGGTCCCCTCCATAAATGCTCTTTTTTTTTTTTCCTTTTTGCTTGTCTGTTCTTGCTTTTAAACCCTGTGAAAATGTCACAGCCGTTCTTAGTTCACGGGCCATGTCCACTGAGTCTCTTTCTGTTCTTGTCACCTGATCCCCTTTTCACCTAGAGAGTTCTTCTTGGACTGTTCCTCTGTCAACCATTCAGCACCCACCTGGAACCCAACTGCCTAAAGAGACATGTTTTTTATATCCTTTTTTTCCCATTAGAAGGGAGTTAAAAATACCCCCATATTTTTTATTTCCAGAAAAAAAAGTTAGTTATAAAAAAGAAAAAAGGTTCAAGTGTATGAACAGATGCTTCATAAGAACAAACGTTGGGCTGCGAAGACGGCTCAGGGAGGAACAGCATCTGCTGTGCACTCCTGACAACCTGAGTTCAATCCCTGGAACGCACGTCAAAATGAAAGAAGAGAGGCAACTCCATATACAGAGTTCCACGTTCAGGGTGAGACCCTGCCTCAAAGGAATAGAGAGTGATAGAGAAATACACACTGACCTCCACACTCACACAGACATTACACACATACACTGCGTGTGTACACACATACACACACATTTTGTCTATCCAGCAGGCAAAACAATGTTCCTCATTACAGTGTTAGTTTATGCATTTTGAGTCACTAATGAGACTTTTATTTTCTTTCTTTTTTTCCCATTTTGCTGCTACACTGATGGTTATTCATTTGACTTGCATCTTTCGTTATTCTTTTTTTTTTATTTGTGAGCATTTAGGTTATCAAATCTTAGTTAAAATATATAATGTAAACTTTGTTTTTGGTTATTTGAGAGAGTTGTGTGTAGCACAAGATGGCTTCAAACTCGCTATACAGTCAAGGCTGGCCTTGAACTTTTGGTTCTCCTTATTTCTGCCTCCCAAGTGTTGAGAATATAAGCCTTCACCCCCATGTCTAGCCCTAAATGTTTTGTTTTTGTTGTTTTGGTTTTTTTGAGACAAGATCTCTCTATTATGTTTTATCTCTCTATTTATGTTTATTATGTATTATCTAGCTGTCTATGAACTTGATGTGAAGACCAGGCTGGCCTTGAACTCACAGAGATCCACCTGCCTCTGCCTCTTGAGTGCTGGGATTTAAGGCATCTGCCACCACACCTGAGTTTAGTTTTATGTTTTTTTAAACAAGGTCTCCCAAGTCTCTCAAGGTACCTCAGATGGAGTCAGACTCATAATTCTGCTGTCCCAGCCTCCCAAGTGTTGGGATTACAGACATGTGGCCTCCACACCTGGCTATATTCTCTTATGTTGTCAAATCTGACCAGTTTTAAATTTGTGTCTTCTGGATCGTTCCTTTTTAGGATGGCTCTGTATTTCCTATGCATATCTGGCCTTTCCTTTTATAGCAGGGTCACTGTTAGGACGGCATTTATCATGGGAGTTTTGTTCTTGACTACCTAGATACCATGATAGGTGATGGCTTCCTTGAACTGAAAAAAAGTACCAGACCCACCTAGCTCTCTCTTCAGTACCACAAGATACCCAACTGAGGACAGCCACCACAGCCGGAGGGCTCCGGCTTCTGTTCCTTTCATATTGACTAAACTCAATGCTCAGGGACGTGCACATGAAGGCAATAATGTGGACTGGATTGTTTCATTTATTATTACAAAGCTCTATTGTTTGGTGTGTGTGTGTGTGTGTGTGCGCGTGCATGTGCATACATGCATGTGAGCTTTGGATCCTCTTGCATCCACCTCCTAAGTGCTGGGGGTAGAACCCAGAGTTGTGCACATAGGCAAGTCCTGTACCAACAGAGCTGTCCCTAGTTACCATAACTCTTAAAAAGACTAGACCCAGGTACTGAAGAGATGGCTCAATGGTTAAGAGCACTGGCTGCTCTTCAAGATGACCGGGGGTTCAATTCCCAGCACTCATACGGCAGCTCATAACCGTCTGTAACAGATCCAGGGTGTCTGACACCCCTTACACAGACAAACACCCTGGCAAGACACCAATGCAATAAAATAAATAAATAAATGATTAAATCACTTTAGCCAGATGGTAGTGGTACACTCCTTTAATCCCAGCACCCAGAAGGCAGAGGCAGAGGATCCCTATGAGTTCAAGGCCAGCTTGATCTACAGAGCTAGTTCCAGGAAAGCTAGGGCTGTTACACAGAGAAACCCTATCTCAAAAAAACCAACAATAACAACAACAACACAACAAAAAATCCCACATTTCTGCACTCCTACCATTTGGGAAGCTGAGGCAGGAGGATCACAAGTCTGATGAGGTCAGCCTGAGCAAGAATTTCTTTTAAACAAGTTCTTTGTTGTGGTTGTTTGTTTGTTTAAGCAATTTTTAAAAGAGCGAGACTAAGGAGTCTGTGGGTGCAGTTTATTGATAATAGGTTGTGTGTGAGAGGCCCTGGGTTAAATTCTCAACACCAATAAATTAAAAAAAAAAAAGATGAGTGAAGAGCTGAAGGCATAATCCAAGAAATTATGACCAAGGATTCCATAACAACCAAAAAATTGCTTTCTAAGCAATCTATAACAATAGCACAGTGTGGAGGTGGAGCCTGGGACCAATCAGTCCTTTGCACTCCAATTGGGTCATGCCAGGATTGTGCTGAGGGACCCAGAAGCTTCTTCAGAACTCAGAGCTGAGTTCTTCCCTAGACGCCTTCCAGATCCTAAAGGCTGGGGAATGTTAGCAAGCAGAGGGCAGAAAGGCAGAAGGATTGCTTTGTTGCTTCATTTTGACATTTAAATATCACACTGAATACTCCTGGCCTTTGCATTAAAGCAGTATTTGCTTTACAAGATGCTTCGTGATCTGTCCCAGACCTCACAGCAGCCTCGCCTCACCTCTTACCTCACCTTCCCCTTCTCTCCCTGATCCCCTCCCTTCCCCTCATCTCCTTTCCTTAATATAAGGTCTCTCCATGGAGCCCAGGCTGGTCTGGATTCACATTATAGCCCAGGCTTATTTTGGCTTCCTGAGTACAGGGGTTATGGGCCTGTACCAACACATCCAGGCACAGGCCCATAACCTTCTCTTTCTGTTCCCAGAACAGTCCCTGTCTCGTCATCCTTGTGAGGCCTGTGCCTGCTGCCTTGCCTTCCTCTCAGTGCGTCCTTAGCTGCTGCTATGGGTCAAAGCAAACTGAGCACAGCGGTGGACCTGTGATCCCAGCATTCGGGAGGCTGAGGCAGGAGCCTTGGCTTTGAATATCAGGACTCTGCCTCCAAAACAAACAAAAAAATCATACTTTAAGGTTCTAACTCCTGGAACTTGAGAATGTGAGTGGGTTTGGACATAGGGCCATCCCAGAAATAGATGAATCGGGGTGAGGTCACCCTAGAGTGGATGGCCTCTTACATGACTCCTGTTCTTGTGATCTGGACCCACTAAGCCACAGCCTAGGGACTCCAGGGAAAACACGTGGGTTGCTAAGGATGCCCAGCCTTCATGAAGGGCTGGGAACATGGAACACATTCATTCTGGTGCCCAGAGAACTGCTAAGGATGCCCGGCCATCACCAGGGGCTGGGAACATGGAACACATTCATACCAGTGCCCAGAGAATCTACAGTGCTGCTCACACCAGCATCTTGACCTCAGTTTGCCAGTCTCCGGATCTGCAAGGTAGGTCCTGCTGTTTGAGCCATGGAGTCACAGTGCCTTGTTTAGGCAGCCCCAGTAAACTTCATAGCCACCTATCTCGGTGTTGGTTATTTGTTCACCACTACAACTAGATATCTAACCAGCATCAAACGAAGGAGAGAGAGATTTACTTGGGCTCAAGGGTTAAGAGTATGACACCATCCATCATGTGCCACGGGGAAGACATACAGACTCCATGGAAGTAGGGTCACAAGGCAGCTGCTTGTTCACCTCTCAATAGAGAAGAAAGGAGAGACACAGCAGGAAGCAGGCCAGACTGTGAGCCTCAACTGTACCCCACCCCTAAGATTCACCTCCTTCAGCAAGGGCCTACTCCCCAAAGGTCTCACAGCCTCCTAACAGTGACACCAACTGGGAACCAAGCGTTCAAACCCATGAGCCTGTGAGGGACACTTTGCCTGTGAACATAAACCTTTCATACAGAACTCCTCCGAAGCCACTGTGCCCCTTCTCTAGGTCACCTACTGTTCTCAGAACTCACGCCGTGACAAGCAAAAGTTTTCTAAAACTATCGCTGGGCCTCCCCACTGCCCTTGGATGCCAACCTCACATCCCATTAAATGTACCAAGATATGTTAGTGTTCTGAAACATAATCTATTTAATTAAACATTATTTAGCGGTGGAAATAGTTGGGAATGGGCTTTATAATGTTGTTTGGAAATGGGCTGTGAGGGCCTGTCTCTATCTACAACTACTTAATCCAACAATAATTGTGTATGCCTAGGGGTTATGGGGGAACATTTCTTTAAAAGTTGCTTTCAAATGTGACAACTTTTACAAATGTCACTTGCACTTGAATGTGATTGACAGTACATTCCATTCTGTAAACACTTAAGCACTTACCTGATTTTGTCACCGTTTTTAATATTTAGGGCATGATTCTCTCAGGAGTAGAAAAGGATGTGGGTCTTAAACTCCTCCCTGTGATACCTAAGAATCATTTCACACACATACACTCACATAAACATGTGTACATGCACACATACATACGTGTACACATGCATATACACACATAACACATATATAACATACATGCACATATATACATATGCAAGTGTACACATACAGATCACCCTGAATTTTTCTTGATTTAGTTTTGTTCTATGCTCGGTGCTGGCAGTGATTGTGTCCTAGTTAGCTTCCTACTGCTGTGACCATGACCTCCAGGTTGTGGTGGCGCACGCCTTTAATCCCAGCACTCAGAAGGCAGAGGCAGGTGGATCTCTGTGAGTTCGAAGCCAGCCTAGTCTACAAGAGTTAGTTCCAGGACAGGCTCCAAAGCTACAGAGAAACCCTGTCTTAAAAAACAAACAAACAAACAACAACAACAACAAAAACCACCATGACCAGCTGCAACTTGGAGAGGAAAGGGCTTATTTTTTAATCTTAAAGCTTATAGTCTGTCATAAAAGGGAAGTGAGGGCAGAAACCTGGAGGCAGAAACTGAAGCAGCGACTCTAGAGGAATGCTGAATTCTGGCTTCCTCAGCCTGCTTTCTTATACACCCAAGACCACCTGCCCAGGGGTGCCCTGCCCTACAGTGTGCTGGGCCCTTCCACATCAATCATTAATCCAGCAAATGACCCACAGACATGCTCATAGGCCAGTCTGCTGGAGGCATTTTCCCAACTGAGGTTCTCTCTTCCCAAATGACCCTAGCTTATATCAAGTTAACAACAAACAAACAAACAAATCCCAGAAACAACCCCCTCCCAAAAACCCAGCATAGCCCACAACCGTGAAGCATGCTGGAAAAGTACAGTTCTCTTGGGGTGTACCCCAGCCTTTACCTGAGTTACAAGATGTATCACCTTCCATGTGAGCATGTTAGCTATTTTTTAGGTACTTATGGTCACGGTGTGGGAGAGCACAGCATAAAGGAAGGATCTGTTTTAGCTCATGGCTTCCGAGTGTTTACTCCACAGTCCAGGGCTCTTGATACTGGGCCATGGCCACACTAACAAGTGCAGGAATCTATTCAGCTCCTGGTGACAGAAAGCAGAGAGAGAGATGGAGGAGCCAGGACAACGAAGCCCCCTCAAGGACACACCCCTAGTGGTCTGTTTCCCCCTGTGTCCCACCACTTCAAGCTTTGGCCCCACTGCTCCAGTTTTTGTAATCTTTGTATTTTTCAATTTTTTTCTTTGTCACTTTTTAAAAAACGTATGTGCATTGATGTCATTGGTGTTTGCCTGCAAGTATATGTGTATGAGGGTGTAGGGTACCCTGGAACTGGAGTTACAGACAGTTGTGAGTTGTCATGTGGGTGCTTGGAACTGAATTCCAGTCCTCTGGAAGAGCAGCCAGTGCTCTTAACTGCTGAGCAAACTCTCCCAGCCCATTTTTCTTTCTTTTTTATTATTTATTTATTTATTTTTGTTTTTCAAGACAGGGTTTTTCTGTGTAGCTTTTGGAACCTGTCCAGGAACTCGCTCTATAGACCAGACAGGCCTCAAACTCACAGAGTTTATTTTTCAAATTTCTAAACTTACATATATTTATTTTGGTATGTTTGTGGTGGGTAGGCGGGCAGATACACCTTTGATGATTGAGGTCAGAGGACCACTTGTGGGAGTCATTTCTCTCCTTCCATCCTGTGAGAGGTGAGGCTGGAACTCAGGTTGTTAGGCTTGGCCGGAAGCGCCTTCACCGGTGTCTTCTCACAGGTCCGCAGGGCCCACATTTGAAACACTCCCTAAGACAGCATTACCAGCTGGGGACCACGCAATCAACACCTGAGCCGATGGGGACCAGATGACATTCAAACCGTCTTTTTTGTATTTCTCCGACAATCTAAGATGGTCCTTGAGGGATCCATCAAGATCTTAGTCCTTTAGTCTCCACCCAATGTGATGTGTCGGTAGTCTCCTTCCATGAAAAAACGGGCAACCGTGTGCAGATGTGACCTGAAAAAAAATCACCAAGTATGTCAACAATTATGTTTAGACTTTCAAGCTGCAATGCAGACCTAAATATCCAGGGTGCATGTTTTTAATGTACCTGAGGGCATTGATGTTACGGCACTGAATAGCAAAACCACACCATAAGAGATAAATTCTCCCAGCGCTACTCCTCCCGAGGGACAGGCGTGGATGCTGATTATTCCAAGGTGACCAGTTTGATTGGACTTCCAGCTCTCTTGAACTTTCCTCTAAGCCTTGGCTCAGGGAGGAGAGTCTCAGTCTCAGAATAGACCAAGCTAAGGACTTAGAATACATACTGTGAATTAAGTCCATGGAAGCGATAACCACCGACGCCATGGCGACGGGGTGAGTGTCCTCCAGAAGGAAGCAGGCACACAGGGGAGGGGAGGGAGAATTGGCGGAGTGTGGGGTTCTGTGTGGCGAAACAATGGCAATAGGAAAAAGAGGCAGCAGCTGCCAGCGTGTGAGTAGAACCGAGCGGTGTCAGCAGTGAGGCGTGAGCTTTGTGAGCCCTGCCTCCTCCTGCCCTCACCACAGCTGGCTGTGGCTATCATCAGTCCCCCATTACACTAAAGCGGTTGATCTATAGAGGTGGAGCTTTGCAGCCCGTGATACCAGTGTGATGCCAGCGCAGGCTCACCTCGCTGCCCTGCCTTTCTGGGGAGTCACAGTCCTGTGTCTAGCAGTAGGTTAGATCGCGCTCTCTTTGTATTGGAAGTTTCCTTGTGTAGCTTCCCGAAAGGAAGAATGTGAGTAAAATCTTTATTTACCAAGCCGTTCATTCTGATGGAGGAAAGGACACGCCTAGCATACTCTTCAGTTCATTTCCCTTATTTGTATGGAGACAGAATCTTGCTATGGCACCCAGGCTGTTCTTGAATTTGTAATCCTCCTGCCTTGGCTGTCTATGTACTGGGACCACAGGTATATGCTGCCATGCTAGACTCAAAGTCACTTGTCTTGGCATTATTGTAATATTTATGTGCGGACAGCACTCCGTTGAGTCAAGACCTTACCCATTAAGGTTATTAAACACGTCAACAGTGCTTACTCTGTGCCAGGCATGATCTCGCCTGACCCTGCGTACAACTCATATAATTAGAGCAGATAGTCTCGGTGCAGAAAAGAAGCCTACAGACACAGTTGGGAAGGATGTCCTCAAGTGTACAGAGTTCTTCTGTTTGGGTGTGAGTGTGTGGGTGCTGGAGGCATCCTTGTGGGTGTGAAGACACCCATACCACAGTCCTCAAAGTTTAGAGGTCAGCATTGGTCCTCTCTATGTCGGAGGCTAGCTGACCTATGAACTTCCAGGTAGGAGCCCAAAGATTACAAATGAGTGCCCTACTGCGTCTAGCTTTTAATTTGGCTTCTGGGAATGGAAACTCAGTCCGTCATACTTACACAGCAAGAGCTTGGCCCCCAGAGCTATCTCCCCAGTCCTAGATGTGTAAGACTTTCAGATCTAAGTGTTGATCCTGCCTGTACCTGTTTAACATACCTATTCTACAGAACAAGGGACCGAGGCATGAAAGGAGGAGTCAAGAGAGACGTCCTTAGTTAAGAGTTAAATCAACATTTTAATAACTATATAGCAGGAGTCAAAATTGGATTTAAAAAAAATGAAGCCTAATTAATTCAGCTCAGTTGCAAGGGTGGGTGTTTGGGGAGGGAGCTAGAATTTATTCTTTGAAAAGTGTATGAATTATAGAATTATTTCTAGGAAGTTCATTCTAGCACATTAAACTAGATTTCAATTAGTTAAGTACTTCCAGATTGACTCTGAAGAGGCACTGTCATGTTCTTAATAAATGTTGATGTCTCACTTCTACTGGGGAACAATCAGGTCTTAAAATCCTTAATATTGAGAAAGAGTTGGCTTTGTTTAGCTTGTCAAGCATGTTCCTTACAAGTTGTCTTAGTCAAAGTTCTAGTGCTACAAAGAGACACCATGACCACGATAACTCTCTTACAAAGGGAAACATTTAACTGGGGCTGGCTTACAGTTCAGAGGTTTAGTCCATTATCACATGGTGGCATATAGGCAGACATGGTGCTGAAGAGGTCGCTGAGAGTTCTGCATCCATATCCATAGGCAGCCAGGAAGAAAGGGAGAGGAGTCAGCTACTGGGCCTGGCTTAAGCTTCTGAAATCTCAAAGCCCACCCCCAGTGACACACTTCCTCCAACAATGTCACATCTCCCCCAACAAGGTCATACCTCCTTCAATAAGGCCATACCTCCTAATGCTACCCCCTGTAGGTCTATGGGGGGCATTCTTATGCACACCATCATGCAAATCTATGGGCTAGCTTGGTAACTTGTTTGTTAAACAGCTTCTAACGATGTCACCATATTCCAAATGAAAGTAATACAATTTAGTGTTGAGTTGAACTCACCAAGATTTTATTGCCCTATGAAAAACAAAATTGGGAAAGTTTCCAGCAGGAGCTACAGGAGAAAACATGGCAAATTTTGCACAGAATTCAAATTCTGGGTAACACAGGGTATAAACCTAATTCTTGCCTAGTATGCCTGAGGCTTTAGACTTACTCACAAAAATAAATAAATAAATGAATTAACAGACAAATCTGGTCCACTGCTAATTGAATACAGATTTTTCTTGGGTCTAATTTCTACAATTAAAACTGTTTGACAAAGAATTTAGAAAAGCCGGGCAGTGGTGGCTCATGACTTCAAGCAGGCAGATCTCTGTAAATTCCAGATCAGCCTGGTCTACAAAGTGCAAAGTGTGTTCCAGGGCAGCCAGGGCTGTTACATAGAAAAACCCTATCTCAGCAAACAAACAAAAACTGTAGAGACTTCCAAGTTAACTTTTCTGTGTATGAACATATGCGCTATTATCATGTAGCTGGAACTGGCTACATAGTAGTGTAGGCTTTGACTTTCTTTGCTGTGCACAGAATCTTAAGGATTCTGGGAATCTTAAGGATTCTTATTCTGAATCCTTAAGGATTCTTATTCTGAAGGTCTGGGGTAAAGCAGGAGAATCTGGAAATTTAAAATGCACCAGGTATAGAGAAAGGATTTTGGAAGCAAGGGCACTAGAGCCAAGATGGAAATTCCAGCTCCATACTTACTACATCTGAGTCCTGGGATAAGACGCTTAGTCCCTGTGTGCCTTTGGCTTCCTAGTCTGCCACACAGAGAGGTAGAAAGGTATATATCATATCCCTGGGGAGTCTGGATCAAACACTTCAGAAACTTTAACCAGTTTAAGCAGGGGAAAGAGAGTGCTCCCTTTGTTCTGAACACCTGAGGTTACAAACATGACCCCCTCCCCATTTTGCAGATGCAGAAACTAAAACTTAGAGAGACCCAATGACTTGTCTGTGGTTATTTAAGTCGGAGTAGAAAGAGAGCTACAGATAGGACCACACCCCTTTCCTCGTACTCTGACCAGAAAAGGAGATCCTTTCTAGCTTTCTTTAGCAACGTATGCATAGAACTTAAAGGCAGCTGCAGATTCGGATGAATTTCCAGAACAAAGAGAGTGTTGACTAAATTACATATATGGGCTGGTGAGATGACTCGGTGGGTAAAGGTGCTTGCCGCCAAGCCTGGCAACCTAAGTTCAGTCCCTGGAAGCTGCATAATTGAAAGAGAGCCCTGACATCCACAGGTTGTCCTCTGACCTCCATATATGTAGCATGAGCATGTCCACATACATACAGACACATGCCCACACAGACACAATAAATAAATAAACAAATACACATTAAAAATCCGTAAAAGTATCACACCTCTCTTGAGAAAAAGCTTCACTTTTTTTTTTTTTGGTTTTTCGAGACAGGGTTTTTCTGTGGCTTTGGAGCCTGTCCTGGAACTAGCTCTTGTAGACCAGGCTGGTCTTGAACTCACAGAGATCCGCCTGCCTCTGCCCCCCGAGTGCTGGGATTAAAGGCATGCGCCACCATCGCCCGGCTAGAAAATAGCTTCACAATTTTTTACTCAATTTGTAGATAAAGAACCTTTCAGTCTTGTGCGTGTTTGATTGGCGCTGCCTGCAGTTGTCTAGCTCTAGGGACTGAACCTAGGGTCTCGCACATACATGCATGTGAGCCCTCCAGGCTCCTTTCTAATGGGGAACCTCCCTCATCCCCAGATGGTATGGGTTTTGTGGGGTAATTGTAAGCAAACACTAGAACAAGGGAACCTCCACAAACTGTTCATTCTAGGGGCTAGCCTAGGCTCAGCACTAACGTACTTCTCTACAGTACTTAAAGGGAACAAGAGAGCTCAGGAGGAAGCTCAGCAAAGCCCCTAACACAGAGAACAAAAGAGACTTATAGAGGTTTGGTACTCCCTGGGCAACCAACCAGACAACTGCCCAAGTGTGTACACACGTGCGTCCAATTATTTATAGAACGGGACTCAAATGATCTATCAAAAAAGAAAAAGCAGCAACAACCTTTTTATTCGGTGGGGGTAAAAATTCTCTAAAAATGGCCACGGACGAGCAGATCTAAAAATTCCCTTTCCCTCTCCTCCGTATGAGGTATCTTTCATCTCCTCTTGTTTTTGCCAGGAAGAAAGAGCACTGTGTACGTTTCTCATCACTCTGCCGCACGTGCCGAGTTCAGGATCATGTTCACAGCTCACATGTTGTTCTGGCAGCCTGCATGCATTCCTCCCTGCTTCCATCCCTTAAAGGAGCCAGGCACAGCATAGTGGAACTGCGACCGTCACGCTGGCAGCAGGTGATGGATACACTGTGGGTTGCGGCTGTGTGATGCTAGTCTACGGATCTGTTTGGGGGATCGGGGTGATTAGGGAAAACGTGAATATAGTGTGCAGTCTAAAGCTATAATCTTATTCATAATTGTGAATACAAGGAGGGAAAAAAGGTTTAATATCTACAGGACTCCAAGAAAATACACTGGTTCAGAGATCAAGATTTCCCACGTTTGATGCTCTTTAGTGATTTGGGTCAAGGTATTTAATAATTCTCCCACCCTAGTTCATATCCAGCCTATCAGGCCGGAGTGATTCACATCTGTAATCTCAGCAACTGGGAGGTAAGAGGATCAGGAGTTCAAGGTCAGCCTTAACTAGGTAGAAAGGCTACGTGACGTCCTGTCTCTAAATAAACAATAACAGCGACAGCAATAACAACTAAAAGCAACCTGTGTAAATATCCACCCTCTACATAGTTCCTTAGAGGCTTTGCTATTTGACCCCACATCTGATTTGTTATTATAAACGGCTCTGACATTCAAAGCACGTGCGCTTCATACACTGAATAACTCAAAGACCTGTGAGGAGCAACGTTCTCAAACACATCCCTGTGACATAACCGGGCTCACACTAGGAAGCTGGTCCTCATCTACCATTGCAGTAAATGGTGTGGCCTTGTCAAATTCCAATCCTGAAGCAGAAGAACCGCTCTTTCGGATTTATTTTATTTTAAAAGATTTATTTTAATTATGTGTATGTATGTGTATGCATGTACATGTGTGTATGCGCGCTTGTGAGTGAACATGGAGTCAAGCAGGAGACATCAGATCCTCTGGAACTGGAGTAGCCTGGTGTGTGCATGCTGGGAACTGAACTTGGGTGCGCCACGAGGTGATACACATTCTTAACCACTGAGCCACCTCTCCAGCCCCTGTTTGGTGTTTTTCATTGATTGAGATAGGGTCTAATGTAGCTCAGGGTGGGCTTGAACTTGCTGTGAAGTACAAGATGAACTTGACCTTCAGATCTAAGTCTCTACTTCTGAAGTGCTGGGATCACGGACATGCATCATTACACTTGGCATCTTTCTTTGGCTTACAAATGTAATTGTGTATCCATGTTCGGTGAAGGCTTCTAATTTAGGATTAGCATGATGTATAGGAGACAGAAAAACAGGGGCCTCAGTGAAACTACCCTTCTAAATTTGCCTGCATCCTATGTGACAGGTGTCTTAGATTATACATGTATCTGTGTGCTGCAGAAATCATTATTGATATACATGTCAATTTGACTTCAGTCGTACAGTTATTGAACATTTCTGTGTTGTGTTTACCCTCAACACAGTGAGCTTAACAAGACAATAAAACACAAAAATGGCTAGTGGACCACCCTTCTGGAATATCTCCACTTTCCGTTCTAGACAGTGGCTGGTGTCTGTCATTCAACACATGTTGGAAAGACACTGGAAAACATAACTTCAAGGAATGTCTGTCTACTTCCGGAAGAAAAAAAAATCTGTGCACATGAGAAAGTTGGCGATCAATGTCAAGTCACATGGAATCAAGAGCTGGAGCTGGATGCAGAGGTGTTTGAACCAGAAAAGAGGAGCCTGGAGCCGGCTGGGACATGTCAGAGTCTGCCCTAGAAGAAGGAGGAATCTCGGAAGCTAGCCCATAGATGAATTGCAACTCTGAAATAATTTAATGCAAAAGAGAGAAAACTGGGTATTTGGCAGTGAATGTGGAAAAGCCTCATCAGGGCATGAAGAAAGAAAGCAAAGACTATGGATGCCCTGCCCCCCATCCCTGTTGCTTCATGTATTAGACGTCACCTTTCCATTCCAGCTGGTAAGCTGGAAGCTCACGGACTAGCCAGTCACACTTCGCACCATCTGCCCAGGGAATGTCTTATACTCTCTCATCTTTCGGAGCGGGGAAGGGAATTGTAGGACTTACTGGAGAGAAAGGGAAGTGTGGAACAGAAATGGGCCACGTTTCTCCCTATTCCTTCCCTTTCTTCCCGAATGGCTTGGCTGGAAAGCATTAGGAGGGGCAGAGCAGGGTAAGCATCTATGATGCAGGGCTAGAGGGTGAGCTTCTGTGTATCAGAGCCATAAAGGTTACAAGCCAGGCCTGGCACGAGGGATCAGGTCCCATAGGGTGGGAGATATCTTCACATACAGGCGTGAAATATGTGGGTGTCAGAAACCAAGTCAAATGGCCAAGGAAATCTTACATGGGATATATCAGTCCATTCAGCGATAAGGGAAGACCTGAGGCTGGGACATTTTAAACGAAGGCCATTTACTTAGTTCATGGTTCTAGAAGTCCAAGTCTAGCATCTTGACTTTTCAAGTCTGGGCTAGCTTTCCGGCTAGTCCTTAATATGGTGACAGAATAGTGGAGTTCATACAGAAAGCCAGAGAGTGTGGTGGTATTAGCTTTTATAGAACCCTCAAGAGATTCTATGATACTGCATTAACCCCTCCTGAGGACATGAACCCACTGACCTACTCACCTTTTACAAGACCCCATGCCTTAAATATTGCACCTCTTCTTAACCCACCACATTGAGACCAGGCTTCCAACACATGAACCTTTGGGGATCAGGCCACATCCAAACCAAAACAAGGGGTAGGTCTCAGGGTTGGGGAGAGACTTTCTTAGCTGTGTGACCCCCACTAGTGAACAACATTTTTTAAAATTTCTACTTCTGTTTCAATCCACCAAAAGTTGATAGTATCTATTTTTTTTTAAAGAAAAAAAAAAAGCACTAATTTGCCAGCCGTTAGAGCTGTCTCTGGAGAGGACAGAGCTATTTATTTAGAGCACACCATATGCCAGACTTCATGATAGTTTCTTTGCCATGAAGAAGAAACCCCACAGCTTTCCAGACACCTTCTAGAATGTCAGGAAATTGAGTTGACCAGAATTCTCTATTCCAATCTGTGGACTAGTGTAGTTTTACACCAGTCCACTGTACAAACATCCAGTGATTGCTTGCTTTGTGTTCCAAGTGAAGAAGGCAGAGCAGGTAAGATCCACATTCGCAGTGTGTGGTGGTCGTGACAAACACTTTCATGACACATATCACTTATTTTTTTTGAGATCCAATATTAGTTATATTCTTGTTGTTGTGCTAAAGCATGATGACCTCACCAGCTTACGGAAGAAAGAGTTTATCCGGGCTTCCAGCTCTGGTTTAAGCTTACCGTTCCACAGGGTTAGGAGTCTATGATGGAGGAGCAGAGGCATGGCCACAAGCAGCAGGCATGGCGGCAGGAGCAGGGAGCTAAGAACTCACGTTAGGAACCACAAGCATGAAGCAGAGAGACTGAGCTGGACATAGCCCACTCCCAGAAACATACTTCCTCCTAAACCTCCTCAAACAGGCCACCTACTGGAGACCATGTGCTCCCATGGCCAAGACTATGGGGGACACTTCTTATTCAAACCACCATAGAGCAAGCTCAGGGCAAATGCTATGTCTCCAACCTTGTAATCATTCTAAGAACATTTTAAAAAGTAAAAATTTTGGGGCTGGAGAGACAGCTCAGCAGTTAAGAGCACTGGCTGCTCTTTCTAAGGACCAAGGTTCAATTCCCAGCACTCACATGGCAGTTCACAACTGTCTGTAACTCCAGTTTCTGGGGATCTGATACCTTCAAACAGACAGACCCACAGGCAAAACCCCAATGCGCATAAAAGAAAGAAAAAAAAGTAAAAATTTTATTTTATTTTATTAGAGTGTAGGTGTCTTGCCTTTGTGTATGCCTTGCATGCCTAGTGCCTGTGGATGCCAGAAAAGGTCATCCATCAGATTGCCTGAAACTGGAGTTAGAGATAGTTGCAAGCAACCATGCAGATGGTGGGAATTGAACTGGGGTCCTCTGGAAGAAAAGCCAATATGCTAAACCCCTAAGCCATCTTTCCAGTCCTTTTTAAAAATTTTTATTAATGGAGCCAGGTATGGTGGCACATACCTTTAATCCCAGCATTCCGGAGGCAGAGACAGGCCTCTATGAATTCAAGACCAGTGTGGTCCACAAATTGAAGTCCAGGACGACTAGGACTGTTACACAGAGAAACCTTGTCTCGAAAACAAAAACAAACAAACAAATAAATAAGAATAAAATTAATCAATTTTTATTTTAATTTTTTTTAAAGTCAAGGTTGCATGTATGTCAGGCTGTCTTCAAACCTGCTGTGTAGCTGTGGATGATGTTGACTTTTGAGCCTCCTGTATCCGTGTAGCAAGTTCTGGGATTTCAGGCATTTCCCAGTTTGGCTGATTTGTGTGGTTCTCGGGATCGAATGCAGCGGGCTTCATGCATGCTAGACAAATACTGCCAGTGCAGCTACATTCTTTATCCCATAAATTGATTGATTGACATATAATTCACACATTAATTTATTCATTTGATGTGGACCAGTCAATTATTTTTAGTATATCCCAAAGATTATATGATCCCTAACACAATGCACTTGCAGTCTTTCACCCCTGCAAAAGAATTCCCACATCCACCAGGTGGTGGCAGTGGTGGCGCACTCCTTTAATCCCAGCACTCAGGAGGCAGAGGCAGGCAGATCTCTGTGAGTTCAAGGCCAACCTGGTCTACAGCAGGAGTTCCACCACAGCCGAGACTGTTACACAGAGAAACCCTGTCTTGAAAAACCAAAAAAGAAAAAAAAAGAAAGAAAAAGAGAGAAATCCCATATCCACTTGCCTCTATTTCTTCCTCTTCCAGCTTCTGGCAACCACAAATCTGCTTTGCATCTCCAGAGGTTGCCTAACCTGGAGATTTCAAACAGATGAAAATCATGTGATCTTTCATGATGAGTGTCCTTCCGTTCATATTGTACTTTTAAAGTACATCCATGTTGTAATGTTCATCAGAACGTCATTCCTTTACATTGCTGTATAAAGCCCCATTGTGTGGCTATATAATATTGGGTTTACCATGGATAGATGTTCCAGTTGTCTCCTTCTGGGCTACTGTGAAAATGCTGCTATGAATATGTGTAAGATGATATGTGGGCATATGTTCTCTCTTGGGCAGATACCTAGAAGTAGATTGAGTCATATGTGAGTCTGTGTTTAAGCCTTTGAGAAAATGTAAAGGGGACTGATTTCTTCACATCCATTTTAACATTTGTTTTGGAATCTTATGTAATCTTGCTTCATAATCAAATCATGAAAAAACTCATTCTCAGGATGAAAAGAAAAAAACAAACAAACAAAATTCATTGTGTGCATTAGAAAGCCCTGGGATCAAGCTTCATGGAACAAGCTTGTCCACATCACCGGAAAGTGCTTAACGAGAGCTCTAAGAAGAACCCACTCTTACAAGGTGTTTTGGTATTACTCAGTTGCCCCTATGACTCAGACTTCCCTGGGTGAGGCAGGGAGTGTCCCCAGATCCTTGGTTCTGGTTCTTCAGGATGAGGCAGCAGGCCTAGAGAATCTGGTGGTTTGTTTTAGCCAGGGTAGGTAGAGACAAGCAATGATAGCTTTGCTCCCTGTGGGGACCAGGCCAACAGAAGACAGAACTACGACACCTGTAATTGGTTGGCATTTCCAGATCTGCGAGTTCAGAGCCGTGAGGCCACCCGCCGGTGACCCATGGGCCAGCTCCGCCTCACACAGGTGTTTTGCTTGTCCTGTATAGTATTGTAAGCACTCTGATTTACGACTTCATGCCCGTCGTCAGTTTGTTATTATACCTGGCACGGTTCACTCTCGCACAGGAGTTATCTGAAGCATTTGCATTTGCGATTCCTGTTGGAGATGGTGCCTCCGCCGCATTCTTAGAGCTTTGGCAGTGGTTAAATAGAACACTGCCTCCGGGAGAGCAAGCAGTCACGTGTCTGCGCGGCAGCAACAAGAAACGACGCACTTAAAAAGCAATAAGCGCATGTGACTTGTACCTACTGAGTCAGTACAGACTGAGATTAGCCACGGAGACATAGACAAACCTGTATGTGGCTGGCGGATAGATGAATAAGGCATACAGACCGGGACTGGGCAAAGCGTCCGGGCACAGCCTAACCTTCCTAGTTTGCTTCCTGTTGTTGTGACCAATAGCCAGTTGGGGGAGGAAAGGGTTTGTCTGGCTTTATGTCTGTGTCACAGTCCATGGTTGAGGGAAGTCAAAGCAGGACTCTGAAGGCAGGAACCAAAGTGGAGACCACAGAGCCATGCTGCTTCCTGGCTTTCTCCTCCGCTGAGGTTCAGCTGCCTTGCCTACACAGAGCCAGGCTCACTGGCCCAAGGAACATACCTAAGGGCCACAGTGGGCTGGTCCATGCTACACCAATTAGAAATGGAGAAAATGCCCCCACAGCTATGCCCACGGCCAACCTGATGGCGATTCCTCCTTTGACCCTCCCTCTTGTCAGGTGGGTTAAATGACAACCAAAATTAGCCACCACACAAATTTACGGACTTGAGCTCCTTTTTCAACTCACATTTTTAAAAGCTGGTTACTGTATGAAAATGTGAACATATTTGCTGAATGTATCTCCCTGAAGAGTTGCCAGTCTTATGAAATTCCAACTACATCCAGTAATATGTCTCTTCTTTTCTTATTACTTTTCTCTCATATATTTCTTAAGAGCAAATGACTCTTTGAGATGATATTAAAAATTAGACACAGAATTTTTTAAAAAAAAATGTTGAAAATAGGAGACACATACCCCGTTGAAGCCCTTGGTGCTCTGAGCAGTCCCCATCTGAAGGCTTTTGGGAGTGCTGGTTGCCAATGGTTCCTTATCCCACACATTCTGGGATGCTGTGCTCCCCGAGGGAGCAGTACGGCTTGCAGCTAATGAGTAATTAGTACAGGTTATAAGGCTTTGGGCTCTTACTCTGGGAGGAGGGACAATTGTGTGATGCGTCTGTGCTCAGGAGCTCCCTGCGGGGAAGCTGAAGGCGGACTGCCTGAATGTCTGTCTGAGCCTGGCTCCACGGCTCCCCACAGCTCATGATCCTGCTTCTTTTCCTTTCTTCAGAAGGAATATGGGAGCCCTCTCCCAACCACTTATATCAGACATTCCATGGCAGACTCCAGCGTTGTGGGGACCTGGTCTGGAACACCTGGCAGCAGGTGACCCTGTGCTGAAAGGCTGGGTTTGTAAGTGGGTCGACGTGGCGTGAGGCATCTAAGGGTTCAAAGGTGATAACTGGTGCTTCAGCAGCGACCTTCAGATAGTGCCCTAAGAGACCATGATATACCCCAGCTCGTAACGCCATCAGACAATTACTTTCCCACTAGCCTAGATACTTACATAACCTGTCTGAAATGTGGAGGAGTTGGGGGGAGGGGGGAGACTATAAGATAAGAAAGAGACTTAGTTTGTCTCATCGGGTTTTATAATTTATGTGGCACTCTTCCCTCTGTGTCTTACAAAAAGGTACATTTAAACGAAAGGCATTACAGCTCTGATGGGAAATACGGCTATTCCTTCACTTTACCTTCCCCAACATTGTGCACTTAACGTTCTCACAATGTTGCCTCCCCAGCCCTGAGCCTACACAACATGAGGTGTTCTCGTCTGTATTCTGGTTTTCTATGCCCTCCTTAACAGATACTTTGATGGATGCTTACTCTGCTAGATAGCTCAGAAGGCTGGACAGCCAAAATCAAGACGGTCTCAGAGCTGTATTCGATCCAGCATCATAGGGAGAATCATTCTTTGCTTCCTCCCGGTTGGGTGGCTGGAGCGTGTACCGGCTGTGACCACAACACTGTCTGCCCCACCTTGCCATGACCTTCTCCTCTATGTATGTCAGTGGTTCTCAACCTGTGGGTCATGACGGCTTGGGGAGTGGACAGGGATCCCATGTCAGATACTCTGCATGTCAGATAGTTATATTATGATTCAAAGCAGTAACTAAATTACAGTTCTGAAGTAACAACAAAATAAAATTTTATGGTTGTGAGTTATTACCACATGAGGAACTGTATTAAAGGTCGCAGCATTAGGAAGGCTGAGGACCACTGGTGTATGTGGTGGCTTGGATGTGCTTGGTCCCCAAGTGTTCATATTAAAATGCTTGTTCTGAAGTTGGTGGATCTGTTTTGGGGAAGGACTAATTAGGTGATATGGTACTTGTTGGAGTAGGTGTGTCCCTGGAAGGTGGATTTTGAGGTTTCAAAGGCTCACGTCATTCATTTCCAGCTAACCCTCTCTGCTTCCTGAGTGTGGATGAGATGTGTGCTCTCAGCAACTGCCCCAGGGTCATGCCTGCCTGCCTGCTGCCATGCCCCACCAAGATGGTCATGAACTCTAACCCTCTGGAACTGTGGGCCCCAAATTAAATGCTTTCTTTTATAAGTTGCATTGGGCGTGGGGTTTTTGTCATGGCCACAGAACAGCGACAAATATGTCTCTTCTGTTTTTTCTCTCAAATTGCCTTCTGCCTTATTCACAATGCCACCTACTATGGGACTCAGAGTTCACAAGACAAACTTGTCCCCTTCCAAGATGAACACAAGCACATCCACCAAGCCCCTGTCCCAGGTTCTAGGTGTTTGAGATAGACATCTTTCAGGGGGGACACATTGAAGTGTGTGTGTGTGTGTGTGTGTGTGTGAGAGAGAGAGAGAGAGGGAGAGAGAGAGAGAGAGAGAGAGAGAGAGAGAGAGAGAGAGAGAGAGAGAACACAAAGGGAAAGGGATCTATATATTTGAGTGTATATATTTGATCTGTATATATATATAATCAGGAGGAAGGATGGAAAGGTGGCTCAGTAGATAAAGAGCACAGGGTTCAAGCATGTTTAGATCCCCAGAACCCACATAAAAGGTGGGCAGGCCTGGTGGCCACATGCCATTTCCACCACAGGAGGCAGAGATATGGGATGCCCTGGGCAAGCTGGCTATCTAGACGAGTAGGTGAGAGTTCAGTGAGCAACTCTGGTTCAATAAAGAATGATCAAGCTCACCTTCAGACTTTCACAAGCAAGCACATGTAGATACTTACACATGTACACACACACACACACACACACACACACACACACACACACACACATTAACACAGGAAAGAAAAAGAATATAACCAGGAAAACTCATGCCCATCTAAATCCAGCACTTGAAAGATAGAGGCAGGAGGATTCCCAAGTTTCAATCCAGGCTAGGCTGCACAGGAAGGGTGTTGCAAACAAAACCATATAACACAACACCCTCAAAAAACAAACCCTAGAGAATCCCCAAACTGAATAAGGGCAGTCCTTGCACTCACATGGAACACCTCTGTTCACACCAACTTTAGAAGCAATTCAGAATGCCCTTGCCATGATTTTCCCAAGCGCCTAGGATCCCATGAGTACAGAGGATGGTGCCCTGCATGGAAGCATGTCCTTGGCTGTTGAGTCAACTACCAGCCATGCAACACCCGGTGCCAGCGAGCCTTTGTGTCAGGCACACCCATCACACCGGCTGAATTTCATGGGATGGCATAGGACTCAGTGAGACCTAGTTCTCCCATGAACGTCAAAGCCCTGTGTGGAACAATTTATCTATCCCACATATCATCTATAGCTCGTTTCCATGGGGATAATGATGAAGGGTGTATCTGAGGGACCCTGGGTGATCAGTAATTCCACAGCAAGCACTACTGGTCTTTAGATAATTGATGTCCATATCTCAGCTATATACCTGGACCTGAAGCAGAAAAACAACTGAAGGATTTGAAAGAGCCTTATCGTTTTAAAGATACAGATGTTTTAACATCTTTGAAATCTGAAGGCCTCATACATTGCTGCACATATTTCTCCTTATGAATCTTTGAAGCTGCTTACAGGAAACAAACAAACTTGTTAAAGCCTTCCCAAGCATATATAGTCATAATGAAGCAAATTAGTTCTGAAATGGCCTCACTAAATCACTTTCGACCATGGTACTCCAATCACAAGTCAGTTTTGTGCCTTCTCTGACGGCATCCTGACTTTCACAAATCAGTTATCTCCGTGCTGTAAACAACACTCAAAAAACCTGAATTAATTCACGTTACTCAAAGTAATGGGTTAGGCTGGAGAATACTTTTCTCCTGTGATATTAGCCCGACACACATGGCATTTTGGTTTGCTTTGAGGCCCAAGCTGGCCTTGAACTCACGACCTTCTTGTCTCAGTCTCCCAGTTCTGAGGAGATGGACAGTCACCAGTATACCTGGATTCCCTGACACTATTGCTTTTATTAGGGCACTTTTCATACTCTGAAAAGTTGATCATGTAAGTAACATTCTTTCCCACAAATTACACACTTCTTAATGGCAAGGATGGTAAGTTATTTCAAAAATGGTGTTCTGGGCCTGGTGTGGTGTCTTGTAATCACCATACTCAAGGGGCTAAGGCAGTTCCAGGATATGGACTGCAGAGAGAGAGAGAGAGAGAGAGAGAGAGAGAGAGAGAGAGAGAGAGAGAGAGAGAGAGAGAGAGAGAGATCGTGTCTGAAAAACACAAAGCAAAATGAAACCAAACTAATGCATTTTAGCCCTAGGGTCTAGGATTGTAGCTCAGTGGTAGAGCAAACATCACACCTTGGGTTCATTTTCCAGTGCCCCCCCCCCATCTGTGTGCTCCTCGCTTGTGTATTTCATCCGATTGGCACTGGATGGCTGAAGAAAGGCATGCAGGCCACTTTTTGGGCCAACCCACAGTGGGTAGGCAAGTTATAGCCCCATGATATCTGGCACTTCGGAGAGCTATTTATCATGGCCCTAAAGCACCATCATTTTCTCTAGTCCCTACCCTGTCTATTTTTGGCTACTGTGTCCCCTTTCCTCTGTCATCCTTCCTAAATATGCCTTTGGCTGCCTGCACAAGAGAACAGTCACTTAACTATGGCACCTCCAAGGATGGCAGGTGCCTTTCCCTGGGGCTCAAGCTTTCCTTGTCCACAATTCTGTGGTGAACTTGACCTTTGACCCAGAAGCACTAGGGAGGAGATGCGTTCTTGATGTCTGCTCTCTGTGGTGCATACTCCATTTTAAAGCATCCTGTTTGTCAGTTAGCAATAAGTAAGAGGGACATAGACATTAACGTGGGAAAGAGGGTGTAAGTTTTGCCAAGTCAGAGAAAAGTCACAGGAGTTTGGAGAGAAAATAAATAATAGGAAAATCAGGAGGTTGAGACTGTATTCACTTGTCAGATCATTATTAATGTAAATTATTTCCTCCAAAATTGTATTTTTTTTGTCTAACATCTTCAAGAGCAGATGAATGAAACATGTAGTTTCCTCTAAAATATCTTGTTTCCCACATAGATTTTACTTTATGAACCCTGAATTATAACCATTTAAAAAACACGAATATGAGTCAGGCAGTGGTGGCACACGCCTTTAATCCCAACACTCGGGAGGCAGAGCAGGTGGATCTCTGTGAGTTCGAGGGCAGCCTGGTCTACAAGAGCTAGTTCCAGGACAGGCTCCAAAGCTAGAGAGAAACAATGACAAAAACAACAATAAAAAAAAATCATGAATATGAAACGGCACGTTTGCATTGGCCCATGTGATTCAGCAGACCCTTTTGCCTTGAGCCCTGGACCTCTGCAACACTGTCCTTTGGTGTGTGGCAGTCACCAATAGTACCACCTATGTGTTCTGTCTGAGACAGTGTGGCAACTCAGATGCAGAACCCTCCATCTTTAGACCGTGGTCCATCTGCCTCTGGACTAGAAGCACGTGTTTCTAAGGAGCATCTGCTGGCTTTCAGTCTTTGTTTCTTAAGACCTGATGCACTGACTGACATCAATATTGCCTGCCCTATTGCATTTATTTAAATATTCTTGACCAATAAAAAACATCGGGAGTCAGATATGGGGTAAGAACCTGAATAATCAGAGACGTGGCAGAAAAGCAACCAGTGACCTCCTATCTCTTCTATTTCTCCATCCAAAAGGACTGAGATCCTCTCTTAGCGCCCCCCCCACTACTTCCTATCTTTCTATCTGTCTTCAGTCCTCCAAAACCTCTATGGTTAATTTTGGTCAGCTAGTAGCTAGCTCCACCCTCTGATTCAAAGCAAACTTTATATTCAGAATGCGATCAAAATATCACACAACAATCCCCTTTCTTCTCTTCTTTTCTCCCATTGTTAACATAGAATTCTATATGTGTAACAGTAGCTTAATAAACACAAACTGAAAGCCAACCCCAGTTTGGACCTCTTCTTGCTGTAGTTCCTCCCTTGGGATAGCTATTGGCATTTGTTTGTTTTGGTCACAGGCTAGGTGCAGAAATGTCACGAGGCCATCTAGGATAGAAGTGCAGTATACATTGTGGGTATGAGTGTCGCATATATTGTGGGTAACAAACTGAACTTCCTCACTGATGATTCTAGTCGTGTTAGGTTGACAAACAAACACCCAGTACAGGATCTGAAGCAGGGAGGGTGTGGTGGTTTGAATGAGAATGGCCCCCATAGGATCATATGTTTGAGTGCTTAACTGGTCCCTAGTTAGAGGAATGGTTTGAAAAGGATTAGGAGGTGTCCTTGTAGGAGGAGGTGTGTCATTGGGGTCAGGCTCTGAGGTTTCAAAACCCTCACACTAGGCTCTCTCTCTCTCTCTCTCTCTCTCTCTCTCTCTCTCTCTCTCTCTGCCTACAACTTTCAGATCGAATTGTGAGTTGTCAGTTACTTCCTAGCACAATGCTTGACTGCATGCTTTCTGCCTTGGTGATCATGGACTAACTTTCTAAAACTGTGAGCAAGCCCCCAATTTAAATGCTTTCTTTTATATGAGTTACCTCGGTCATGGTGTTTCTTCACAGCAATAGAATAGTAACTAAGACAGAAGAAACTTGCTTCATAGATACTGTCCAATAATAAATTTTTAAGCCACTAAGTTTGGGGGTGTTTGTTATCCAGCAACTGGTAACTAATACAAACCATAAACTCATATTCTAGATCTTGGCACACATTTTGTGCCAACTTTCAGTACATAGAAGGAAGGATGTTATCATGGGCATACGTGAAGCTGACCAGTGTCTGAAGCTCTTTCCTGATACTGAAGACCCTCTAAAGGGTCCTTTTCCCACCAGGGCAGTCTGTTTTTGACTACTCCACGTCAGGCCATAGTCAGAAAGCGAGACGTCAGATACTCAATGAGTACTCTCTGGAGGATGGACTGTGAGGACTACAGCCACTGCTGGGCTATCCTGAGCTGATACTATCCCTATTAAGCTAGCATACCTATGACACTTGGATTAAGCTGTCTGTCTCTCTATTGGCAGTTACTGGCATGGGCAGGAGATGTGTGCTCGCCTGCTTTGAAATGTGTGAGTGGTGTGGAGATGAGAAGGATCAGAAATCAGAGAGCAGAGAGTGCTCTTATTTGGGGGTGACTTCTGTGTCTGTTCAGGGCCTGGGCCTAATCTTCTTGACCTTTGTCCCTCTGGTTATCCAGATTTCTAATCAATTCTGAGAGTCATCCAATTTGTTTCCATTAGGTTCCTGGTCTGCTTAGGATAACCAGATCTGGCTCTTGCCGTTTGTTCCTGAGAAATTCAGTAGACATGGATGAACAGAAATATTGTGGTAATATATGATAAGGATGGAATAATCTAGGCCCAAGAAGAGTGATCAAGTTCGTGGCTAATGGATTTTTACCAGTTGTCTATTACAATTATAATATTTTGTAATAATTTATTTTTAATTATACATTTTAATTGTCTGTCATTGAAACATTTTATGATGTTCTTTCATGTCTTTTGGTAACGATTTGGACAGTGCTATAATTATTGGATAGCCTCTTTTCATTTAGCACATCATAGTCATTTTTCTGTGTCGGTAAAACCATGTTTTAAAAAGGCCATAAAATCTTTGTTTAAGCCTCTGCCTGTGGAAGCAGCCTCCAGGGAGTGTCTGAAATTGGGCCTGAGATCCACCGACTAGTATGAAAGGGGTGGGGAGTGGTGCCTTTATCTAAGTGCTTGGCTCTCTTTTAGCAATTCCACAGCCAGAAAGGGAGGCCTTTCAATAAGAATAGTGCAGCTACACAGTATGTGCTCCTGTAACCATAATCCCATTAAGTGGCACCCAGATAATTTCTTCAGCTAGTCTGCTCACGTTGGGCATTTTTGTTCTATACGTTCACCTCCCATTAATATTTTCACACTTGGCCTTTGTTGCTTGGCTTCTATATTTATTATCTGCTTACTTATTTAGGGTGTATGTGTGTGTGCTCCCAATCATATAGAGAGGACAGACGTCAGCTTCAGGTCCTTTTCCTCAGGAATTGTCCACCTTAGTTTTGAAACAGGACCCCTTATTGTCCTGGAACTCGTGTTTTAGGCTAGATTTGCAGGTCATCGAGTCCCAAGGACCCTCTTGTCTCTGCCTCTCCCCTGTGATTACAAGTGGGGGCCACCACATCCCACTTTTTTTTAATGTAGGTGTTGGGGCTTGAACTCAGGTCTTTGTGCTTGTACAGCAAGCACTCTACCGACTGGGCCATCCTCTTAGCCTGGTTAGTTTTGTGTGTTACTTTTGTGCCCATAAATATCCACTGAACTGGCATCCCCGATGCTTTCTTGCTCTGCTGCTGTGAGAAGGTGGCATTTGACAGCAGCCTCTCACATTTGCCTGATTTTTGAGGCTGCCTGCAGGACACCAGTCCCTCCAAGAAAAAGCTTTCAACAAGGTTTTAGAGAGTTTTATTCCCTTAGCAATGCCTAGGCTATGTAAAAAGTTCTGACAAAAAAAAAAGATTAGTACCTTTCATGAGTAAAATCTTGATGACTCTTTTAAGAAAATTTGATGAGGCTCGGAGCCCATATGTTCTAACTTGGCTACCAACATGTAGAAGAACATGGCTTCCCTTGAACTCATTGCTATTTTATATAAATGAAAGTTTCAGTGTGCTTTACATGCAACGGTCTCATGTAAGTGTGCTGTGACTTGAATTCAGACCATAGCTTAGAGTTACGTGCTATTTTTTTTTAAATAAAAAACAATGGAGTGTCTAGTGTGGGTAACTTAAGATGGAAATCAGGCAGAATGACAGCAAGTTCTGGCCAGGCGCTATGGCAGTCTTCAATTAAATCACCATTGGCCCATGCTCTTCAAAAACAAAATAACTAGTTCTCCATTCAGCCCAACACTCCGTGCTTATATGGCCCAATGATTACCATCATCTCGGGAAGCAAACAGGATCCGTATCATGTAGCTGACATGATTTTGTGTGAAATCTGATTTTGGCCGCCTAAGGAAAGGGTAAGCTAAACAAAGGGAAGTGGTGAACGCAGAATAGTAACGCTATGCGGGGTCAGAGAGCGACACTTGGCAAATTGTGCCAAATGAGTTGACCAAGCACTCTCTACTGAGAATTGCGAAGTAGGAAGTCCCTTAAAAACAAAGCCCCAAACCCAACTCTGCTGACCCCAGTAAATAATGTTAAAACATGGGCATAATCTCTACTATCTAACAAAGAGGCCTAGGATGAGAATGAATAATCCTAGAAAATGTTTTGACGTCTCCAGGAGCCCTTCGTAAACGCACACGCAGTTCGCGTCCCTGCCCTTTGACGATCCGCTGGTCTTGACTGGTGTTCCTAACGTGCCTTTCCCTCCATCAAGTTCGCTCGGACTCCTCATAAACTAACCAATTAATTAATTAGTTAGAGAGTCACTATTTGAAGCGAGAGACTTCGCCTTCAGAAATGGTTTCTAGGGGCCCTTTTATTGACCCGCTAGCGTTCAGGCGTTAGGAACCCGGGGCTCAGCTCCCGGCGGCCCAGCGGAGCTCGATTGCTCTCGCCTGGGAGCGACGCGGGCTCCCCGCGGCTGAGGGGAGGGACGACAACACGACAAGATGTGCGGGCCGCCGACCCGCGGGGCGAGGGTCCTGCGGCCACCGGAGCCCCGTGCCCGCGCCTGCCAGCCCTAGGCCGCCGAGGAAGCCGTCCGCGCGCGCACCCGGCCCGCCCCTCGCGCTGCGGCCCGCCCCTTCGCCTGGCGCCGCCCGCGCGCAGCGTCTCGCGCCGCTCGCCCGCCCGCCCGCCGGGAAACAGCCGCGAGAGCAGCGGCCGTCGCGGCCGCCCGCACCCTTCGCAGCCTCCCCGCTTCACCGCGTCACCCCGGGCCGCGCGCCCACTCTCCCGCCAGCTCGTCCGCGTCCCTCGCCGTCTCATCCCGTCGCCCTCGGGCCACGCGCCCGTCAGCTCCGGGTTAACGCTCCGTCGCTCTCGCCTGCCTGCCCGCCCGCCCGCCCGCGGCCGGTCGCCTCAACCGCCGCGCTCCGCCGGGCCGCGCGGCCCGCCGCCTGCTTCCGGGGCGGGCGGACACTGGGCGCCTGGTGCCGGCGGCAGCAGCCACAGCGCCCCCGGGAAGCAGCAGGAAGAAGCAGGGACGAGTGGAGCCGCCGCAGACTGAGTCGCGGCCGGAATGTCCGGGCAGCCTCCGCCGCCACCGCCGCAACAGCAGCCGCCGCCGCCGCCGCCCGTCGCCGGGGCCCCGGGCTCTGGAGTCGCCCTACCCGCGCCCGCGGCCGCCAGCGCCGGCTCCTCTCCGGCCGGCTCGCCCGGCGGAGGTTTGGGGGCCGCGGCGGCCGCCCTGCTGCTCCATCCGCCGCCGCCGCCGCCCCCGGCCACCGCCGCGCCGCCGCCCCCCGCCTCGGCGGCCGCCCCCGCCAGCGCACCCCCCGGCCTGGCTGCGGGCCCCGGCTCGGCCTCAGGCATCCCGGTCCCGGGCCTGGCGGCGGGCAGCAGCGCCGCGGCCCCCTTCCCGCACGGCGACTCGGCCCTCAACGAGCAGGAGAAGGAACTGCAGCGGCGGCTGAAACGCCTCTATCCGGCCGTGGACGAGCAGGAGACGCCGTTGCCCCGGTCCTGGAGCCCGAAGGACAAGTTCAGCTATATCGGCCTCTCGCAGAACAACCTGCGGGTGCACTACAAAGGTACGGGGCGCGGGGTCCCGCGGAGAGATCCGACGGTGCGGGGCGAGGCTCTGGGCGAGGGAAGGTGAGAGTGGGTCCCCCAGGTGGGGAGGAGGTGGGATTCCTAGGCCGGGAGCTGGACGCTTGGAGGGGAATCCGGGATGACGGGACACCTCGTACCTTCCGATTTCCCCGAGATAAATCTACCGGCCGGAGTTGGGTTACATTGTTCTCCAGGTGGAGGGTCAGGCGGTCTCCTCTTACGCAGCGGGGGTGAGAGGCACGATTCCGAGGTACAGTTTCTAATTAAGGGAGCGCAGAGATACACAGGAAGGGGGAGGGAGGCGTGATCTGTGGCGGATTTGTCCCAAATTAGGCCAGAGATTGTCTAGGGGGACAAAAGGACAAGGGGCCCAAGTTGGCCATCATTGCACCTTATTGAAAGCAACCGGGAGGGTGAGAGGGAAACCTTAGGATTCGCTGTTTTCTTTGGGGAGCAGAAACCCGCCCCTCCGGGTGGGAAATGCCCTGTGTTTCCGGGTTGATGTTACATGAAGTTTTGTTGAAAACAAGGGTTTTCAAACATGTTATTTAGCATTCTGAAGAAAATTGGCTCCCATTTTGCACCTGCAGTTAGCAACCTAAGCACCTTCGGCTACTGCTCCCTCCCATCCCCACTTTTCCTTGGTTAAAACAAAGCTTCAAGCAAATTGGTTGTATAGGAAATTGTAAATGGCAGTAGGGGTTTTTTGAATTGTAGCTCAGATTGATGGCATGCGTCTAGTTTACTTGCGTGAAAGGGGTAAAAATAAATGCAGTGGTGTCAGTTTGGAAGCACATTCTGTGTTTCAGGCCCTAAACCTAAAAGCAGGAGCTTTTACATTCCGAGCAGGTTCTTTTTGATTGGCTCTGAAGGAAGGGTCTTCGGATCTTAGTGACAAGCATGTAAAAGGATATAAACAACCTTGCGATAAGATTCGGGAAGCATTCAGAACTGGGGTTTGATAAGAATCTTAATAAATCTGCTACTATTTAATTGGCGAGGAGTATGGCAGCAGAAATCTGCTGAATGATTTGGCTGTAAAGACTACACAAAGATAGGCCTTGTTGAACATTCCTTTTTATTCTTGCCATAGGTCCAAAAAAGTGCTTACTATTTCGAACGTTATGTTCCTTGATCTAAGTGGCTGAAAATTTCAAAATACTGAAGGTTTTTTTTTTCCCTTTTAGTTAGGACATTTTGTTGATTTCTTCCTGGATTATTACTTAATTTTGTTTTTAAATTTGTGTGAACAGTGAGTGCTATGTTACGAAGTGTTTATTTCTGTTTTGGCTGCCAGAATGCTTTTGTTAGATTTGACAAAACTTTATCATTTTAAATTTGTGGTTTATGGTCAATAAAAAGCTTTTAAAAGCAGAGACTGTATGTAGGGGAGATTAGTGAACAAAGAATCATAGGTTTCCTGAGTCCTGGCAGGCACTGGCAATATTAGGTATGTTAAAAGAGAGCCTCAGTTTCTTCTGAGTGTTGTGGGAGTTGGGCTACATAGTCCCTAAGGAAATTTCCATGGTAGCTTAAGACTCACGATTATGGCTTTATTTAACATTATAACATGCCTTGATTAGTTGTATTTATTTCTTTCATGTAAAATTAATCATCTGGGCCAGAGACAAGTGTGTGTTTATGTGGTTGGGGTTTGACTATTATGGTACTGTTGTCGTAATTATTTTTTCCTGTTGGCCTTTTTATTACTTTCTGTTGTGTAACATGGAGATTCACTTTCTGGAAACATCTCTGTTTTATAAACATAAACCATTCATTCTGGAAGAGCAGATTTGTTGTTGTCATATTTTCTCCCTGTTTTTATCTCCTCTTTGTTTCTCATTTCCCCATGTTACAAAGACAGTGTCTCTTTTCTAAACCTTCAGCTAGTCTATTATTTTAAAGTCTGTATGTTTTCTTTTGTTACTATTTTTCCTGTGTGTCTTTTGAGAGGAAACCAAGTATTCTGGGCAACTTTGACTTAGTAGCAAAAAGGAAGTGTTGTAGGTAGTGAATAATAAAACTTAAAAGTCACATAAGTATAGATGTGTTATGTAATGTATCCTTGTACTGCTTTGATTTTTTTAAAATACAAAATTGTTATTCTATTGGCATTTTTTTCTGTATTACAGAATTTTAAAAGATTAATCATACTTGTTTTCCAAGAATGATGATCTTGATTTCTTTTTCTCTGAACAAATGTTTTCTAAGTCGGAATTGCTGATTATGGAAATAGTTTCTTTAGTGACCTAAAGATCCCATGTCAATAATGACTGATATCTAGATAAAATGAATTGAGTTGCAGAAGAGTCCCCGTGTGTGTAGAATAGTGTATGTTTTTTCTTCGTGTGTGGGGTGGGGGTGGGGGTGGGGGTGGGGGGTGGGGTGCTCGGGTGCTCCATGGTGCACGTGTGGATCTCACAGGACAAGTTTTAGGAGTAGGTTCTCTATTTCCACCATGTGGGTTTTAGGTTCCTGTCAATCAGACTTGTTGGCAGGAGTCTTTACCCACTGAGCCACCTTGCTGGCTTTATATGAAATTTTTTGAGGCTTTTTACTTAACAATCACACATTTGTTATCGAGATGATCCTCTTATTTCAAAAATTGTTGATATTGACTGATTTTTAAGGTGACAGGTTTAGATGTAATTATAACTTTATTTTTAATAATTATTAAAGAAACATTTAATGAAAATTGGGTTCAGATAGCATGTGCGCTATCTCTATCAGGATGCTTTACAGAGACAAGTAGATCTGGAAAGTGGGAGCACCTGAAGGTTAGATTTTTTTCAGTCACAAGTCAGGATTAAAAATTAATTTTCTGGGGCTGAAGAGATGGCTCAGCTGTTAAGAGCACTTGTTGAGCTTGCAGTGGACTTGGATTCAATTCCTAGCACCCACATGGTGGCTCATAACCATCCATAAGTAACTACAGTTCCAAGGAATCTGATGCCCTCTTCTTACCTTTTTGGGCATCAGGAACACATACATGCATGCCGGCAAAACACTTTTACATATAAAGTAAAATAAATTTTTAAAAATTTAAAGAAAATTTAAAAGTTTTTGCTGACTCCAAATTTTGTGATCTTTGTTTTATTCTTATGACTTCATTCCATTTGTGTGAGCATAATTTCACATTTCTAAGACAGCTGTGCTCAAAGGCACTTCCCTCTGGAGGGAAAGGTAGCGGAAATGCAATCATGCTTCAGAAAAGTTGGGACTCCTTGATACTCCTAATTTAAAATGCTTCATACAGACGCCAGAGAACTGAAACTTGAATTTGAGGAAGTGATGGAATAGTGAATTGTACCTTTTAATTGAAGCAGCTTTCAAATCTCTAGATACTGTTTTTATGTGTGTAGGGTGTGGGGGTAGGGAGGTATGTATGCCTGAATGCATTTCCCTTGGTGTCCAGAATAGGGCATTGGATCCCCTGGAGTTGGAGTGAGTTACTGGTAGTTGTGAGCCACCTGGTGTGGGTGCTAGGAACCAAACTTGGGTCCTAGGAAAGCATGAGATTCTCTTGAATTGCTGAACCAAGTCCCTGAAGTTATTAATTTTTATATAATTGCTTATAATTTTTGTATTTTTATTTTTTTATTTATGTGTGTGCATGCAGGCTTGTGTGTGATTGTGTGTTGTGGGCATGTACTTGTGAAGGTCTGAGGACAACTTCCAAAGTTTGTTCTCTTTCTATTTTGTGGGAGCTGAGGGATTGAATTTAGATTGTGAGCAGCACTCCTGTTCACTGAGCCGTCTTGCTGACTTGTTTTCCTTAAATCTGAACAAATATTTTAACAAATGTTTGCTTAAAAGGACAAGGGCCTATTAAGGATTATAGGGGTGCTGAGAAGATGGTAAAGTGCTTGCTATATAAGCATGAGAACCAGAGTTCAGATACCTACCGCTCCTGAGAAAGCGGGGCCTATCATTGTATTTCTGAAACTCCTGGGGTGTGTGTAGGGGGAATATGGACACAGGTGTATCTTGGGGACTTATTAATCAGAGAACAGTCAGTTCCAGGATCAGTGGGAGATCATAAAATAAGAGTAAAAAGTGATTAAGGAAGGTAACTGTCATTCTCACAGGGCGATTTAAGAGATCTTTAAATCAAAGAATTTTACTGGGCATGGTGGTAAACTCTTATAATCTCAGAATATGTGAGAGATAGAGGTAGGAGTTCTAGGCCAACCCAACCTTCATAGCAAGATATTGTATTAAAACAAAATATCAAAGAATTAAAAACGAACTGAGTTTTCCCTGGGAATCTCTTTGCTAAGGTTTTGATAAATTGGCTGTGGTTGAATTTAATAATTATACTCAGAAAAAACTAGATAGCAGTAATGATAATTGAGCAGTTGCCATGGGGCAGAAAATTGTGGTTTGTGTGCATACCTTGTTTACTCATTCATTCTTTCATTTAAGCTTTCATTTCATTTCTACATGTTTACTTGGCACTGGTTTCTGGGCTTAAAGATGACTAAAATACTGTCTTTGACCTCACAGAAAGAACATAAAATGGAGTAGTAAGGAAATGTTAGAGGATACTGTGGAAGACAGGAGCATCTAACTTAGACTGACCCTGGGAAGGGGTGCAGTGATTCTCAACCTTCCTAATGCTGTGACCCTTCAATATAAGTCTTCATGTTGTGTGTGTGGGGGTCCATCAAGCATAAACTTATTTCATTGCTACTTCATAACTGTAACTGTGCTACTGTTAAGAATCATAATGTAAAAATCTGATACGCAGGATCTCTGACAAGAGACCTCTGTGAAAGGGTCATTCGAACCTCTGAGGTTGAAAAACCACTGAATTCGAGATTCAGTCATGAGTAGTTTCTTCGAGAAGTTAAGCTCAGTGGTAAAACTTAAAAGATGAGAGCAAAGGCTTAGAGACCTTATTCTGTGGGCGCTGGAGAATCGTCAGGTTTTAAACAGAAAGTGCCTGGGTCACATTGTTATTTTGTCAGACCTCACAGCTGATTGAAATATAGATCCAAATGTATAAGACAAAAAATTCAGTTTCTTTAGGAAACTGTTGCTTTAATGTCTTGATCAGTGGAAGGGGCAGAGAAGACATATATATATATATATATATATATATATATATATATATATATATATATATACACACACACACACACATGTATATAATGAGAGTTTAAAGGTAATAGAGATAGGAGGAATAATGGAGAAATCAAGGATAATGGAGAAAACCAAGGCCTAAGTCCTTGCTCTCATTTTTTTCTAGCTCTGTTGAGATCTTAAAGTAAACCTTGAGTTAAATAGATTGGAAGATGTTAGTGCTATCTCACAATATCTTTGGGGTAGGTGAAAATTTGTTTGTTTCTGAAACAGGAGCTTCCTATGTAGACCAGGCTGGCCTGGAACTCACAGAGATCCACCTGCCTCTCATCCTTCTGAATACTGGGATTAAAGGTGTATGCCACCATACTAGGTTCCAGAAGTGGGAACTTGAATCTGAGATCTTAATGGAAACCAGGAGATGCTGAAAAGGGGAAAAAGCCCTAAAGAGGAGCAGACTCAAGGGTCTTTTTAGTGATCTCAGCAGTGGAAATCCACTGTAGTTGAGACCCAACTACAGCTGCAGATTTTGGATCTCCCCCATGGCCGGTTTATCTTTCCTTCCCCATTTGAAGTCCTGGGGCCCTATGGTGTCTGCTGAGCTAATTCTTAGTTTATTGGATAGAGCTTTTCACAGGCTATTGCTACATGAGCTGGTAGTCTTCAGATGGGGTGCTGGTTAGTTACCAGATGAGAAAGATTAGTTACCTTTCTCATTACTGTGACAAAATAACTGGCAGAAGTCCCATGGGGTAGGATTGACTTATTCTGTCCACTCTTGAGAGGGGAGGCAGTCCTCTACAGTGGGGAAGGCCAAGTGTGGAGGGCTATTGCTTACATCACTATGGATCGGGAAGTAGACTGCAGTTAGACTGAAGGAGAGCTGGGATGGCCTCTGTTCTGCCCCCAGCCACTCACTTTTTCCAGCTCAGTGGATGCCACCTCTTAAAGGTTCCACAGCTTTCCCAGATTGCTATAACAGTTGGGAGCCAATTTCAAACATATGTGCCTGTGAGGGACAGTGCCACTCAAACCCCTCACAGCTGTGTTGAGTTAGTTTGGATTGAGAGTAATTACAAAATGCAAGCTGAAGTAGCAACAGCATAGTCTGGGTCCTGTCTTCAAGGAAGGGTGCGTAAGTCACCTGAAGCTTGGGAAGAGAGAGGGCTCTCTGTTAGGACTATTTAAGGGCTCATCTTGAGGTGGTAGTTGAAACTGAAAGTGTTGGAGTGTATGGAGTGAGAAAACCATGGCAGAGGCAGAACATGTACTGCATCCATCATTAAAAGGCAGGTGGGGGCCCAGGGAGAAACCATTCATTTCCAGGAACCTGAGTGGAAGGAGAGTACTGTCACAGGACCTGAGCAGGGGGAATGAGAAAGGTGGAAAAGGCCCTAGTGTGTGTATAGTGTAGTGTGTATGGAATAGGCCTGGACCATTTATTACTGAATTTGGAATAAGATCATTGTAGCCTTTGAGAGAGCGTTTTGGGTTTCATGATAAGAACAAAACCCAGGTGGCAGGGATTGAAACAATATGTGTGGAAGGGTCCAAGTAGAGAGGATATGACACAGAGAGCACACTTGAGAAAATTAAGGGGAAAAAGATCTGGTTGTTTTTTTTTGTTTGTTTTTTATTATTATTGTTTTGTTTTTTAAACCCTGTAGCTTTGGAGTCTGTCCTGGAACTTGCTCTTGTAGATCAGGCTGGCCTCAAACTCACAGAGATCTGCCTGCCTCTGCCTCCTGAGTGCTGTCTGTTTTTAATGACTGGTAGTTGGTTACATTTTAGCTGAGGGCTAGATTCTGATATCAGGATAGATGAAAATCCCACATAATCAAGACTTCTTAAAATCTGAAAGATCTGTTCGGAACAGTTGTATCGTTTCCAAGTCAGTCTTCATTTAGTTTGTGGGTAAAGCTGAAGCATGAGACTATGATATTAATTCAAGGTTTGGTGTCTCAATAATTATAAAAATTTAATAAATAAAATTGATAGCAGCAAGGCCTTTTCTATTACTTTGAAATAAAAAAATTATTCACTACCAGCCTTGATACAATACTGACAATGGTTTTTAACACAGAGGTACAGAACTTTGTGAGAAAAGTGTATACATTTTAGGGATATTGTGCTCTTAAAGGTTGAGGTGAAATTAAAAAGAAAATGGCTGAAGGTATTTAGCTTGCAGACTGATGGGGTCAAAGCTGGGAGGAGCGTGCAAAGCACAGGTGGGTGACTGGTCCTAGAGAGGAGAAAACCTTCTGTTCCTCCAGTAGTAGTGGCATTCTTAAATTGGTGTGGACTTTGGAATAGCAGAAGGAGAGCTGACTATTACCACATCTAATGACCTCCCATTTTCTTCACAAAATAGGCTCCCTGAACTTACTCTGCCGTGAATGAAGAAGATGTAGATGAGCCTTTTTGAATAATTGGAACAGGTTGAATGGAGGGAGATTTCTGAACATGTCGTTAGTAGCCCTGGAAAAGGCCAGGTGGTATTCTGCGTTTGCAGTAGTGTTTGTTTGCCACCTGTTAGACGTCTCAGCAGAGGCTGACTGCTCGGGTGAACAGGGAAGGTGGACTGTGAGACCCATAAAAGGCCATGGCTGTAGCTTTCCTGGTTGGTGTGGTGGAAGGATAGTCTTAGGAAGAAAATCCAGGGTTTTTGAAGCCTTTGAAGAGATTCCCATGTAAGCTTGTCTTGGAAGAAGAGGAAGGAAAGGAAAGAAAAACCCCAAGGAAAGATTCAGAGAATTAGATAAAGTTTAGAAGTGAGGTCTTCAGAAAGTGTTGTATAAGAAGACAATAGGCTTTTCTGCTTCAGTGCCACAAATACATTGCTGAGAAAACCCTATTTTCCACTCAACTGTGCTTAAAAATAACAGGATCCCGGGAGTTTGGGGCTGGCATAGTCACTTAAGAGTGTGAGCTTTGGGGCTGGAGAGATGGCTCAGCGGTTAAGGGCATTGCCTGCTCTTCCAAAGGTCCTGAGTTCAATTCCCAGCAACCACATGGTGGCTCACAACCATCTGTAATGAGGTCTGGTGCCCTCTTCCAACCTGAAGGCATACATGTAGACATAATATTGTATATATAATAAATTAAAAAAAAAAGAGTGTGAGCTTTGGTAAGAGCCAGCAGAGTGCAGAGCAGCGGCTGTCACACTCAGTGATCTACAATCCTGGTTCAGTCCCTACAACATTTGTGCCATTGTAGCATGGGACAGACTCTGCAGGCTTAGATCCTGGGTCTTGGACTTCATTCTTCAAGGTGTAAGTGCTTGACACCTGGTTAATTGAAATGAAAAGCCTCTTAAAAAAAAAAAGCCTGCCGGTGTTCCGGTTGTTGGTGAGGATGCCTAATAACAGAAACCCAAGTTATTGTTAGTGTGTTGCGGGAGGTCCTTCCGCTCCTCCAGCTTATAGTCGCTGAGATACCAGCCCATTGGGGCATGGTCTCTCTCCCTTTAAAAAAGCGGCCACTTCCCTTCTCGCTCTCTTCGCTTCCTGCTCCGTTTCCAGAGACTAGACCCCTTCCTGATTGCACAGAGGGCTGTTGTCTGGGACGGTTATCTGTAAGTTTTTTCCCCTTTAAATAAATACCACCCTATTAATCATAATTTCAAACTGGTGTGGCATTGTTTGTGACTTACGCCTTCACCTGGCGCCTAACATGGGACTCGAACCCACGACCCTGAGATTAAGAGTCTCAAGCCCCGCGTTGGGCGCCAGGTGAAGGCGTAAGTCACAAACAATGCCACACCAGTTTGGAATTCTGATTAATAGGGTGGTATTTATTTAAAGGGGAAAAAACTTACAGATAACCGTCCCAGACAACAGCCCTCTGCGAAATCAGGAAGGAGTCTAGTCGCCTGAAACGGAGCAGGAAGCCAAGAGAGCGAGAAGGGAAGTGGCCGCTTTTTTAAAGGGAGAGAGACCACTCCCCAATGGGCTGGTATCTCAGTGGCTATAGGCTGGAGGAGCGGAAGGACCTCCCGCAACATTAGTGGGCAAATGCAAAATGATACAGCCACTTTGGAAATGGTTTGGCAGTTTCTGACAGAACCAAATAAATTTTTACCATATCAACTCATCTGAAACTTTAAACTTGCATGTGAACTAATTCTCTCCCTCCAAATTGAACATGATAGGCAAGACTACACTGAGCTCACCCCTTGCCCTGCCTTTAAATATTTGCAGCAAATTTATTCATGGTCTTTAAAACTGATAGCAACCAAAATATCTTAAAGTAATGGTGACAGGATCAAGACACGTAAGAAGTTTGTCATGGGATGTTATCAGTCACTAATGAAATGAGCTGTTAGTCCATATAGACATGCATGAGTTTGATTTACATATTCCTAAGAGAAAGCAACCTGTTTTAAAGGTCTAAGTAGGCCGGGCAGTGGTGGTGCATGCCTTTAATTCCAGCACTCAGGGAGGCAGAGGCAGGTGGATCCCTGTGAGTTTGAGGACAGCCAGAGGTACACAGAGAGACCCTGTCTCGAAAAAAACAAAAACAAAAAACAAGTGAACAAAAAAAATATAAGGTCTAAGTAGAAAGGGCAAAACTGTAGAGACAGTTAAAAAAGACTGATTGTCCAAGGAATGAGGTCAAATAGATAAAGCATGGAGGGTATTTTTAGGACAATGAAAATACCTTGTGTGTTACTATATAGTTGTGGATACATGGTCTTAGGCAAACCATAGAACTTTGTAATACCAAAAACTAGTGAACTCAAGTTAAAAACTCATTTAGGAGACAGCTAAAATCCCAGTGTAGAATGTAGAATGTGATTCATTTTTTTTTTAAAGTAGAATCTCAGTTCATGCTGGTGAGTAGTTGTTGATTTGCAAGCCTCCTCCTTCAGAACTCTGTAGCTGGGTGACAGGCCAGCACCACTGGGCCCAGTAGTCTGGGTCCTGTCCACCCTCTCTCATTTTCCTCTCCCTCCCTTCTTCTTTTCACTCACCTCTCTGCTGTTCTTTTTGATAGGGGAATGATTCTCAACCCATGGGGTTATGACCTCTGGGGTCAAACAACCCTTTCGGGGTCACATATCAGATGTCTTGCATATCAGATATTTGCATTGTGATTCTTAACAGTAGCATAATTGCAGTTATGAAGTAACAATGAAAATTAATTTTATGCTTGGGCGTTACCACAGCATGAGAAACTGTGTTAAAAAAGGGTTACAACATTAGAAAGGTGGAGAACCACTGTGACAGGATCTCACATAGTAGCCCAGGCTGGCCTTGAGCTCACTTTGTGTAGCTGAAAACAACTTTGAACTCGTGATTTTCTTTATCTTCCAAGTGCTGGGATTATAGATGTTTACCACCACACCCACCTTGATAAAATAATCTTAACTGGGTACCACGCGTTTGAAATAACCTCAGGGAAGAGGGGAAAGTGTTGACCTCGGTGACTTTGCAAACTAATGAAGACTAAGTAAAGGCAAAGTAAACTGTATACTGGACTCAAGCTGATAAAAGTCACATCCTGTGTGACTGTGGTCTAATTTTCTCATGTTAATTGTCATACTGTTATCTTCTCATGCTGCTCTACGCGCGTGCTGGATGTGAGATGCACGAGTCTGCACTCACAGAGGGAACCTTAGTGGCCTTACATTGTTGTCCTGATGGTTTTGTGCACTGTACATACTTCTGTAGGAATCTTAGCTCTTTCTACTCAGGGCCTTTGCATATTGCTAAACTTTTAAAATTTATCAGTGTATTGAAAAAAATAACTGTGCTATAGACCAAATGGTGTTTTTATTATGCTAACACCATTCCCATATTTAAGTGCAAGTGAGCCAATTTGTATTTAAGGAATGTATTTTGTTGTAGTAGAACAGTACTGGTTAGAATTTAATATTTCTGAGGTGGTATAGTTGTAGGTGCCAGGGTCTAGAATGTGGGTCCAGGAGGGAGTAGGAAGCCCATGATAATCACAGATAAATGCTAGTATGTTAGCATCATATAGGAAAGAGGCATGTTATTGGGAGTGTGTGTAAAAACGAGGTTAGACCAAGTCAGAGAAGTTAGCTGGTGTTTGAGGCAGAAAAGATAGAGCTCATATCTAAAGAGTGAGGAAGAACTGGGCAGCCTAAAAGAAGACAAACTTTCCCTCACAGTTAGTGTCCAGATAAACTAGCTGTGTGACTAGAACAGGGCTAACAAGGCTGAGCAGTAAAAGAGGTGATGATGTATCCAGATGGCAAAGCTAACAAGGTTTGTAGCAAGTGTGTCTTATAAGCTAATGGGGGAGGCTTTGCGGGGAGTTTTTCAGTAGTATCTCTTAAGGGACCTACTATTTCCAGAAAGGTATTAGTTGGCTGGCTGCTTGTTGGAGAGTAGATGGGTGTGGCTTTATTCAACTTTCCATTTCAGTTAAATGGAATCATTAGATTGTTAGAATACAATCTAACAAGAGCTAATCTTGCTGACTTTAAAACTTCTAAGTAATATATCAGTTTTCTTCTAGAGTTATAAATGTCTCGTTAACATTGAGGACTTTGAACTTACAAAGATTTAAATTTAGCAGGGTATATTGACATATGCCTTTAATCCCAGCACTTGAGGCAGAGGCAGGCAGATCTCTGAGTTTGTGTCTACATAGTGAGGTCCAAAACAGATAGCTGGAGCTACATAGTGAGAACCTGTCACACACACACACCCCCAAAATAACCCAGTTTTAAAGTTTGGGGGATCAGCACAAATGCTCAGTAGATAAAAGCACTTGCCAAGAAGCCTGAAGACCTGAGTGTGATTGTAACTGGAGGTTTCTCTCCCGCTCACCAGTTCCTGAATAACCACTCTGAGGCTTAATATTAATTACAAACTGTTTGACCTATTAACTCAAGCTTATTATTAACTAGCTCTTACGACTTAACCCATTACTATTATTCCATATTTTACCAAGAGGCTCGTGACTTGTTACCTCACATCTTGCTTCTCCGGTGGCTACCTGTGTCTCTCTTTTTCCCTTTATATTTGCTTGGATTTCCTGCCTAGCTATATTCTCCCTTGCCACAGGCTAAAGCAGCTTCTTTATTAATGATAATAAAACATAATCATAGCATACAGAGGGGCATCCCACATAACTTGATCCCTGGAACTTACTCAAAAGCGGAAGGAAAGAACATACTCTGCAAAGTTGTCCTCTGATCCTCCATAGGTGCCCTGTGACTCTTCTGTATCCATATACGTGACATGCCCGTCCCTAAACATTTTTTAAGAAGATTGAAAGAAATCTTTTAAAGTGAGACTCATGAATCTGTACTCCTATAAAGAGTGAGGGATGCCTGTGGTCCTCATCTCTATCTCATCCCCCAGCAGGTATTGAATTTAGGACCTTCTTACATATGCTAGGCAGGCACTCTGTCACTGTCTCCCCAGCCTCTTTTTACATTTTGTTTTGATCTAGGATCTCACCAGGTAGACCAGGTTGACCTGGAATTCATTTTCTAGCCTGTGCAGACACTGAATGGAAATCCTCCTGCTTCAGTGGAATGATAAACTTGTGCTACTGGCCTTGGCTCCACCCACCCCCTCTTTTCTTTCTTAAAACTATAGACTTTAAAATAATAATAATCTTACATTTGATGAGCATAGCTAGAGGTAGGCCCTATGCATATGATATTACCAGCCTTGTCTAAGAGATGGTACTTTTTTTAAAAGAAATTTATTTATGCTTTCTTTGTTTATCTCTTTATTTTCTATGCTGGGAATTGATACTAGGCCCTTGAGTATGCCAGGCATGTGCTCTATAAGCTGAGACACCCCAACACCTCCTGCATTTTATTTGTTTTAGTGGAACTGGGGATTGCCTAGGGCAGTGGCTTTCAACCCCTTTTTGATTGAACCTTTCACAGGGCTTGCACATCAGATAACTTGTGTATTAGATATTTGCATTATGATTTATAACTGTAGCCAATTACAGTATGAAGTAACAATGAAATAATTTTGTGATTTTGGGTCACCCCAATATGAGGAACTGTATTAAAGGGTCACAGCATTAGGAAGGTTGAGAACCACTGGCCTAGGCAAATGTTCCACCACTGAACTATACTCCCAAACCCCTGTAACTTTTAAATTTAATAATGAAACAAATGCTTTTAATTTTCACATTTACAGAACTTTTCTATAGTGTTTTAGAAAAGCATAATAAACAAAGGCTATTTAACGATTTAAGATTGTGAAGAACTTATAGATATTTTAAATAATGAGAACATATATGAGATTTTAGTCTGCATGGATTTAATATAAATCTACCAATTTGGAACAAATCATATCATCTCTATAAAAGTTTAATTTTAAAAAAGGTGTTAGAAAATACCTGTTACAAATGTTGAATGAGAAAGTTGCATACAAACGCTTCTGTCACTGCTAAAAGTTGTGTGCCTTTCAGTATTGGTTCTCGTTTTTAGTCTGCCTTGATGTAGGAAGAATAGATAAGGATAAATGTGGAGTGATTCCCAGAATTCTCGGTGTCCTTAAATCTTTCATGTGGGGTCAGAGCTCTTGCTTGATCAAGCTTCTTGAATTTAAATTGCAGCACATATCCTGGCTTGGAATTCTCAGTAACCAGTAAGGTTCTAAAATGGACATGGTTTATTTCACTTTGTGTCCTTAGTTGTGAAATGAGGCTACCTAGTATTTCCTTCTTTGGATTGCTTTGAATATTGAATGAGTTACTAAAAACAGTTCACTCAAAACAGTGCTTTTCCTATAGTACTGGATTATTTCTTAAATCTATCTTGAAATTACTCCTAGAAGCTGTGGCTACCACCAGAAATTTTATTATTCATTGTTAGTATAAACTTTTTGGTAAATTAAAATAAGCTTAAGTCACTGCCAAAATTTACTATTTATTTAAAAAAACCCAACAATAAGATAATTGATTTAGAATTCCAGTCAGAGTCTTCATACTCCCACTAACCTGCTTTTTATCCAACTAATCTCCCTTTTATCACCACCATGCATGCGTGTGCTTGTGTGTGCTTGTGTGTGTGTGTGTATTTAACACAGTGAGTTTCATTAGAGTTGCTTACAGAGCTTGGATGATGGGTGATTTACAGGAACAAGAACAACTTATTAGTAGCTACACCACTGAAGAAAGTGTTTCTCACCTAATAACCTGTAGGTCCTTCACAGTGTTGACAGATCCAAGCTTGTGCAGATAATCTTGTCAGCTGAGAATGCAAGCATTGTCTGTGCCATGCTTGGAAGACAGCATTCCACAACACTCCATCCTCTAGCTCTGAACATTTTCTCCATATCTCTTTTGTGATGTCCCCTGAGTCTCGGAGAGGGTACTGTAGATGCTCATTTAGGATTGAGTATTGTGTGGTCACTTATTCTCCACACTTGCACCAGTAACTGCTACCCACTGTGGAAAGAAGCTCTGACCAAAGCTGACAGCAGCACTAGTTTATGGGCTAGACATAAATGTTTAGAAGACAGGCACATCATGGTCCATTTAGCAAAACAATAGTAGTAGCTTCTTCACTAAAGCCTGTGACCTCAGCTATGGGCTTTTTTTGTTCAGGTTTATAGAACTAAATGTGAACTGACCCCAAATTGAAGCAAAAAGTGGTTGATCATGCCTTTAGTATTTATTGTGCCAGTAAACTTTACTGGTAGGTCAGTAGTGTATAGCATATAGTGTCCACAGTTGAATAAGACTGCTGATGACTTCTCCAGCAGCCCATGTAACACCTTTTGGCAGTATTTAACATTAGTTATCAGGGAGGAAGTTAGCTCAGCTTGGTTATGTACGTACTGTAACTAACCTTGTCTTTGGCAATAGGATCTTAGCCCTCTAGTTTTGGTGGGCAACTAAAAGCAAGGACAAATAGCCTGTATTATTATAGGGGCTATATAGACCTCCCTGGCCAACAGCTAGGAGAGATTTTATACACTTGTAATCTTAGCTTCAGGGATGCAGAGATTGGCATATCCCTGGCCTACCATTGTATCCTACGCTGTTGAATTCTAGGCTAGTGAGACTCTTTCTCAGCAAGGTTGGTAGCACCTTTGGAACAATACCTGAGGTGATCTCTGGCTTCTATGAGATCACATGTCTCACACATGGACACCACCTACACACATAATCATGCGACTGTTTCTCACATTTTGCACTTTTTTTTTCTTGCTGCTCAGCGTACAGATGTTAGAATAAAATTGTTGGGCTGTGGAGGAAGAGGCTGCATTTTGCTGCTTCCGTTTTTTGTCTTCCTAGCTAACTTGTTAGCTCTCTGTGGTCATGGGGCTGAGTCTGTTGCCTTTATCAGAAGTTTCATGGTGGTCTGGTGAAATAAGTGCAAGTCTGATAAGCCGGGTTCAGTCCTTAGGACCCACAGTGGAAGGAGAGAACTGACTCCCGAGTGTTGTGCACATACATACTCCCCTCTTAATGTCTATCATACACGTGCACAGTAATAAGAAAATTTGTTTTCATGATAATAGAAAGGAAAAGGAGAGGCCCAACTTTGATCCCTGATGCACCACCACCTACCACCACCAGGGGAAGAAAGGAATCCATTCAATTCATTCTTTTGGGCCAGTGACCATGTACTAAGTTGGCATTGCAATTGTCAGTGTAACTTCTAAAATAAGGTGTATGTTAGTAATTTGGTAAACTGAATGCTGAGGTACATACCTCATTTGTGTGTATTGTATGTCATATGATAGAGTTTTTTACTTGAAAGCAGTGTTTCATTGTAGAGCAACCATTGGTGACTTTGGGATGGAAAACTCCACTGTCTGTGAAGGATGGTAAATGACAGTTTTGTACTGAGTGACATGTACCTACTTAGAACACTTGAGTAGTGATCGAGACTGTTTCTCAAGCAGTCCTTCTGAGGGTGGAGGAGGTTTGACTCACATTCTGAGATTTCTGATGGATGGACCGTTGCCAGCTTCTATCTATTTTCTTGTAGGTTTTTGTTTTTGTTTTTTAGTTAGGTGTATATGTATGTGTCTGTATGTAGGCGTCTGCATGTGAGTACATGTGTCCTCCAAGGACAAGCATGTGCTCTTCACTGCTGAGCTGATTTTTTTTTATTTGTTCATTTTGTTCACAGAGTAGCTTTCAGGATATTTAAATCGTGAGGAAGGAGTTAAGAATTGATAAAGTAAGGTGATTGTGAGTGATGGAGACCTGTGGGATTAGAGTAGAGAAATGGCAAGTTTAGAAAGTTTAAAACATTGCTGAACAGATGGTCCAGTATGTTAACAATAGCATTGTGTTATTTCATTTCTTACAGAACTGTACTTAATCAATAGACTATTCTTGAATGAGAATTGTGAGTTGGTGTTTTTTTTTCAGAAACGATGATAAGAACATATCAAATAATAGGATTCTAAGTTCTTTGTGAGATCTTTCTATTAATGTAGTTTATTTAAAACTATGCCATCATATAAATATCTCCAGTTTAAAAGTGGTCTGTTTTGCAGAAGAATGTATAGGATTGTTACAAATTAAATGAAGATTTAGATCTGATAAAATTAAGATCCTTTTACTATGTGATTCCAATCCAGAATAACTACCCAAAATACTGTAATCTGGGGACTGGAAAGATGACTTGGTAGTTCTTGCAGATGATTTGGGTTCAGTTCTGAGCACCCACATGGCAACCTCACAACAGCCTGTCCCTCTAGTTCTGAGGGATCCAACACTCTCTTCTGGCCTCTGGGCAGCAGGCACACAGGTGGTACACATACATAGTTGCAGGCAGACACATAAAGTAAAATAAACCTTTAAAAAAAAATTTCAAAACTTTAGTTTTCATTAAGGGTCACTGCCAGACTCAGTGTGTTCAGACTCTGAACTCTTACTTCACCTAGTGATAGTATGAAGGGGTCTTTGGCTGGTTTCTGCTGTTTTGCATATTGGATTCATTGTGATGATAAATGTTTCATTACCTCTTCAGTTACTTGAAATTAAGTTTCATTCAAGTGCCTTGTTTTCTTGAGCTGTTTAAGATTTTCACATGAAAATCTCATTTGCCACTTTCTGTCTTATTTTCCATGCAGGTCATGGTAAAACCCCCAAAGATGCAGCATCTGTTCGAGCCACGCATCCAATACCAGCAGCCTGTGGGATTTATTATTTTGAAGTAAAAATTGTCAGTAAGGGAAGAGATGGGTAAGTGTAAATTTTGGTGGGCATGACAATTTTTTTATTCCTGGGTAGTTATATTTGAAATGATTCATAAATGTTTATGATATAATTGGAAAATTGTACTCTTAAATCTTGGTTTTGGAAGAATAGACTCTAAATATCACAGTACAGCAAATTGGTTCTGGTTCTGGTTAAGTCCTAGTTGAACTAAAGCTTGAGTTCATGGTTTTTATCAGTCTTTTCTGGCAGTTCATTATGAAAACTGAGAGTTGAGGTTTAAGCTATAAAGTGACTAGTTTTTCCGAGTTCTGCCAAGAGGCTAGATCTAACTCATGGTGAACAAAAACAAAGCCAGTAAGTGACTTGCAGGTATTGTAAAGGGTGTGGTGTTTAGAATTTTAGGTGATACTTGGAAGATGGATGTTTGTGTTGTGTGTTCTTGATTAGAAAGCTTCCTAGGTGGTTAGTTTAATACGTGGTATGGAAACATCAGAGTGAAAATGCTGGTTGATTATGGAACCAGCTTTTGTTTATTGCTTTCAGTCTTAGAATTGATGTGTGTGATATGTGTGTACATCAGAACTACTTATGGGACTATTAAAATATAGTTTGGGCCTTAACTGGAATATTATTAGAATTCATAGAAGTAGAGCTTTGGTAAAGTGTAGGCATTTTGAGAAAAGTCCATGGGGAATTTTGGTACATATTCCTTCCTGTTTCTCTCAAGTCATACTATTTTCTGATACTTCATTGGGATATTAGAGAGTCCTTTAAGCAACCATAGAGTCATTCATCCAGCTGTCAAGATATTGGGCTCTTCCAGTAAGTAAGTTGACCTGTATTTGAATTCCTCTTGTTGGTTTACCTGTGTTTGATTAAAAAAGTGTCTAATACATTATTCTTCACTTTGCTGAATATGCTCAGTGCCACTGGTACTGAAAGTAGACAGGGAAAGCTTGAGCTTTAATGTCCTGTTTTGTCACCTGATCACACAGAACGTAAAACTAGAAATTCCCAAGAGAAAGCTTCTGAGAGAGACATTGGCCTAACTCTGTAGTTGTATGTTCGCCTTACTCGGCTACATAATGCTGGCATTGTCATGATGACTCCCAGGTATCTCTAGCTTTCATTCTGTGTAGTCCATCCATAAATGACCTTGGCCTTATATTTTCTTGGCTACAAGTACCTGGAACCTTTAGTCTAATGCTGTGTTTCATTTATTCCCCTGAACTCCAGTCAGATAGATATCATCTACTGAGTTGCTCCACAGTCATTAAATTTAGCCTCTCTGAAATGCTTTTCTCAAAACCAGTTGGGTCAGTGTTTTCACTGTTGGTGTAAACTTGAGGTTTTCCAATTTTTTTCTTGTCTCTACTGCATCTCCTGTAGTTGGATGGGTCTTGACAGTTTAGCTCTGGAGTTCCCCCGGGTGGTTGGTAATTGCCTCCCAGCTGCTCCATGTTTGTAATTGTTACCAGTGTCTTAAACCTGACTTGATTTTGTCTTTTCCTTAAGAAGCTAAAATAGGAAACTTTTTACCAGAGTTTATGATGTGATTGGATCCTGTGTAATTTTCATTCTTACCTGTTTGTAGCCAGGATTCCTCATCCTTCTTTTCCTCTTGTTTAAGATTGTATATGCTTTGCATATAGTAAATTTGGTCGCTTTTGGTGTAGAGTTCTGTGAGCTTTTGTAAATATGTTCAATCATAACCACTATAACTAGTGTGTAGAGTAGTTCCCTCACTCTCTGTCCCTTGGTAGATGACCCTTTCCCCCATCTCCAGCCTGGCAACCACTGATGGAGTTTCTGCCTATCCTTTGCCATTTCTAAAATGGCATATGATGAAATCATAATATTAAACCTTCTAACTCTGCAGTATTTGCTCTTCATAACTCTTAATGAATTCGAGATCCATCCTTGCTGCTGTATATTTTGGAGAACAGTCCTTATTGTTGAGGGTATGGAAGATTAAACCAGTATGCTAACCCAGTCCCCAACTGAAGGGTAGGTTTTCACAATGGTAAATATAACCATTTTTTCTGTAAATGCAACTTTTCTTTTCACTTGGATAAGTATCCAGGAATAAGATTGCTAAAATGTAGTTAAAACATATTTTTAGCCCTATAAGGAACTGTGAGATAATTTTTGCAAAGAAGCAGGCCTAATTTGCATTTTCACCAACAGTGTATGAGTATTCCTCTTGATCTGCCTCAGTGGCATGTTTTGTTGTGTTGTCAGAGTTTTAATTTTTTTGGCTATTTTTTCCACCTCTTTAAAAATTACCTTGGTAAAGTATACAAACCACTGTGACACTTTCTTAACAAAACCTGCCATAATTACTTTGTCCTTGTTTTCAGTGTTCTCATGGTTTCCACTGTTGTAATGGTGTTTGTTTTTTCAAATGAGAGCTTCTTAATTCTCATTGGCTCTTCCTCTATAAGGCAGTTTCTTGACACGTTCTGCTCATGTGAGCTTAGGTTTTTTTTAGTTCTTTATATCTGCCCTTTTCTTTCCCCCTAGTTAGCTTCCTGTTCCCTCTTCATATTTGCCATTTCAACAAATCAGTTTTTAAGGTCTAACTTCGGGATATCTTTTTTGTATGTGTGACTGTCTTTATCCCAGAATAATATTGTGTCCCCTTTACCTTTTTTTTATTTTTTTTATTTTTCGAGACAGGGTTTCTCTGTAGCTTTTTGGTTCCTGTCCTGGAACTAGCTCTTGTAGACCAGGCTGGCCTCGAACTCACAGAGATCCACCTGCCTCTGCCTCCAGAGTGCTGGGATTAAAGGCGTGCGCCACCACCGCCCGGCCCCCTTTACCTTTTGATCAGGCTAATGATGGAACATACACTCTTTCAATTGTCTGTGTACTACTGATTTAAGTGTAGGAATATTTCAAATCTTGAATTTAGATGAGTAATTAGTTTTTGTCTATTTCTGCCATTCTAAAATGGCATATAAATACTACTTAAGTAGCCTTTTAAGTGTGGCATCTTCAGCTTAACGTAGTGCATTTGAGATGCAGTTCTGCCGCAGCATATATTGGAGATGATGGCGTGGATGAGCAAACTAGTTCACTTACTCACTCCCCAGTTTCCTTGGAGAGAGGAGTGTCCATCTGTTTGTTTATTTCATTTTAAGTAGAATTTTCTTTAGACCATGTTTAAGAATAGAAAAGGTAAAATTATTTGAATCCAATATCTTAGCTTTCTAGAAAAATTGTCATTGATGAGTTTACTCATGAAATGGCAGGATTTAGTATGATTGCATCTCTGGACACTGAAAGCTAACAGGCAGGTGTGGTGTTAAAGTGTCGAGTGTGTGAAAATGCTGCACATTGTTTCTAGGTCTGGTGAGGAGAATTAGGAGCATGACTGTGGTGGGGATTTTTTTCTTCTGCCTAGAAAATAAGACTTGAAGGAAATTTGTTTTACTGTATGAAAGAATATAGTTTATTTTCTGAGTTAGCTTTTTATTTAAACTGAGTATATTTTTATTTTTTAAAGATTTATTTATTTATTTTTATTATGTATGCAACATTCTGCCTCCATGTATGCCCGCACGCCAGAAGAGGGCGCCAGATCTCATTACAGATGGTTGTGAGCCACCATGTGGTTGCTGGGAATTGAACTCAGGACCTCTGGAAGAGCAGCCTGTGCTCTTAACCAATGAGCCATCTCTCCAGCCCTGAGTATAATTTTATGTGTAGTCATAAAAATAAGTTTATAAGGACAAATTATCTGACCAGTAACCTGTGAATTTATTAATTTAAAAATAAAAACTGAACACATTTCATAACAAAAAATTAAATTGTGTTATGTACATGACCATATTTTTAGGAGACATATTAAGGGTATATCTTCACTTTGTGTTTTTAATATTGATCAAAGGCTGGTAAGAAATTTTTTAAAATCATTTTCTTTATGAATGTACTTTCAGCTTAGGAGTTTCATTCAAGTTTTTAAATTATACACGCCAATAGACATAGAAGTAGCAGAGAAAGTTAATTCAAACTGCGAGAGATAATATTTTATTTGAGAACTTTCAGTTATAATTTATTATGCGTATGATATTTTTAACTCTTCAAACAAAATATTGATACCACTGTTTGACAGTGATTCTGGAAGAATTGGCAGGTGTTTCAGTCTGTATTATATTCCTCAGTTTTCCTGCTGGTAATAGTATACTCTCAAAGTGTTCCTTTTATGCTTATTAACTTTATAAGCTATTTTTTTTATGAAGAATAGAAAGTGTCCTATCTAGCCTTGAGACTATCCAAAAACCAGAAGGACTGGGACTAAAGAGATGACTCAGCAGGGAAGAGCGTGTACTACCCTTGCAGAGGACCCCACCTCAGTCCTAGCTCCTGTATCAGACAGCTCACAACTGCCTTCTAACTCCAGTTCCATGGGTTTTAGCACCTTCTTCTGGCCTCCTCAGGCATTGACTCAAGTGCACAAACCCACATTTAGACACATTTACACTGATGTAAAAAAACAAAAACAAACTAGAAGGGCACCTCCTAGTTTCATTTTTTTTTTAAATCAACAACTGAATGCTTACAGAGGAAGGTGTAAGCAAAAAGAAAATAATGTAAACAAGCAATATGGCTATCAGCTTAACTGATGTCTGTTGGATACATTGCATGCTTAGAAGGTCAGTGAGCCTAAGCAGCATTATGGTTGTCTGGGGAGCTTTCTGACATGCACTAGAAGAAACTTAAGGAAACGTATCCAGGCTGGTATTTCGAAAGTACAGTGGGATAGGGCAGAGATCAGTCACTATGCAAAAAAGCCTCTAGATTAAGACGGTCTGTATTGAGTAAAGACTGAGATTATATATGGGGGAACTGAGGAGTAATTCTGGCTCAAGGAAACACATGTATTAAGGAAGTAGTATATGCTAGCCCTTTAATATAATTAAGAAATTGAGAGGCTTTGCTGTAGAAAAACATTCCACAAGGTGATAAATGACTAAGGTAGTCTTGGGTAGAGTATGAATTTGTGTGGTCTTTGGCAGAGGCTCTTATACCCTACTGGGATTTAGGGGGTTGTAATGGAAACAGACAGAAGAAAGAATGGACTTAAATATGAGAGAGCCTTGATGGCAGTTCTAAACTTTATAGTAATAGCGGATCATCTTTGTTTTTAATAGGAAAGTGAGAGAATATCCATATTCAGCAATACCAGCTGGGAACTAGGAATGAGTACCACATGTAATAATGGCAGTGTGCAGGGTAGCTAGAAAGAGTATGGCCAAGGAGTAGATTACAGTAGGGATGTTAAGGGAAGAAGGGGTTTATGTGTCAATTACCTAATATGTACCACAAACTTGGGTAATGTAGCAGCAGGCTGCTTGTTTGTCCTGGCTGCCCAGAACCGAAATAATCACAGAAACTGTATTAATTAAATTACTGCTTGGCCCATTAACCCTAGCTTCTTACTGGCTAACTCTTACATTTTAATTTAACTCGTCTCCATTAATCTATATATCACCACGTGGCTATGGCTTACCAGGTAAAGTTCTGACTCCACCTCCTTTCTCCCGGCATTTAGCTTAGGTTCTCTCCCCCCCCCCCCCATTGTTCCCCTATAGTTCTGCTATGGGCCCAAAGCAGTTCCTTTATTTATCAATGCTGATCACAGCACACAGAGGGAAATCCCACATCAGGGTAAGAATTAAGACTAACAAGGTTTTAGAAGGATAAAGACAAGAACCTGACTAGTACACCTTGCAAAATTTGAGAAGTGAACAGTGGTAGAGGTAGCTGGGGAGAGAGTAAGCATGATGACTCTGGGGTCTCTGGCTTAGAGAACTAAATAGATAGAGGTGTGATTAAACAATGTGAAAAATTAGGAGTGTGGATTATGACCTGGAATTGATTAGGCTTAAGCATTGCTACTTTGGAAGCTTGTCTAACAGCCTTTCCATCTCCAAACCAGATCATGATCCTTGGTAATTGATCTCAACCCCATCCTGTGCTTTTCCTTCATAGATTTTGTTGTGTTCATGTTCCTGTGTTTAAAAATCTACCTTCTTTTTAGTGTTGGCACTAGAGGAAATTCTATTTATATTTAACTATCTCAAACCTTTCTTTTGTTTCATACCTAGTGTCTTAGTTAGGGTTTCTATTGCTGTGAAGAGACACCATGACCATGGCAACTCTTATAAAGGGAAACATTTAATTAGGATGACTTGTATTTTCAGAGGTTTAGTCCATTATCATCATGGTGTGATATGGTGGCATGTAGGCAGACATAGTGCTGGAGAAGGAGGTGAGAGTCTTACATCTTGACCTGTGGGCAACAGGAAGTGGTCTGAGACATTGGGTGTGACTTGAACATATATGAGATCTCAAAGGTCACCCCCACAGGGACACACTTTCTCCGACAAGGCCATACGTACTCCAACAAAGCCACACCTCCTAATAGTGCCACTCCCTTTGAGCTTATGGGGGTCAGTTATTCAGACTACCACATCTAATTTGATGGTAAATGTTCCCTGATCAGAGAAGCAAAAGTATTATGAGATTAAAAACCTTAAATTTGAACTGTATGTAATGCTGATTACCTTTGCCTTTTAGAGAGACAGAGGTTGAGTTCAAGGCTAGATCTCATCTACATAGTGAGATCCTTTCTCAAAAATAAGAACAAAAAAGTAAAATTGTAAATTTGTTGTGTCAGCAGTTTACATGTGCAAGGTACTTGTCTGCACTCAGTTGGTAAGAATTCTGTGCTTGCTGCAGAGTGGGGAATTATGGTAAACTGGAAAAACAGTCTCAGTTGAGATTACTGATGAGAGAATGTGTAAATGGATTGTTTTAGTTCAGACTGGGTAAGGAAGGAATAAAACTATGAGAGACTCAAACCAAATGAGATATTTATATATTGTTATTTTTTGTAAGGTTTAAGAAGTTTGTGGGTGGGTGGGGTTGAGATGGATTTGCTAAAGATGCCAGGGATATACATCACAAAACAATGAATGATAGAAGAGAAGCAAAGCTTCCTGAGAGGGTGTGTGTGTGTGTGCACTCTGTGTATCTGGATGCAAAACATCCTAGGTAAATATATTACCTGAGCCAACATGAGCCTTTCTTCTGTACAATGCTAGAACTGTGAACACTGCATAATTTGAATGAGCAAAATTGTAAGCTATGGACTTTGAGTACCTCTTTGTGCACATTTGTTTGTTTTTTGGGGTGGGAATCCTTCCTCCTTCTCCCCCACCCCACCCCAAACAAGGTTTCTCTCTTGTGTTTTTCCTTGGCTGTCCCGGGAACTTGCTCTTTAAACTAGGCTGGCCTTGAACTCATAGAGATCTGCCTCCTCTGCTTCCTGATTGCTGGGATTAAAAGTGTGCACCACCAACCGTCAGGCTCGTACATACGTTTTTTAAAAGAATTTTTATTTCATATATGAACTCATAGAATCTGTGACAGCATGCGCAAGTCCTGCACAAGTGTATGTCAGAATTCTAGAAATGTGTGTGGACACTGCTAAGAAAGGGGGGAAAGTCACCACACTCTGAGGCAGGTTACATCAGGACAACACAAAAGTACTCCATGGCTTTTTTTTGTTTTAGGAGAGAGAATATAAAGTTGGGTGGTTGAGGGTAAGGATCTGGGAGGGGAATGTATATGTGATCAAGTATGACCTTTTGAAAAAATAATAAAATAATTTTTGTTGCATTTAGTTTGTGGGGTGTGTGTGTGCGGGTGTGTGTTGGTGCATTTATGCCATGTCGTGTGTGTAAAGGAGATGAGAGCACAGCTTGAAGGGATTTGTTTTCTTCATGCATGGGTCCTAGAAATTGAATGCTAGATAGTCACTGTTGGCTGCAAGTGCTTTAGCCAGGTAACCATCTTGCCAGCCCATATTTTTTATTGGTCATCCAACCCTTTCACTCTGAAATATCTTTACCCTTTTAAAAAATTACTTTTACTTATATATGTGTATGTGCACGTATGTGGGCGCATGTGTGCCACTGCATGTGTTTAGAGACCAGCAGACAGCCTACAGAGTAGGCTCTCTTCTTTTACCATGTATGTCCTAGTAATGAACTCAATCTTCAGGCTTGGTGACAAGAGCTTTTACCCAGTTAGCAATCTCACCAGCTCTACATTTAGTTTCAGGGCCAGGTATGGTGGTACACACTTTTAACCTAGCACTTGGAAGACAGAGACAGGCAGATCTCTGTGAGTTCAAGGCCAGCCTACTCCACATGAGTCCTCTAGGCCAGCCAGCCTAGAAACCCTGTTTGAAAACAAAAACAAAAAATCTACAAAACTAAACTCTAATTTTATTTAATTAGCATATACAATATTAGGTTTCTTTATCCATTTTCATACTTAGTTTTGACTGATGACTCTTCACAGCTTCCTGCTCCCCCCATCTTTCCATTCCCATATCTTTTTCATATCTTGTGTTCTACTACCTTCTTTGATCCTCTTCTATGAAGTCTCTTTTTATGTCTCTCATGAACCCTTTTCTGGTTTCCTGGCTTCTATAATACTCCCACATAAATGCACATATATAAAAATTAAAAGCTAGAGTTCTCATATGAAAGAGACCATGTGTTGTTTGTCTTTCTGAGCCAGAGTTATCTCATATAATACAATTTTTTAGTTCTATTCATTTTCCTTGTTTGAGTCAAATTCCATTGTGTATTTGTACCACATTTTAAAAAATTGGTTCATCTCTTGAGGGAGCCTTAGGTTGATTCTGTTTCCTGGCTATTGTGAGTACAGAGGAGCAATAAGCATGGATGCTCAAGTGTCTCTGCTGTGTTAGAGAGTCCTTTGGGCATATTCTGTGTTATCCTTGTAGCTTTTTTGAGAATGCTCCACAGGGATTTCCATAGTGACTACACCAGTTTACACTGTTATCTATAGTGAATAAGTGTTACCTTTTCCAGTGTCCGTGCCAGTACTGTTTTCTTGATGATAGACATTCTGAAGGGTACAACGGAATCTCAAATGTAGCTGAACTTTCCAGATGGTAGAGGCAGTTCCTTCTTTTGAGATTTCTATTCAGTTCTGTAGTCAGTGCTTTGATTAGGTTGTTTTTTTGTTGCTGTTTTTGTTTTGTTTTGTTTTGTTTTTAAGTTCTTTGTGTAATCTGATTATTTTCTGTCCTGTGTATAGTGGGCAAAGATTGTCTTTATTTTGTAGCTTGTCCCTTCATTTGACCAACTATTTCCTTTGCCGTTTTTCCAGCGTTGCCCATGTCTCCTGAGTGCCTGATCGTCCTGTTCAGACAGTCCTTGTTATGTCAATATCTTGAAGTATTGGCCCTCCTTCACAGTTAGATGCTCTGAGCAGTTCCAGAGCATCTACCACCTCTTAAGCTAAGGGCTTGATTTGTTTGAAATTGATCTTTGTGCATGGCTAGAGATAAGGATCTAGGTTCATCTTGTGTGTAGACATGGAGTCTTCCTGGTTTTGTTTTTGAACAGGCTGGCTTTTCTTCCTTAGTTTTGGCATCGTGAGAAGTCAGAGGGCAGTAGTTGTGTAGGTTTACATTTGATTTCTGCTCTGGGGATCTGTCTGTTTTTGTCTCAGACTATATTGTTTGTCACAATGACTGCAGTGTGACTTGAAATAAGCATTGTTCTTTTTCTGAGGATTGCTTTGGCTGTCTGAAGCCTTTTGGGCTTCCAAATTAATTTTAAGGTAAAGTTGTTTATTTCTGTGATAAATGATGTTAAAATTTTGATTGGAAATCTCTACATTGCTTTTGCTTACTTGCATTTTGAATTGATAAGGAAGGATGGAAGCTGCACTTTTGTTGGAGAGCAGGGTGAATTCTTTATCTTAGTTAATGTGTGAAAGGTGACCTGGAGATACGTAACCAGTATGTTCCTTAAATATTCTCCAGTTGTTGTTGTTTCGGTACACTTGAAATCACAATTCAATTCTTGCTCTATCAGTAATTTTATACATAGCAAATACTGTTTTTAAATTTTTTTCAGTTATAAGGTATTAACATTTTTAATTCAAAGGAGGAAATTTGTGAGACAGAACTTGTGAGACAGAAAAGAACATAAATATTTGTTACTGTGATGATGGTGATAATTGTATCAAACCTATGGCTTCATGCTCTGCCCAGCGTAGATGTGCTTGAAAACCCCAATGGTGGGTGGGGGTGCTGGAGAGATGGCTCAGAGGTTAAGAGCACTGGCTGCTCTATCAGAGGTCCTGAGTTCAATTCCCGGCAACCACATGGTGGCTTACAATTATCTGTAATGAGATCTGGTGCCCTCTTCTGGCCTGCAGGCTGAACATTATATACATAATAAAACTTAAGACAGAGACAGAGACAGAGACAGAGAGAGAGAGAGAGAGAGAGAGAGAGAGAGAGAGAGAGAGAGAGAACCCCTTACTTATGGTTGGTTCTACAACCCAAATTAATTATGCTGGCATTGTGTGTGTGTGTGTGTGTGTGTGTGTGTGTGTGTGTGTGTGTGTGTGTGTGCGCGCGCGCATGCAAGCTTTATTTGTCTGGTTGGTTGGTCTTTCGAGACAGGGCTTCTCTGAGTAGCCTTAGCAGTTCTGGAACTCATTTTGTAGGCCAGGCTGGCCTTGAACGCTTCTGTTTTATTTTCTTATCCTGTTTCTCTCTATTCAAACTTATTTTTACATTAGTCAGAGAAATAGGGCTTAAGGTGTATTTGGGTCACAAAAGAGAGACTTTAAAAATAGGTCATTAGCCAGGCGTGGTGGAGCGTGTCTTTAATTCCACCACTCAGGAAACAGAGGCAGGCAGATCTCTGTGAGTTCAAGGCCAGCCTGGTCTACAAAACAAGTTCCAGGACTGCCAGGGCTGTTACACAGAGAAACTTGGTCTTGAACAAAAAAATAAAAAACAAATAAATGTTATTGTGTACCACTACTTACATGTTGATTTTAATACAAGTTTAATTAAGAGTTCAGAGAAAATTCCCTTTTAATACTGTCTTCATGATACCTATAATTTTCTATTAAAACTTCTAACATTGTATGACCTTGTTTTGATATACTGCTTGCAGTTTGTTATACTTATTTTATAATTATTACTTGCAGTGCTATTTCTTTATTTTCCTTTTTTTAATGAAAAGCAGTGTGTTTATCTCATATGTTACTTATTTGTTTACTTCTGCTGGACTCAGGTGAGAGTAACCTTCCAAAATTAGGAAAATGATTTGTCCTTGATCTTCGTGCTTGATCAAGGAATCCAGTGGATGACTTGGTGATTGGTTGAAATGATGTAAAATGATTGAGGAGTAGTACTTGGTGCTGTGTGGAAACAATGAGTTAGTGAAGAATTGAACTGCTGACGGGTGAGATGATGGCCCGGTGGTAGAGGTGCTTGCTGCCAAACCCGATGACCTGTTTGGTGGAAGGAGAGCCCGTAACCTACATGTGAGTGTGCTGGCCTGTCCTCCCGTCTGTCAAATGTGCCAGGCGTTGTGATACACTCTCTTAATCCTATCATTTAGTAGGCAGAGGTAGGTGAATCTTCATGAGTTTGAGACCATTCTGGTCTATGTAGTAAGTAAGTTCCAGGCCTAACTAGGGCTACATAGTGAGACCCCATCTCAAGAAACAAACAAAACCAAAAATGAACTGGGGAAATGCTTCCGCAGGTAAAAGCAGGAAGCTGAGGGCGTACATCTTGAACCATAAGCATGAAGCAGAGAAAGCAAACTAGAGATGGCGTAGTCTTTAAACTCTTAAAACCTTTCTTTCAATGGAATACTTCTAAGCCTCCACAAAATGCCCAGGATTATAGATGATATCTCCTTCGAATCACCACATCTGTTGAGTCTGTGTTTGTATCTGTTGTTCACAAATAGATGTCACAAGTCCAGCAACAGTTGCTGGAAAGGCAGACCGTTCTCCACCAAATCACCTGTGTTGTTTTGTTAAAGATGAGTTTGCTGTATTATTGTGGGTCTGTTTTCCAGGACTCTGTTTTGATCCAGTGAGAAATAATTACAAGCTCGTTCTTTTTAAACTTTGAACCTGGTTGCAAATTGCAGCTTTTAAGCAGTGTTAGTGTTTGAAAAGCCCCCAAGTCCTATAAGTAGCTATTGTTTATTTCGGCAGTTCTCTCAAGTCCTTGCTTTAATCTGAAAAGTACATTGTCACTTGCTCTTTATCTTTTAATAACCCAACTTGGCTTCATACTGACTCATTCTGAAATTATTTTTAAGATCCTAGCCACCCCAGAGGTCCCATGGGATTGCTGCTTAGGCTGACTCCTCCAGTGTGACCCTGTGGTAGCCTGCTGTCTTGTGCCGCTTAGATACTGTATACTAACTTTTGTATGTGTCTACTTAAAAAAAAAAAGAAAACAAACTATCTTTATTCATTTTACATATCAATCCCAGCCCAGTTCTCACTCCCTCTCCTCCTCCCATCTCCTTCATCTACCCCACACCCCACACTCCTATTCACTCCTCAGAGAGGATTAGGCACATCCCTTTGGGGAAGAACCAAGGCCCTCGCTACCATCTCTAGGCTGAGCAAGATATCCATCCAAAGAGAATAGGTTCCAAAAAAGACAGTATGAGCAGCAGGGATAAATCCTGGTGCCACTGCCAGTGTCCCCACATTCTGCCCCAGCCATACAACTGTCACCCACATTCAGAGGGACTAGTTTGGTCCTATGCTGGTTCTTTCCCTGTCCTGCTGGAGTTGGTGAGCTTCCATTAGCTCAAGTAAACTGTTTCAGTGGGTGTCCCCATCATGGCCTTGACCTCTTTGCTATATTCTCACTCCTCCACTCTTCAGCTGGACTTTGGGAGCTCAGTCTAGTGCTACTTTTTTTTTTAATCGTTTCCCCATGTCATTTCAGTTTTGTGAGTCTTCATGACCATGCTCTTTCTACTGATATCTCAACAGAGATATTCTTCAGTTTCAATGTCTAGTGTTGAGTTCAGTGTCTCCTTAAAATCTTTAGCGCATTATCGGCTGTTTTGAATTCCTAGTTTGAAGTTTCATCTTCTGTCATATCTTAGTTGGATTTGACACTTGTTTTGCTTTTCTGACTGTACTTTTTCTTGCCCTTTATGTGTTTTTTTATTGGAATTTAGGAATTAATTTCTGGGTGACAGAAACCCAGGTAAACAGTCTTTAAGATTTCTTAGGAGTTGGGTTAACAATGCAAAAAATTTATTCTTATGAAGTCTATTTTTTCTTGTTGCTTCTGCTTTGGATGTTAGATCTAAGAGATCATTGCCTGAGACTAAGTCCAAAAGATTTTGTTCAGTGTTTGAGAATTTTATAGTTTTAGCTCCTCCTTTATTTTCTACTTCATTTGAGTTAATTTTTATGTGAGTACACATCCAGTTGTTCAAGCACTACCTGCTTAGAGATTGTTCTCCCCCTATTGAACTAACTTCTTCTTTCTCTCTGTGATCAGTTTACCATAGTGCTGAGCTTCCCGATGCATACCTTCAGGGCCAGTTTCAGCCATATAAGGATTTTCTGGGCTAGCCCGCATTACACGTGAGCCTATCTTAATAAACCAAAGATAAACAGACCAAAACAAAATCATCTTAACATAGATTAGATGCTAATTTCTGGGTTCTAAATTCTGTTGTAATGATCTCTCAAGTCCAAATATAGGAGTATTTCTTCTTGCCTGCTGTATTTTGTAGTATATTTTGAAACTGGGAAGTTTGGATTCTCTAGTTTTGTTCAAGATTGTGTTGGTCTCTTGGGAACACCATGTATTTCTGTATTTTAGGATCAAAAAATCAGGTTACGATTTTGGTAAGGACTGTTTGAATCCCAAGGTCAATTTGCCATCTTCATGTTAAATATTTTAATTTTCGATCATGTCAGTCATTTATTTAGAATCTCTTTAATCTCTTTTATTGATCTATTGTAGATTTTAGTTCTTAAACCCTATACCAGTTTAGCTATATTTATCCTATATTCTCCCTGTTTTGTATTATTATATTTTTATACATATTTAAACATACATACACACACACACACATATATATAATCCCTCAGAATTTTTTCTTTTTTTAATTGACCTTTTTTTTTAATTTATTCTTGGGAATTTCACATCATGTACCCCAATTCCAGTCATCTTTCAGTCCCTCCATATCTGTCCTTCACCCTTGTAGTGTTCCCCCCCATGAAAATTAAAAAAGAAATAATAAAAATTAAAATTAAAAATACAATTAAAAACATTAAAAACAAAAAAACCAAACAAACCACTTTATTCCTCTGCCTTTCTCACCTCTTTGTCACCTCTTCATTCATCTTAGTGACATTGGGAGCTGCTGTGTATCATGCAGTTCACTCTTTTGTCCAGTTTACTTGGAAATGTTCATATTATAATGTGCTGCTGGTCGGGTCCAAGGCCTCTTGGCTTCTGGTACTTTATCAAAACTGGACCCTCATTCATTGAAACTCCTCTCAGGTATCCTGCTGTTACCTTGACTCATGGAGATTCTGTGGCAGGACCAGTTCCTTCTCAAGCTTCAGCAGGTCATGTAGATGGGATAGATGTTAGGGAGTGCCAGCTCAAAGCCCTGAATATGTGTCTGGGTGGTATCTGAGTTGGTCTGAGAGACCACTCCCCTCAGACAAGGAGCAGAGTCAGGTCTCCCATGCCCGTGGGGGAAGCAGATAACCCCCCAGATAACCCAGGGTCTATGAGGAGCATAGGGAGCTCTGCACTACCCTCACACCTGCATACATGGTTTGCATGGGCCCCTGTGGTAACATAGGCAACAGACATGGACACAGACCCCAGCTGTGGCAGGACCACAGACCCAGACATGGCCAGCAGCAGCATCATGGTCCCTGGTGTCGGCCTAGACACTAGACAGTCACATGCCTTTTGAAAATAGGAGCCACGGACCTCAACACAGACCCCAGCAGTGATAAGGCCACAGACCCAGACATGGCCCTCTACCACCACTCCAGCCTTGTATATCAGTATGGCTCCAGGTGGCAGCTCAGGCCACCCTGATCTATATGGCCCTGACCACAGCATGACCCTCGGGCCCCAACATGGCCTCAGGTGTTGGCCCAAACCCCAGGCATCTGCATTGCCTTCAGTGCTAGCTGGAGTTACCCAGATATGGCCCTTAGCAGCACCTTGGACCTAACCAACGCTGTGGCCAAGGGTGATAGTGCAGACCACTCAGGTCGGCTGGTTCTGGCAGCAGCACATCCCTCGGACCCCAACATGGCCAGAGGTAGTGGCCCAGAAGCCAGGCATTCTTGTGGCCTTTGATGGCAACACGGGCCATGGACATCAACACAGATCCCAGCTCTGATAGGACTATGGATCCAGAATGGTCCTTGGCAGCATGCCAGGCCCAGATGTTACCATGACCTAGGGTGCCAGTGCAGGGCAGTCAGATATGTATGGCCCCAACAGTAGCATGATCCTGGCTTCGGCTTGGGCCCAGTCAGCACCTGTGGACTACAGGTAAGGCCACAGAATTTTATAGTCACTTCTCTATGTTTAAATCAGATAGAAGACAAATTTTCTATATATTTCTTTAAGATTTTTTTAATATTTTTATTTGTATGTGTATTTGTGTTTATGTGTGTGCGAGCACAGATGCCACAACACGTGGGAGTGGGTTCTTTCCTTCAACTTGTTGATTCCAGAGATTGAACTCAGGGGTCAGTCTTGGCGGCCAAGTATCTTTCCCTACTGAACTACCTTGCCCATCCGTTATTATTTCTTGTAGTATATAATGCTAACAACAAGTTCTCTTAGTTTTTGTTTGAAAACTTTTTAATTTCTCCTTTTTAAAAGTATAGTTTAGCTGAATACAGAATTATTGGTTTGCATTCTTTTTCTTCCAGCAGTTTGAGTACATTCTCCCACTGGAAGCTGGCATCCATAGTTTGGTTAAAGTCTACTCTTACTCCCTTTAGGTTAAATTACAGTAATTACTTAAAACAATAATAACAGTTGTGTGGAAGTAATAACATGAAGACATGAGACATGATGAAAATAGCAAAACATAAAGTGAATAGGCCTTTCAAAGTTAGGTCTTACATTGTCAAAATGTGATAAAAACACTAACTTGAATTAATATACAAAAGATACATTTTTAAATTTATAAGATTTAAAATTTAAGTAGTAGTCAAAAAATTAAAAAGAAAAAAGGTTGCCAGGTGCACACCTTAATCCCAGCACTTGGGAGGCAGAGGCAGGTGGATCTCTGAGTTTGAGGCCAGCTGCTAGTTCTAGGCCAGCTAGTACTGTTACACAGAGAAACCCTGTCTCAAAAAACAAACAAACAAAAACAAAGAAAATAAACAAAGGAAAGAAAGAAAGAAAAAAATAGGTAAATGGAAGGGGGAATATAGAACAGATGCTGAGATAATAGGCATATATCTTTAAGTCTGCTAATTTCTGGTATGCAGTGTTGGGCACAACTATAACTTAATTAAAAATACTTAAGAATTAATAATTTGAAATTTTCTGTCTTGAAATATTGATCTGAAGAAATCGTTGACTGTTACTTTTCATAAACATGTAGTGCCAGGACAGTAAATTTCTTGCTTGTCTATATAAGCAAATTTTACTACCATTGAGTTTCTGCCTTTTCTACTACACAGCACCCTGAACATTTATCAACTGTTTGGTTATCTGTGTGTTACGAGGCAAACCCAGCTATACTGTGTTTGCAAACTTCCCTCTGCCCCGTAACTTTCCTCCCATGGCTGCACAGAAACTTTTAAGCTGTAGCCCTGTGTCTTAGAGTTTCTATTGCTGTGAAGAGACACCTTGACCATGGCGATTCTTATAAAGGATTAGTCCCTTATTGGCATGGTGGGACTTGGCAGTACACCAACAGATGTCGTTCTAAAGAAGGAACTAAGAATTCTACATCTGGATAGGCAAGCAGCTGGGCCAGGCCCGAGCACCTGAAACCTTAAAGCCTACCCCCAGTGACACAGTTCCTTCAACAAAGCCACACCTTTAGTGCCACTCCATGTGAGCCTAAGGGGGCCATTTTCATCCATACCACCATACCCTGTGACACTTGCTTCTCACCTAAATATCAAACTGTTTCCAAGATAAAGTGTCTAATTTATTGTAGTTTATAATTTTGTTTTGTTTTATGTTTTACAAGACAGGGTGTCTCTGTAGCTTTGGGGCCTGTCCGGGAATTTTCACTCAATAGACCAGACTGGCCTTGAACTCACAGAGATCTGCCTGCCTCTGCCTCCTGAGTGCTGGGATTAAAAGCGTGTGCCACCACTGCCCAGAGTATTTTATAATTTTAACACATGGAAAATCATGGTTTTTTTTAATGTATGGCAAAGGTTTTGCATGCCATATCTCATTTTTTCCTATAAGGTCTTTTTAAAAATTTTTTTGTTTGTTTTTTTATATGTATGGATGTTTTTACCTATATCTATGTTTGTGTACCATGTACATGCAGTACTTACTTGCAGAGGCCAGAAGAAGGTGTTGGTTCCTCTGGAACTGGAGTTACAGATCAGTTGTAAGCAATGGGTGTTGGACATTGAACAGGTTCCTCTGCACTGAGGTATCTCTTCAGTCCCAGCCCTTTAGTTCTTATTCTGCAATTTCATATAGTATATATTTTTTAAGAACACATGTCATGGTATAGAAGTGATGGTAATTTCTTTATCTCACATCCCATTTCCTTGTTCTTTCTTTTATTCATCTTTTTAAAAATATTTTTCAAGATAAATTTAACCCCTTATAACTGTCATGACTATATAATATCTACAGTGGTTGGCTTTGCTAGCTTGACACATGTGACCTGGTAGGAATAAGTCTGTGTTTTTCCTAGTGAAATTTCATGGTGCCTTTGTTACGGTTTTGTCTGCTATAAATAGTAACTGTTTGGGTCTTGTGTAATGGTATCGCACTGCAGTTAGAATTTGCCTTTTCTTGATGACTAATAGCACAAAATAGTGTTCATGCCAGTGGGTATTTGCAATGAGAACAACTTTGGTTTTTTCCCCCCTACCTTATGGCTCTCTTTGTATTTAACTTATTTAAAAATTTATTTTCTTTGAATCTACAATTTTTTGTCTTTCCAAGTTTGGAAAATTGTTGTGAATTATTTTTTTCTGCTCCATTCCTTTTCTTTCTGGTGCTCTGGTTTACATGTATGTTAGATGTTTTAGTACTGTTCCAAGCACATCCTCCCATCTCTAGGCTCCAGGCCCCCCCCCCCCCCCCATTTTAAGGTCTGTGGTCAGGTTTACGTACATTGCCATCTTATCTTCTATCTTGCTATTAATCATATCAGGAAATAGTCAAGTTATTTTTGGCTCCAGGATTTGATTTATTTTAGTCTGTTGTTTAGGCTGCTATAATAAACTACCTTACACTGGGTAATTTATTTTGTAAACAACATTTATTACTTAAAATTATGGAGACTGAGAAGTCAGAGATCTGGGCATCAGCAAGTTTGGTCTCTGGTGAGAGTTTTTCATAGATAGTGCTGTGTCCTCTTCTGGTCATGGCGCTCCTCTCCCTGGGACACGGGTTTTACAGGCACTAACCCTATTCCTAAAGGGAGAGCTTCTGTGATCTAATCACTACTCAAAGGCCTCACTCATACCATCCCATTGGAAAGTACCTTTCAACAAAGGAGAAACACAGACAGAAACAATCAGACGCTCCCAGTTCTTCTTGTTTTTTTTCTTCTTCCCGAGACTTCCTATTTTTCCTTTCAAACAAGCTGTTGTTTCTCCTTGTTCATCCCGAGCATGTTAACAGCTGGTTTGATTTCTGTACATGCCAGTCGTATTTTCCTGTTTGTTTATTTCTCTTTTCTTTTTGTCAAGTCTTTGTTAGTTATAGCTGGGAAATTGTGCAAAATATAGATTTTAAAAATCTCAATAACATTTAGTTTCTGATGATCATTTTAGTGATTTTTTTTTTCTTTGCTGATGATTGCTTTGGCCCATGCATTCATTTGTTTCTGCTGAAATACATCCTTAAAACATTCTTTGATAAAGTCTATTTTTGGTAAATGATTGGTTTTTACATGCTTTGATACTGTCTCCTTTTCTTCTCAGTCTTACTGCTTTCCTTGGGCATTCAAGTTTGAGGTTGGCAGTTAGTAGACCTGTACCCACCATGGTTTTTGTCATTAGTTGTTGAGAGTGGATGTCCAGTAACAAATATCACTTGTTGGTTAGTACCTCTCCTCCCTAGTAGCTTTTTGCATTGCATCTTCTATTGATTTTCTAAATGTAAATTAATGTTTAACCTTCTTAAATGGTGTACATTTTCATTTCAACAATACTCTTTTTAACTCTGGCAAACTACTAGATAAATGATCTCGGCAAAGAGGGTGTTCCACTGTTTGTTTCTTTTTTCTTCTTCTTCTAGTGATTATGGATTCTCTTTCCTTATAAAAATCCCTATTTACTAACAAAAATAAGATGCTGCCAGGTTCATGAGATGGGTTATAGGTCAGTGGGTAAAAAGCACTTATGCAAAGATTGGCAGCTTGAATTGGCTCTCCTGAGCCTACTTAAGTGGGAGGAGAGAACCAGTAGTGTGAAGTTTTCCTCTGACTTATACATGTGTGACCTCTCACCCCCACTCTAATGACCAACAAGTAAATGCTGCTGTTCATTGAGTTGCATCATCCATAATAAAATCATGGTATTGTTAATTTTGTTTTATATCTTAGAATTTTGTGGCCTCATTTTTATTAGGAAGCTTAATATTTATCTTTTTCACCTATTTTCTGTGCAGATTAGCATTTTTATTTTTTATTTTTATTTTATTTTATTATTGTTTGTACTCATTCCAACTCCTTGGACCTGAGTCTAAAGAAGGGAGGTTTTCAACCTTCCTAATGCAGTTCAATACAGTTAATACTTTAATCTAGTTCAGGTTGTAGTGGCCCCAACCATAAAATTATTTTGTTGCTACTTTATAACTATAATTTGTTAGTCATGAATCATAATGTAAACATCTGATATGCAACCCCTGTGAAAGAGTAATTCAACCCCCAAAGGGGTCAGAACCCCCTAGTTGGAGGCCTTCTAGGCCTAGTTGGTCTAGAGTTCCTTTTAGAGTTTCTAGGTCTTACGTGTGCGATGTGGGAGGAGTGTTGCTGATTGGGCGGTGACTGATCGTTAAGAACTGGTCTAGATCATTGTCCAGAATTTCCCTCCTTCTCCCTTGCCTTCTACCCAGACTGTGATGTCTTCTAACCTCAGGGAACAGGTGGTATCCTGTTTTCTTAACTTCCTTAGTATGAGAGGGGTGTGGTCCAGTCTGTAATTAAGCAGCAGGCTTGGCGAATGCGGCTTGTGCTGATTAGTTGTTTAGGAACTAGAGGGAGCCTTGAATGAGGAATTGCCTCTATCAGTTGTCTCATAGGCAAGTAAGTCTGTTGGGCATTTTATTAATTGTTATTATTAACTAATTGATGCCGCTGTGAAGGGACCTACCTAGCCAACTCCCACTGGGGATGATACCACCCCCGAGTGGGTGGTCTTGGGGTATATAAGACAGCAGATTGAGCAAGCCATGGGAGAGCCAAGTCAGTAAGCAGTATTCCTCCATGGCTTCTGCTTTAGTTCCTGCCCCAGCTTTCCTTTGTGATGGAGCAATTACCTGAAGTGTAATGTAAAATAAACCCTTTCTTCCTAAAGTTAGTTTAGGTCATAGTATTTGTGGAGAGAAAATCAGGATGTTCGTGTTGTTCTTCTACAAGAGACTTGTAGGCACCTGGGAATGAGCACACACAGTCCCAACCTGTATTCTTCTGGGAGCTAGGTTGGGGCTGCTCCCTTCAAATGGCACAGGGTGTGTGGGCCTTCTTACCAGTCCTCAGCCAGCCTGCAAATGCTTCTTCCTGTTCTGTCACCTTTGCCTCACTCACTAATTACTAATAAGTAGCCCTTATTAGTAATATTCCTCGGAATTGTCATCAACTGAAAGTTATTAGCAGGGAATGGCCCGCTATTTACCTAAGCTTTGTCTTTTCTTGTAATTCTGTATTTGTATATGTAAACTTTAAAATCATTTTCTTCTGGATTAAGAATTGGATTGGAATGTGTCTTGAGTACTGTTTGTATGTGAAACTTCCACAGGGATCACCTAAGACCATCAGAAAACACAGGTATTTATGTTATGAATCCTAATAATAGCAAAATTACACTTTATGAAGTCGCAACAAAAATAATTTTGTTGTTGGAGGTCACTACAACATGAATTGTATTAAAGGGTCACAGCATTAGGAAGGTTGAGAAACGCTGTTTTATAAAAACATGTTGTCAAGTTATTTAGATACATATGCCTAGAGATTTACAACATTGTTTTTGAGCATTACTCTAAAACTTTTATTAATATTGTATAGTTTTTGTGACTAATAACACTGCTCCTGTTCTCATCTGGCTATTGCTGGAAGTCAATTACAATTGGTTTCCTTAATATCCAGTTATCCTTCAAAACTACCTAGCTAATTTTAAATGCTTTGAATAGTTTCTGTGGTTCTATATGTATATAATTATACCAGTTACAAATGGATACATTGCCTTTTAATGTTTTACTGGTTATTTTTTGTTTTACATTAAGTTTTATAGGATCTCCAAAACAATGTTTAACACAAGCAGCTCCTTATTCTTGTTTGTAGTGGACAATGGCTTCACTGTTGTTCACAGTTATTGTTTTATGTGGGGGTTATATTGGAGTTCGGGGAAAAAGAATACTATATTAAGTAATTTCCTTTTATTACTTTACTGAATGTTTTGTGAGGAATGATGACTGAACATTATCAAATGACATTTAAAATCTTGATACAATTATAGTCAACATAGACATTTGACAGTTAGATTCAGTTTACTGTTTTCTAGTTTTTGCACTTACAGGTATATTATATTTATTTCTGATTTAAACCTTCCCAGCTTCTGTTGGTGTTTATAAGATTTTGAAAATTGTGTATTGTCCTAGAAAGTCTTTATTATCAGCTTGATAAAGCCTAGAGTCATCTAGAATTGACTTAGCCCAGGACCTCCTGCCCAGAGTGATATTGCTCACTCCTATTATCAGTTATCAGCATAGCAGTTAGCATGCTGTATGTATCACTGAAGAAAGTATTTCCCAGACTGAGTTAGCTCAGTGGGGAAAGTTCATATCTACAAACTTGAAGGCCTGCATTGAGATCCCTGGTGGCTTTTGTCTGTCACCCCTGTGGTAGGGTTTTAGTAAAGGCGGATTCTGGGGGTTTCACTATCCAGCCTCTCTGTCTAGTAAAATGGCCTACTCTAAGTTCTGTGAGAGACCCTGTCTTGAAAAATAGAGAGGATGACACCATCATTTGCCTTCAGTAACCATAGACTCTGAAGAGTACTTTTGATTTGCATTTTCCTCATGGCTAAGAATTTTTGAACACTTTGTTTTTATTGGCCTTTTGTATTTCTTTTGAGAACTGTGTTTAGTTACATAGCACAGTTTTGATTGGTTGCTTGTATTATTGTGTTTTAGTCTTTATATAATTCCAGTTAATAATCTGTTGGATTATAGCTGGCAGTGATTCATTATGTAGATTGCTTGATTAACTGTTTGCTGTATGGAAACTTTTTTTTTTTTTTAATTTCTAGAAGTTCCATTTGTCTTTGCTGGTATTAGTTCCTGAGTGACTGGAGCAAGGCCTATTCAGCAAGGCCTTGCCTAAGCCAGTATCTTGAAATGTTTTATTTACTTTCTCCTCAAGCAGTTCAGAGTTTCAAGTCTTACGTTATAATATATAACGTTTTATATATTTGATATAGTTGAGGTTGAATTTTGTATGTGATGAGAACAAATATTTAGTTTCACTCTTCTTCATGTAGACATTCAATTCTATCAAATGCCATTTGTTAAAGAGGCTGTCTTTTTTGCGTTGGGTATTTTTTGGCATCTTTGTAAAAAGACAGACAAAAACCAAAAATCGGTGGCTGTAGCTCCATGAATTGTATCCGGATCTCCCATCTATTGCATTGGTCGATGTGTTGTTGTTTTGTTAGTGCCATGCCCCTGCTTTACTAAGGCTCTGTAATGCAATTTAAAATTATGTATAGTGATAACATCCAGCATTATTTTTGCTCAGGATTGCTTTGAAGGTCTGTCTTAATTACCTTACACTTTGCTAGGACAAAATACCTGGCAAAAGCAACTTAAGGAAGGGGTAATTTGTTTTGGTTCACAATTGAGGGTTATAGCCCTCGCCTAGTGAAGCCATGGCAGTAGGAGTTTGAGGTGGCTGGTGAAATTGCATCCACAGTTAGGATCCAATCGAGTTGAAAATAAGCGTCACGCTGAGTGAGATTTTTTTTTTTAATGTTTTGTCAGCATTTGCCTGTACCGCATGCTTTTCTGGTGCCCATGGAGGCCAAAAGAGGGTATAGGGTCCCCTAGAACTGGAGTTATAGGCAGTTGTGAGCTGCCATAATGGGTGCTGGGAATTGAACCTGGATCCTCCAAATACTCTTAACTGGCTAGCCATCTCCAGCCCTTGTGTGAAATTCTTTTAAATTTTTGATTAAGATGGATGCTTCAGTTTTTATGAAGAGTGGCATTGGAATTTTGATGGCGTTTACATCTCTAGGTTACTTTTGGTTAGGAGAGTCATTTTACAGAATTATTTCAGTCCATGAGTATGGAAGGTCATTCTGTCTTCTCCTGTCTTCAGTTTTAAATGGTTTTTGTTTTTTAAAAGATTTTATTTATTTATTTATTTATTTATTTATTTATTTATTTATTTATTATGTATACAATGTTCTGCCTACATGTATACCTACAGGCCAGAAGAGGGCTTCAGCTCTCATTACAGATGGTTTGAGCCACCATGTGGTTGCTGGGAATTGAACTCAGGACATCTGGAAGAGCAGTCAGTGCTCTTAACTACTGAGCCATCATCTCTCCAGTCCCCCAGGGTTGAATGTTTTAAAGTTTCCTGGGTTGATGAAATGACACATCAAGTCAGGGTGCTTGCTGACAATTCTGAATACCTGAGTTCATGACCAAAGATCCACATGGCAGAAGGAGAGAACCAACTCCTACAAGTTGTCTTTTAACATCTACCTACATACACAAAGATACATAAAAATAAATGCATAAATGAAACTAATGTAGAACACTTACTTTGGTTTGTAATTGGAGGTTTCTCTCTTGCCTGCCAGTTCCCCCAATAGCCACTCTGAGGCTGATATTAATTACAAACTGTTTGGCTGATGGCTTAGGCTTCTTACTAACTAGCTTTACATATAAATTAACCCATTTCTAATCATCTGTATATCACCACGTGGCCTCGTGTTACCTCACATCTTGCTTCTTTGGCAACTGCTAGTGTCTCCCAGATTCTGCCTTCTTTTTCCCTGTATTTTTCTTTGTATTTCCTACCTAGCTATATTCTGTCCTGTCAAAGGTCAAAGCAGCTTCCTTATTAACCCGTGGTAATAAAACGTATTCACAGCACACAGAGCAGCATCCGCCATCATTGGTTAGTTGTTTTTTTTTCCCAAGGTATATATGTATGTGTGTATGTATTCACCTTGGCTATGAATAGGATTATTTCCCTGATAGCTTTCTTGATATAGGAAGGCTACTTGGTTTTGTATGTTAATTTTGTATCTTGCCACAGTACTAAGTCTTCTAGTGGAGTCTTTAGGGTCTTTCTTTCATATTCATATATAAATTATACTTTGCAAATAAGGATAGATTCACTTCTTCCCTATTTGTGTTCATTTTGTTTAATTTTTGTCTTACTCTCTTGCTAAGACTTCCAGTACCATATTGAATAAGAGTGAGTTGAGGAGAAGATAGCTTTGTCTTAACTCTTGGTTTTAGTGGAAATGCTTTTTGAGTTTTTTACACCATTTAGTATAATGTTGTCTATAGGTTTATTATACATAGTATTTATTGTGTTGTGTTAAATTCTTTATACTCTCAGTTTCTTCAAGTTTATCATGAAACAGTACCTTCAGAAGCTTTTTCTCTCTTTTTTGGGATGACCATGTGGATTTCTGTCCTTGTCCATTTATATAATTTGTAATGTTTATTATAACTAGCCATCCCTGTGTCTCTGGAATTAAGCCAACTTGATCATGATAATCTCCTTGGTATTTTCTCAAATTCAGTTTGTAAATATTTTCCTGAGTGTTTTTTTCCCCTTTCCTTCCCCTCTCCTTCCTCCACCCCCCCTTTTTTTATCTTTGTTTATTAGTTACTGTTCTGTTACTGTGAAGACACCAAGACAAAGGCAACCCTTTAGAAAGCCTTTGCTTAGTTTCATAAGTTGGTCCGTTATCATCATGGCAAGGACTATGGTTGCACATATGGTGCTAGAGAAGTAGCTAAGAGTTCTACATCCTGATCCGCAAGCAGGTCAGCAGAGTAGACTGGACCTGGCGTAGACTTTTGAAATCTCAAAACCCACCCCCACTAACAAACTTCTGCCAACAAGGCCTTACTTTCTAATCCTTCTAATCCTTTGAAAGAGTTTCACTCCTTGGTGACTAAGCATTCAAGTATATGAGCCTATTGGGGTCATTCTTCAAACCACCACGTATGTCTATCAGAGAGATTGGCCTGTAGCACGATTAATAAAAACCCAGAGACAGAAATTGGGGTTCAGCCTGAAGGTCGGGAAAGCAAAACAGCCAGCTACTGGCTCTTACCTCTACCTCAATCTGAAATGGCCATCCAGCCTCCAGGAATCTCAGAATGAGACTGTGTGTCAGAGCTGTCTCCTCCCATTTTATATTTCTCTCTAGGGCTGGGATTAAAGGTGTGTTGTCACCACTGCCTGGTTTGTAAGGATGATCAGTGTGGCTGTTTCACTCTGAACTTCCGGCAAGTTTTATTTATTAAACTACAAATGAAATATCACTACATTGGCCTATAGTTTTGTTTTTTAATGCCTTTATCTGTTACTGGTGTCAAAATTTATACTGGCTGTATAATAAATTGATACTGTTCTGTCCCTATTTTATGTAAGGGTTTGGGAAACATTTGTTTTTGAAGTTTCTGTAGAATTCAGCTATCAGTCTATTTGGATTTAGACTTTGATTAGTTAACTTTTTTTTTTAAGCTAAGCAATTGTAACATTTATTTATAATGGTGGTGTGTTATGGTCAGAATAGTTATGGGGAGTTAGCTTTTTGTTCCTTTATGGGGGTCCCAGCACCTTTACCTGGTGAGACATCTCACTAACTGGAATTTTTGTTTGTTTTGTTTTTTAATTGCTGTTTCTATCTCACTACTTCTTATAGATCTGTTTGAAATATTCATCTTTTGGTTTTATTTTGTTAGGTCATACATGTTTAGAAGAAATTATTCGTTTTCTTTTAGATTTTCCAATTTAGTATACTGTATAATATTTTTAAGGTTTGTCATTGTTACCTTTTGAATTACATCGGAATATGTTGTAAAGGCTTCCTTTCATTTCTCATTTTTAAAACTGGGCCTTTTTTTCTTTTGGTTAGCTTGGCCAAGGGTTAACAAATCTTAATCTTTTCAAAGAAGTAACTTGGCATTAGTGATGTGTATTATCATTAGTTTCTAATTCATCAATTTCGGCTCTGATATTATTTCTTTCCACTTACTGATGGTAGATTTTTCTTGTTCTTGTTTTTCCAAAGCCCTAAGGAATATTATGAAGTTATTTGATCTCTCAGATTTCTTCTTATTGGCACTTAGAATGTAGTATTGGCACTTTGTGTATATGGACGTCAGAGGACAATTTCTGAAAGGCAATCACTGTGTGGATCCTGAAGTCTGAACTCAGGTTATCAGGCTTGGCTGTGGGTGTCACCTCACCTACTGAGCCATCTCTCCAGCCCTTACTAATATTTTTAATGTGCTTATGAGTGATTAATGGAGTTTGTTGGGGATCTAGGTTTTTTTGCTGGTTAATAGTGCTCTTTATTGCTATGGAATACACTGTATTAACATTTCTGTGACTACCTTACTTAGGAGCTTCAGTTTGGACTTGTTTCTGACTAGGTTTTAGAGTGTTTAGTGATTTGTGTATATCCGACTGTAATAACCTGCCTTTCCTTTGCTCTCCAACAGCTACATGGGAATTGGTCTTTCTGCTCAAGGTGTGAACATGAATAGACTACCAGGTACACTTGAATTACAGTATTGTTAGAGTCTTAGGACTGACATTTCTGGTTAAAATTTTTAAACGATACTGAAGTTTTTTTTAATTAATCACGTATGGATTCTAAGTGGAAGTTGAGTGGAGTTTAAATGTATTTGAATTTCATGTTCTTTTGTAGAACATAACATAGCATAATACCTATGCTTTGTTTTTCTGTTATTGTTTTGTCCTTTTTAACTTTATGTACTTGTATCAACCACTTGAAACATTTTAATTTGACTGGTTCTGTTGTCACCAGCCACATCCTGACCTTTAATCTTTAAAGTGCGTTGTGTGACCTTGTAAGAGTATAGATAAATGACAGAAGTAAGTTCAGGAGTGTGCAGACAGAAGGAATTGATTCTGTCTCCTGATGTTAAAAGTCAGTAGTAGAGGAAATTTTTTTAATGTAAAATACAAACTGACCTATACAAAACTACAGGAAATACACTGAGACACGAACAAATCAAGCTAGTACTGCTGCCATCTAATTATATTCTTATGTAACTTGATGTGCTTTCCCTGTGTGTTTCTGCTAAAAGTTAAGAGGGTCTTAATTATAAGAATGTGTGTAAAGAGATCAAAGATTACATGACTTTTACATATGGATCACAGCCTTGAGAAATTTGTGGTAAATGAAAATTATAATCTAGGGCTGGACAGATGGCTCAGTGGTTGAGAGCATTGCCTTTTCTTCTAAAGGTCCTGAGTTCAATTCCTGGCAACCACATGTGGGTCACAACCATCTGTAATGAGGTCTGGTTCCCTCTTCTGGCCTGCAGGCATACACACAGACAGAATATTGTATACATAATCAATCAATAATTTTTTTTAAAGAATTATAATCTATTTTACATTAAAGTTTATGTGTGTTATTCATATTAGAGCAAAATTCCTTTGCTATATTAGCTAAAGAAGTAATTCATGGAATACATGCTCCCACTTAGACTGCTGTGTTTATGTTCATGTTCCTGGTAGGAATCCTTTCTCTTCAGTACTTCTTTTTAGTGTTCTGGGTGGTGAGTTTATTTTCCTTAATGCTTTAGACAACATCTTAATGCTGAAATCTCTTTATAACATAGTTCTTGAGAATGTAGGTGTACATTTGGAGGTTTATGTGTTGTGCTATTCTGGCACAATCTTAAAACATTAGTGAATAAATGACAGCTGAGGAACTTTGTTGTTCATTGTAAATATACTGAACCTGTCTCTCTAGGTTGGGATAAACATTCATATGGTTACCATGGGGATGATGGACATTCGTTTTGTTCTTCTGGAACTGGACAACCGTATGGACCAACTTTTACAACTGGTGATGTCATTGGCTGTTGTGTTAATCTTATCAACAATACCTGCTTTTACACGAAGAATGGACATAGTTTAGGTACTGAGATGTTGTATTGCATGCAAAATGACCAAATATTGTGATTATTTTACTAGTGCTTGATGGTTATATTTATTATGTGGTTCTGTTTGATGAACAGATGCCTTTTTATTCTGTTTATATGGATGTTAAGGAAGTGATAAAAATTCATATCCTGTGAATGCTAACAACTTATCTTATGTACAGACATAACAATAGAAGTGCTGCTTAGTGTTGAGCCATTGATTCTAGTTACAGAAATTCCAACTTTGGTTTGAAAAAATTCTTTACTGGTTATCCAATTCTCTAGTACAATAATATCAGTTCTAAGAATAATGTGGGCAAATAGTTAAAAGAAATGAACAACTCAGTATTTCTAGCAAAAGATCAGAATGAACATAGTTAAATTAGATATGCTAATGGTGACTGCTGAAGGATGGTGTCTGAGACAGTTTGTGGCACAGGACAATTAAATATATAACAGAAACAAAAGACACGGGCTAAAGTGTGTTAATGGAACAAAGGAACATTGCAAGATAATAGGAAATTAAAGACTTTAGCTGAATTAGGTATGCTCATTAGCATTGTGTGTAGTTAGTAGTTTTTTTTCCTTTAAAAATATATTTTTATTTTACTTATGGGTACACATGGACATGTTTGTGTGAATGAATGCCATGTATGCGTGGGTGCTGGAGGAGGCCGGATGAAGGCATGGGATCTACTGAAGCTAGAGGTACTAGTGGTGTGAGCTGCCCAGTGTGGGTGCTGGGGCCCGAACTTGGATCTTCTGGAAAAGCAGGAAGAGTTCTTAACTGCTGAGCCATCTCTCTAGCCTTCATTTCTGTTTAAATTGTAAGAAATAGGAAAGCTAGTAAGACTAACACTTTTAAAACCTTACATTTTTACCATTGGAAAATTTAATATGCTTATAGCAAATTATTTCTAATGGGCTCAAGTGAAGAGAAGCAAAAACTAAATAACCTTAAAGGGCATAAATAGCTTTACTTGTGGATAGTAGTTTGAAAGTTTGAAAGGCGTCGTCTTACCTATAATGGAATTTCTTAAATGACAGACATTTGTGTTCTATTACATAGAAGAGAATTCTGAACCTCAGTTTGCACTGCAGCAGTTTTCTGTAGTGCCCCAGCATAACCAATGGGCTATTGGTTAGGCTAATCCAGCCTCAGATTTTCACTTAGAAATTTTTTTTAAATTCTGAAGCGCCTCTTTTTTTTTTTTAATATGACTTAAAAGTTGTTACAGGTCTATCAAAAAAAAGTCTTATATTCTCATCCATGTATCATGTTAATGACCCCATGCAGATTATATGATAATATTAGTCTTGTTCTTACTGCTTAAACTGTTTAAGATCTTAAACTTAAGGGAAGTCTGCTTTTAGATTTGACAGCTCAAAAATGCAAAACAAGACATTTTTAGAAAACCACAATTAGCCTTTTTAACACTAATTTTTTAAACTTTTCAGAGAAGAAATTTTATTTTGGGAGATGGGAAGATCACAGGTGATGTGATTTTTTTTTCCTATTAGATTTTCACAAACATTTAAATCAAACCTTTTCATTGAATAAGAAAGCCATTTTAAAAGGTAAGATGCTTAAGAAAAGGGTACCTAATGATGAAATTATGGTCTAATTTTCTGTAAATTTGAAATGTTTGATGGTGTGCATAAATCTAATAAATTTTGAGCATATAGGTAGTGTAATGATGGTTAATCAGGTCCTTTCAGTCAATCTTGACTGTTTTTGACTCTTGGCTTCTTTGCTGTGTGACCTCAGGCAACCTGCTGAACATTTCTAATTCATAAAAAACCATTACCCGTACGTAACACACCAGTGTTTAGAACCACAGTAAGTTCTTCAGGGAAAACTGAAATGATATCTGAAAAGTTAGAGTTGCTGAGCACCTCTGTTTGGCTGGGGTGCCAGGGCTGCAGAGGTGACACTGGTAAACAAGTTATTCCCGTGAACAGAACCTCTCTAGAATTGACAGCCAAAGCTGCTCTTGAACACAGCTCCACCGGTTCATTTACATGTTCCCCATGGCTGTAGTAGCAGAGTTGGAGAGTGGTGAAAAGCAGAAAGCATTAACTAACTAGTTGACTGCTTTCAGGAAAGGGCCTCAGGATTTTGGTCTGGACTAGAGTCTAGAAGATCAAATACTACTCAGTTCCTGACCCCAAATCTTGCCAAGGGCATCTGCAGAGGGGACTTGTACAGTAAAGCTAGTGGATTAGTTTTCAAAATGTATTATACAAAGAGAAATGGAGAACTTTTTATTTTGAAAAATAAGAGATGTTTAAGTATAGAACTTAACTAACTTGAAAAATTTAATGTATTTTCTTATCAAGCATCATTTGTTAGCTGAAGATAACACTTCAGAAAGCTTCTTGACGAGTCGGAAAGTGAAAAATAAAGTTTAAATAGTTGTACCAGCTTCTTTATAGGCACCTTTTTGTGGTCTGAGCCACACATGCTGTGGATGCTTACTTGGCAAATGTCTGAACTTGAACTCTGGAACTAATTTGGATTTTTTATTAGCATTCCCGATAAGAAACAAAAACTTTAGCAATTATTGACAAGATTTTTTGGTAAAAAATGTAAATTTGGACAGATTTATTATAAATACATATCTTTGAGAAAAATAATTAGGCTATATTATAAAAAATATTAAAAATGAGATAGTCATGTTTTGCTAAAATGTTCTCTTATTTTCTGTATTGTTTAATTTTCTGATAATTTTGGTATAAATTTTTATATTTAGCTCCCAACCACTATAAGTGAACCTAAATATAGTCAAAATATTTTGTATGGAATTACAAAAGCAAAATACCTCCCAGCTTTGCTTTCTTTTTGACAGATGAACACCGTTTACTTATTGGTAAAAGTCATAGAAGCAGAGATTTATCGACCACAAAGCATTATTTTTACATTAAAGTATATAATTAATATATTGTTAAATAGATGTTAGATATCTTTTATCTGAAATGCTTAAGGCCAGAAACATTTCAGATTTTGGATTGTAGGATATTTGTATGTGTTTGTGTAATATATACATATATAAAATGAGATATCTTTGAGATGGAACCCACGCGTAAACAGGAAATTCATTCAGGTTTCATATATGCCTTACACGCACACCCCGAAAGTAATTTTATGACCTACTTTTAGTATGCCTACATTTTGAATATGACCTATCACGTGTGTTGAGGTAGAATTTGACACTAATGGTTTCATTAGTTTCAGTTTAGAGTTGTTCAGACTGTGATATTTATATTCACTGTCTTTTAATTTTCTTATTTTAATAAGTAGAATCAGTTTACGGTTGGGTGATTTGCTGTTGGTACAGCACAGCACTAGATACTCTTAGGCTTTAGATACTTTTCCCAGCAGGAGAGATGCTGGTGCTGGGGGGAGGTGGTGCTTCCAGTGTGTGACTAGACATTGCTGTGACCCTTGAGGTCAGTGAGGTACTGCAGAAAGCCTCGTCTCATCTCTTGTGTTGTTTGTAGTTAAGAATGCTGGTAGACTTAAGCCATTATTAGTATTTCAGCTGTATTTGGTACGTGGCTGTGTTGAAATTCCTGTTGAGGCATCCAGGAGCACTCTTCATCCTTCAAGAAGAAATGGATTTCTTTTGTTTTGTTCTGTTTTTGAGATATGGTCTCAGCATGTAGCCCAAACTGGCCTCATTAAAGGTCCTTGTACTTCAGTTTCCTGAATGCTGGGATAACAGGCATCCATTACTATTATGTTCTGGCAAGAAACCGTGTTGTTTTAAACATGAGTATTATACTTGCTTTTGTTTACCTTTAGAAAAAAAACACAGAGAAAATGTCTGCTCCTTTCGCCTAAAGTGCTTTTTATTTATTTGGCTTTTGGAGACAGAGTCTCTTATACCACAAACTGAGTTTGAATTTGCTGTGCCGCTCAGGATGACCTTGAACTGATCATCTTGCCTCTGTATTCTGAGTGCTAGAAATACAGACATGCACTATAATGCTGAGCTCCAACCTAAAATTTTGTAAAAGCTAAATCTAGACAAGAATTAAGTGTTGAGGTAGATAATACAGCTTGCAAGCAAAACAATCAAATCTGACACTGTTGGAACCAGTGTTCTTACTCATGTAACTCTGAAGTTTGTCTAAGATCATTTTAAAGCTCTGGGGTTAATGCCAATATCCCCAAAATAGTGTGTGTGTGTGTGTGTGTGTGTGTGTGTGTACGTGTACGTGTGTGCGTGCATGCGTGTGCTCAATAAGACTGATGATCCATAGTAGAATAGCATCCACTCAGATAGACATTAGTGTTAGTGAGAAAAATCAGGCTTTTTTTTTCATCTTTTCTTCCTTTGCTATTCTCTATCTTTGTTTTAGTCAGATACTTAGCTTTTTGATATTACTTGCCTTTGAAAAAAAGCCACTAATACCTTTCTTTTTTCTTTATAGGTATTGCTTTCACCGACTTACCGGTAAGACATAATTTCTTGAAAGATATTTTTTATTTTATCTAAAAGAAATACAAGAAACTAGAAGTAGACATGTAGAGCAGTCTCGCTTATAAGTATATGTGCTATGCATCAAATAGAGGGTCCTTCTCTGCTCACCCTGGAGCATCAGAAGTTAAGCTCTAAATTGCATGGCATCCTGTTGTATGACATAAAATTATCCAAAATACTCTTTTGATTGTTTGTGGATTAGGCCTGTGGCCTTCTTTGTAAGAAGCACTCGTTTACACTGGGGTATACCCCTAGCCCTAAAACACTCTTGTTACTGTGCATTCATTTAAATGTTATGTTTGAAGATGTCAGCGGAGGGTTGTACAATTGTAACTGTTCATTCATCTAGGAATATTGGAAACCTGCTGTGCGTTTGGTGTCGTTTGACAGCCAAATTAGAAAGTAAGCACATGCAAAATAGTGAATTGTGACATTTTAAAGGAATTTATGTACTTTGGAGAGAGATAGGACATGCTAAAGGCCATGCAGCGTCATAGAAGCTGCCCACTTTTCTCAGAGTGGGGCTTGAGCAGAGACTTTTCACAGAGTAAGTCAGTGGGTGTGTAGGGCAAGAGTATTTCAGACAGCGAGGAGGAAAGTGGTCAGGCAGAGTCCAAGACAGGATTTAGGAGCTAACGAGATAGCTCGCCAATCAAAAATACATGCTGTTCTTCCAGAGAATTAGAATTCAGTTCCTAGCACCCATGCCAGACAGCTGATAACTACCTGTAGTTCTAGCTGCAGGGCATCTGACACACTCTTCTGGCCTCTGTAATATCGTATTCATCTACATACACACAAATAAATAATCTTTTAAAGAAAAGGAAAGAACTTGATTTTACACACAAATAAATAATCTTTTAAAGAAAAGGAAAGAACTTGATTTTAATATTGTAGGCCTGAGGAACTGAGAGAATGGATGGTGGCGATAGGCCTGCTTTTAGTCCTATCTAAAGCAGAAAAGTTTTCTTTGTTTGTATCAGAGGATCAGACTGTAGGTTCCTGTGCTTGGTAGGGAAAAGCTTTAGCACTGAGCTACACCCAGCACTTGTGTTTTATTTTTAGGACAGGCACTCTCCATGTTGCTCCATCTGCCCCTAAACTTGTGCTTGAGCGATTGCTCAAGCAGCCCTTCTACCATAGCCCTCCTAGAAAACACCGCACTTGGGTTTGTTGGAACATTTTGGGGGCAGAGTGAGTAATTTAGTTTGATGTAAAGGTCAAGTCAAGGTCAAGTATACAGTTGGGATTGCAAGCTGGAATTAAGAAAATTGTCTGCTGTAAACTTGGGGGCCATTTGGCATTTAGGTGTCAAAGTCTTAAAGCTGGTTGTGAACAACTTGCAACTATGTGTTGACCCAGAAGAGAAGTGGGCGAATTTCTAGGGCATGGTAAGTTTAGGGGAAAATCAGGAACTATCAAAGAGAAATTGAGTAGTCGTCAGTGAGGTAAGGGAGACAATGAATTAACACTGAAAGGCTGATGAAGATATGAATTTAGGAGGAGTTGTATTTCTGTTTTCTTGTTGGTAGATGGTAAAATATCGCCATCACAGGTGACTTGGGGAAGAATTTGTTTTGACTTATGTCTCAGAGGGTAAGAGTCTTATCATGGCAGGGAAGCCTGGCAGCAGGCATTATGACAGGAGCAGGAGATGGAGTGATCACATTCTCAACCACAAACCCGAAGTGGAGAGAACTTAGAAGTAGAGAGAGAGATTATTAATTCTCAAAGCTTGTTTTCCAGTGACATGTTTCCTCCTAAACTTCTCCAAATAATATCACGAGCTGGGGACTAAGTGTTGAAACGCCAAGCCCATGAGAGTCATCAACTATATCAGTGCTGTGATGTCTCCTGTCTGTGAGAACCCAGAGTAAATAAGAGATTGTGGATGACTTTGGTGATGGGGAAAGTAGAGATTTAGGGCAGTAACTGGTGGTGGAAAGCAGATGAGTAGAAAAAAAAAACATTGAGTTAGATTTAGCAGAATATTGTTAAGTGATTCACTAGAAAACAAAAAGTTGATATAATACAGAGAGGAAAACTAATATAGTGGCCATATTCTTCAAAAGCAAATGTGTAAGTGGAGGGGATTTGCTTTTAAATAGAGCATTTATGGGAGTGACAAGCAAAGTATACAGGTGCAAATTGTTTTGTGTGGGAGCGTATACATATGTGGTGAGGGTGGCACACGCCAAAGGAGAAGAAGATCAGGAGTCCTCTATTGTTCTCACCCCTTCCCACAAGGGAGCTGTTAGGATGCAGCAACACCCCAGCACTGTCATTACAGGCACACACAACCATGTCCAACTTTTACATGGGTGCTGGGGACTTGAACTCAGTTACTCTTGATTTCACAGCAAGTTCACTTACCCACTGAGCTATGTCCCAGACCCTGCAGGTAAATTCTAGTAGGTAAGATGATGGCATCCGTAACTGTTGCGGGGTTTGTCATCAAGACAATCCTTTGCCTGGCGGTGGTGACACACACCTTTAATTCCAGCACTCGGGAGATAGTGGCAGGCGGATCTCTGTGATTTCGAGGCCAGCCTGGTTTACAGAGCAAGTTCCAGGACAGACTCCAAAGCTACAGAGAAATTCTGTCTCAAAACAAAACAAAAAACCTCCCAAGATTCACTTGGAATTAGTTACAGGGTTTTGTTGCAGGGCATTTTGCTTGTTAGGCTCTAAGCATGTTATACCCTGTCCTCAGGTGGACTGTGCTGTAATGGTTCTTCTCAGCTCTTTGTTGGGCAGTTCAGTAGTGATCATTTAACAAGGCATACCCGGTTTTAGGTGTGTGTGTGTGTGTCTGCCCATCTAGTGGTTTTCTTTCCCACTTTGTTGTATGTATCTCCCCCCACCCCCCCGACTCTCCCACACACATTTATAGGGAATCAGTGGCCACTTTATTGTTACTGAGCAAGGTAGTTATGGTGGTAATTCTTACCAGTTTCCTTTATAGTGCCTCTAAAGGTCTTCTGCATGCTGCACTTCCTCTTTTCAACTGCAAGATAAAAGAAAAGCTAGTCTTTCCCTTAAAAGGGGTTGCAGAAAATACTTATTTTCCTTACCTATAGTTTCTTCTGAGTTAGTTGGAGCATTGAATCCCGAGGCCATATATTTGCAAAAAGCCTTAATTCTCCTCGACTGCCTTGTGCCATTCATTGGTCATGTGTGCTCATACAGCTCTGACAACATTACACCTTTAGTTGTTGTTTGAGATGGTGTATCACTCTGGAGCCCCAATTGGGTTGGTACCTTCTGTGATCTTTTCCCAGCCTCCCGAGTGTTACGCCTAAACCTTAAACTTTTTAACAAAAATACTTTTTCTTCCTCAATTCACTTCCGTTTGAGAAATATTTTAAACTTTAAACAAGCTAATTCAGTTTGAAATCAGGTACATACTCCTGGTGTCATTAGCTGTTCTCATTTAAGATTTATTTTTAGTTTTATATGTACTCATGTTTTATCTGCATCTCTCTCCACACCACATGCATGCTTAGTGCCCATATGTGTAACTCATATATGAACCCCAGGATCTGGAGTTACAGGCAGCTGTGGACTGCCGCGTTGCTTCTGGAGCCTGAATGTAGGTCATCTGCAAGGTCAACAAGTGCTGTTAACTGAGCCATCCTCTAGTCCCGTTTGCATTTAGAACGATGATGCTTTCCAAGTCTACAAGCTGGTAGCACAGATACATTATTTGCCTTTTTTTTGAAGAAATATTTAAAATATAACAAAACTTCAGTTGTTAAGTATGAATTTGAACATGTACATTAGTAGAAATAGTTTTTTCTATTCTGAACAAGGCATAAAATTGTTGTGTCTGAATAGTCAAGGATGATAGTTTTTGAAGAAGGAATTTCCTGCCGTGTGTGTTCTAAATACGTGTGACTGCATGTAAACCACAAAACCACTTAAGCTTGTAGTTTTTGTACTGAAATTACAGAACTGTCTTGCCCTCCATTGATGTCTTTATTGTCTTTGATCCCTTACATGTTTTTGTTTGAAAAATATCTAATAATTCTGTGATGGTTTTAATGAAAAGTTTGCCATGTAAGAAGTAAAGAGACAAGATTTTTTTTTCCTTTTATGTGATGTCATTAACAAGCTGTGCTATTATTGGTCTCAGGCTTTCTGACTGGTGAAACGAGAAGATTGTATTGTGTCGGCCTGCTCTAGCTTTAATTTTTTTTAATTCATTCTGCTGATTATTAAAAGTTAAAGCTAGTCATGATAGATCACACCTGTAATCTTAGCACTTTGAAGGCTGAGACAGGAAAAGTGTCATGAGTTCAAGGCTATCCTGAGATTCTTGTTTTGATAACATACATAACCATATCTTCCCACCAAAAGAATCAATACTTTGTCTTACTAGATATCTTAATAATCTAATAAGATTTCGTATTTATTTTGACATACTATTTTATTTCTGTTTTGTGTTACTTATTGAACAGTTATTTTTAAATATTTAGTCTGCTGTAAAATCTCTTTCTGTACACATTTTATCCCCCTTTAATATTTACCTTGTTTTGTTTTGAAAATGCTTGTGATGACTACTGTTAAAAATAATAAAGAAACAAGGCACAAATCCAAGTACTAAAGGCATGGGAGGGTTTGTAGTCTCAATAAAAATAGAGCTTGATGTTGTATTGTTTGCCTCTGTTCTGTCTTTGCTTGCTAGTAGTAGAGCAACCCTGAGCAATTTTTTAACTTGTACATCTGTGAAGTGGCAACAAGTACCTCACAGTTGATTTTAATGAGTGAGTGGACCTGAGATTTAATGAACACTCAGTGTTTGGTCTCTTTTTGGGTGCAGCAGTGGATTAATCACAGCAAAAAAAGGAATCCTGACTTTTTTATGTGTGCATTTGAAGCTGCTACATTTTACATTTTCTTTTTTTTTTTTTCAGATTAAAATCTTAGGGTATTTTTGAACACATTTCAGTTTGAATATTCATATTTGTCTCTTCCTTTGGAATTGTACATTTGAGCTTTTATTTTGCATTAAGAATCCTCTAAATTGGAACGGTAGAAGATTAGATTGGCCCCTGTTCAAGGGTGACACATAAATTCACAAAACGTTGCATATTTTTTTTCTTAAAGAAAGAAAATCCCCCGCCCGGCGGTGGTGGCGCACGCCTTTAATCCCAGCAATCGGGAGGCAGAGGCAGGCGGATCTCTGTGAGTTCGAGGCCAGCCTGGACTACAAGAGCTAGTTCCAGGACAGGAACCAAAAGATACAGAGAAACCCTGTCTTGAAAAACAAAACACAAAAAACAAAAAAACAACAACAACAAAAAAACAAAAAGAAAGAAAATCCCCATGATGATACCATGTCTTGCTTAAAGCAAGTTTTTACCACTGACTTTATAAAGGCGGGCTCCCAAGTGTGCTGTTGATTGTAGTAGATTATAAATGGTATTTTCTTTGAACTAGCTGTAATGTACATTTTGTAGACATGTAGCTTATATAAAAGCTGGGATAAACCTGAGTTGTGTGTTAATCCTAAAGCTTTGTAACTTATATGATGTTTTAAGAGCACGGGTTAGATTTTTCATATATTAGACATATAGTGCTACATGAATTATGCAACAGGGTCTCAGAACCATTCATGTGAATATCTTAGTTGTTTACACTTTCTTGATGATTAGAGTTTAGAAAATAGCAGTTTTTTGTCCAACACATAATGTGTTGTTTTAGTTGTCTTCCACTAATACTTTGATTGAGATTTAAAAATATTCATGAAGTAAATTTATGGTTCTATTCTTGCAATTCAAAGAAAATGAAGTCTTTAGTGTATAATCAATAGATATTTAAAGAAATATGTTGTCTTACAGCCAAATTTGTATCCTACTGTGGGGCTTCAGACACCAGGAGAAGTGGTTGATGCCAATTTTGGGCAACATCCTTTTGTATTTGATATAGAAGACTACATGCGAGAATGGAGAACCAAAATACAGGCCCAGATAGACCGGTTTCCTATTGGGGATCGAGAAGGAGAATGGCAGACCATGATACAAAAGTAAGAGCAAGGAATTTTGAATGTACAGAATGTAAACACTGAGTGTTTATAAGGCAAATTATTCCTTTTTAAATTAAAGATATGTATCTAGAAGTCTAGGTTAAATCCTAATCATTTGTGTGTACTACTGATTGTATTTTAATCTCTCAAAAAGTAATTTGACAGTTGAAATAAAATTATTTAAGGCACATAGAGAATTGTATTTGTTTGACTTAATTGAATGGAGGAAATAGTGATGCTTATTCATTTACTTTGTTAACCTTAGTAATATTACTGAGCGAATTCTGTAGATTATACAGTCAAATTTCTAATAATGTTGGCAAAAAAGATAGGTTTTAAAGGTGTGACCTAGATGTTATGTTTAGGGTTCTGTGATGTAGGAACATGACCTCGAGCACCTTCCTTTGCAGTAGTTCAGGTACAGTGGGGCAAAGAGAATGGCTACTTGATGCTCACTCTCAATGTGGAGATATATCGGAGTATAGTCAGAATGCACATACACCGTTTCCAAGGGTGAGTTGTGTGGGTTCTCTCTCTGTGAGAGTGTCAGCAGGGGGCCTCTAATTATTGGAGTGAGCTCCTTTTCTTTGTATTTAGCATTTAAATTCAGAAAGACTATAATTGTTCCTATTCAAGAATCTAACTATAAACCTCTACCTGAAAGGCTTTAAAATTTAAATTAATTTTTAAAATTTGGGCAAGAAAGATGGCTCCACCAAGATGGCTAAAGTTACCTTGCTCCTGAGCCTTTCCACTGAGTTCTGTTACTGCAACCCACATACTCTAGAGAGAAACACTCCTACAAGTTGTCTTCTGACCTCCACATGTGTGCTATTGTGTGAGTATACACGCACACCAAATAAATTAAAAAATAGATGTAATTTTAAAAATAAAAAAGTTTTAGTAACTATTTTTAATGCTATTTTTTATATAAGTTACCATTAGACACTTAGGATACGATAAAAGGAAGAAGACCAAGGAACAATTGACTGTGGAGTTAGCCCAAGTGCAGCATAAATACTTTGAATTCATTAATAATAATGGAGGATGGCCAGCAGCAGAGAAGAAAGTGTTAAATCTGTTACTAGGAAGAGCTTTTCAGTGGCTTTATATATTTGATTTATGTTGTAGAATTTCATAAGAAACAGCAGGAAACTGAATTTCTATGTCAGTCAGCTTTTTTAGACTATACATCTGTCCAGAAGTCCAGAGACACTGTCTGGTTATCATTAGGAGTAAGTGACAGTTGTTAAAACGTGAAGTAGATAGTACACATACAAAACTTAAATACCATTAAGTTAAAATCATTGTGATTGTATAATCTAGGCAAGAAAATAGCTAAGATCTTTAGATGGCATCAGTGTGACATGGTTGCGAAAGTGTATTTTTAATTGCTTTAAAGGTTCTTCAGTTTACAATTCTAAGAAAATCTTTTGGGGTTTTATTTAAAGAAGGTAGTGGTTGGAGGTAACAGATTTTTGATTAATGTTGTTGTATTACCAGTTTGCTAACTATTCATGGCTTTTTAAAACATAGGATTGTTGTCTTAGAAATGTATTGTCTGTAAACTGCAAATTAATTTTCTGTTCAAAATCAAGTTGATTGCAAGATTGATTCCTTATTGTTTAATGACCCCTTGTGGGTTTATTCTGAACATTTCTCTCTCTGGGCTAACATCAATGTCTCTCTTCAAACTTTGAGATCCCATCTTACTGGATTAATGAGTACAGAAAGTATTTGGACCTCCAGAACACCAGGAATTAATCAGTTATCTCAAAATTGGGTGTTTTACACCTAACTAACATACTATTGGGATATCTATATTTAAGGTGAGGTAGAAATTATCATTAGTAGGATTAGATAACAGGAAAATGAATTAGGAGCCAGGGGAGAAGAAGGATCCAAGAATAAAAAAAAGATAATTTAATGCCTTTGGTCTTATTTTAAATTATGTTTTAGACTATCCATAACTTATATTAAAGTTGAAAGTCATAGAACCTGGCTTTAAGGAAATAGATTAATTTTGTAATACCAGATTAGACTTTGTTAAACAAAGCTTGTTGTCTGAAACATGTATTCTCCCGACTAAAAGATATGTTTTTTTCTTTGTTTTTCCTTTTAAGAATGGTTTCATCTTATTTAGTCCACCATGGGTACTGTGCCACAGCAGAGGCCTTTGCCAGATCTACAGACCAGACTGTTCTAGAAGAATTAGCTTCCATTAAGAATAGACAAAGTAAGAACATCATGGTGCACAGCAAATACTTGTTTTTAAATTATAAGTTTGGTTGCTTTACCTTGTAGAAATTTTATTCTTTTTAATTAAAGATTTCATGAATATATTGTTTTAAAGTGGATGCCTTCGGATTTATTTTTATTTACTTTTTGAATGTTTTTGTTTTGTGCCAGGGACGAGGAGTTCTTCTGTTTGAGACAGGGTCTCATATAGACCAAGGTGACCTTGAGCCTCATTCTTATGCCACGCTCATTGACAGTTTTGAAATTTTTAAAGAAAAATTTACACTGGTGTTTTAAATATAGAAATAATCTTGTAGAACTTTAGAAAGAAATGCCTTTATCATATTTCCATGCAAAGATTGCTTTCCTGTGGTTGGGATTGAGATCGTCAATACAGCCCTGTGCTCTGGGTTTGCTGTCAGACCTGGTAGGTGGAGGGTGAGGAGGGACAACTCTTCTAAGCTTCTTAAAATAGGAAGCATTTGATACAAAGAAAGTTTTCTTTTGTTGCTTTGGTGACAGTCTTGAGGGTGACAGTATATAAAAGAATGTTTTTCTTTGAAAGAAATTTAAATATCTTCTAATTTTCTCTGAAATTTAAGGTAGTATTGGTTTTAAGTATTTATTGCTTAGGGCCTTGAGCTGTCCAGTGCTGTTATTGTTTTAACCAGGGCAAAGCATGCTGACAATAGATGTAAGTTAGTCATTAGAGGAGGTCCCACCTGATAGGCAAGAGTAGAAAGATGAAACAGAGCAAACTGGTAACAGTTGGAGCATGCTGTAGCACATGTTATATTATTTTTTTCTCACTGCCACAGTACACTCTCCTTCAGAGGAGTCACTTACTTGAGTATTCTATGTCCTCAGTGTCTAATTTAGCAAAGGTCTGATCTTTTCAAAGTCTGGTGTTCCAGTCCTGAGGCAAGGTTTGATAAGACATTTTAAGTGTCGATAGTCTTCTAAATTCTACTGTTTGAAAATATAGTACTTCTCAATGGATATTTTTCCTATAATACTTACATACCCATTCATGATATTTAAAGTAGTGTCTGAAGATATTTGTTTTTCTAATTTTTAATGTCTGAAATTTTTCCTTGGATTCCCTAATCTAAACTTAAAAGGTTTAAAAAGAGAGTTTAGCAATAATTATTTTAGAGGTTTTTCACTGTTACTTTTTTTCTGGAGTGATACAAGGATTTCTCTGCTTTTGTCGAGTTAATATTTTGCTTTCTTTTCTGAATAGGAATTCAGAAGTTGGTGTTAGCAGGACGAATGGGAGAAGCCATTGAAACAACACAACAGTTATACCCAAGTTTACTTGAAAGAAATCCCAATCTCCTTTTCACATTAAAGTGAGTTTTAGTAAAATGTTTTTATGTTACACATTTTAAGTAGCTAAAATTATCTTTATGATTTGTGATTTTGATATTTTATTTTGCTTTTTGCAGATACTTACATATACTTTTATAGTATAGAATGTTTAAATGATATTTTTAAAAATGTGGAGCTGGGCTGGAGAGATGACTCAGAGATTAAGAGCACTGGCTGCTGTTCTTCTAGAGGTCTTGAGTTCAATTCCCAGCAACCATATGGTGGCTCACAACCGTCTATAATGCATTCTGGTGCCCTCTTCTGGCCTGCATTGTAGGCATACATATAGGCAGAACACTGTATACATAATAAATAAGTAAACCTTAAATAAATAAAAATTTTAAAAAGCTGTGGAGCTGAGGATGTGCAGCTCAGTGATGGGGCAGGTGCTCAGCAGGTGTGAACAAATGCAGAGTGCTTTGCACTGAGACCTTTAAGCACGTGATACTTTGCTTTTATCATTCATCCAATCTCTCACTTAAAATGTGAATGTCTTAACTTAGAAGACAGTGATCTCAGTTTTCTCCTGGTACCCGAGTAACTTAAAGACTATATTGAAAATTTATAAATTTATAGTAAAATATACATAAAATTTTACCTTTTACCCATTCTTAATGTGCGTTACTATATGTTTATGTATGCTTATGTTTTGTACATCCTGCCATTAAACACCGTGCTTGCTAACCAAGAGCCCTCATACAGTATTGGTTGTTTTGTGGCCTGCTTAGTCATTTAGCGTAATATCCTTAAGTTTTGTCTATATTGTAACATGTGCCAGAATTGTCCTTACCTGTGAAGGCTGGGGATCGCCCCATTGTGTGGATACACTGCCTGTTGTTTGTTCTTCTGTCTGCTGATGGGTGCTGGGGTTGCTTTTGTCTCTCTGCCATTGTGAGTAATTCTGCTGTGCACATAGGTTTATGAATATCTGCTTAAGTCCTAGCTTTCAATTCTTTTTTACTCACAAGTAGAATTGCTGGCTAATGGTTGTGCTTAACATCTTAAGGACCTCCTGTACTGTTCTTCTTGGTGAATCCTTTGATTTACTCTAGAAGGTTTTCAGTCTTTACACATCATCAACACTTGTTTTCTGCTTTGTAGGTTATAGACATCCTAATTTGGCATTAAATTTTTTTTAATGATTCTTTGTTGTTTAAGAAAGATGGACATGTGGGGCCTGGGGGTACATGCCTATAATCCTGCACTCATAAGACAAAAGTAGGTGGATCTCTGAGACTTCAAAACCAGTCTGGTGTTCACATAACAAGTTTCAGGCCAGCCTGGACTACAAAGTATGACTCTTTCAGAAAGAAAGAAAGTTGGATGTTACTGAACTTAGGATTTCAAACTTTCAAGCAGTAGAAAGTCTTCGTAAGCTAAATATCATTTATTTTGCCTCACAGTAAAAGCCAACTGAGGCCCATTTTGGCTAAGAGGTTGGTAATGCATGCAGCCTGGGGTAGGGAAGGACCAGGTGAAGGCTATACTTTGTACCTCCCTAGGTACGTGTGTATCTAAAATCTTGTTTTACATAACTCACTTGATATGATACCAAGAAAAATACAGATTTTAAGTTTTAAAGTAGGTCTTTTTAAATTTTATAGCTGTGTACAGACTTGATGAATGTGCCTAAATAAACTTCCTTTTTTCTTTCAGAGTACGTCAGTTTATAGAAATGGTGAACGGTACAGATAGTGAAGTACGGTGTTTGGGAGGCCGAAGTCCAAAATCTCAAGACAGCTACCCCGTCAGTCCTCGGCCTTTTAGTAGTCCAAGCATGAGTCCCAGCCATGGAATGAGTATCCACAGTTTAGCACCAGGCAAAAGCAGTACTGCACATTTTTCTGGTGAGATGCAGTCTTTCAAACTTTTACTCTTCTTTATATAATTTTGAGTTTGAAAATTTTTTAAATCTAGACATTCTCTTTTCAATTGTATATGTACAATCTCATGTTTTGTGTAAAAAGAAAAACCAGATTCATTAGTACCAAGAAGTATCACAAGGAATTGAGATTATTAATAGAGCTTCATAAATAAATGTCAATCGTCAAAAAGAGTTGTTACTAAATCCATTGACAATAATGAGAAAATCATCCTATGAAGTAAGGAATTAAAGTGGTCTGGCTATGCTGTCCCACAAATTACCAAGTCTCGTTGCCTTCCTTTTTCTCTTGATTCATTCCAACTTTTTTTTTTTATTTTGCAAATTTATGTTCTTTCCTTGTGCCAGGTGGTGGTGGCACATGACTTTAATCCCAGCACTCAGGAGGCAGAGACAGGCGGATCTCTGAGTTCAAGGCCAACCTGGTCTACAGGGAGAGTTCCTGAACAGGCTCCGAAAAAGCTTCAGAGAAACCCTGTCTTGAAAAAGCCCTCAAAATTATTTTCTTTCCTGTCTGTTTTTCAGCTTACTTACTACTTGCACTATAGCTCTTGGTGTTCTTGTGATTCAGATTTTCTCTGTTGGCTCTCTTGCCATCACTTCTACAGATCCTTTTCTAATCATCCTCCTCCTCCTCTCTTTGCCTCTTTAATTCTGTTTCCCAACATGAGCCTTACCTCTCTGTATTTAACTTTATTTTTGTCCTTGTTTAATTCTTCATTATTTATTCCTTATATATTAGCAGACTAAACAAGTAGTATTTCCTCAGGTACTGATTTAGAGATGCTAAGAAGCACCAACAAGTTTCACAAAGACTGGCATCTTTACATGCAATTTTAATTCTTATTATAAGCTAAGACCAATAATAATTTAATGTAATAGGCTAAATACACACACAACCTGCATGTCTTGAACTACTAGGAGTGATTTGTATAACCACATATTCTTTTTTTATTCAAGTATATATTTCCAACATGAAGTAGTTTAAGTTATGTCAATAAGAACTACCCCAAATGCTTGTCCTGTCATGCTTGTTACTGAAAGCATTTATAAACCCCAAAAGATTTTAAATCAAAGGGCTCCTCAGCACAGAAGTATTAACATAAAACTTAGTTTCTTTACAAAAACAAACAAACAAACAAAAAAAAACCACTACTCTTTTGAAAAGAATGTTAAAGCGAAGGATCTATTACAGATAAACATTTCTTATTAAACAAAACCAAGCTGGCCATTATCTTTGGTAAATTGAAAAGGACATTTAGATTTCACATATTATGTATTTAGCTTGTAATGAAGAAATCTACCTAAATCAGAAACCCTACTTTACCCTTTATATATGGAACTGTGTGGTTTGCAGCATTTTAATTTAAGTTTAGTCATAAAAATCCAGGAAGCAATTCAAATATGGCCAGATAAGGCAGGCAGGCTGTTATAGGCTCGGATTAGAATTCTAATACTGAAAACCTCTTTCATTACATACCTAACTATCAGGGTATTTCTGTAGAAAACTGTTATATAGTTTCCAAAGGAAATACCATAGTTTCAGAAATTGTTGGTGGTCTCAAGATCCGTAATTGGCTTGGCAAAAGCTTTCCTAGCTAGTTTGAATTCTTCATTCATAGTAAGTCTGTCTTCATCTCTAGCAAACTTCCTTGGGTCTTTTTTAGTTAAGAAGACAGAATATTCAAACTTGCACTTGCCTTTGTCTTCCAGTTGACATTGCATTGTAATTTCTGTGACAAGAACTGACAAGCTCTTCAGTAATACCCACTGATTTAGCGTTAAGGATTCTGCTCATCCCCAAAGCCATACACATAGCCTGTAATTCTGTAGAAAAAAAAAATCTTTATTTTACTCTGTCTACATTCTGTTCTTCCAGTTTCTTTATTTTTTTCCCTCATCTGGCATCCTACCAGCTTGTCAGCTTGCTAAGCCTGTCTGTACTTTATAGAGCCGATCCAGTGACGGGATGGCTTTATTCCCAACAAGTAACCCTGTTCTTCCCTCTGTTCTGTACTGCTTTACTTCAAGATTTTTGACTCACCTCCCATATGATGAGAACAAGCTTGCATGTCTGTGTCTTCAGCCACTACCTCTTCAGTATCTGACAGTTAGTATATTCATATGAAAGGGGATGACTATAACATGCCACATAACAGCATTTCTATTAGTGACAAGCTATGCAAAGTGGCCCCATGTGGTATTGATGGAGCAGAAAAACATCACAAAATCATATGATATTTCTATTGTGATTATTTCTATGCCAAAGTATAAAAATACATACCATTGTATTCTAATTTCTTTATGGATGTTTTGCGTGCAGGTATGTATGCTTGTGTACCACGTGTGTGTATTGGCAGGAGAGGCCAAAGAGGGCGTTGGAGCTGAGTTATAGATGGCTGTGAGATACCATGTGGGTGCTAGAACTCTAGCCTAGGTCTTCTGCAAGAGCAGCTAGAACTCTTAATTACGGAACCATATTGCTAGCCCTGTATTATGATTTCTTATATCATGTAGTATAGTAACATGTGCTGTCCAGATTTGTAGCCTCAGAGGCATAGGCTGTCCCACATTGCCTAAAAAGACTGACTATCTAGACTTTTGTAAGAATACTCGATGTTAGCACTACAATGGAATCATTAACCCTGTTCTCATAATTTGTCTTTGCTAGTAACACTGTAGGGCCCTCACAAGTGATTGTGGGGATTAAGTAAGATCTGTAATGAAACTTGGAGGAAATAATAGTTTACAAAGAAGTTTTAATACACTGTTAAGCTTTGAAAAATACTTTAAATACTCCATTGGCCTTCCTGCATTCTAGAAGCGTAAAATATAAAAGTATTATTGACAACCTAATCAAATTGTTGTTTGTTTCTAGTAGTATCTTTTTCTGTTTTCTTACCAGGTTTTGAAAGCTGTAGCAATGGTGTAATATCAAATAAAGCACATCAATCATATTGCCATAGTAAACACCAATTATCCAGTTTGAATGTACCAGAGCTAAACAGTATCAATGTGTCAAGGTCACAACAAGTAAATAACTTCACCAGGTAATAAAGTGATTTCTTTACCTTTTGTATTAATAGAAATGACCAGGGCATAGATGCCATCTTCACTGATGATGTTTGAAGAACGTCTGTGATCCACACTGGGGCCTGGAGCTATGAGTTGCCAGAAAAATAAAAGGGTAGAGACTATTTCCTATAGGTTTTTCACTTCTTGTGTGCAGAGCTCTTCTTAGGTCTTCCGTTTCCTACTATGTTCTTCCCTCTAGGAAGGTATAAGGGAAAATGTTGGGCTTGTGCGCTGTCTTCTTGCCAAGGGCCATGAAAGAAGATACATCTTAATAACATACTATGGGCCTTGACACTCGCAGATTTAACATAACATCTATGTATTTTTTTTAAATCCATGCAGTTTAATTGCTGAATACAAGCATCCAAGAGCAAATTTGTGTGCCTTCCCAATGATGTAGCATTTGAACTGGGTTCATACTAATTTGGTCCTGTAGCTAGAACAAGAAACATTGTATTTTTGTGTTCTAAATCTCATATTGAGGGAGAACCAACTGTTAGCATGGAGTCTTACAGCAAATATACTTCTGCAGGAAGGAGTCTTTTTAAAAATTATATGTGCAAATTTAGAGATTGAAATTTCTGGGTTATCTATCACATGATGAAAATCTTAAATGGTAGTGGTGTGTGTATGGTACAGGATCTGGGGGTGGGGTAGGCACAGAAACCTGGGAACAGTAGGAAAAAGAACTGCTGAGGAGGGTGGGTACTCACGGTGAAGTTGACCTATTAGAAAACAAATTCTGAATGGAAAATGTAAATATTAATTAGAACTTTATAATTGGCATTTTTGCTATTTACAGAGTTCTGCCTTTGTTTGGCAGTATGATTGCTGTTGGTGTGTGGCGGTTTCTCTAAGATGTTACCCTTTTGACAGGAAGTTGCACAGTAAACCTGTTCTTGCTTAGCTGCAAGGTTGATAATGCAACATCCCTCCTTTGTAGCAGAGAAGAAAAAGACAGCAAACTTAGCAATTGCCTTTCAAACTGCTAACCAGTAAGAATTATTTGTTAGGTAATGACTGTTCTGCACCAGTATTGTGAAGTAACCTAGATGTCATCTCATTGTCCTTGCTTTATACCTTCACACAACATGCTCCTTATGGTTAACATTCTTCATAGCATTGGTGGAGACCATGCTGGGATACACGAACTAGCTGAGCACAGGCCATTTACTCTTGGAGAATAGTATCATATCCTTAGTGCCCAAAAATGAACAGGCCTCGAGGCTTTTTTAAATGTATATGAGTGGATGGGTGAATAAATGAGTTCCTCTAATACTAAATCAGGTTATCCAAAATCTTAAAAAGCTTATATAATTAAAAACTGTGACAGTAAGGATTTTAAAATTTAAAATTTATTTTCCTATTTATGAGATTTCTCTAATAGCCAGACTTTTTCATATTGAATCAGTCAGTTCTATAGTCCCTAATCCTTTGCTTCATCTCCCAGGTCTGTCTTTACCTTATAGACGTGTTGAACAGGAAGCATGAGTGGGTGTGGGTGTGTAATGTGTATGTGCTCACCTCTACTCACATACCCACAGCTGTGAACTATGGGCTTATCTGTACTAGGGTTTGGATTTTGCTGCTGTTGTTTTTTTTCTTTGCTTGTTTGTTGTTTTTTTGTTTTTTTTTTTTTTTGCAAGTGATTATAATTTACTTTATGATGAGAAATGCCCCCTTTCCACATTTCTTCAGTTTTCACCAGTTATCCACCTCTGGGTTCAGTGTTGCTTAACTCTTTGTATGGGACATCCTAAGACTAACACTTTTATTGTTTCTTTAGTCTAGGTGGATCTGAAAGGGCATGTATGTAGCACAAAGGTGTTGATATACAGTACAGGATAAGCAAGCATGAGAATTTGTCCAGAAACTGTCTGGCTGCTGTTGAGGAATAAAGCTTTGTTGAGCTGGGCATGATGGTGCATACCTGAGATTTCAACTACTTAGAAGGTGGAGGCCAGGGGGATTGAAAATTCAAGGCCTGGGCAACATAGATTTGAGCAAAATAAAAATCAAAGTGAAGATTTGATAGTCCTTTAGACTCATTTGACCAACAAGATAATCTGGAGAGTAGTAGTGTTGTTTAGGTCTAAGCTGGAAGATGATAAGCCAGAATAGTTTGGATTCTGTTCATTTATTTATTTTTTTTTCTATTAGCTACTTTTGAGGTAGCATGTTTTTAAATAGCAAGGACAAGGGACCAAAAGCAATGTCAGTAATGACCTAGGTATGGGAACGTCTAGAGACTTGTAAAAAGTCCAGAAATAAATAATGAGGGCAGGGAAGCAGCATACTGGGTTCTCCGAGCCAGGCTTATCAGTTTGGAGAGTAAAGTTTCACCATTAAATGCTGGAAGTGACTCTTGGGGGCAATGGAGAAGGTTGTCTCAGGAAGACTCAGGGACAAGAAAGAAGTACAGATCTGATTTTGAAAAATAAATATTATGCCAAAGCATAGTTTTTCATATTAATGTAAGGTCATAAGAGTCACTACACTTCTGCACCCATGCCTCTGCTCCTTCATCTCCAGGAGTTCAGATTTGTTACAAAACAGTCATGTGCTTGTGTTAATACATTTGAGACTTAACCTCATTTACTTCATTTGCAGATTGCTATCGTTTTATGAAAATTAGTTGTCTATAGGCTACAGAGTTGTGTAGTAACTTAACCTTAAGCCAATTTCTAAAATTAGGTTTGTTTTTTCATTTTCAGTAATGATGTAGACATGGAAACAGATCACTACTCCAATGGAATTGGAGAAACTTCATCCAATGGTTTCCTAAATGGTAGCTCTAAACATGACCACGAAATGGAAGATTGTGACACCGAAATGGGTCTGCAGTGATATTTCTTACATTTTAAATAAAAAATGGTGGCTACAAGGTTATGTTTTTACTTGGACTGATTCACAGCTAAGCATAAGCCAGATTTCAAAGATGAAACATCTCAATACTCTGTGAGCGTAGGTTGTTGGAAAGAGCAGGCACCTTTGGACTCTTGAGGGGAGGTGCCAGTCTTGCTAGCTCAACTCTGGTGATACGCTGTGTACTACCTCAGGGGTGAAGGCTGGAGATAGAAAACATTTTTATACCCATTTCTGGTATAGTCAGCAAGACCTTATGGTTAGAAATTCTGTTGTAAATTTCAGTTAAACTGAGTCTCTTAAATCCATTCATTGCAAGTATATAACTTGCAATGCATAGTGCTATTCCTAGTTGTGACTTATCCCATTTTAAAGCAACATCTTAATGGCATTTGAATGTCTCACTTTATTGTTGATAATGTCTGTGGAGTTAGATGGTCAGCTAACATCCTTATCAAACAGTGAAAATGAAGCCTATAAATTATTTGTGGAATTTGCTTCATTATTAGATATCTTTTTATTTTGAGACTGAAAGATAATTACTGAAGTTGTTTAAGGGACAGCCTGGTTGGTCTTTTCTGCTGATGTAAGACCCTCTGTATCTAGAGACATGGAAACACACTGGGTCGGGGCAAGAGTTCTAGAGCCAGATTTACCTGGATTTGAAAAGCTGCAACTGCTACTTACTAGCTGCATGACCTCAGACAGAATTCTTAACTGCCTGTCCCTCAGTTTTTTCATCTGTAAAATGGATAAATAAATCTAGGTCATTGTGAAGAGCAGATGAGTTTATCTATGAAAAATTAATTATATCAAGTACTTTGTAAATATTAGCCATTCTTCATCATCATATGAATACTGTTAGTAGTGATTTTTATGGGTACAGTGTTGTCAGTTACTAAGTATTAACAATATATAATATAAAATACTTCTAATTTTTCTTAATAGTATAAATTTTTTTATTATAAGATACAATGTCATCAATGTTTCTATTGGGGTCTTCTAAGAACATTTTATCTTTGTTTCCTATCAATTAAAGCCCGAGAGGGAATAACTGTTTCTTATTCTCATTCTCTTTCCCTCCTCTCCCTCTCTCTTCTCTCTCATGTTTCATATTGTTTTGGGGGGTTCCACTTAATTTTCTATGTAAACACTGAAAGGTTCTTGCCTCTGGGTGGCACTAAGTGTTGGATCCCAGACTCTGAGACAAAGTATAGCTTTGAGTCACAAAGTCCATACAAGAAATTTTTGAATCTCTGTGTTTAGCAGCCAGTCACTGTGGTACCTGCTTGTAACACTAACCCTTGGGAGGTCAGGGCCAGCCTGATAAGAACAGACAAACATCTGTGTGTAGATAAACTACTAAGATGCTGTTACTAAAGAATATACAAATGTTACATTAAAAAATTATATACCATTTTTTCCTATTGTTTTTCTTTCAAAAAGTAGTGAAATGGCTGTTTGTTTTGTTTATAGAAGTTGATTCCAGCCAGTTAAGACGCCAGCTGTGTGGAGGAAGTCAGGCTGCCATAGAAAGAATGATCCACTTTGGTCGAGAGCTACAAGCCATGAGTGAGCAGCTGAGGAGAGAATGTGGCAAGAACACAACAAATAAAAAAATGCTGAAGGTAAGAATGTTGCTTGCTTTCTGTGATAACATACCGGGGGAGTGGGGACTCTTTAGCTCGTCATTTTAGAGGTTCCAATCTGTTCCCCACTTTGTCTCCATTGTTCCTGGGTCTGTGCTGAGACAGCACCACATTTCAGGGAGCTCAATAGAGCAGAGCTGACAGGGAAAGGATGGGGGAGGAACAAACGGCACCCTTCTCAGGCAAGCCTGCAGTGACCTATTCCTTCCAAGTAGGCTCCGCCTTCTCCAGTTTCCATTTGTCAGGTTAATCTATCAATAAAATTAGAGCCCTCATGTGTAGGTGAACTTTTCTTTCCTTCCCATCAGTTCTCAAATACACAGAGACTTAATATTAATTTTAAATATGTGGCCAATAGCTCAGGCTTGTTAGCTAGCCTTACAATTTAAATTAACCCATTTGTATTACTCTACATTCTGCCACGTGGAGTTACTTCTCTTTGGTTTTGTACCTCCTGTTTTCTCTCCATATCTCTCTGGCGACTCCTCTTTTCTCTCTTCTTCTTCCTATTGTTCTTATTCTGGTTCCCCTCCCCGACCTTATCCTTTCCAGCTATTGGCCAGTCAGCTTTTTTATTAGCCCAAGTAGATTCAGTAATCTACCCTTTTATCCTATCATTTCTATATCCCCTTTTTTCTCTTCATAATGAGGACCCTGAATCTAATTTCCTTTGTTCGATTTTTTTTCCCTGACCATTACCAATAACAACTTGTAACCACCCCCTCCCCTGAACAATGACAAACATCTTTGAATAACCAAAACCCACTGATACTCCGTCTTTTAGGAATGTGGGCATCATTCTCTAGTCTACTTTCTGTTGTCTGTGGGTGTTGGTATCTTTGGTGGCAACCTTGAGAAAATCAGGATACTTGTTGGGTCTTATTTTTATTTTTTTTTTTATTTTTATTTTTTTTGGTTTTTCGAGACAGGGTTTCTCTGTGGCTTTGGAGCCTGTCCTGGAACTAGCTCTGTAGACCAGGCTGGTCTCGAACTCACAGAGATCCGCCTGCCTCTGCCTCCCGAGTGCTGGGATTAAAGGCGTGCGCCACCACCGCCCGGCCACTTGTTGGGTCTTGACTGGAGCAGTTTATGAGCCTGGATCATCTCAGCCAGCAGCTTGAAGCTGTTTTGGATGTAGAATTCTGAGGAGACTATAATAGAGGCATTTGAGGTACTAGATCACCTGGGTCATCTGTTTTCATTGGTGTCTGGTCCCTTTGTCCTGAAAATACATAAACTTATAAAGGTAACACACATGTCTGTAGTAATACAAGTATAGACTGTGTGTTGTACACAAGTTAGCCAAAGATGATTTTTTGTTTCATGCTTGAGTAGGTAAAATAGACATTATATGTTTTGTAGTTTTTCTTTTCTTTTTCTTTCTTTCTCTTTCTTTCTTTCTTTCTTTCTTTCTTTCTTTCTTTCTTTCTTTCTTTCTTTCTAGATTTCTTTCTTTATGTTTGTAGCCAGGATTTTCAGGGGATCTTCCTCAGTCAAACCTAATCATTTTTTACCTGGAAGGAATCCACAGCCTCTCATTTACTGTGGAAATAAAAACATAATCTCTCCTCCAAAGCGACATACATTTTGACTTCCATTTTGAAATCCAGATATTTTTAAAATATATAGGTTTGTTTAATCTAGTAGCTTTCGTAATCCAGTGTCTCTAAGCAGCCAAAAATTTGAAAGACAACACAATAAAATATAAGATCCAGACTCTGTACATTTTCCATCTTTATGTGGCCTTTTTCTTTTGTATTACTTTATTCATTCTTTATTGTTTTATTTTAAAACTGGGTTTTGTTTTGTTTTGTTTTGTTTCGAGACAGGGTTTTTCTGTGTAACAGACTTAACTGTCCTGGAACTAGCTTTTCTAGACCAGGCTGGCCTCAAACTCAGAGAAATCTGCCTGCCTCTGCCTCCCATGTGCTGGGATTAAAGGCGTGCGCCACCACCTCCTGGCTAAACTGTGCTTTTTTTATGACTGTCTATGTCCATTTTCTCTTCCCTCCTAAGCCTGTGTATATTTTTAAACACACTCTAACCTGTTTAGAGTTCTTTTCTGTTGGATCTGTCTTTGCTGTCTGTATTGTTTAATTACATGAGATAATTCTTAAAATTGTTATGTTAGTTGCTGGCATGATTCAGCTTAGTGAATGGCATTGGCCACTGGCTCCTTCCCCGCTTGGTTCCCTGAGAGCTTAGCTTCACAGTGGCAGGAGCCATTTTACTGCCCCAGCTCTGGGAAGTTGTTGGGTTCATGCTGCCACCAAGTAGCATGCCTCCTATTGCTCATAAACCCCACTTAAGTGTTTGGTAGCAGGGCCTCTTAAAAGAGCTGGGCTTGCTAGCAGTTAGCAGTGAGCCAAAAAAGCTGCCTCTTTTAAAGGGTCTTCTGTTAGTCGTTAATATGGAGCCTACCCAAGAAAAGTTGATTATCAGGAAGCTGTTTGGCTCTGTGTTTGTGTGCTTTTTTGTTTTGTTTTTTTTTTTTAAGCTTTGTTAGGTTTTGTGTGGAAATTCCAGGCCTACATTGGAATGCCACTCATGGTTCATTTACCTTCCAATGACTTCACTTCTACATGGGGACCAAGTCTTCCTCCCTCCCTCCCTCCCTCCCTCCCTCCCTCCCTCCCTCCCTCCCCTCCCCTCCCCTCCCCTCCCCTCCCCTCCCCTCCCCTCCCCCTTTCCTCTCTGTCTCTCTGTCTCTGTCTCTGTCTCCCCCCCCCCCCCCTTTTAGATAGGCTTTCTCTGTGTTACAGCCCTGGCTGTCCTGGAACTCAGACCAGATTGGCCTAGAATTCACCACACCCAGCTTTTCAAAGTTTTTATTTTCTTCTTTGTTGGGGCAGGGACCAAGTCTTACACATATGAGCTTTTGGGGAATATTTCACATTCAAACCATATCCTATGTTTTCCTTTGAGACTTAGAAATTTGTTAGAGGTGCCAAGATAGTGCTTTTTAAACATTGAGCAATGTCTAGGAAATTCCTAGGAATCTGTACCTGGAATTTCCCCTTAGAACCATACCCATTTGTTAACACTCTTGATGGCATTAGGCAGCTCTGATTTAGAAGAATGTTCGAGACCACAAATACAGTCACAGTCTGAAGTGCCAGTTGTTCTGCAGAGCAGTGCCATGCTATGTAATTGTAGTGTGCTGCTGAAACCAGGAACTTGAGGTGTGGTTTTTAGTAAACATCGTTCCAGAGTTGCAACAAATTAAATGGATTTTATGGGGATCAGTGAAGGAGTAGATTGTCTGTTGTGTCCAGAATGGTTAAAATCATTTTGAAGTACCTTCTGGATATCTCAGTGGTTGATGATAAGAGGGATAAAATTTCAGTAATAAGTTAACCACAGTTTTGTGTGTCAGTTGAAGATGGACTGCTTTAATATGCTAGATTGCATTTAATTGTATTGATTTTTGAATATTTAAAAGTTAAATTATTAAAGATGAATATCACACACCAAAATTACAGATACCCATAGACTATAATACATCTTTAAACTTCCATATAGTCAGAACAGCCATTCTGAAGCTGTGGGGTTTCACATTGGATTTAACATTTTCACTATCAAATATATTTTTATGTACTTACCCACCACCAGAAACAAACAAAATAAATCTATGTAGAAGTAAAACTAGAGATGGGAGGTGGTGGCACACATCTTTAATTCCAGCACTCGGAAGGCAGAGGCAGGAGGCGGTGGATCTCTCTATGAGTTCAAGGCCAGCCTGTTCTACAGAGTAAGTTCCAAAACTGGCTCCCATAGCTAATGGGAAACCCTATCTCAAAAAACAAAAGAAGTAGAACTAGAAAAATAATTAATTTTATAGCCTCATGAATTTCATAATTCCTATCTATTGCCTGTGTTCCACCCATAATCCTATTGATTCTGGCCCCTTGAATACCAAGAGCAGGAGCCCATGGCTGAGAGAAGCAAAGAAGAAACTAAGGATCATGTATATCCTTCAAAGACATGGTTCCAGTGACCTTCTTCCTGTAGCTAGGTCTCATCTCCTAAAATTTCCAGGGCTTCCAAAAATAGCACCACCTGCTGAGACAGAGCATTAAACTTAAAGCCTATAGGAGACGTTTTATATTCCAACACAGCACAGCCTGGAAAGCAAAGGGAGATATAATTGAAGTGTGAGTAAAGGTTGGATATTACAGGAAAGGGCAAATGACTGCTGGCTCGTATTTGTTCTGGACCTGAACTGAGATCTCCGTGATCAGCAACTTTTAATACCAAGGTATCTACTTGCATGGTATTGTCCTGTAATCAGTTATGATGATTACAGCTTATATTTCAGTAGCTAAGTTAGGAAGAGACGTGCAGTCACCATAGCACATCATCTGCTTGGGTTTCTAGTGGTAACCTTCAACAGTTGAGAGAAAGAGTTAAATTACTATTTCCTACTAGATATAAAAGAATTGGTAGGAACAGATATTCATGTATCAGGAAATGATTTTATCATTTTTAAATTAGAAGATTTTCTAATGTCCGGTATATGTTTACTTACTCTTCCATTTTAAGTATGTCTCCTATGAATGCATTTGCAATGCACAGTTCCGATAAGCATTGCTGTGCAGCTCTTTAGAGCCTCTTGATCAGTAGTGTGAAGAAAGTTAACATTTTAAACTCCTTATTAACTCTTTAGTTGTTGTTGTTTTTGTTTTTCGAGACAGGGTTTCTCTGTGTAGTAGTTCTTTTCTGGCTGTCCTGGCATTCACTCTGTAGACCAGGCTGGCCTCGAACTCACAGAGATCCTCCTGCCTCTGCCTCCCAAGTGCTGGGATTAAAGGTGTGCGTCACTACCACCCAGCTTTCTCTGGCCTTCATTAACTTACAGACAGAACACCATTAAACTACTGTTGGGGAGAGTTCTGATACCCACAAACCCAATGCACCAGTTCAATTCCAGTCTGCAGGGAAACAAACCATCCCAACTTCATAGAGGAGCATGCATCCTCAGATAAAGAGCCCCTGGGCCCAGGAGGCTCCAGCTAAGCCTCAGGAGAGCCACGAGTCATTAGGGAGAAAGTAGAATAATTTGAGGTGATAGTAACAAAATCATTCACAAAGGCACGTTCCACCACCGCCCAGCTAACAGTTTTGTTTTTGTGCAAACATCATTGTACACTTAACACAGACCTAGATGGTGTAGTCTACTGCACAGCTAGCTATACGGTGTGTGTTGTGGCTAGCTGTACTTTATACTTTGTTTATATTTCTTCACACACATGAGTAATACTGACATGACAAGTGATGTCAGTAGGTATTAGAAACTGCCCAGCTACATTATAATCATAAGGGATCACCTTGTATGTGCAGACTGTCAATGACATAGACCTTGTATGCAGAACAGTTTCACACACAGAGAGAATGGTTTGAAGTTAAGGTAAAATTTTGCTATAATTTTTAATAATGGGGCAGTGTTCTTTTTCCCTTCACGTGTCCCACTCTAAAGTAAATGGTCAGGGAGCTCTTGCAGCTGTGGGTAGCCCACAGTGTCTCCAGTCTTCCTTTCCTCTTTGTGTGTCATCTTTGTTCTTTGTTCCTGAGAGCCTGTTCTTTACAGTAGCACCCAAGGAAGCTGCCTGGATTGGTTGGTTTGGCAACCATTTCTTGAATGTCAGCCATGTAACTCAGATGTGTATTCATGGCTTCAAGGTGCTTTAAGTACAGCAGCTGAGAAATAGAGCCAGCTCAGATTTACACTATAGAGGAACTGCTCTGGCTCTTAAGTCAAAATTGAGTAGTTTGAGACTCTGCATTTCCCTCAGAAGTTATTTCTATTGAAGCAATCTTTTTCTTTAAAATGAAGCATAACCTGGGATGACATCATATTTTCTCCCACGTGCACATATTTTACCTGGCTAATAATTACTGTGGTTCCCTTTGTCTTCTTAAAACAAGGTGCCACCATGTGGTCCCTACTGGCCTCTTAACCTTCAGACCTCTTCCCTCGGCCTCCCAAGTATGAGCTGTCTTACGTGACTTGTGAGATTTTGGTTTAATTTGGTTTTATCTGAAAGTATTTCTTCCAGATACTATACCTTATTTATAGGTGGTTTTGAAGTGGTTATGTGACTTGTCCTTTGTGCGTTGCTGTTTTGATTTTATGTCAAGGTGTTTTTGTGACACCTTTTTATACATGCATCTTTGTTTCTTTAAAGATTTTTCCACTGAGAAAATTTTTTAGAAATTACTGAGAAAGGCTATGAGTGTTACCTTGACTCATGCTGCTTGATGCTAGATTGCATTCCAGAAACTTTGTACCCAGTGAGCCAACAGTGGTGGTCATGGATGGCAGAAGTGGCACGAGGTAGGGCCTTCATCCTGTCCTAGGGTAACACTGATTACAGTTTTAGAATTGGTAGTTTTCATAGCATTGCAGGGTAAAAATATTCATATTGCTTTCCTAATTTCATTTGTGTTTCTTAACTTTGAACTTTCTAGGTGTTTATGCTTGGGAGTTTGATGCTGGTTTTCTTGCTTAGAGCTTTATTCTGCCTGTGGCCCTCAATCTCTGGGTTGTGACTCTTCTGGGGATCATATATTAGATATCATACATTATGATTTATAACAGTAGCAAAATTACAGTTGCAAAGCAACAACAAAAATAATTTCATGGTTGGGGGTCACCACAAGATGAGGAACTGTAGCACAAATAATAAAAACCCAGAGACAGATATTGGGGTTCAAACTGAAGATCAGAAAAGCAAAGCAGCCAGTCACTAGAGAGCTTTTACCTCTACCAAATCTTCAGACCAAAAGGGTGAGATTCTGTCTTCACGAATCCTCAGACTCCACACTCCTGTGAGTTCTTGTCTCTTCCCCTTTATATTCCTCTCTCTGCCTAGCTATATTGTTCCTGTCTCCACCTCCCTAGTGCTGGAATTAAAAGTGTATGACTTCTGAATACTGGGATTAAAGGTATGTACCATAACTCCCTGACCTCTAGTGCCTTAACTTTGCATTTTGATCTTCAGGCAAGCTTTATTTATTAACTGTATTAAGGGTCGCAGCATTAGAAAGGTTGAGAAGCACTAAGCTGTATTGTGGTGTTTTCTGTGAGTCTTTTCAAGTCAAGTCTAATCCTGCTAGGCTCCTTTCTTTAAAGTCCCATTGCCTCCCTTATGGAAAGCATGTTTTCATCATGTGGTATTTGGGGTATTTTAGGATCTAGCTCCTCCTTAACCATGCATTTTTCTTTCTCTTAGCCTCCGTTTACATGTTCCCATTAGGTCAGTAGATACATGCTAAATGTAGTGATTAGGTTCTGGCCGTTGCTGTGTGCCCTGTCTTGCAGCTGTGCTCACTCAAGTAAGAGGAAAAATTGACACTACCGTCTATATTCTAAGGGAACCTCCTCCGTCTTAATGTACTGTGTGATCCTAACCTTTCACTGTGCCTCAGCTTGCATCTGTAGGGCGGGCATACCAACCTCAGGTGAAAGCAGTTGAGATGATCCATGTCTGAAATGTTGTCTTATAGAATACTGGCCAGCAGTAATTCATTACAGCTGTTACTTCTGTGAGTTTTTGTTCTTAAATACTAAAGGGGATTGAGATTTTGAGTCTTCAAAATCTGCCTTTTTGGTGGTGTCATGGTGTAGATCCACTACTAGTTTTATACTTAGTTCTATGTACTAGTCACTCATTGGACATATTCTTGGTATATCTTATAAAATGTACCTATATGGTAGCAATGACACTCATTAGATGGCTGTGGTTTGCCTGGTAAATTAGTGTTGCTGAGAGCATAGTCTTTAGAAATAACATGACTAATAGTAAGTTAGGCCTGAGGGATATGGACTGTTCTTTGAATAGTAAGCTGGAGGTGGAGTGTGGCATAGGAAACATAACCACTAGTTGTTAGATACAGAAGCATAGTCAGTACTGTAAGAAACAGTTATTGTTATCAAGCAGGTCCATAGAGGCTTTCTACACCCAACACCTGTGAGTAGTTACTGGTAATTCTAAATGGTTTATTAAGAAACTTCTGTATTTCTATAACTTTCATTATGATTGGGGCAATCTAACCTGAATAAAATACTCAGTAATACAAGCCAGTCATATGTGTACTTAGTGGCATATATATATTCCATTTGTAGCCTCAGACCAACTTCAGATTGTGTCATGGGTTGTGTGAATGGCATGAGCCTAAGTACAACTGACCAGGAGGTATCCCCCCACCCACACTGCTTTAGCAAACATTTAGTAATACCGGATAAGGGGAATAGAGTTGCTTGAACAACTAAACCTAGAGATGTTCCTTAGAAATTTGTAGCACACACTATTTTCAGAGTGCTGTGGTTATCAGTTCACAAGTTTATACTCTGTGCCACCCTTCGTATGTCTGTGTTGGCAATGGAGTCTCTTGTTCATTCATAGTTGGTTTTTATTCGTTTATATATGTGTGTAGAATATTACTCTGGGTCAGTCTGTTGACTTGGCATACAAATACAGAAGCACTAAAATTTGTCTTAGTTACGATTTTGTTGCTGTGAAGAGATACCATGACCACAGCAGTTCTTAGAAAAGAATTCAATTGGGAGCTTGCTCACAAACGGAGAGGTGTGGTGCTTGAGCAGTAGCTGAGAGCTGTACATCGTGATCCACAGGCAGCAGCAGAGAGTCTGGGCCGTGGTGTAGGCGTTTGAAATTCCCAGTGACAACCTCTAACAAGGCCTCACCGTATCCCCTCCCTAACAGTTTCCCTTACCGGGTAACAATCATTCAAATATAAGAGCCTAGGGGGACCATTCTCATTCAAACTACCACAGGACATCACAAACATTAGTTCTCACACAGTCTGTGCAGTAGCATCTCTTTGTAATCCTATCAAATGATGAAACTGTCATTTTAAGACAGACTGTTTTATTATGCTAGGAGCTAGAGAGCTAGCAAGTAGTGCTTGCTTATACTTGAAGCCGGTTTTTGAAACTATCACATCTTCCATGGTAAGAGAGAAAGTGAGAAGAAAGCTATGTGCCAATTGTTTTAAAGTTGTAAGAGAAGTTGTTTCAGTGTAGTTGAAAATAATATACTGAATGTTTACAAGATCCATCTTGGCTTTATTTTTTTCCACTACTAAACTTGGGAGGCTATTCAATGAGATTTGTCCAGTTCCCACATTTGTTTAGAATGAAGGCAGGGCTTACTCATTAATGTCAATTTTACATCAATGGTCACGTCGTAAAGCACCGGGATGTTTGATCTCTTTCTTTTTCTTTCTCTTTCTGTTTTTCAAGGCAGGGTTTCTCTGTATCTTTGGAGACTGTCCTGGAACTAGCTCTTGTAGACCAGGCTGGCCTCGAACTCACAGAGATCCACCTGCCTCTGCCTCTCTAGTGCTGGGATTTAAGGCGTGTGCCACCACCACCTGGCGGTCTCTTCTTTTTTTATCAGCGAGCCCATTCCTTTGGACTTGGTTTTATTTTCCCCATTTTACTTGTGTTGCAGAAGTGGTAAGGGAATGGCAGAAATGGACAAGAGTGACTGTTCACAAGAAAACTAAGAGCCAGTTACACTTGTACAGTCTGCTTTCTGAGACATAAAACTGTGTTTAAAGGTTATAGTCACCTAGTGTTTTAAAACTGTACCTCAACTTTCTCTCCCCCCCTCCTTTTTTTTTTTTTTTGTTTTTCAAGACAAGATTTCTCTGTAGTTTTGGAGCCTGTCCTGGAACTAGCTCTTATAGACCAGGTTGGCCTCACACTCACAGAGATCTGCCTGCCTCTGCCTCCCAAGTGCTAAGATTAAAGGCGTGCGCCACCACCGCCCAGTGTACCTCAACCTTTCAACCTAGAACCACTGTGAACACATCACCTGAACTGTCTGAACTGACATTGTTTTCAACAGGACGCATTCAGTTTACTAGCATATTCAGATCCTTGGAACAGTCCAGTTGGAAATCAACTTGACCCAATTCAGAGAGAACCTGTGTGCTCGGCTCTTAACAGTGCAATATTAGGTAAGTAACTAAAGCAAAACAACTAGACTTCAGCTACATTCTCTAAACATTTGAAAAGACATTGCCCTAACATTTGTTTCAGTAAAACAGTCAGGAACATATTAATCTTTTTAAAATACTGAAAATTGCCGGGCGATGGTGGCGCACGCCTTTAATCCCAGCACTCGGGAGGCAGAGGCAGGCGGATCTCTGTGAGTTCGAGACCAGCCTGGTCTACAGAGCTAGTTCCAGGACAGGCTCCAAAGCCACAGAGAAACCCTGTCTCGAAAAAACCAAAAAAAATAAAAAAAACAAAGTACTGAAAATTTCCTCTATACCAGATTACATGAATACTGATGGAATAAACTTGGTAAGATGCTGAACTATATCTTGGAGTGTTTCAAAATAGTTTTTGTCTGCATACACACACACACACACACATATATATAAGCACTTAGGATGAGGTAATTGAGTAGTTTTTGTGTTTAAGTGAAATACCCTACCATAGAGGCACCCTGTAGCTCATAGCCCACACTCTGGGCCTAGGAATTTAACAGTCTTTTAAATTCTCTCAAGTACTAGGCCAGCTCCTTCTCCTGTATCATTATTGGGGTGATTTGAAGTTGTAGAAAATATGTGATTTTGACTGACGCAGGTGAAAAAGGTGGCTTTATATTGATAATATAGGAAAGAACAGAACCTTCTTATCTCAGTAGCTGTGTTTAATGGGCTGATCAAATCTTGGTTTGACTGCTGGGGAAGGAATTTGGGCATTTTATAAAGAATTCTGGTAGATGCTCTACAGGAAAGTGAGACTAGAAGGGTGTTACTTGAATTGAGTACTCAGGAGTCAGAGCTGGTACCACCCTGAATACTGCATTCTGCTCGTTTTGATTCGGGGTATTTAAAGAAGGAATGAGGGTAACCTGAGTTCCCCACATCATAGCTTCTGTCTTAAAATATAAGCAGTACCAACCCCTGGACTCAAACATTTGCATTTAGATTAACCAGTCACTTAGGTGAAGAGGCAAGGCTTTATCAGTGTGTATGGGAAGCTATTGTTTGGTAAGTTTCTGTTCCTATCAATATGTCACTGCAGTTGTGATAGTAATTACATACTGAACCAATACTTCCATGCAGATTCTGTAGTTGCACTCCCATGTAAACGTTACCAAGTTAATCTGCACATAAAGCTTAATTTCTGAGCTGTTTTCATCAAAGGCAATTTAGATAAGGGTTATTTTACATCTGACTTTAGACTCTTCTCCAATGAGACTTCATTCCAGTTTTGAAGTTTGTACTCTTACTTGGCCTGGTGAAATTAAGAAGATTTTTAGTCATGTGTTTCAAACAGTTTTTAAAAGGTGACAGACAGCACTGGACATTGGTACTTGTATTGAAGGCTAATTAATATTCATTGCAAGAATGTAAAGGAAGCCATGAATGCTCATACTTATCCTAAGTTTAATACGGGTCAATACTGCCATTTGGGAATAAGAATAATGGCCTTTGTGTGTTAGCTTCTTAAATTAGTGTTTGTGTGCAGAATAATATGAATTTGGTTTGTGTGTTGTATTTTCAGTGGCCAAATAAGATCAACTCTTGAAAAAGTAAAAGAATCTAGTAACAGTGCTGACAGGAATGGTGGCTTACTATAATTGTCGTTTTGAAACTACTGCATTGCAGGTAGTTACAAACATCTGATTGTCAATTTCCTTATGGCAGTATTTAACTTCTTGAGTCCTTTTTTTTTGGTTTTTCAAGACAGGGTTTCTCTGTGGTTTTGGAGCCTGTCCTGGAACTAGCTCTTGTAGACCAGGCTGGTCTCAAACTCACAGAGATCCGCCTGCCTCTGCCTCCCAAGTGCTGGGATTAAAGGCATGTGCCACCACCGCCCGGCCTTTCCTTTGTATCAATAAATCAGTATTTCAATAATCTTAACCCTCAGATCACTTATTAAACCATTACTTTCTTTTCAACCTGCTCAATGTTTTTTTGGTTTTTTTTTTCCAAGACAGGGTTTCTCTGTAGCTTTTTGGTTCCTGCCCTGGAACTAGCTCTTGTAGACCAGGCTGGCCTCAAACTCACAGAGATCCGCCTGCCTCTGCCTCCCCAGTGCTGGGATTAAAAGCGTGTGCCACCACCGCCTGGCTCCTGCTCCATGCTTTTATTCACGACTTAATTATTGTCCCTTGTACATTAAGCTCTTAGCTTGCTTTTCTGTGGTTTTTATGGTTCATTCAGTTTTGTTGTTTTTTGTTTTGTACTGTCTTGCAAACTCTAAACTGAGGCTGCAGGTAATCAGAGAGTTTGACAGCCACTGTCATGGCTTTGCCCTTTGAGCTTTGCCTGCAGGATTGATTAGTTTCCCTAATTGATCTGAACACTTATCTCCAGAGAGAATTACTAGCTTATGGGTGGGATCTGTCACCCTTAGTTCACTTCATCTTTGGTGCATCAGAATTTTACTGCATTTATAATAAGGAGGAAGAGGCAGGCAGATCTCCTAAGATTCAGACCAGACTGGTCTACATAGTGAGTCCCTATCTCAAAAACAAAACAACAAAAAATACACCTGTTTGAAGGTTAATATGTAGCACCCAAGAAATATTCTATTTATTAAGACATCAGAACTAATGATTTAAAAGTTAACCTCTTCAATTCTAGGGTGACTTTGCTCTATATTTTGACAGCCATTCACTTGCTTGTGAATAACATTTGCCAGTGTGCCTTAGAGGTAGCTCTGCAGCTCTCTCTGGACTTTTGGAAACTAAATAAAAATGTGGAACTGCCTTCTCTTGCTAATGTTAGCTGACGTTGGCTAAGTAGATAGGTAGTAGATTTCCCTTATTTCAGCCCAAAATGTCAGCTAGGTTACATCTTTTCTATCATGGTTAAACAGAGAATGAAAAAGTTGAGTATATACTTTAAAAATCTAGTTCTGGCCAGTGTGGTGGCACATACCTTTGATTCCAGCATCAGGCAGAGGCAGGCAGAGAGGAATATGAAGTGAGACCATTTATTAAAAAATAAACTTAAAAAAATCTTAGTTCTGCAAGAACTTTTCTTAGGAATATCATTCTGCCTTGTCATCAGGTAGTTGAGATTCTCACAGGCACTGATGTAACAAATGTTGTATTTCCCTGATTGAAAAATGGTTTGTTAATTGCATCTTCATATTTTAATCCTTTTTTTCCTTAGAAACCCACAATCTGCCAAAGCAACCTCCACTTGCCCTAGCAATGGGACAGGCCACACAATGTCTAGGACTGATGGCTCGATCAGGAATTGGATCCTGTGCATTTGCCACAGTGGAAGACTACCTACATTAGCTATGCACTTCAGGAGCTCACACTTACATTGTGGCAAATAGTCAACATGGAAGTAGACCGGCTCTGCTGATTTGAAATTTAGATTTTTTTAATTATGTACTGGGGACAGGTTTTTGTCGCTTTACATTGCTTCCTAGTTTACAGCATGATGCAAATGATTTTCTAACTTAGTGTTAGGAGAAAATATTTTCCATCTTTTAACCTCTTAGTTGTCTAAGAGTTAAATATTACTGAATTTCAGACGTTCAAATTGATCATCAGAAATCCTTTAAAACAATTACCTAAAAGAAACCAAAAATCCTGCCTTCTTTGTTGGGGGGAGAAGGGGGAGGAAATGGAACAAGTTGTGTTTGTGTTAGCATGTGGGTGATGTAAACTACAAATTGGGAGCTGTTCCGACCCCCGCTCCTGTGTAAGCATTCAATCAGTGTAACTTGCAAAATGCATAAACATCCGACAGTTTGAATTTAATAGTGTTGATGGAAGAAATCATTTTTAATGTGTACTGTAAAACTTGAAATACTCAGGAGCTGAGTGAGTATGTTTGTTGCTACTTACAATCCCGACCTGTTAGTCCCAGTAATTTTGTTTTAACATGGTCTTTTTCAACTTTGTTTCCTGTTTAACTACAGATGACTTCTGTTGTAGACTCACAAGTTTAACTGTTGTATTATAACAGTATTACATGTCAACAGTGTGGTTATGACCTTTATTTATATAAAAACCAAATATTTAGTCAATTTACCGTGTCTTAATTTAATCTTTGTACACCTTCCATTTTTAAGTGCTTAAATGAGTACTATATTGCAATAAAAATGTAGTGATATAATTAACCAGCCATTAAAAATTTACTTCTACAGATATTAGTGTCAGTTGAATTTATGTGTTAGGTTCTCATATACTCATATATCAGCCCAAGTTAACAGTCTAAAAATGCCTTCAGGTGATTGCACTAGTAAACCTGATACTGTGTGTGCAAAGAAAAACAGGAATTTAACAAGTACTGTAACTATCAATCAGGCAAACCCCCAAACTAATTAAAATTTGAAAAGCTGCTCCAGGGCTGGCAAGATGGCTCAGCAGTACTTGCTACCACGTCTTGAATTCAACCTTTGGAACCCACATGGTAGGAGACAGAAAAAATTGTTCTGACACACCATGCATGTGTGCACACACACACACCTTTTTCTTTTAAAGAACAACAACAACAAAAAAAAACCCACTTATTTCAGATTTACTCCATTGCTAGACAAAGGTGCTGGCTTAAGTTTAAGCCCCAACACATATTTATTTTTTCCTACTCTGGGGATTCTCCACCCCCGCCACTATGCTTTTGAACAATGACAAACCACATCTACAACACTAGAGTTAGCTTTTCAGCTGTACTGAAGACTTCATGGACGGTCTCTCTCTCTCTCTTTTTTTTTTTTTTTTTTTGATTTTCGAGACAGGGTTCCTCTAGCTTTTTGGTTCCTGTCCTGGAACTAGCTCTTCTAGACCAGGCTGGCCTCGAACTCACAGAGATCCGCCTGCTTCCAGAGTGCTGGGATTAAAGGCGTGCACCACCATCGCCCGGCAGATGGTCTCTTTTTATCCCTCTTCTTGTGCCCACAAGGATGAAAATGCCTTTTTTAAACTGCTTTTCCCTCCAAGATGATCAAAAGTATTCTAGAAAGAAATGTAGCCAGCTGCTTTCTCAGACAAAAAGGTTTATGGTTTTTTCTTAATGATCCTTTACAATGATTTATGAATGACTAGATTTTGAAAAATCAGTGTTTTCCATACCAAATAACCTTAAATTCTATACATATAAATCATCATCATTTAGCTTTATTTCATTTCACTTATAACTTTTCTTTTTCATCTTTTTGGCCATCCAGCGTTTTTTAAACCTCTTGGCATTTTGTTGTTTCTTAGCACCTACAAGAGAACAAGAGGAATATTCAGTAAGTATTAGTTAAAACCCCGAGAAACAAAATTCAGATTTTTTGGAGTGTAGTTTACAAAAATACACTATAAAGGTAGGTTTATTTAGTTTATAATGACCCATCTCCTTCCAAAAACATTTCCTTTGTAAAATAACTAGAGTCAAGAGAAGACATTCCAGCTTACCCCATGTGCCATTGAGAAACTGGGCTGCAGCTCTTTTCACTGGTAGCCTCTTGTTGTTCAGAGACAGGAACTTGTTCACTAAAGGGGAGAATCAGTTAATCATTTCTTTGTCATCGTGAGAGCCAGAGACTATAAGAAAATTACCAGCCTTAAATCCCAGCACTTGGGAGGCAGATCTCTGTGAGTTCAAGGACAGCCTGGTCTATAAGAGCTAGTTCCAGGACAGGCTACAAAGCTACAGAGAAACCCTGTCTTGAAAAGCCAAAATAAATAAATAAATAAAAAGTAAAAAAAAAATTACCAGTAGTCCTCTTGGATTCTGAACCATATAAACAATTGTGGATAAAGTTTTTGGCTGCTTCTTGCCTTGAATCTCTCAGATCTTGATCTTTTAGCCTTACAGCCAAGTAGCTTTTAGTCTGACTGGTGAAAATACAAAAAGTCAAAATGAATCAGAAGGTACGTACTCATTCTCCTATGTCATTGTGGGTTTGTGTGTGTGTGTGTGCACGCACGGGTGTATGCACATATGTACACACGTGTAGTACTGGGGGGGATGGTCAATCACTACCATTCAGCCACATTCTTAACCCAACGCCTCACAGATGCCGGGCAGGGACTCTACTCTAGGAATCCCAGCCCCTACATGACTTCACTTTGAAATAGTCATTTTGTTCTTGCTTATCAACTGTATTTAAATAATTATATGAGTTACACAATACAGATAAATCACATGCTATTTTATAAGAAAAGAAAATGCATTAACATATTTTAAGGCAGCAAGTAATATTTTTCTACAAACAACCCAATCTGATACACTACTACTTTCTCCTCATAAGCTTTTAAAAGGAAACTTTACATCCCACTGGGAAAACAGAACAAAACTCATTACCTGTCAGACTGTACTTTCTGTATTTTAACTTTCTTGGAGTTTCTTTCTTTTGCAGTATGTTCGCCTCTCTTTTTCAAATTAACTGAAAAAAATTAGGATCCACTTTATTAATAGTATATAAAATAACACTCCATAGCACGCACTTCGGTGACTCATATATCATGTTGAGTGCAGATTTTATTTGGAAGAAAAAAATGGGGAATGGTCTGAAGCCAACTTTGGCCAGGCCTAAGGGTCACAAACAGCCAAAAATACCTGCAATTCCTCACCCTTACATGCAGTTACTTAAATGAGAACAATTCATACCTTTTACGTTTCCTGGTGATTTCTTTAGGCTATGGAAAGAAAAAAACAACAAAAGCTCAGAATGGCAGGCAGTAAGAATACTCAAAACAACACATAAGATCCCCTTCCGGCTTTCATGACCACTACCCTTAATTTTCACTCATCATGCCACACAGCACTGCCACCAGCTCAGTAACCACACTAGCAGAGAATGACTTCTCAGAATTCAAATCTGAGCACTGTTAGTGGGCATCCAAAAGTTTGCTCAAGATTCTGAAACATAACTTAGCAGTTAGCACTCCAAGGTACCAAGTGGTACTTATCTTAGTAATGAGAAAACACAGCTCATTCAACAGTTTGGACACTGGAGACAAAAGGTGAGCTCCAGACAACTATCAAATGGCAAAACTGCCTCAGAAATGAATTATAGAAGCAACTGTACTGATCACAGAGGAGAAAGTGATGAGGGAGGGTGACACTTGGTTATGTAAGACAAGGGCTTCACCAAACATCTGCTTACATGCCTCATGGAATTCAAAATAATAGGAAAAATAACCAACCATTCTGTTAAAAAAATATTTCAGAGTTTACACTAAGACCAGGTGTGGTGTTGCATTTAATCCCAGCACTGAGATGCGGAGGCAGACAAATCTGAGTTTGAGGACAGCCTGCCTGGTCTACAGATGGGGTTATAGGACAGTCAGAGCTACACAGAGAAACCGTATCTAGAAAAACCAAAGAATGTACCAAAGAGTGCCAAGAAGTAGAGTAAACTCAATAGAGCTTAAATGTGATGGAAATAAAGACAGCCGTAGCTCAAGCTTTGGGTTTAGGCACAGACCACGGGGCAAAGCTGCTAAATGAAATGGGGATGAGGAAGGGTGGTGGCAGGTAAAACCAGCTTAAGAAAAGTTTGGATTTTAGGAGTTTGTGGTTAAGTGCCCACTGGACCACTAAATAGAAAAAGTCACTTGACCTTGACCTCCAATTCTGCCCCAGGACAAGTGCTGGACAATGACCTTTACTTGTAGGACTGGGATTGGGAACTCCAAAACCACTCTGTAGCTTTTAAATTTGGACAAATCTCTGCAGTTATACAGACAAACTAAGGATTGCCTTACAGAAGTAAAAGCCTATTACTTACTCAGCCTCTGAAGCTTTAGTTAGTTGCTGTAAAATAGCATCTGGAAGCAGCTTTCTTTTCTTTTGGAATAAAGACATTTGAAGACAAGTTAAAAGTGATGTTCAGGTATTCTCAGAGTTGCTTTTAAAAAGTTATTCATTTCGTTGTCTGGCAGTGGTGGCTCACACCATTAATCCCAGCACTCAGAAGGCAAGAGGCAGGCTGATCTCGTTGAGTTCAAAGCCAACCTGGACTACAATAGCTAGTTCCAGGCAAGGCTCCAAAGCTATAGAGAAACCTTGTCTCAAAAAATAAAAAAAAAAAAAAGACAAAACAAAGAAGTTATTCCTCTCAGCCAAGCATCGGTGGTGCACGCCTTTAATCCCAGCACTCTGGAGGCAGAGGGAGGCGGATCTCTTAAGTATACAGAGTGAGTTACAGGACTGTTATATAGAGAAACCCTGTCTCGAAAAAGCAAAACAAAACAAAAAAATTTACTCGTTTCAAATACTCCTGCATCCAGACCAACACTGCCCCGCGACTTCTAAGCCAAGACTGGGTTTCCAAAGCCCAAAACATTCTTTGTAATTGTACCCACAGTAGCTCAACGTTCAAGTGTCCCTGTTATTAATAGAAAGGTATCAGACATGGCCAATTTGAAGTCAGATCTCTGGGATATGAAATAAGGAATCGCCTGTATGTGCCATTTTTACTTTACAAGTCACTTAAATCTTCGGAGTCCTAGTTTTAGACTTAGGAAAAAAAAAGAAACCCACAACCTCTGGAAGCCTAAAAGACCAATACGTGAAGGCCAGGTGAGTGTCAACGCTTCCACGCCCACGTTGAATTAGGGCAAGACACCAAGAAACAGCAGCAGCCCTTGTCCCGCTCCAATATCCTATACTCCCTCACCCCCCCCCCCCAAAAAAAAAAGCCCTGAGCAAGGGAATTCTCGCTCGCCCCGGTCGTGTTTCCAAAGCGACACGGCCCGCCGCCAACCTTCTGTTCGATGAACAGCTCCTCGCGCCGCTTCCTCTTCTCCTTCAGCAGCGTTTTATCCCTGGAAGAAAAGGGGACAGGTCAGCGCCGGACGAGCCTAGGAAGTCGCCGGGCGTCCCGTTCCCCGCCGCGGGCACCGCACCTCCGTGCACTCTCACGCACGCGCAACTCCTCCTCCCTCGCTTCCGCCTGAGCATGGGCGAAAGTCAGTTCCTCGGGGGCTTCGTCGTCCCCATCCTCGTCCTCGTCCAGAGGCTCGGCGGCGGCACCGCTGCTGGGCTGCCCGAGGAGCAGGCCATGATCCGCCTCCTCCTCCTCCGAGGCCGGCTGGTCCTCGTCCACCATCGCCTCCGCTGGCGCGGGGACTCGCGACGGACGCGGCCGGAGCTGCACCATGGCCAACGGGAAGAAGGCTGTCTGACCCTTGACCCGGAAGCAGCCGCTAGCTGTGCGCGCCTTGCGCTCTCCGCGCCCCCTGTTGGTTCGGAGGCCACGAGACGCGCTGAAGCGCGTGCGCGGAAGGAGCGCAGGGCTCCCTGTGGGTGTTGCAACCCGGAAGATAGTCTGGGTAGGAAAGGAACGGACATCGCGTTATTCAATGTGTTCCCTGTTGTTTTTGTTGTTGCTGTTGTTCCCACGTTGGTCTGATCTACGAAACAGCGGTGGCAAAGGCGAAATAAATGCTTAATGACCTTCTGTATTCTGGCCATTCACGGCCCTGTGGTCTCTGTCTCTTACCCGTTATATAATACAAAATGATTCTGCATTCCCTATTAAGGAACTGTATCTTGTTGCCTGTGGTAGATTATTTCCGTTGTCAACTTGATTGGTTTAATAAAATCCGTGGGGAGGCATGAAGCCTTGGGTGAATGTGTGTTGTTGACGACATGGGCATAGCCCTGTCAGTGTCAAGGACCCCAGTGCCTCAGACCCATGGGAGTGGCAAAGCCTTCCTGTGCCAATGTTGACTGTGTGCAAAAACTGGCAACTACAGCTCCCTCCTCTTGGGGGATTGCAACTGGAGGCTGCACCCCTACAGAGACCTCCCACGGAGACAGCTGAACCCCTCCTCCTTGTGCTGCACACAATAAATTTGCTGAGTTTCCAGGTTGCAAAGAAGGTGCTCTCTATCAGAGCGTCACAACCAACCGACCCCATCTTTTCTGGATGTTTTTCTGTCGTTTGGTCCATGTCTGTCGTTTCTTCATTTCCAGCACCCAGCGAACCAGCGCTCACTGCATGCATTCATGAGGCACACCTTCGGACGTGCCTGTGGGGAGTTCCCAGAGAGGATTAACTGGGGAAGAAACACCCTGAATGTGAGGAGCAGACTGTATACAAAAGGGGCGGGGGGGGGGGAAGCAAGTACAATACTGGGAGTCCTTTTCTCTGCTTTCTGGGGAGCTACAGACCAAGTCACTCCCTCTATGGCACTGGCCCTGCTATGCTGCATTCCTTTGGACTGGCAGCCCAGATAGACCTTCCTTCCTTTCTTTTTTTTTTCTGTTGATTTTATTGAGCTCCACATTTTTCTCTACTTCCCTCCCTGCTCTTCCCCTCCCCTTCAGTCCTCTCCCATGGTCCCCATGCTCCCAATTTACTCAGGAGATCTTGTCTTTTTCTACTTCCCATGTAGATTAGATCCATGTATATCTCTCTTAGGGTCCTTACTGTTGTCTAGGTTCTCTGGATTGCAAATTGTAGACTGGTTTTCTCTGCTTTGTGTCTAAAAGCCACTTATGAGTGAGAACATATGATATTTGTCTTTCTGGGTCTGGATTACCTCACTCAATATGATGTTTTCTACATCCATCCATTTGCCTGCAAACTTCAAGATGTTATTTTTTTCTGTGATATAAAGATGAATACTTTGCATTGGTATGGATCTTGGTTTATTGTTACAAATTTAAGGTCAATTTTGTCATCTATATTTCTACTCTTATTTAAGGTATGTTTAAAAAGCTCATTTAATAATGTAATGTATAATTAAAAATTATGTGTTACTAGATAGTCATTTATAATCGCTTCTCGGCCTTTTGGCTAAAATCAAATGTAGATAGTCATTTATAATAGTCAAACTTGTAGTCATGTTAGTTAGGTTTTCTAGATATATATTTCAGTTAGATAATCTTCAATACTTCAAAGACCTATGACATATGGCATTTAATTTTTTTGTTGTTGTTTTGTTTTTGTTTTTCGAGACAGGGTTTCTCTGTGGTTTTGGAGCCTGTCCTGGAACTAGCTCTTGTAGACCAGGCTGGTCTCAAACTCACAGAGATCCGCCTGCCTCTGCCTCCCGAGTGCTGGGATTAAAGGAGTGCGCCACCACTGCCCGGCCCATTTAATATGTTTTAAGAACTTAGACTTTTCTCAACAGTGAGACATATCTGATTCTGGCAGTACCAATTACTTCAGAGAGGTTGATGGGCATTGAAGAAACTCTTTACGAAATTTGCCTTCAATGTGACAAGGCTAGCCATTTGGGAAAGAAAGTGCTCTTGCCTGGGCTACTTGATGGTATGCTGTATGAACTGGACATGCTGGATCCACAGAAAAGTTGCTGCTGAATTTGCCTAAAGAAGGTAAGACATCCCAGAGAACCTAGACAACCATGAGGACTCTAAGAGAGACATACATGGATCTAATTTACAAGGGAAGTAGAAAAAGACAAGATCTCCTGAGTAAATTGGGAGCATGGGGACCATGGGAGAGGGTTGAAGGGGAAGAGAAAGGAAGGGAGGGGAGCAGAGAAAAATGTAGAGCTCAATAAAAATTAAAAAAAAAAGGTGAGACAACCCTTCAGGGTTTCTGCTTCATGAAAGAGTCTGCCAGACATTCTGCAGGACACAGAAGAAATTGACTAACAAAGTGCCAATGTAGGCGAAATAGTCTTTGAAATTTCCTGCTTCATGGAAAAGTCTGACAGATACTATGGGCCTGTAGGCTGAAGATGGATGCCCCACATTACAGAAGAACCTTGGGTGACTTGACTGTCCAGGCAGTGAGATGTCAGTTCTAGTTTTGGAAGTTGGCTTACAATGTACTTCCTGTTAACTTAGGTAATATTATATCCTTCTGGGGTATTTTGGAGTTGAAGAATAGATAGTTATAGTTTTCCTTAGTTATGATAAAATAAATTAGATATAAAACTTTAGCCTCACAAAGATAGGATAGATGATAGAATATTATCCTTAATTTGCCAAATGTAAATGGACTAAATATTGTAACTATAATTCTTGCTTGATAACTGCTTTGTATATGTAATTTTACTATGTTAAAGATAAGATCTTCCTTTTTATTTAGAAAGAAAAGGGAAAATGATGTGGGATGTCCTTCTGTATGTGTTGCTTTTATTGGTTGATGAACAAAGCTGCTTTGTCCTGTGGCAGGGCAGAATATAGCCAGGCTGGAACAGATAGAGACAGAGAATAGGTGGAGTCAGGGAGATGCCATGTAGCTGCTGAAGGAGAAAGATATCACCAGAACCTTACTAGTAGGCCACAGCCTCATGGTGATACACATGTTAATAGAAATGGGTTAATTTAAGATGTAAGAGCTAGCTAGGAATATGCTTAAGCTATTGGTCAAACAGTGTTGTAATTAATATAGTTTCTGTATTATTATTTGGGCGGCCAGGAAATGAAGAAGCATTCTTCACTTACACCCTTCATCCTTTAAATTAATTTTGTCAGGAATTTTGGTCACAGCCATGAGAAAGCTAACTATTGACAGATGCCTGGAGTACTAAAATAAGTGGAGTTCTGAGACGGGCTGAGGGGAGGCAGCCCGGGTGCATCGTGACCTGGGGAACTGACTGGACCCAAGGGAGAGCATTATGTATGATCTTTATCCTCTTCGCTAGTGGCCACTGCTCCTCTCTAGTGCTCCTCACATCCCTGCCACAGTTCAAGCCCTGGGCTGCATCAGCAGGTGGGGTTCAGAGACAGTGCAGCATTCTTGCTATTATAGTGCAAAGTAAAAAGGTCATTCTCAGGGTCCAGTGGAGCTCTTAGACCAGTAGAAACCACATACCCTTGTTTATGACACTAAGCAATGATGTAGACCAGCAGAGACGATGTTCCCCTTCATTTATCACATTGAGTGATGATGTAGACCAGCAGAGACGATGCTCTCCATCTGTGACCTTCAGCAATGATCACCCATCACTTCCTTCCCTCAGAGGCAGCTCATCTGCTCCGTCCTGGATTAGCATTATTCTTTTTCTCATCCTGACGTTTCTACTTGGCTGTTCCTTTTCTTTCCTTGCATGAGTTCTTGCATATTCTTTAAGATAAGGCATCCAAGCGAAGTAAGTAATGAAAAGAAAAGGGAAAAGAAGCCCCCAACAAAGACATCTCTTGGAAGAGCATCCTTATACAATAAGTTATCAACTATAAAGGATGGTTTCATTTCCACAAAAATGTGTGCCAAAAAGTTTACTAGGGTTTAACTTTTAGGGTTTTAATTCTCTATTTCTATTTTTGCCCAAGATACAAACAAACAGTTTGTATAATCACCTTCTTCTCAAGCAATTTAAGTACAAATTTTTCCCTCCCAGTAACTGACCAAGAACAGCAAACCCAAAATACTCATATTTCAGTTGAAATCAAATAAGATGGAAGAACTTGACAGTCCATCAGCCTCTCCAAAGAAAACACATTTGCTGTTGGTGTTTTGATGCCCAATCCCTTCACAGATTGTCCTCTAGGGACTCAAAGGGTATTTTTAGGTTTTCCAAAGTTCAGCTTGTCATCCACAAAACCTCTTCTCCTGTTAGTGCTCTGGTTATGCGCTACACAATCTTCTCCTCTTTCCACAGGACAATTAAGAAACCCTTTCAGTTTCATGAGGAGCAAGGGCTTCAGGAAGTGTTGTCCCACAGGGTCCTGGAAAATGAAACCTAAATGGAAGGAGCAATAGAGCAGAATTAGGGGGGCACAAGTTAACAAAATGAACACAAAACTGCAGCTGATAGCATACAACTAATGGTGTTCGAATTTTTAATGGACTTTTCTTGGATAGGGTCTCACTATGTAACCCTGGCTGGCCTGGAACTTGCCATGTAGACCACGTTAGCATTGAACTCACACAGAACAGCCAGTCTCTATTTCTCAAGTGCCAAGATTAAAGATGTGTGTCACCAAACCTAGCTTTGTGGACTTCTGTAATCCAAGTCATGACAATACTAAATGTAACACGTCACAGACAACTGTCTTAAGTCTGTGCTATAAGACTTTATTGTGACAGGTGGAGAAGGCATGATTGAAGGCGTAAGTCACAAAGCAATCCCACACCATTTCAGAATTATGAATAATAAAAGGGTTATTTATTTAAGGGGAAAACTTACAGATCACTGTCCTAGACAACAGTCCCCTGAGCTAACAAGAACAGAGTAAAGTCTAGCAACCAGAAGTGGGAGCCGTAAGCAAGACAGTGAGTGCAGGGCTACGGCTGATTTTTAAAGCAAAAAAGACCATGTCCAAGTGGGCTGGTATCTTAAAGGCTTTTGGCTGAAGAAGCAGAAGGACCTCCCACAGCATATGATTGCAGTGTATTTTACCATTATAATGCCAAATTCATAAAAGAAAGTATATAAACATCCATATTTATATATATGAAGATACAAGTGGGTGGAAAGATATCCCATGTTTATGTATTTGAAAATATTAATATTATTTACAATATCTATACTATAATCCTTATTGAAATTCCAGTGTCATTTTTCATGATATAGATAAAGCAATCCTAAATCGCTTAGATACATACACAAACTTCAATAACTGATAAACTCATGAGCATAATGAACAAAGCCAGCGCCTCTACAGTAAATGACCTCCTCACAATATATAAAAAGTACAGAAATAAATCTAAAGGTCGACGGTCAACTGCCTTCACAAAGCTACCAGAGACACAATGGGGAAAGGAAGGTCGTTTAAATATACGATGTTGGTAAATTAGACAGCCACATGCTGAGAAATGAAGTTGGACCCTTGTCTCATACAACAGACAAAAGCAATTCAAAACTACTAGAAGAAAACATGGTGGAGGAGCACACAACACGAGTCAGGGCAATAGACTTTTAGATTTGATTCTCAAAACACAGGCCACAAAAGCAAAAGTAGACAAATGTGATTATGCAAAATTAAAATCAGCTTGGAGACTAGCCCAGTGGCTGTACTCTGTGCTGTGCTACCCGAGGCTATGGCCCTGTCATTGGAAGAAGTAACTACTAGAGCATGCTATGGGCTGTGTTTAGATGGGTTAGTGAGCATGCCTATAATCCCAGTATTTAGGAAACCAAGGCAGGAGAATCATGAGCTTGAGGCCAGTCTGGGTTATGTATTAAACTAAATTAATATATATATATATATATATATATATATATATATATATATATATATATATAGTGCTGAAGTGTTATCTTAGATTTAGAGAGATTGTCTAGCAAGCACAGGCTCTGAGCTCCATCCCCAACATTACAAAATAAAATAGAAATAAACTGGAGGAACTAGAGAGATGGCAGGGACTAAGATACTGCTCTTGCAGAGGATTAGGGTTTGCTTCCCAGCACCCACATCTTGCAGTTCACAACAGCCTGTAGCTCCAACTCCAAGAGATCGAAAACCTGGCTTCCACAGGCATCTGCACTTGTGTGCACACAGACACACAGGAATATACATAACTAAGAGTTTCTGTGAAGAATCCACTGGCCATTTGTTAAAGTATAAACAGTAACCTCCAGCTATAAATGCTGACTCAGGATGTCTGGGTGGTAGCTTTGTTTTATTCATGAGAGCTGGGAAGATTAAAGGACCGCCAGGAAAACTATGGGGATGAGGAAAGGTGAGCCCTATTAGCAGATCCCATTCCAATGGAAGGCCTAGGAGTAACAAATACGCAAAGAAGTAAAGATAAGGGGTACTCACTGTGCTTGAAACAAAGATATATATATATATATATATATGTATATATATATGATATTTAATACTTATATGCCTGTGTGTATGATATAATATTTATATATGATATTTAATATATGTGCATATATAATTACATAATTCAAGGCATGCATGTCATGTGTCTTTTCTCTTTGGACTTTCCTTAAGGAAACTTTGAGCCTGAGAGATCAATAGAAGCTCAGCTCCACAGGTAAAGAGATCAATAGAAGCTCAGCTCCACAGGTAAAGAGATCAATAGAAGCTCAGCTCCACAGGTAAAGAAGGCTTTGTTCCCTACTGGATGGCACAGCCAGGTGAGCATTCAACTGTGACTTAAAATCAAGGGCTCGTCAAACCTTTGATAAGTGACATCACTACCTCCATGGTTTTCAGGCTACTTTCTTAGGTGACAAACCACCAGCAATTCGTATTCAGCATCAAGCCCCTCCCCCCACTTTCCCTTCACCCCCAATCCAAACTTTATCAGCCCGAATTGCCTCTCCTAGAACTCTGCCCACTGACCATCCCTGCAGCCAGTCCTCACACTGCCCAGCTGGGCATCTGCCTTGGGCCCTTGTATCAGGTGGTCCCTGAATCTGGAAAGGTCTCTTTTTGGCTTATTCTTTTATCTCATTTTTTAAAAAGTTTTTAAATTGATTTTATTGAGCTATACATTTTTCTCCGCTCCCTTCCCTTCCTCCCCCCCCCCCAACTTCAACCGTCCCCCAAGGCCCTCATGCTCCCAATTTACTCAGGAGAGTTTGTCTTTTCCTACTTCCCATGTACCATGTAGATTAGATCCATGTATGTCTCTCTTAAGGTCCTCATTGTTGTCTATGTCCTCTGGGATTGTGGTTTGTTTTTTGTTTTTTTGGTTTTTTTTTTTTGGTTTTTCGAGACAGGGTTTCTCTGTGGTTTTGGAGCCGGTCCTGGAACTAGCTCTTGTAGACCAGGCTGGTCTCGAACTCACAGAGATCCGCCTGCCTCTGCCTCCCAAATGCTGGGATTAAAGGCATGCGCCACCACCGCCCGGCTGGGATTGTGAACTATAGACTGGTCTTCTTTGTTTTTATCTCTTGAGGCTTCCTCTAAGAACTGACACCTACCCCGCCCCCCTCTCCCAATTACACCTGGGCTCTTCACACTGCCTCTGCATCTCAAAACCCAAATAATGTGCCCACCAGGTACAGTGCTGATCGCTAGCCTCCGCCACTAGTGTCTCATCTTCACGGGGAAGGTTTGGGTTTTGTTACTCATCTGTCCTCTCCTTGGGACTATGGCAGTGTTTGGTACACCACATACTTCAGCTAAATTCTGAAGATGGGACAAAAAGACAACATGGCGGCTGAGAGCACTGATGGCTCCAAACGGAGCAGCGACGAGTACACAGCCCATCTCTGTTTCAGCCAAGCACAAATCCTGGCATTGCACGGACCCTTGAGGTTCCGTCAGCCAAAACACTGAGGGAATCAGCAAATGCCTCCCGTTCACTGTAACAGTGATCACCCAGGGAAGCCATCCGGAGGGGGCGATGGTGCCTCTCACCTACGGGCAAAGGCTGTGGCCACACCTACTTGAAAACCACAAAGGCAAGTGTAAAGGGAGAAGAATATGAAGTGTCAAGGTGAAAACACAAGTTCTATGGAAACTCCCATGTAGTGAAAGAGAGACCCAGCCTGCAAGTCATGGTATTCTGTTCTTCCATAACAGCTACAAATCAAACAAAAGATGACAAACTCCCTTCTTTGCCCCGTTCTCCTCTCTCCTCCTCTAGAGAAACCAGGACTGTACCGTCTATTGGGATGACACCTCCAAGCCCCGCGCTCCACCTCCCGTCACCCAGCTTTGGTCATCCCTTACTATACCTGAATATGTTGGTGGCTGGGGTGGTTTCCGTGTTAAACTCGGCCACTGGGACTCCCCTGGAGGCCACCTGAGGGGCAAACATGGCAGCTGGGTAGACCACAGAGGATGTTCCCACCTACAAGGCAATTGGACAATGAGGGCCACTAGGTGAGATGAAAGGGGAGGGAAACTTACTCAGGCTGGGGCGTGGATGGGGGTGTGTGAGGAAAGCCCAGCCAGATGACAGAACTGCAATGCGGGGACAGGTAAAAGCCATGACCTGTCTTTGGTGTTTGGCCAATCACTGGAAGTGGGGAAGAGCCACGTGACACAAAAGGACAGTTAATTACATAAGTAGACAACGAAGCAAAGAAATGGCCCAAAGGACATGACTAGGGGTCCCTTTGGTTTTGGTCTTGGAAGTTGTGCAAATGATTCACGTTTTCTGTCTACAGTTGGGAATAATCATTGTTAATATTCTGACTTGCACACACACCCTTCACAGTCATGGAAAGGCCACAGCACATGCTGCAAACCGAGCTTTCTCACTAGTGACCACCACGACCACAGAGGCGGCACCCAACATGGGCTGTACACAGTTAACACAGAATGGCGATATTCCCAGCACAAAGTGCCTCTGCTTTTAAAGACATATTAGAGTAACTGTGAACTCTGCATGCTCTTCCTAGTTAATTCCACCTTTAGGGACTGTGTCCTAAGGAAACTGCTTGAGGAACATGCTAAGATTCCCATCTACATGTGTTCATGCAACATTGGTTCAAATACCAAAATCTGAAACAGCCTAAGTTGGACCTAGAGTACAGGCCTCTAATCCTAGCATGTGAGAGGTAGAGGCAGGAGGATGAAGAATTCAAGTCTGGCTTTGGCTATATAGTGATACATGATACTCTCCTGGGCTACGTTAGACGCTATTCAAAAAACAACCTGCAACAACCCAAATGTCCTGTAATAGAGGATTTTCTCACTATATCATGTAGTGATATTTCATTTATATTTTAATAAATAAAGCTTGCCTGAAGATCAGAGAGTAAAACAGCCCCACTGGTCAGCCTTACACACCAGGCAGTGATGACCCACACCTTTAATCCCAGTAGCCACACTAGTTGCCATAGAAACTGGGAAATGCATGCCTTTAATCCCAGTGATGCATGCCTTTAATCCCAGAACTAGAGAGGATTATAAAACAGGAGGAGACAGCTCTCAGACACAGTCTCATTCTGAGATTCCTGAAGGCAGGATCGCCACTTCAGAATGAGGTTAAGGTAAGAGCCTGTGGCTGATTGTTTTGCTTTTCAGGCCTTCAGGTTGAACAACAATTTCTCTCTCTGAGTTTTTATTAATGGTGCTTCATTATCATGTGTGTACTAGAAAATCATACAGTAAACTAAAAGATGTGGCAGCTTTGGATATATTGGCATGGGATATGCCAACTGAATTATTATATGAATAAAACAGTCTCAAGACAGAATGTGTATTATGTGTATATGTATATGTGTGTATATATATATATATGGAAGGGTTTGAATCAGAAGTGGTCAACTTTTTGTGGAAAGAGCCATATATTAAAATTGTTAGGTTCTGTAGGCCATCTACTCTCTGCCAAAAGGACTCAACTCCTGGTCTAGAAGAAAACATCAAAATGCTACCAGTGATTATCTCCAGATGGCATAATGTGGTGGTTTCTAATTTCCTTCTTAGATTTTGATTCTTTCATAGTTTATCAATGACGTTTAATAATGAGCATGTATTATATTTAAAATCTAGGCTAGGGCTGGCAAGATAGTCCAGCTGGTAAAGGAGCTTCCTGAAAAAGCCTGGTGAGCCAAGTGTGTCCCTTAGAACCCATGCAAAGGTGGAAGGAGAGAGCTGACTCTACAGCGGTGACCTCTGACCTCCACGTGTGGCACACTCGCACACAGGCATCATGCATACAAATGTGACAGATAAATAAAAAACTCTGATGCTTCCCCGATGGCGTCATGATAGTCTATTTATTACATCTCTAAATTTATAGTGCTCTATAAAAGCATGTTCCTTTTGTTACTTTGTGGGGGAAGTGAGGCTTTTAAAGATGCTCAAAACGTGGCCGTGCATAGCTTCATCCTTTAAGATAGGTCTTGGGGCTGGAGAGATGATTAAGAACAGTTGCTGCTCTGCCAGGGGACCCAGAATTAGTTCCCAGCACCCATGCAGGGTGGCTCGCAACTATGTGGAACTCGAGGAGATCCAAAGCCCCTGGCCTCTGAGGACGCTGAACTCAGGTGCACATACCCACACCTAAACATAATTCAAAATAAGGAAACCAATCTTTTAAAAAGATTACTTCTTGGTTTTCTCTGCAGGACACCATGAGACTTCTAATCAAATCTGTGGAATAGTCCTTTACACTGTATGAATATATGTTACAGTGATTGGTTTAATAAAGAAGTTGACAGGTAGAGGTTAGGTGGGACTTGCAGACAAAAAGAGAGTGTGAAAAAGAAGAAGAGAGGAGTCTTAGAATCTCCAGGAGATGAAGAGAGAAGATGAACTTGCCATAGTGAGAAAAGATACTAAGTCATGTAGGAGAGTGTAGAGAAGAAATGTGTGTTAATTTAAAATGGAAGAGTTAGCTAGTAATAAGCTTGAGCTATCGGCTGAGCATTTATAATTAATAATAGGTCTCAGTGTGGTTATTTGGGAACTGTCTGGTGGGAAAGAAAAGTCCACCTACACACATCTTTCAGGGGAAGAAGAGGGGAAAGAGTGAAGGAGAAAAGGTGGAAGAGAAGTGGAAGGACAGGAAGAAGGGAGGAAGATGGCAGCCAGAAGACACTCCACCTCGGTCTTTCCAGGTCCTGAAGACTAGGGACGGGCATGACCTACCACTAGACACAGGTCACAGAGGGTGAGCTCTCTGTCCACCTCCTCCAGAACAGCAGGATCCAAGTTTTCTCCAAACCACACCACATGAGGTCGCAGCAAGCCACCGCATCCCGCCTCCTCACACCTGGAAGAATATCAGCCTTGAATCAGCTCTAACTGCTCGGGCCAGGATTACCCAGGATCCTAGGAAAGCTGGGCTGCTACTCAGGCCAGGAGATGGGAACTTGCCCTGGATGTGGGGCACTCAGGTGACTTTGCCCTACTAGGTCCTTATCTTGTCTTCATCTACTGAGCTGTGTAGACACTGTTTCCGCTAAGCTTGGCCTGCTAGCTCTAAAATATTGTTTCTCTCCCCTTGGTGCACTCATTGGCACAAACACACTCCCATTGCCCAGAGCTGGGCACAACGGCAGCCTCAGAGCTGCCGCAACCCGAACCACCTGTTTCCACCAGTGAGCTGGCTCCTGCGGTTTCTCGCAGATCACGTCTTTCCTGAGACTGGCCTATGGCCAAGTTTCTCGCTCTTCTCCCCCTCACCCTGCCTCTTGCTGGAACCCAGCGCTCTGTGCCCAGTAGAGCAGGCACAGATGATCTCCCCAGCTTCTTTCTGACTTTTGACTTTGAGACACTTTTGTTAAATTGTCACAGCTGACCTTGAACTCACTTGTGGGTCAAGCTAACCGTGAACTTGTGATCCTCCTGACTCAACCTTCCAGCCTGGTCTACAGAGTGAGTTCCAGGACAGCCAGGATTAGACAGATAAATCTTGCTGGAGTGGGGGATTCCTCTTCATTCACTCCCTATTACCTCTAGGTAATATAGTCTAGGTTTATGTTCTAAAATCTTCTGCCTACTATATCAGCTTTATCTTATTAAGGAAACGTCTAGAATCTCTAATCTTTTCTATTGAAACTTCAGAATTTATTAATGAAAAGCCTTATTTAAAAAAGATGAAGAAAAGAAAAAGAAAGAAATGAAAAGGGTCTATGGTTAAAATAAACCAAAGAAGTATCAATACAGTATAATCACTTTTAGGAAGAACTGATTCAGGGCTGGAGGAATGGCTCATAGTGGAGAGCATACTGCTTTTTCAGAGGACCCTCACTAGTCTAGGGGGTCAGAATCATCTGGGAATTCCTTGATTCACAAGGGAATCCAAATGCCTCTGACCGCCAAGGGTACTCCATTCAGAAATACATACCCACATGCAGGCACACACACATAGACAACGTTTTAAAAATTAAACCTTTTTTTGGTTTTTAGAGATAATAGAGACAGGGTCTCAATATGTAGCTTAAACTGTCCTGGAACTCACTCTGTAGACCAGGTTGTCCTAGAATTCACAGAGGCCTACCTGCCTTTGCCTCTCCAGTGCTGGGATTAAAGGTGTAGGCTCACACTTTGCTGTTTTGTGTATGTGCACATGTGCACACGTGACTGATGCTCTTGCCGATGCATGTGTGTATGTGGAAGTCGCTGTTTTGGCTAGACTGGCTATCCAGCAAGTCCGGAGAATCTGTCTGTCAGCATGGGTTTCCAGACACTCATGGCTAAGCCCAGCTTTTCTGTGGGTCTTGAGATTCCACATTTAGGTTCTTATGTTTGCCTAGCAATCACTTTACCCACTGAACAGCTTCCAGCCCCCCAAGAAACACCCTTTGGAAGCACTGTTTCAATGCCTGGTTTTTGGAAATCAGAAATTCAAAGCTGGGCAGTGGTGGTACACGCCTTTAATCCCAGCACTCGGGAGGCAGAGTCAGGAGGATCTCTGTGAGCTGGAGGCCAGCCTGGTCTACAAGAGCTAGCTCTAGGACAGCTAGGACTGTTACACAGAGAAACCCTGTCTCAAAAAACAAAACAACAAAAAAACCCCCAGACATTTAAAAAATCTAATGTACTTTACAGCATACAAAATTATATTTTAATTGTTTTAGATTTATTTATTCTGTGTGACGGGTGTTTTGACTTATTTAAGTATGTGCCCCATAAGCATGCCGTGTCCTAGGAAGCCAAAGAGGGCATCAGATTCCCTGGAACTGGGGTTACAGGCAATCGTGAGCTGCCATGTAGGTGCTGGGAATTGAACCCAGGTCCTCTGGAGTCAGTGCTCTTAACTGCTGAGCCATCTCTCCAGTCCCATTTTTCCCCCTGTAATTTCACCCTTGCACCAAAAAAAAAAAACAAACGGCCAGGCGATGGTGGTGCATGCCTTTAATCCCAGCACTCGGGAGGCAGAGGCAGGCGGATCTCTATGAGTTCGAGACCAGCCTGGTCTACAGAGCTAGTTCCAGGACAGGCTCCAAAGCCACAGAGAAACCCTGTCTCGAAAAACCAAAAAAAAAAAAAAAAAAAAAATTCACCCTTGCAAGACCTTTGCCACCTCCTCAGTCTTGGACTGGGAGTCATACCAAGGAAGAGAAGGTGGACCATTTACTAATTATACTATAAATATTCTATAGTTATAATTATAATGTGCTTCCTGTGTTCAGATCACCATCTGTCACATAACTGCTCCAGAAACTTCCCAGACCTCATCTGTCAGGACTCAAAACACAGAGAGATCAAAGCCGGCCAATGTATTTGTAACTACAGGGGGGTGGGCCCTGATGCAGGAAGATCCCTCGGGCCTAGGGGTTTGAGGCCAGCCTGGGCAATGCAGTGACAAAGGCTCTTTAAAAAGAACCTGGAAGGTATTTCATCTTTGGTTCTTTCACCCCTGGACTCAGAGGTCAGGGCTGTTCGTTGCATTTGGACATTTCAAAGGCATCTCACATACACACAAAGAGTTGAGATTTTGATTTCTAGTTTTTCTTTTCTGCAACTTTGAACACTCGCTACACATCCATTTTTCTTACTTACCGGGGAAGTTTGTCAACTGGGATTCTGGCGTCCTGGGTCTCTGGTTCTGGAGCCCTAAAGTAAATAGCAAGAAAGAGAAGGAAGAACATGACCCAGTCATTTGTGTTGTGCCTGGCAGTATATGGTACCAAACCTGCTCACGCATGCTAACTTAGAAGGCTTATAGAAGCATGGACCCTAAACACTGACCATTGGCTTTGCTTCAAGAGGGAATTTGTGTAGTGGAGAGTCTCAATGGGGCATTTAATGCTTCTCCAATGAAATTATGTTAGCTTTTTACTTCGATAAGTTTATACTGTTCTGAAATGGTCCAGAAGAATTTTTTTCTCAGTAGTTTCCTTAATTTTTCCTACTTATAACACTAATACACATTCATCATAAAAATGTTGGGAAATTCCCAATGATATGAATGAGAAATAAAAATTATCAAAAATCTCTCCGTTTCTTACAGTAACAGTTAGTCCTTTCTAGTATTTTCTTGTGATGTTTTAGCTAATATACGAATATATGAAAATGGAATGTGAATTTGTATAAATAAAATTTGGGGATCAGATCACACAGCAAATACTCTGGCATCTGATAGCTTTTCCTTAGCATGGTAAATTATGAATCAAATATTTCTTTCATCAGATATCTGTACAGTGTCTAGTCTTATGCATTAGAAATACCCACGAGAATCTTCAGTGAATATTTAATTTCCTCACATTCACGTCCTGTTCAAGGGGAAATGACATGTATTCTGCAGCATGATGTAATTACCCTTTTCCTGCTAACGCTGGACAAATCGGACTCTTGTAGTTCTCAGCGACATTGCCGCATGAGGTGCACCGAGTTTTAAACAAGGTCCCTGAAAGAAAAGACGTGAGTCAGCTTGATGGATTTGACAGTCACGTAGCATATACACTTCCGGGCATGTCTGTGAAGATGTTTCCAGAGTTACTAATCTGAGAGAGGAAGGCCAGGCTGGAGCGATAGCTCAATGGTTAAGAGCACTTGGGGCTTACAGAGGAGGCAAGGCGGATTTCCAGCACCCTCTTCTGGGCTCCAGAGGCACCAGGCACACATACGGGGCACACATACACACACGTAAAGCAAACGGCTCCTTCAGGTCTTAGCTCCATTATGACCAAATTAATTAAGAAGAAACTGCAGTAGAGCCAAGAAGGGGCCACAGCCATAGGCAGCCAATTCGCTGCACATACTTCACCCATGAGGGCCCAAGGATAAAACAGTTGTCATCCAGCCGGGCAGTGGTGGTGCACGCCTTTAATCCCAGCACATGGGAGGCAGAGACAAGCAGATTTCTGTGAGTTGGAGGCCAGCCTGGTCTACAAAGTGAGTTCCAGGGCAACCAAGACTGTTACACAGAAAAACCCTGTCTTGAGAAACCAAACGAAAAAAAAAAAAAAGAAAGAAAGAAAGAAAGAAAAAAGGTTGTCATTCATTCAGAACACAGTAGAGGTTGCTACTGTCCAAAGCAGGCAACTCCAATTCTTACAAGCTATCCAAGTTGTGTGACTGTGTGAGCTGTGGCGTTTCAACCTTAGGTGGTCAGGAATTGAGCTCATGAAGTTTCAAAGGCCCAAATACTCCTACCACTACTTAGACCTGTTGGTGCTGACCCATGACCTCCACCAAAGTCCATGTAAAGAGCTGACTTTAGAAAGACAAAAGAAAAAACATCTGGGAAAAATAAAATCATACAAAATAAAATATTTAGAAAAGAAAAAAACTTTTGAAAGAGGGAGGATGATCCACCTTAAATACAGGTGGGAGCACCCCAGAGGCAGAGGTCATGAACTAAATAAAAAGGGGGGCACACGCGGGTCTCTGAGTTTGGGGCCAGCCTGATCTTAGTGAGTTCTAGTATAGCCAGGGCTACACAGTGTGTGTGTGTGTGTGTGTGTATAGCACACAGAGAGCACTAGTTCAACTCTCTGCTTCCTGAGTGCAGCTGCAATATGACCAGACCCTTTCACAGTGAGCCAAAATAATCCACGCTTACTGTGTCACCTAAAACCATGATCCCAAGCAAACCACCTTTCTCTGAAGTTGTTTTTGCCAAGTATTTAGTCACAGTGAGAAAAAAGTAACTATTTTAGGGATTTTTTTTTTTGGACAGGGTCTTCACTGCCCTGATACGGCATAGACATGGGGTCTTCACGGCACCTGTACAGCACAGATATGGGGGTCTTCACTGCACTGGTACAGAACAGACAACATGGGTGGGCTGAGTCTCAACTTGTTCACATGGAAATGCATTCCTTGGGTTTGTAGCTTTGTAGACACCAATTCTAACGGCCTTGGACAGAACACCACCCAGGAAGGAAGCCAAAGGGACCCAAGACAAACTCCTGGACGTTACAAACAGGGTGGGCTTGTAACAGAACAGGGCCTGGGCCAACACCTCTCTCAGGCTCTAGGGTGGAGCAGGCTGGCTTCGAGGGCAAATTCCCCAGTGAGGACAAAGGATAAATAAATAAACACCCCCAGGAGGTTGAAGTCACGCCGGCCACGTCAATCCGGCTGAAGCCACAGTGGTCCTGGCACCCAGACCTTTCTTTCTCCTCCCCTCTCTGGGTAGCAGTTCACAGCACAGCCTACTCCCACAGGTGGCCCAGGAGCAGGGCTTGTGGCTGTGTACACAGTGATTCTCCAGTGTACAGGACACCAGTAACACCCAATACTGTGCAGTGGAGGCTTTGGGAGAAATGCAGGTTTTTTTTTGGTGTTCAAGTAGAACCTGTTTAACTGAAACCCAAGGGTGTTGACATACTCCATACTAGCAGATTACAGGACATAACAAGGGAGGGATGCCAGGGGGGTAAGACATTCCTTGCTGCCGGCAGGAACTGTTTAGGTACTGTCAGGCACCAGCGTGTTCCCCCGGAAGTGTCACAATGTCCTCCAGGAGGGACAGGTGTGAGGAGGTGCGTAGGGTGGAGAGGCTGTTTTAAAATTTGGTCTCCAGCAGGGGTGGTGATGGCGCATGCCTTTAATCCCAGCACTCAGGAGGCAGAGGCAGGCAGATCTCTGTGAGTTAGAGGCCAGCCTGCTCTACAGAGTGAGTTCCAGGACAGCCATGGCTACACACAGAGAAACCCTGTCTTGTAAAAAACAACGAAAATAAATCTGGCCTGCCTCACCGTGGATTTCCAGCAGGTTCTTGGTGCCAGCCTTGCGGTGCAGCTCATCGATGTTCTGAGTGATGACTACAACCCGTCGGCCCTGGTCACGTAGCCGGGCTTCACACTGAGCAATGGCCAGGTGCCCGGGATTGGGTTCCTTGCTCTTCATGACCTCCCTCCGGTAGTGGTAGAACTCCCATACCTGTGATGGGTTGCGGGCAAAGGCCTGCGGAGTCGCCAGGTCCTGAGGGGAGAGGCAGAAGTCAGGGAGGGACCTGTGGAGGTGATGAGGGGCCGCTGTAGGTCTGGCTAGACTGTGTGGCACCGGCCTAGATCCCAGTCCTGGGACTAACCCAGGACTTAGACGGCCACTTCCCTACTGATGAGACTTTGGTCGGTCTTGCACTCCCTTTTGGAGGTGAAGTGTGTGTGTGTGTGTTTCATGCTTCATGCACATGAGTATGTAGATATGCACATGTATGCATGAGTAGTCAGGAATCAGAGGAGGATGTCTTCCTGGTGCTTCTGCCTTATTCCCTTGAGACACGATCTCTCAGAGAACTAGAAGCTTGTCGTTTAGGCTAGGTTGGCAGGACAGGAAGCTTCTAGGATCTTCCTGTCTCCACTTTCTAGTGTTGGGGTTTCGAGCCTACAGGTGTACTCAGCTCTTCACGTGCATGCTGGGAGTCAAACTCAGGTTCCCATGCTTGATGCTTGGACAGCAAGTGCTCTCACGCACTAAACCCATCCCCTTGGCCCCAAATTTGCTATCATCGTCATCATAGAGACTGTGTTGACACCAAAACCAAGAGGACAAAATGGTGACTGCCAAATTTAAACACTGCCCTTGGGCTTCAGGTATATATGTGGATGCTCAATCAACCGCCATAATAGCTTCATTCGGAAAAGCCTGTGGTAGTCCGGAAGTGTGACTCACCTGAGCTTGCCATTTTCTCCAATAACCTCCTGCTCCTCTGAAAGTTGGAACCCCGCTCTCCGCACTAACGCCAGCCCCTGAGATGATGGCTATGTGCTTGGCGTTTGCAAAACACTTCCGGAAATCTGCCATATCTAAACAGAAAATAAACCCATGTCAATCCAGAGTACCAGCGGGACACTTAGATTCCACACCAATTGTCTATGGCATGAAACTTGAATAAAATTACACTGTAAGATACTCCAATAGGGGCCGAAGAGATGGCTCAGCAATCAAGAGCACCTGTCACTCTTACAGAGGGCTGGCATTCAGTTCCCAGCACCTACCTGGTACTTCACAACCATCTCTAACTCCAGTTCCAGATATTTCTGGTGCCCTCTTCTAACCTCTGTGGGCATGAGGCACATGCATGCACACATATAGGCAAACACTCGTACACATTAAATAAACAAATCTTCAAAAACTGAAAGATTTAAGATATCTATTCCAATAAAAAGTATTCCTCAGGGCTGATGAGATGTCTCAAATAAATAAGGTTTAAAAAACATTCCCTGTACCATGGAGACATCATCGTGTACACTTGATATGTGGGTGTATGGTATCTCAAGGAAATGAGGGCTCTGGGCACACACCTAGCAAGGCATCTCAGCTCCATGTTCCGGCCCACTGTGTGATCTGAAGGGCTTACACTCTATACTCGGTTCTGTGGGTTGCTTGGCATGCATGATGCTCTTACCTTAGAGCACGGTCGTGCAAATGTAACAGGGTTGATGGAGCCAGAGTTCTCGTGGAAAGTCAAGACAAAGAAAGCCTCTGTGCTTGTGAGCAACCTTACCTGACACCCACCAGACAACCTGACCTGAGGCCCACCAGACAACCTGACCTGAGGCCCACCAGACAACAACCTGACCTGAGGCCCACCAGACAACAACCTGACCTGAGGCCCACCAGACAACCTGACCTGAGGCCCACCAGACAACCTGACCTGAGGCCCACCAGACAACCTGACCTGAGGCCCACCAGACAACCTGACCTGAGGCCCACCAGACAACAACCTGACCTGAGGCCCACCAGACAACAACCTGACCTGAGGTCCACCAGACAACCTGACCTGAGGCCCACCAGACAACCTGACCTGAGGCCCACCAGACAACCTGACCTGAGGCCCACCAGACAACAACCTGACCTGAGGCCCACCAGACAACAACCTGACCTGAGGTCCACCAGACAACCTGACCTGAGGCCCACCAGACAACCTGACCTGAGGCCCACCAGACAACCTGACCTGAGGCCCACCAGACAACAACCTGACCTGAGGTCCACCAGACAACCTGACCTGAGGCCCACCAGACAACCTGACCTGAGGCCCACCAGACAACCTGACCTGAGGCCCACCAGACAACAACCTGACCTGAGGCCCACCAGACAACCTGACCTGAGGCCCACCAGACAACCTGACCTGAGGCCCACCAGACAACCTGACCTGAGGTCCACCAGACAACCTGACCTGAGGCCCACCAGACAACAACCTGACCTGAGGCCCACCAGACAACAACCTGACCTGAGGCCCACCAGACAACCTGACCTGAGGCCCACCAGACAACCTGACCTGAGGCCCACCAGACAACCTGACCTGAGGCCCACCAGACAACAACCTGACCTGAGGCCCACCAGACAACAACCTGACCTGAGGCCCACCAGACAACAACCTGACCTGAGGCCCACCAGACAACCTGACCTGAGGCCCACCAGACAACAACCTGACCTGAGGCCCACCAGACAACAACCTTACCTGACGCCCACCAGACAACCTGACCTGAGGCCCACCAGACAACCTGACCTGAGGCCCACCAGACAACCTGACCTGAGGCCCACCAGACAACCTGACCTGAGGCCCACCAGACAACCTGACCTGAGGCCCACCAGACAACCTGACCTGAGGCCCACCAGACAACAACCTGACCTGAGGCCCACCAGACAACCTGACCTGAGGCCCACCAGACAACAACCTGACCTGAGGCCCACCAGACAACAACCTGACCTGAGGCCCACCAGACAACCTGACCTGAGGCCCACCAGACAACCTGACCTGAGGCCCACCAGACAACCTGACCTGAGGCCCACCAGACAACCTGACCTGAGGCCCACCAGACAACCTGACCTGAGGCCCACCAGACAACAACCTAACCTGAGGCCCACCAGACAACAACCTGACCTGAGGCCCACCAGACAACAACCTGACCTGAGGCCCACCAGACAACAACCTGACCTGAGGCCCACCAGACAACAACCTGACCTGAGGCCCACCAGACAACCTGACCTGAGGCCCACCAGACAACCTGACCTGAGGCCCACCAGACAACCTGACCTGAGGCCCACCAGACAACCTGACCTGAGGCCCACCAGACAACCTGACCTGAGGCCCACCAGACAACCTGACCTGAGGTCCACCAGACAACCTGACCTGAGGCCCACCAGACAACAACCTTACCTGACGCCCACCAGACAACCTGACCTGAGGTCCACCAGACAACCTGACCTGAGGTCCACCAGACAACCTGACCTGAGGCCCACCAGACAACCTGACCTGAGGCCCACCAGACAACCTGACCTGAGGCCCACCAGACAACCTGACCTGAGGCCCACCAGACAACCTGACCTGACGCCCACCAGACAACCTGACCTGAGGCCCACCAGACAACCTGACCTGACGCCCACCAGACAACCTGACCTGAGGCCCACCAGACAACAACCTTACCTGACGCCCACCAGACAACCTGACCTGAGGTCCACCAGACAACCTGACCTGAGGTCCACCAGACAACCTGACCTGAGGCCCACCAGACAACCTGACCTGAGGCCCACCAGACAACCTGACCTGAGGCCCACCAGACAACCTGACCTGAGGCCCACCAGACAACCTGACCTGAGGCCCACCAGACAACCTGACCTGAGGCCCACCAGACAACCTGACCTGACGCCCACCAGACAACCTGACCTGAGGCCCACCAGACAACAACCTGACCTGAGGCCCACCAGACAACCTGACCTGAGGCCCACCAGACAACAACCTGACCTGAGGCCCACCAGACAACCTGACCTGAGGCCCACCAGACAACAACCTGACCTGACGCCCACCAGACAACCTGACCTGAGGCCCACCAGACAACAACCTGACCTGAGGCCCACCAGACAACCTGACCTGAGGCCCACCAGACAACAACCTGACCTGACGCCCACCAGACAACCTGACCTGAGGTCCACCAGACAACCTGACCTGACGCCCACCAGACAACAACCTGACCTGAGGTCCACCAGACAACCTGACCTGAGGCCCACCAGACAACCTGACCTGAGGCCCACCAGACAACCTGACCTGAGGTCCACCAGACAACCTGACCTGAGGCCCACCAGACAACCTGACCTGAGGCCCACCAGACAACCTGACCTGAGGCCCACCAGACAACCTGACCTGAGGCCCACCAGACAACCTGACCTGAGGCCCACCAGACAACCTGACCTGAGGCCCACCAGACAACAACCTAACCTGAGGCCCACCAGACAACCTGACCTGAGGTCCACCAGACAACCTGACCTGAGGCCCACCAGACAACCTGACCTGAGGCCCACCAGACAACAACCTGACCTGAGGTCCACCAGACAACCTGACCTGAGGCCCACCAGACAACCTGACCTGAGGCCCACCAGACAACCTGACCTGAGGCCCACCAGACAACCTGACCTGAGGCCCACCAGACAACCTGACCTGACACCCACCAGACAACAACCTGACCTGAGGTCCACCAGACAACCTGACCTGAGGCCCACCAGACAACCTGACCTGAGGCCCACCAGACAACCTGACCTGAGACCCACCAGACAACCTGACCTGAGGCTCACCAGACAACCTGACCTGAGGTCCACCAGACAACCTGACCTGAGGTCCACCAGACACCAAGCATCTAAAATTCTCCTCGTGCTGTAACGGCGTAAACGAATGCAGACAGATTGTAAAAATATATATACAGCTTTAATGGAGAAATAGACTTACAGAACCACCGTTCCAGCGGAGACCAGGAAAGCAGAAGCAGTGGCTGGGAGCACATTCGCCAAATTTATAGGCAAACATTAGCCAGAGGCGAACACACCCCCTAAGGGGCGGGACTTATCCCTATATCTCCCCTTTTTGTCTAAATAAGACAGAACTAAACCAAATACAATAATAACAAATAATAAATATAACAAACAATATTGAAAATCAAAAGTTTTGCTAAACATTTTATCTCAAGGAGTCTAAATAATGTAGAGAGTAACTATAATTATATAATCTTCAACTCTGTCAAAGATCTGAGAAGGGAATAAATATTACTTAACAAACGAGATATATCCAAAATGTGCAACAATTGACAGAGACAACTGACTACCTGGGCAATCACTCAAAGTCTCGTTTGCAATGTTGAGTCAACCAACTTTGGCTAAGGCTTAACATAACTGACATACCATTATTAAAGGCAAGGAACTTTCTTAGAACTATCCTACCCTGTCTTGGCAGGATAAGACAATCCTGTTTCATTGTTAGAAGTTGAGGTATGGGCTTTTCTTAACCCAAAGGCCAGTTCTGCCAAGAAGACAAGCTCCCAGTGGAGTGTCTTTGGTGCTCAACGTTCTCTCAGGAATAGAGCGGTATTGCCAGGAGCAATTGTGTCTCACTATCATGAAACTCTGAATTATATTAAAGGCCATTTTCTACAGCTCTTTGAAGATGTTGAAGATTATCTATCTATACTGAGTATAATCTCTATATATCTAAAGAACCTGATTAGTCTTGAAATTTAACCATCATTTTACTTTCACAGGATCCCCCAGAAAGAACATCGCCCCCTTGACAGCTGAAAGTAATTCTAGAGGACGACGTCCCCTCTCCCAGTAAAGTTTGCCCCTGGGTTTAGGGACATCATTTAGGGGTTGGGAGGTTGGGGGAGGAATTTTATAAGCTCAGGGATCATTTTGAAAAAAAAAAGAGGGAATGATGGGATAATAGATTTATAATTGTGAGTTACTGTTTTTAGACAAATATATTGATATCGATTCTTGTATATTGATACAAAGTTAAATTATATTGACTATTGTATGCATGCATGTTTCTACCTCTGTTTAAAACATTTTTTATGTATGTTGGGATTAAAGGTGTGTACTACCACACCCAACAACTCTCTTCCTTTTTTTTTTTACTTTAAGAACTGCAACTTTTAGCCTGCACATATTTTTAACACACTGTAAATCATTTAAAAGTTTTCTTTTTTCTTTGAATTTTTCTTTTACTGTATATGTCTCTTTTTTGACCACATGAGTCTTTAATTTATCAAGCAATATCAGTAGGACTAAAGCCGTGGCTTTGACGGCTGGATCTAGCCCATTCCTTAGCTTTCCAGCCTCATGGCTGAGGTACTGGCTGTAGCCATGTTTACTGCCACAACTCTATGGCATTTCAAGGTCCCTGCCAGCAAGCGAGCTTCAGCAGCCTGTGCTTGCAAACCGCATGAACTGCCTGCGTAAAAGAGTCAGAGTTTGCCCTGGCAGGACAGCTCAGAAAGCCAGCATTTTTAAACGGCGCAGCTTTTTTCCTGCTACGGCTAAAAACCGAAAAGCATGCGTTCAGCTTTTTGTCAACACCGTTTAAGTGTTTCATGGCAGCACCTCTTAATGAGCTTCAGGGTTTTGCAGCTGAAGCTGAGTCAGGAAGCCTCTCTTAGATGAGAGCGCTTGCTTGCCTCTAGCAAGCAGAGTAGACCCGAGAAATTGTTGCTACCAAGAAAACATGCTTTACTCTTTCCCAAGCTTTCTCAGGCTTTCAGTGGATTCAGTTGTCCACACGTCTGGGCACCATTCTGTAGTAATAGGAGACATGCTGAATCTTTCCCGGTAAGACCGGTGCTACACAATTTATTAGAGATGGGTTGATCGGGATATCAGAATTAGCCAGTAAGGGCTAGAGCTAATGGGCCAAGTAGTGTTTAAATGAATACAATTTGTGTGTTGTTATTTCGGGGCATAAGCTAGCCAGGCAGCTGGGGTGCTGGGGACGCAGCCCTGCCACTCCTTATTACTACATCGTGCTCACTTGCCCTGTGAAAATCATGCTACAGCTTCCTCAGCACCGTGACCGACGTAGGCATTTCTAAGGATGACTTACTTGAACTTGGACGAGCCATGGTGAGGCAGATCTTGCTTCGCGGGGAGGCTGGAGGCTTCAGTCCACAACACAGCTGGGAAATGAATTGGCCGGGAAGGATCTGGAGCGGTCGCATCAGGGTTTCTTTGAAGTACTGCTTCTCCAGCAGGCTTTAAAAGAGTTACAAAATGACTTAGAAACAATCATAAAACATTTAAATACGCAGCATTCTTTGTTTCCTTAGAGGAGTTATTGCTGTATATAAGTATAAACATTTTGCTACTTGATTCAAGATAACTAGTCCTAAGTGGAAAATCTCATAAATATACTCAACCAGCAGAACACTGTTAGTCCAGCCTACTTCAAATGTGCTCACAACACTGCTTAATGTGAAATCTGTTAGAATAAAGATCAAACATATTATGGTTTCTAATTTTATTTTATTTTTGGGTTTTTTTTTTAGACAGAGTCTAGTTACATATTACAGGGTAGGAACTTAAGAGGAACTTATTTTGACAGTGTGTGCATTGTGCCACAGTAAACCCCAACTAGAAATCAGAGGCAAAAATACTGACATTTCCAGGGTAACCTGTCTCTGTAGAGTAGAGACACCTCACAGGAAGCCTGGGATGCTCAAACTGGAAAGGTGGGAAAATGGGGCCAGAATGGATATCTGAGTCTGGTGAAGGAAGAAGAAGATTGACACAGGGGCTCATGCTATATATACCCCAAACTGGCTTAGGACTCGCCGTGCAGTCAGGCTGGCCTGGAATCCATGACAATTCTGTTTCAACTTTATAATAGCCAGGATTACAGATGTGAGTCACCAAGCTCAGGTTTCATTGTTACTTGTCTCATATCACACACACAAAAAAATCAATTAGAAATGGATTAAAGACTTAAGCCTGAACCTGAACCTGACACGCCAAGAGAAAAAGAGATGGAAGTCCTGACATGGCATGGGCAGTGGTTTCTTAGCTAGAGCCTAAACATGGGTGATAGAAGCAGAAACAGACAAACAGACTGATAAAGGAATCAGTCATTTATACAGTGGGAGAAAATACTTCAAACCATACAGTTGATAGATGCTAATGTCTAAACTATATGGAGGGCGGCTGGAGAGATGGCTCAGCAGTTAAGAGCACTGACTGCTCTTCCGGGGAACCAGAGTTTGACTCCTAGCATCCATATGGTGGCTCACAACTGTCTATTATTCCAGTTCTAGAGAATTCAACATCCTCTTCTGGCCTCTTTGGACACCATACAGGTGGTATATAGAAATATATGCAGGCAAAACACCCATACACATAAAGTTAAAAAAATAAATCTCAAAAAAATTGTAAGTAATTTAAATAAAATACACGGAGGGCTGGTGATATGACTCAGAGGGTAAAGGCATTTGCCACCAAGCCTGAAGACCTGAGTTCAATCCCTGGTGATAAAAGGAGAGAACCAACTCCTGCAAACTGTCCTCTGATCTCCACACGAGTGCCATGTCATGTTCCTGTACATAACACACAAACACACACACACACAAACGTATTTACATATATAAAATATATTTATATATTTTTAAACTGAGTTGCAAGAAAGCAGCCTAGCTTTAGAAATGAGCAGAGTTCCCGGATGGGTATTTCTCACAAGAAGATATTGAGGCAAAGAAAATTAAATCACAATGAACTATCACCATAGCTCTGCTGGCATAGCTTTTATCACAAGGACCAAAGCTAATGTTAACAAGGATGTGGAGGAAATGTCAGCACAGCCATTCTGGAAAACAACATGGAGATTCCTCAAAAATTCAAACCAGAATTACCATGCATTCTAGCAAGCTTGTTATAAAGGGATTGGAGGTCAATATGTGGGAGAGGCATCTGCACTTGAATGCTAAATTTCGTGTTATCCACATGGAAACAATCTAGGTGTTAATCAACAGAGGAATAAATTAAATGTAGCCCATGCATATGTAAGGCAATATTAAAAGAAAGGATTCGTTACCAGGGGCCCGGTGTAGGGGACAATATGGGGCACGGAGATGTTTGTCAAGGGGCACAGACTCTGGGCAAGAGAGAATAGGTTTTGCTGGTCTAGTGCCCAGCACAGTAACCATAGTAGATAATGGTGGAATGCACGTTTCAAAATTTTGAAACAAGTAAACTGGAAATGTTCTTACCACTAAAAAATAGTAAGATGGTAGACACGTTGATTAGCTTGACTTACTCCTATTATATATAATACGTATATCAAAACACCCCATCGCACCCCAGAAATACACACGATTATCTCTTATCGACTCAAATGCAGGAGTTTTAAGTCATGGCATAGAATATATGGCAACTGTATTGGCAGAAACGTTCACAGGTTGTCAGCAAAGACTCTTTGGACACCCAAAGCTCCACAATCGAGATCAATACACCAGTCCCAGACTTTGACGCGGACTGGCTCCACTAGCACCCGCTCCTGTCAAGCCTACCTGGCATTAAAACCTAAGGAGTACAGCCTAGGACCCAACCTCTCCGAACACGTGCGTGCGGGGCTTCCAGCCCCCCACCTTCTGAGGGTTTTCCTCCAACCTCGCTGCAGCTGATCGCTCCAGATCTCCCATCTTCCCAGAGCTGAAAACTGCACCTCCACTCCCCATCCCCCGCCCTAACCTCCACACCACTCGCAAAACTTCGGGGCACTATCCTCCGGCTGCTGGCTTGGCCTTAACCTTTCCCCTTTTCTCTGTTGTCATGATCATCAAATCCTACGGGCTCTACCTCTCTACCTTCAGACTGTGTCGCCATCCTCTGCTTTCTGTACTTCCTTCGCCACCACAACAGCCTGCCCCTGTCACCTTAGCCAAAGTGCCCTTCCTCCAGGTCACCGCCTTCCGGGGCCCGGTTGCTCCCAGGAGTTTCCGTCACCCATCCTGTCGCTGGCTGGCGTCCCTACCGACGCCCGGCTGCGCATGCGCGGGGTGGGGCGCGCAGAGACAGAACAAAGCTAGGACCCCCCCCCCCCCCCCAGTCAGGCCTAAGACGCACCTGCAGAAGGTGGTGGGGACAGAGCAGGCTGGAGAGGCCGCGGGGCGGAGCGCTCGGCATCCTAGTGTCCTGCCCCGGCTGCAGCGGCCCCTGCCGGAGACCCGGGGCCCGGGCCAGCCTTTGGCTCAGCTTTTCTTTGCGGGTTTCCATGGGACCAAGAGTCAGGGGAAGACGCGGGAATTTGCTTGCTTCTTTGTGACCTTCCAAGGTTGGTTCCACTTCCCAGACAGGTCGTGAACTACCGCCTGCTCTGTTGCCTCCTTTAGCACACTAGGGGACGACAGTTTCAGTACAGAATCATTTCCCTTGAATTTCTGTGGCAAACCCTGGCGAGTCGGTTTCAGGCTAGCCCAACCTCTCTAACCTGAGAGGCTGTGTTTCACTGCTGCTGGTACCACGATCCACCGGCTTTACGGACTTCTCTGCCTTTCTAAGATACTGGTGATGGACCAGAAAGGGAAATAATATGAGAACTTGGGAGCAAATTGGTTCACGTTTATCTTTCTCTTTCCCAGCTTAAACCTCAAATGCCCCGTTGGCGAGACATTCTGCCCACTTTGAAGTCCCCCTTCAGACCTTAAGATCTATCAGTACCCCAGAGACTTGCAGAAAAAGAAAACGAAGCAGGCTTTCATATCTGGCTGTTAACATCTGGCTGCTGTTGTTTTTCTAGTCGAATGCACAGTGTTTGCCTGGCGCCGGGTACTTTTGATCAAATCAAGCGTGTGGATGGATTTAAATCTTCCCTGTCATCTGATGAAATGGATATTGTTGTCTTCACTGCACAGCTGAGCAAACTGAGGCCCAGGAAAGTCAAGCAACTAACTGTCCAAGGCACAAAGCTTTTGATTCGTGGGTTTGAGATTTGGACCTAAGTGTGGCAATAGGGCACAGGTGACAGGTGTCAAGGTTACCATGAAAGAAGCCAGTCGACAGACAGACTGTAAAGCCCTCCCCACCAGGGTTTCATGCAACATAACAGAGAGGGCCATATCATAACAGAGTGAGCCATAAAGGCTCACTACCCTAGTGGCTGGAGGCTGTTAAGAATCTCCACCCTTTTCTACCTCTCTAGACTATTCAGTACTTGGAGAAGTTCCTCTTCTTAGTAACTGTCTCTGCTTCTAACACTGTCCATGTGACCCTGTACCCTTTGTCCTGAGACACGAGACCCTGGAATCCCAGCTGGTGACCTCTGAACTCATCTATGGCCTACGTGCTCCAGAGACAGGTGTTGTGGGATATTTGTACACTGTGTGAAGACGTGTTGCTGCGATTGGTGTAATAAGAAGCAAAATGGCCAATAGCTAGGCAGGAGAGATTAGGCGGGACTTCCAGGTGAAGAGAGGAAGTCAGAGGGACCAATCTAGGTGCACAAGCGGTGCCAACCAATACAGAACAAGTTGGACATAAGGAACAGAGGAAAGATAACGGAGCTAAGGCAACTGAGTCATGTGATAGAATATAGGTTAATAGAAATAGGTCAATTAACTTATAAGCGCTACTTAAAAAAAAAGTCTAGATTAAGGTCAAGCTTTCATAATTAAAAGTTTCCATGTCGTTATTTGTGGGCTTGTGGTCCAGATGAGAAAGCTTACCACATCCACACCACTACCGATGATGCCTGGGCAAAGTATTGTATTCCAATACTTTTATTTTTTTCTTTTGCTGTTGGGAATATTGAACTCTGGATTGAACCTCCTGCTAGGCAAACTCTCTACCACTGAGCTACCTCTCCAGCCTTTTTGTTGCTTTTCATGCTTATGACAGTGACCACCATATGTTAATCCTTCACTCTCGATACTTGGAGGACTGGGGGAGAGACAGCTCCTCATTGCAACTTTCCATGGTCCACAGGCCTGATATGTAGTCTTCCATCACCCATGGGTCCTGCCAATTCTGAGGTTCTCTAATCCATCCACGTCCAGGCGACTTCCGCCATGGCCCACACCGATGCACTGCCCACTCCAGCCTTTCTTCTAGGCTCGGAAAGATCAGCTTTTCCCGACCTCACCACTAGAGAGACGTTCCCTCAGAATCAATGGTCGAGAAAGTACATGGCAGGGCTCGCAGGAAAGTGCATTGTCTGTGATGAGACTTTCCTGACTCAGGCTTCAAACTTGGTCATCTACACCATGAGAGGTGCACATGGTCAAAGATGCCGTTAAAAGAGGCCTGGCTGGCTGGGAGGACAACAGAGAAGAGTCTCGTAAGCAGAAGGAGGGATTCTAGAGCCCTGAAAAGCACCCCTTCTCAGGGAAGACAGGAAGACACACCGAGCAACTGAAAAAGAATCTGCGGTGGTTCTGGAGTTTGGGGGCAGCCGCGTGCCAGGCACTGTACAGCTATGATTTCTGCCCCTGCCCCTTGACAACGGGAGTGCTGGAGAGTGGGAAGGGCTGATATAAGATGAAAGCTCTTGACCCATTACGCTCCGCCATGCTTGGATGCTGAGGAACTAGCCCAGGGCCTCGAGAGTATAAGCTTAAAACTAGCTGAGCTTGTAACTCATTACCCATCACTCTGCAGGGCTCAGGAGACACTGCCCGAGACAACTGCCGAGCGGAGAGTGGCTCGGGGCTTGAGGATGCTTCTTGCCCTCTCCCTTGGAAAAATAAAATAAAGACAAAGCCTAGGAGGTTGTACCAATGAAGACGTGGTGTCCGATAGATAAATAGAAAGTTATTTAAGTGATAAGTGACCTTTCTTGTTTTCCACAGGTGATGACATTATTGGAGGTCGGGCGGTTCTCAGCCTGTGGGTCGCAATCCCTCAGGGAGTCAAGCATCCCTTTCATGGGGATCTCATATCCTGCATATCCGATCTTTACATTATGATTCATAATACTAACAAAATTAATTATGAGGAAGCAATGAAATAATGTTATATATTAAAGGAGGGGTTTATTAGACTGTCAACTTGTCACAAGCTATGGCCACCTGGGAAGAAGGAATTTAACTTGAGAACACGTCTCCACCAGATTGGCCCGTGGGCAAGTTTGTGAGGCATTGCCTTGGTTAACGATTAACAAGGAAGGACCCGGCCCACTGCGAGTGGTACCACCCATAGGCACGTGGTCCTGGGGTACATAAGAAACAAGCTGAGTGAGCTCTAAAGAGCAAAACACCAAGAAGCCTTCCCCTGTGGCATCTGCTTGAGTTCCTGCCCTGACTTCCCTCAATGAAGGGCTGTGGTGTGGAAGTGTAAGCCAAACAACTCCGTTCCTTTCCAAGTTGCTTTTGCTCAAAGTGTTCTACCACAGCACCAGAAAGCAAACGGATACATTGGTAGAGGCCCGGTAGTCCAACAATGGCTGTCTGCCCACAGAGAGCCTGAGAACCCAGACACTGCTCAGTGCGTGAGGCCAGATGCTTGGGCAGGCTAATGGCCTGGAGGGTTCCTGGAGAGCCACTGGCTCTCAGTCCTCATTGGAAATTTAGGTGTTGTTTCGGCACACTGTGAAATTTAAAGCATTGAGGGAAACCCTCATTTGAGGCAAGGTTTCTGCCAAAGGACAAATACATCTCTTCATAGAGCCATGGCTTATTAATGACTTGAAAGCACTTCGGCTCTATCAAGTGTTGTAAAAATCTCCCTGCGATAATGCATGGACGGCTAAGTGAAGCGTGATAGCCAATTGCCCTCTGTGAATCTCCAGGTCAGTATTGGTATCGGCCGCATCCAGCGCAGCTGTCCAGACTCAGGGTTAAGTGGCCGGCCCAAGGTTAGAGAGTGAGACAGTGATGAGCCTGACATTGCAGACTTCGCCTGAAAGAGGAAAATCCAACGCCGTATTCATTGGAAAAAGGCTGGACTCAGCCAGGCCACTTTAAAAGTCAAAGGCAAGAGGAGGAGTAATTGCATGCTGAGCTAATCCCTTTTAAAACTTGGCCAAAGTTGATTACCTACCGGTCCCATACAACAGGGCCCCTCCACTACAGACACGAAAACTGCCCCCAGGACACAGGTACGGATGTTTCTATAGTATTCACATTTCTATAGTATTCACACTTACGTTCTAGCAGTGACTTGTTATTGTTGTGTTGTTTGAGGCAGGGTCTCATGTGGCCCCGGGGCTGGTCTCAAGCTCACTGTGCAGCAGAGACAGCCCTTCAAATCTTGCTCCTCCTTCCACCTCCCAATAGGCATGTGCTACTATTCTTGGCTATTTGAAACAATTTTGTTAGGGGTTAATAGAAAAGGTGGTCTAGGCCGAGTTAACTAAATTTGATACTTTAAATGTTTTTTGTTTTGTTTTGTTTTGTTTTGGTTTTTCAAAACAGGGTTTCTCTGTGTAGCCCTGGCTGTCCTGGAACTCGCTCTGTAAACCAGGCTGGCCTTGAACTCACAGAGATCTGTCTGTAATTTTTTTCTTATCTTAATACAGAAATCATTTTAAAATGATTGATTTTTATCATTTTTATGTGTCTGTGTGTCAGTGTGTGGGTATGCACAGGTGACAGCAGATGCCCAGGGAGCCAGAGGTGCCAGATCCCTTGGAGCTGGAGTTCCTGGCATTTACTGGGTACTAGGACTTGAACTTGGGTCCTCTGCAAGAGCCATCTTTCCAGCCCAAGATCATTTTTAAATGCACCAATATTCTACTTTTTCTTAGTATAGACAGTTTAATATATATATATCTGTCTCTGACCCTTAAACAGCCCTCTTTTGCACATGCCTGGGTGTAACCCAACATCCCTGGGGTTATTTGGTAAATGTTTTCATGATTTATAAACAGACCCCTAGCTTTTACCAACTCAAAGACTAAGAATGCCGTCAGTTAGTGCCTGAAGCCCATAACAGATTCTCCATCCCCCTTTCTATTACTCCCCAGCCAACATTCCCACCAGTGCATTTTCCTTACTTAACTTGTTTTTACCATTTCTCTCCCTCTCTCTCTCCCCCGACCCCGTGTGTCTGTGTGTCCCCTTGCCACATAATAATCAAAACACTAAACACAGAGAATAAAGAAAGAACATTAAGAGCTGCAAAGGAAAAAGGCCAAGTAATATATAAAGGCAGACCTATCAGAATTACACCTGACTTCTCAATGGAAACAATGAAAGCCAAAAGGTCCTGGTTAAGTGTTATGCAGACATTAAGAGACCATGGATGCCAGCCCAGACTACTATACCCAGCAAAACTTTCAATCACCATAGACGGACAAAACAAGATATCCCATAGATGGACAAACAAGACAGAATCAGATTTAACCAACATCTAGCCACACACCCAGCCCTACACAAAGTACTAGTATAGGAAAACTCCAACCCAAGGAAGTTAGCTACATCCACAAAAACACAGACAGTAGATGATCTCATAGCAGCAAACCCCAAAGAAGGGAAGCACACACAATTACATCACCAACAACGAACACTAAAATAATAGGAACTAGCAATCACTGGTAATTAATAAACTTTAATATAAATGGACTCAACTCACCTATAAAAAGACACAGGTTAACAGATTGGATACAAAAACAGAATCCATCCTTCTGCTGCATACCAAAAACAAACCTCAATCTCAAAGACAGACATCGCCTCAGAGTAAAGGGTTGGGAAAAAATCCAATCAAATAGACCTAAGAAACAATCGGCTGTAGCTATCCTATTATCTAACAAAATAGACTTAAAACTAAAATCAATCAAAAGAGACAAAGAAGGACATAGATAGCTCAATAAAACAATAAAAGAAAATATTTCATTCATTCACTTGATGTCAGGATGCCAGTCTTCTGTGTGGATTATTGTTGTTGTTGTTGTTTTAATGTTCACCTAAGCAACTTGAATGAATAACTGGGTGGCATTTTTTTGTCACTTGTCATATCTTGTCATATTCTCATTACTTTCAAATTGCCATGTCCTTCCTGTTTGATTCTATTCTCTCTCTCTCTCTTTCTTTCTTTCTTTTTTTTTTTTTTGTGTGTGGGTGTACATGTATGCAGGTACCAACAGAGTTCAAAAGGGGAGTCAGAGTCCCTGGAGCTAAAGTCCCAGATGATTGTGAGTTGCCAGTGTAGGTCCTAGGAACTAAACCAGGGTCCTGAGGGAGAGCAGCAAGGGCTCTTCATCACCGAGTGGTCTCTCCAGCCCCTGCTTCTATTCTTTTCCTAGCGTCTGAAAACGCTCAGCATTTCTTGTGGGATCTCTCATCTGTGGGTCAGACACTCATTTTCCTCCCTCCAGATGGACTGTTTTCAACATCTCCCAGAGGTTTCCCAGTGAAATCCAAGGTTCAAAGTGACACAGGCAAAGAGAAACGACATATGGCCATCTCAAACCCAGATTTGTTTGAACAATTGGTTGCTGTGAGCCCCAGGCTTCCCTCCACCCAGAACCCATGGGTATGAGCCAACTTCTGCATGCTCCTGGCTCCCTGATCTCTTGGCAAGCCCGCCCAGCGTCTAACAGCTCTCATTACAGAAAGTTAAAAAACCAAAAAACCAGCCTTCATTTCAGCTCATTTGAAGCTCTTAGATGGCCATGAAAATTCATTTTCTTTTGTATCGTGTGTGCTCAGTGGAGACAGAACAGCAAGGCACTGTCCCCGGGGAATGATCTTTTTTCTTTGTTTAACATTTGCCCACACAGCGGACTCTCAACAAATAATTTATGATTAATGTTGATATTTGAATCTCTGATTACAGCTGCTTTAGGCTGCCTCACTCCAGCTAAGAACAGCTGACAATCTTTTCTTGCCTTTTTTTTTTTTAACTTAGTGCATCGTCTTCCCATTTCTTACTTCCAAAGGATCCTGTTCCTCCTGAAGTCAAATCCCTTAGCTGGGACAGAAAAGGACCAGTCTTCGTCTCAGCTGTGCCCCATGGGTGGCTAAGTGTCCCTAGCGCTCTTGGCAGTAGTTTGACCTGTCCACAGTAAGTAGAGGAAGTGTGTATATGATTGTTCAGCATTGCCACCGTCCACTACACACACACACACACACACACACACACACACACACACACACACATACACACACACATACACAGTCTCCCACGGGCTCACTTGTTTTGAACCTTTGGTCCCCAGTTGGTGGCGCTGTTTGGGAAGGTTGAGAGCAAGCCTGTTCCTGCATGAAGCCTCTTCAGCTTTGTCTTCCTTACCGTGATGGACGTACTCTGGACCACAAGTCAGTCTTCTCTGTCGACTGTTCTTGGCAGAAGTCCGGATTACAGCAGTAAGAAAAGAACTTACTAGACCCCTGATGTGTTCTAAACTGAAATGAAGACAGAGGGCTGGAGAAAACAAGGATGGGGACAGAACAGATGTGATAAACAGATACACGCTGGCCCACAGCTGAGCCCCAAGCAGGCTTTCCCAGTGTTTGCTATTCTGCAATGCCTCCCTTCTTGTATTCTTTTCAGTAGCAAGCCCAAAACTGCTCCGGCAGATTCCTTTCCACAAAAGCAATGCTTTTATATAACCAAAGTTTGATTTATCTTGCTTTCTTAACGAATGTCCAAATATATTTTTATTCTTACACCCCCCCCCCCATACACACACACTTCCAAACCCAGGGTCCACCTTTGAGTCAACAACAGTGAGTGATTTGGTTCCTTCGCGTTGCACATGTCTTTGTAAAGATAAACAAATGAGGGACGGGGGGACTCTACTGGTAATTCTTTCCCTGGGAATAGCAAAGTCCCCAGACTGGGTGGATCACAGTGTGTGTTCATTCTGTCTCCACATAACCACATGTGTGGCACAGAGTTCTACACAGAAGGATGAAAACAGGGGCCAGGCACTGCACGAAAGAAGCCATAAGCGCCCCTGATTTCTAGTGCTCTGGTTTTTGCTTCAAGGACAGCTGTGGATGGGGCTTGGGCTGAATATCCTCAGATAACCTCTCATGAATTCATACCCATCTCATAAGCAGAACGCATTCAGGACCTTCCCCACCCCGAGCTTCCTTCCTCTCCTGCTCACTTCTAAGTTGTTTGATTAAGAGCCCTGCCATCCCATCCCCACCTCAGGCTGTTTGCTCTCCTCCCTAAAGTGCAAAGAAAGGCCCTGTTCATGAGAAGGCAGCTGTGTGCGGCTCCCTCAGGAAAGGTGGCTCTCCCGGCATGAAGGAGACAGGCAACCCAACCTCCACCCCCCACCCCAGCTCTTCAGAGCTTCTTTGTGAGACTAGTTCTGACTGGCATTTACCATTTACCGGAAAGGAAGGCTGCAAGGCCATAGGCAGGCTGGCCTGTCAGCTGTTCAGCTTCGTGTAAATGCTATCTTATCTTGGCCAGCATTTCCTTAGAATGTTTATTTGGTATAGAAGAAAGAACACTGTAGTCTTTGCTGTGGCCGTGGGACCTAGATCATGCTAAGTTTTAAGAAGTAGATGGAGAAACTGGGCAGTGGTGGTGCACGCCTTTAATCCCAGCACTCTGGAGGCAGAGGCAGGCAGATCTCTGAGTTCGAGGCCAGCCTGGTCTACAGAGTGAGTACTAGGACAGCCAGGGCTACACAGAGAAACCCTGTCTTGAAAAAACAAAACAAACAAGAAATTCAGGTACCCCCACCTTGGGCCCCAAGTGTCAGGCAGAAGACTAGAGATTTAGAGAATCTGAATCAGTTTCTTTAGAGAAGCTGAAAGCAAGAGCAGGTGACCCTGGGCAAGGGCCTGCCTGTGCTCAGCAAATCCTTGGCCTGTCCCCTGAGTGATTCTGAGACACACAGACATCTGAGGACCTCTCACCTTAAAAGATGGAGCATCTCCATCTGCCCACCAGTGTAGCCATAGCATCAGAGTGTCACCTGGCACGAAGCAACGGAAAGAGATGAAGGATGAACGAAGTGATGTCCCTTGCAGATTTCAGTTTGGACACTCACTTTTCTTCCAAGGTTCCTTGGTTTAGAGCAAGAGGCTGTAGGTCCGCATTTCCAGAGTCAGGGAAAATTGAAGCTCGCTAAATGCTAGGGGGACCTTTGTGAAGAAGGAAACATATTTTAGGGCAAGCCAAGCCAGCAGAAGGACATTATCATTATCTGTATAAGAATGAGTTGAAGGGCTGAGAGTGTACTTCAGGGAACTTGCCTTGTGTGTGTGCAAGGCCTTGAAACTAAGTGCCAGCATCTCAAATGGGAAAGAATACATTTGTTCCAAGCTGACATGAAGACCACATGTCTGAGCTGGGTGTGGTGGCTCGCACTTTTAATTCCAGCACTCCCACCAGAGGCAGGAGGATCTGAGTTCGAGACCAGCCTGGTCTACAGAGCAAGTTCTAGGACAGTTGGGCTATTAAAAAAAAAAACCCCTCTCTTTCCCATCCCCCTCCCCCCAATACTGCATTTCTGTAGAGAAACCCTTCTTCTCATTGGGCTTCATTTCCTGGACATTACCCGTGCCTAAGCAGAATAAAATCACTCTTCAGATTGTAGCAACTTTTTAAAGAGCACATTTCTGGAAAGCCATTTTTTTTCTAATTTTCTAAAATGAAAAACTTTAGTTTATGATGAAGTGAATGAACAATAGCATATTTTTTTTAAAGATTGATTTATTTATTATGTATACAGTATTGTATCTGCCTGCAGACCCCCATGTGGTTGCTGGGAATTGAACTCAGGACCTTTGGAAGAGCAGGCAATGCTCTTAACCGCTGAGCCATCTCTCCAGCCCCAATAGCATATTTTTTTCCCCAAGTTTTGCACGATAGTTTTAAGTCCTAGAGAGGCGCAAAATGAAAGACTAAATGAAGCTCACAGTTCTTCTAGAATTCTGAAAGGATGTGATTTCAACACTTTCTCCTGCAGTAAAGATAAGAAGAGATGCTTCTCTGATAAATCTTTGAGAGAGTCTAAGTGCACTCTGAAAATGTCAGGCACAATGACAGGAAACCGCTTCTGGGAGCATTATCAGATTGCTTTGGGATCAGGAGGAAGCTGAGTTAGTTATGCTGAAGGCGAAGCACTGTTGGTGCCAAGTTCTCCGCATAGTCTCGGGGCTAAGGAAAACCCTGCCCCAGTAGCCCAGCTTCCCTTTTATGGTATTCTTTTGATTTGATTTGATTTTCATCTATGGGTCGTTCACTGTCTTGGATATAGAGCAGCAAGTGCTCTTAACCTCAGAACCATCTCTCCAGTCCCTACTAAATCAATGGGTGCTCACACATTGTGTTTTACTTTATGTAAAGTGTGTCGAACTTTGGTAAAGCGAGTGACGGCTTTCTGTGGGTGTTCAACAAACAGCTCACACACGACCTAATCTATGGTAAGAGCTCCTCTTCACCCTCCGCAGACTACAAACAGGGCTCACAGGGTGAGCCTACGATGATTTGTGTGGCTTGGCTGTTGCTGCAATAAGACAAATAATGAAATGGGAAAGTAAATTTTGCTTTTATATTTTGGGAGCAAGCCCAAGACCTCCTGCAGAGAAGGAAAATTTGAACTTGTAAAGCTACGACTTGTAGATCAACACCCAATGTTCTGTCAGTCATTCTAGAAATAGTCTACCATCCAGTAAAAAAATAAAAGTAAAACACACACACACACACCACACACACACACACACACACACACACACACACACACACACATATTTATTTATTTATTTATTTATTTATTTATTTATTTATTTATTTATTTATTTATTTCAGATGTATGCTCAACTGTATGTTCTCACCTGTACTTCCATACTGGGTAATGAACCCAGAGCTTCGCACAGGTTGGCAAAAACTATGTTGTATCTCTACCCCTTTTGAGCAATTTTATTTTGACACACGGTCTTGCTCTGTATTCCAGACCAGCATCCAACTTGTGATCCTCCTGCCTCAAGCTTCCTGGGTAACTGAGATGACAGGTTTCTACCACCATGACTGCTCATGTATATATATATTTATATATTTAGTTGAAATTGAGACTGAACAAAAAAGTGGACGACTTTGTCATGGGACTTTGTGCAAATTGTTTAATCAGTTCGTGCCTCAGTTTCCTGGTTTCAGATCAAGGACTCTAACAGCGGTTGTCACGAAAGCTTGTTGTCATAAAAGCCTGTTGGGAGGCCACGTACACACAGAGCTTCGCAGAATGTCTGGAAAGACATTCCCTTGTCTTACTTAGGGTCACTATTGCTGTGATGAAGACAACGACTAAGCAAGCTGGGGAGGAGAGGGTTTCTTTGGCTTCCACTTCCACATTGTAGTCCATCACTGCAGGAGGTCAGGACAGGAACTCAAGCAGGACCAGAACCTGGAGGCAGGAGCTAAAGCAGAGGCCATGGAGGAGCGCTGCTTACTGGCTTGCTCTTCATGGCTTGCTCAGCTGCTTTCTTATAGAACCCAGGACCACCAGCCCAGGGGTGGCCACACCTATAATGGGTTGGGCCCAACCCTCCCCCACCAATCACTAATTAAGAAAATTCCTTATAGGTTTACCTATAACCCAATCTCACGGAGGTATTTTTCTCAAGTAGGGTTTGTTTGCTTCTCTACTTTGTGTCAAATTGACATAAAACTAGCCAGCACAGCTATCTATTACATTTCTTCTGTTACATATGATTCTTTGACACTCATGCCGACAATCTGCAGTTGTCAGACTCTGAAACCTTAAGTCTGGCCATATAGCCTGAAATGAGCTGCCAAGAGGTTGGTGTGTGGCTCTGTCCCCTTCCTTTGGTGTAAACATTGCTCTGTCTGCCAGAGGAATATTAATGAACTTACCCTTCCAACATCCACAACTTTCTATAAAACATTGGCAATCATGGGCCTATGTCAAGAAGATGCTAGCTCGACTCAGGGAAGTAACAACCAGGTTTGGTTTCATAGACTCCCTAGCTTTGAACCTAACCCTGTCATCTACTTTGTGGTGATTTGGGAGATTGACATGTATGAACTCCACCCCTTGACTAATAACCTACATCACTGTGACCAAGATTCCTCATAGAAGCCGGAGAAAGCTTCTGGAAACTTAAGGTAGAGCTTTCTTTAACCCTTTTGTATTTGGGAACTTTGGCCCATCCTAGCAGAGGAGGCTTGTGGAGCTACTCCATCTGCTACAGTGTGTTGGAGACTTTATCTCTTGGCAGACCAGAAAGGCCAGAGCAGCCAGAACTAGGGCTCAGCCTAGAACCTCCAGGTCTACTCCTAGTTAACTACTTCCATTACCTATGTCCCACTGCCCTTTCCAAACAGTTCTAACAAACTGAAGGCCAAGCACTCAAAACAGGAGCCTGTGTGGGATCACCATAGCAACTCCTACCCCTTCCCCACTGATGCCTTCCTCGGCCCTGATCTTGGACTGAGCCCCTGTGCTCAGCCCAGCAGACCAAGCCAGTATAGAGTCCAATTTTAGTAAATGGGCTTTGGTTGGCTGGCTGCAAGAGGCTCTGTAGCCAATGAACTGATTAGGCTCTAAACAACCAGTTAAGCTAGTGGATTAGTGTGTGATTGAGCTGCAGCCGATGAAGTTATCGTCTGTGCTCTGTTTTCCTACAAATGCCATCCAGTTGCGTTGTTGTTGGCTGCGGTTCTACAGACCCTTGCTCTGGTTTGGCTTGGAAGCTGCTCAGTTTTGTGAATTGTTGTCTGATGTTCAGATAACCCGCTGCTGGGTTTAATTGGTCTAGGGACTTTCCCTTTTCAAATCCCCAGTAGCTGTTTCGGGAGAGCATCACATGCGTGGCTTGTTTAAGGCTATCCTTGCACTATACGCTTAGATAATCATCCCTCCAGTGGGTGATGGAGGAGTCAGATGAGAAAGTTCTATGCAATTTTGGAGACAATGATGCAAATGGACGGATTTGGTGGATCTGGGGCTGTTTCCCTGCTTGCCTTTCTCTGCACTTGCCAACACCCACTAACAGTCCACCAAGGTAGCACCAGAAAGGACAGGAGCCCAGGAGGTAATTTGCACAAAATGACTAACTAAACAAAAAAAAAATAATTCTTAATGGTGATGAAGAAGATTAAACAGGACAAAGGGAGAAAGCCGCTTTGTATGGACCCATTGTTTCTAAAGAGGTGGTGATCCGAATAGGTAAAGTGGGTTGGTCTGAGAGGCTAAAGATTAAGACTGAAAGCAGTTCTGGGGTTGACTACACAGTTTTAAAGAGCTGTGTGAGGGGCTGGAGAGATGGCTCAGTGGTTAAGAGCACTGCCTGTTCTTCCAAGGGTTCGGAGTTCAATTCCCAGCAACTACATGGTGGCTCACAACCATCTGTAGTGAGGCCTGGTACCCTCTTCTGGCCTTCAGGCATACACGCAGACAGAATATTGTATACATAATAATAAATAAATATTTTTTTAAAAAAAGAGCTGTGTGAGTATCTGCAGCTGCTTTCTCTTTGCAATCAAGCACCAGCCACAGGGCGCGGTCATCAAATACATCCCATTGAGGACCAGCCACCCGACTGCCCACAATTTCTGAGGCCTAGGTGAGAGGAAGAATGAGGATATGATGGCTCAGAGAAATAGCAAAATACCTCCTCTATGCTCAAACCTTGCCATGGGCACAGGCCAGACAGCTAGCAGCCAAAACTGCCCTCTCTCCAAGGTCCCCAGCCCTTGACATTCTTGAGCCATTATTCATATCCCCCTCAAGTCTTTTCTGTGACAAGAACGAACCTGACTTTTTTTTACCTGTCACTCAATCTGAGATAAACGGACTTACATGATTATTATTGCCTCTTCTGATAAGCCTGCTGGCTCCTCAGCCTGGTTACCATTTAGATAGGAAATAGCAGAGGGAGGAGGGCAAAGTGTCCTTAATAGAGTAAAACTGGAGAGTAGAACATTCCAGGCCTTAGACTCCTAATGGGTATTTTATTTTCTTCTTTCTTTCTTTCTTCCTTTCTTTCTTCCTTCCTTCCTTTCTTTCTTTCTTTCTTTCTTTCTTTCTTTCTTTCTTTTGTTTGTTCGTCCTTCCTTCTTTCCTTTCTCCCTTTCCTTCTTTCTTTAAAAAAAAGTGTGTGTGTAGCCATGGAGCCCAGAAGATAGCATTTGCTCTCTCTCTCTCTTTTTTTAAATATTTATTTAATTATTATGTATACAATATTCTGTCTGTGTGTATGTCTGCAGGCCAGAAGAGGGCACCAGACCTCATTACAGATGGTTGTGAGCCACCATGTGGTTGCCGAAAATTGAACTCAGGACCTTTGGAAGAGCAGGCAATGCTCTTAACCACTGAGCCATCTCTCCAGCCCCCAGCATTTGCTCTCTTGAAGCTAGAATAAGAGGCGATTGTGAGGCACCTCTCATGGATGCTGGGTACTGAACTTGAGTCTTCTGGGAGAGCAGTAAACACTCTTAACTCCTGAACCGTCTTTCCGGCAACCCCCAGCGGGCAATCTGACAGGGGGCCATTTATTTCTCTGTCCACTGGGGCCTGGTAAAAGCCATAAAGGAAAATGTGCTGGGTCCCCCAGACTAGAGCTAAAATCAGAGACTGACCACTTGCAATTCTTCACCCCACCTTGCCCCATAGGTTAGTATACAGTTGCGAGATAGTCAATCACCCTGTGAACCCTGAGTTTGCATTTGCATTAACTAAAAAAAAAATCAGCTTTGGGTCAGGAGGCAGTGTCAGCAACTAGTTGATAGAAAGTAACCATAGAGAATCAGAGGGAGTCTGGAAGATAGATAGAGAGATGCACAGGAAGTAGTAGGGAGGGACTTAGTGTGGTGATCTTTTTGGTTTGGCAGAGTGGAAGGATGCTCTCTTTCTGAGATACTGGCAAGAGAGGAAGGTCAGCAAGTTGCTTCTCAACCTCTTTGAACTAACAGGTTTTCACCACAGCCTCTGATCCCGAGTCTTATTAATAAATAGAACGCTAGAGATTTAATTAAAAACTGCATTTGGTGACAGTGGCAGGAGGCAGATCTGGAGGGACTGTAAAAGCTCCACTGGGCCACTGTCTGACAAGTGGAGCCACAGTTACTGGCTGAACCGCAGTAGATTCAGATACAGCCATTGTGCCCAAAGAAAACAACAGCATATCTGAGACTCTCTGGTACTTAAATGCAGGCTGCGTTCTGTTTTAGCATTTTGCAAAAATACTGTCTGTTTGAGAGCTGTTCTTGTTAAACAGGGTGAGAGCTCTGACGTGAAACGTAATCGTGCCTCGGGAGATGAAGCCCCTGTCTATGGTTTAAATACAGGCATTTCCTTCACACAGACACACATAGAAGCATACAGAAGAACACACACACAGACACATATAGAAGCATACAGAAGAACACACACACATATACACACAGACAGACAGATGCACAGAGACTCCTCTTCCATTCTGCTCCCTCCTCAATCTACCCAGGTGACACTGTAGAGGGCTATCATTTAAGCTCTGAGACACTGGGTTTCCTAAGAGCTCTGGAAAATCCTAGGTGGGTCACCACATTTCTGAGGCCTTTTAATTTGGCCCCAAGCATTCCTTCTGTTGTGAGGGACTTTTATTTTGAAAATTGGAGGGGAATTTTTGTTTTGATTTACGTTGTTGTTGTTGTTGTTTTGTGTGTGATTCGGTATGTATGTGCCATGACGTGCATGCACAAGTCAGGACAACCTGTGAGAGTCATTTTTCTCCTACTGTGCAGGTTGGAGAGATGGAAATCAGGCCACCAGGCTGGCGACAAAGCACCTTTAACCTCTTTACCAGGCTGAGTCATCTCCAGAGCCAGCCTTTTGTTTCTAAGCCTCCTTCCACTCCGTTTTCCTGTTTATCAGCAAGCCCTTCCTTGCTTTCCCACGGTCACAGCTGGTGTGGGAGCCACCCTGCCCGCTTGCCTCCTTCCATAGCATAAAGACATGGCAGTATCGCCTGCCAGGTGTCATCCCATCAGAGGTGTTGGTGCAGATGTTGTCACCTCTGTCTGCATGACAACCAGATGCTGGAGGCCCCAGGCAGCTGGAAGCACAGTCAGCCTGGAAACTAACATGTTCGCTGTCACTGAGTTCTTGCAATGAATCCTTTTAAGAGAGAAACAGTAGAGATGCTGAGGGTTTAAATACCATGAAGAGGAGGAAGAGATCACTGGATTCTGCTCATCTCATTCTTTTGGAGGAGAAGATTTTTACTTTTTGCCTTTATTAATATACCACTGACAAAATGTATGCATTCAAGGCATGCAATATGATAATTTGATGCATATATACATTGTGAAATGATTGCCATAATCAAGATAATGTGTCTATTACAGTGCATGGGTTGTGATTTGTGTGTGTGTGTGTGCCCGCTTACAAGATGAACTCCTAGTGAACTTCAAGTAAGCAACACAACATTTTTATTTATTTATGTATATATTTATATATTTAAACAGGGTCTCTCTATGTACCCCTGGTCGTCCTGGAACTCTTTATAGACCAGATTGCCCTCCCTCTGTTTTCCAACTGTTAAGATTAAGAATGTACACTGCCATGCCCGGCACAATACAGAGATGTTACCAGACTGTGTACTAGGAGCCTGGAGCTTATCCCTTTGCCCTTCTTTAGGACAGGGTCCTATGCATCTCAGGCTTGCCTGAGACTCACTGAGTAGCCAGGGATGGTTGAATCTCTGATCCTCTACTTCCCAGTCCATGCTGTGCCAACACCAGGACGCCATGCATCTCAGCAAGCAATCTGCTCAGTGAGCTCCATCTGCAGCCCTTGATATTCTTACCTTCGAAAGTGAGACACTGGGATCAACGTTTCCCCCGTTGCTTCCCTGCCTCTGACAATTCATTCTTTTATCTGTTCTGTACATTTATTTAAAGTTCTGTTTATAAATGAGATCACTGTATATAGAGTTTTTGTTGGGAACTGCCGGCTCCCCAAATAACCGCACAGCGTCTTATTAATTTTAAACGCTCGGCCAATAGTTTATTTAGTCTTGATACTAACTAGCTCTTACAACTTAAACTGACCCACAGTTCTTATCTACACTCTAGCACAGGGCAGTACCTTTTCTCGGCATGTGTTAATCTGCTTCCTCTGCATCTGGCTGGCTACTCCGCCCCCTTCTTCCCTGGGCTATCTTTTTATCCACAAGTCCCCCCTAACCTCTACCTGTCTACTGGCCATTTAATGATGGAGGAAGGTCATTGGCTAATAAAGGAACTGCCTTGGCCCATTTCATTGGTTAGAAGATAGGTGGGAGGAGTAGACAGAACAAAACGCTGGGAGGAAGAGGAAGTGTGCTCAGACTCAACAGCTCTCCTCTCGGGAGCAGACGCCTCAGAGAGAGACACCATGCTCCCCGCTCCAGGGAAGATGCACGCTATGAAGCTCCGACCCAGGATGGACTTAGGCTAGAATCTTCCCGGTAAGACCGGTGCTATACAGATGATAAGAAATGGGCTAGTCCAGGTGCGAGAGTTAGCCTAAAAGAGGCTAGGTAGAAATGAGCCAAGCAGTGTTTAAATGAATACAGATTGTGTGTTGTTATTTCGGGGCAAAAGCTAGCCGAGCAGGCGGCTGGGGTGTTGGGGATGCAGCCCCGCCGCCGCTCCATATTACTACAAATGGCGCCCATGTGGACAACTGCTTCCACATAAAGCCTGAGACAGTAATTCTAGAACAAAATGACAGCTTTGTGCATGGTTTCTTGGTAACAGCTCTCTCGGGTCTACTCTGCTTGCCAGAGGCAAGCAAGCGCCTCATCTAAGAGAGGCTTCCTGACTCAGCTTTAGCTGCAAAGCTTGCAGCTCATTAAGAGGTCCTGCCACGAAACACTTAAACGGTGTTGATGAAAAGCTGAACACATGCTTTTCGGTTTTCAGCCGTAGCAGGAAAAAAGCTGTGCCGTTTAAAAATGCCGGCTTTCTGGGCCATCCTGCCAGGGCAAACTCTGACTGTTTGAGGCAGGAGGGCCGGCTACCGAGAGAGGACTTGAGTGTTGTCTGTTGTAGCTCGCTGGCTGGCGGGGACCTTGAAACGCCAGTTGTGGCTATAAACATGGCTACAGCCAGTACCTCAGCCATGAGGCTGGAAAGCTAAGGATCCAGCCGTCAAAGCCACGGCGTTAGTCCTACTGATATTGCTTGGTACATTAAAGACTCATGTGGTCAGAAAAACAGAGATACAGTAAAGAGAACGTCAAAGACAAAGAAAAATTTTAAATGATTTACAGTGTTAAAATATATGCAGACTAAAAGTTAAAATTCTTAAAGTAAACCTCTGTGACTTCAAGGTGTGGTAGCACACGCCTTTAATCCCAGTGCCTAAAAGGCAGAGACAAACAGATCTCTGTGAGTTCAAGGTGTAATAGCAAACACCTTTAATCCCAATGCCTGGGAGGCAGAGACAGGCGGATCTCTGAGAGTTCAAAGACAGACTGGCCTACAGAGTTATTCCAGGTCAAAGATATACGCTCAAAAAGCAAAAAGTTAACGTAGGAATATCACAGCTTAGATTCTTAAGTGCCTAGTGATTTAAAGGCACAAATCAAAAGTGCTCCTGGATAGTAAAAAATTGCAGATTCACAATAGGACAGATTCAGACCACTAAATGAGTCACACTGTTGGATGAATGTACGTAGGCTTGGGAGAGAGAAGAAAAAGAATATAGAGATAAAGTTAATGGTTTTTAAAAAAAGGTAAAGTCTTTAAAGAGACAGAGTACAGATAGTTAAGAGATTAAAAGAAATAAAGAGAAATAAGCCACGTAAAAATGGAAAATCCACAGAGACTCTGGATTATGTACATTGTGTTTTCTTTAAAATTTTTGACTGTGAAGGAGCTAAGTACAGAGAGACATTTCATTATATGGGCTGCCAAGTGGAACCAGAACAGATATCATGAGGGTATGATTTCAGAATTTGGGTCTAAGGATATGATACTTTGGAAAAGAGATTCTTCTTTTGTTTTCACAGAGGATCAGATCTTGTGGATTGCATTTATCCCGATATGGTATGATGGACCATGCCCTCCTGAAGGGTTGTGTGAACACCTTCAGAAAATTGCTTTGCTCAACTGCCAACTGAGATGAAACTAGCACACAGGTTATACCATGAAAGACCTAATTAACGACGCCCCCATTCAGCAGGAAGCAGTTTGGAGAGAAAAAACTGCACCCATGTTCCCAAATATGGTTTATAAAACGTTCTTTAACATTTAAAGGGGGATATTATATAGATATGAATAATTTGCATTAGTATAGATTTTGCTTTATTGATAGAGATTTAAGGTCAATTTTGTTATATGTATAAGTGTTTCTGATTTTGATTAAGGTATTGTGATTGTGTAGTTCATTTAAATATGTACTGTATAATTAAGAAATATAGGTTGTTAATGGATAATCATCGATAATAGTAAAGCTTGCAGTCATGTTAGTTAGATTTTCTAGATATATAGAGATATATTTTAGATAGACATTCTTCATGTCTTTCAAAGATTACAGAATAGGACATTTAATGTTTTAATAACTGAGGACTTTTCATGACAATGAGACACTCTGCTCCTGGCAGCACCAATCTACTTCAGGAAGAAGATGGGCATCGAAGAGGATCTTTATGGAGTTTGATAGCCATTTGGGCAAGAAACTGTTCTTGCCTGGACTATTGCATAAACTGGACACAGAGAACCCACAGAGAGAGGACTACTGAACTTGCCTAAGGTGAGATGATCTTTCGGGGTTCCTGATTCACGAAAGAGTCTGTGAGACATTCTGCAGGACACAACAGATAGTGACTGAACTGACTTTGAATTTTCCTGCTTTATGGAAATGTCTGCTGGATACCATGGGCCTGAAGGCTGAAGATGGATGCCCCAACGGTACAGAGGAACTTTGGGTGACTGTCAAGGCAGCGAGATGTCTCTGTCATTTCTAGAGTTTTAAAAGTTGCTTTTTTCTTGTTTGCTTAGGTAGTATTGTATCTTTCTGGAGTCTTTGATGGAGTTAAGAATAGTTAGTTATAGTTATAGTTTTCCTTAGTTATGATAAAGATTATTGTAATTTTTACTTGATAACTGTTTTGTTATATGTAATTTTGTTATGTTAAAGTTAAAGCCTTCCTTTTTTTTGTTTAAACCGAAAAAGGGGAAATGATGGAGGAAGGTCATTGGCTAATAAAGGAACTGCCTTGGCCCATTTCATTGGTTAGAAGATAGGTGGGAGGAGTAGACAGAACAAAACGCTGGGAGGAAGAGGAAGTGTGCTCAGACTCGACAGCTCTCCTCTCCAGAGCAGATGCCTCAGAGAGACGCCATGCCCCACTCCCGGGCAGACACACGCGATGAAGCTCCGACCTAGAATCTTCCCGGTAAGCGCACCTAGGGGCGCTACACAGATGATTAGAAATTGGCTAAATTAATATGTGAGAATTAGCCTAGATAGAAAAGGGCCAAGCAGTGATTAAATGAATACAGTTTGTGTGTTGTTATTTCGGGGCAAAAGCTAGCCGAGCAGGCAGCTGGGGTGTTGGGGATGCAGCCCCGCCGCTCCTTATTACTACAATTTAACTCTTTATTAAACCAATGAGAGCAACAAATGCTCACAGTGCACACAAGGGTTATTCCGCAGCACACGTGCACAGAAGAGTCTGACTTATTTCACTTTATATAGTGCCTACCAGGCTTGTCCATGTTGTTACACGTCACAAGGCTTCCTTCTTTTGATAACTGAATATTACACGGGACACGGGAGCGCACACACACACACACACACACACACACACACACACACACATCCTTGGTTTTTATCCATTCATCTGTCCACAGACCTTTAAGCTGACTCTAGATCTTGGCTACTGTCTAATATTGCAATGAACTTGGGAGTTAAGACATGTCTTGGAGTTATTGATTTCATTCCTTTGGATTTAGATTTCCATGATTTATGATGGCTTTAACATTCTTTATGGCGATGCAAAGATGGTAAGCATTCTGTAGAAACTGTACTTGTATTTTGGAGTTGGGTCTTTTGTTGGGCTGATGATTCATGTAGTTCAGATCCCAGCCATCTGTCAGCCCCATAGCTACCTGACACTGTAATTTGCCATGCTCCACAAGTTAGGATGTCTGGAAGGTTCGGTGGATTAAGTACAGTTCAACCTAGGACATTGTCAACTTGCCATCAGTTCATAGGGACCTATACACATGGTAAATCAAAGAGCAACTATGCTCCCTAGAGTAGCATTGCTGAGTGGTCTGATGGGGGAGGCAGTGGATAAGCTCTCCTTTGTCTTCTAAGGCTTGGCCAGAAGCTCTGAAGGCACTTGCCCCAAGAAGAGGGACACTGAATTCTTTTCTCTGGCAAAAGAAATGTAGGAAATATCAGCAGTCTCTTTAGTATGCAGTATATGCAAATCAGTTGCATTTAAAGCAGGAGCCCAAGCATAGAAGCTCTCCTGAAGAAGCCCTTGGTGCTTCATGCCGGCTTTAGTCTCTCCACTGCATTAGAGGGTCAGGCCCAGAACTTTCCTGGCTGTTTTTCCACGCTTCCGGCTTCTAGTTCATTTCACACGCAATGATGTGGTCCCAAAGATCTCTGGGCAGCTTTCCTAGGTTGCTCACTGCCTATTGGCTTTCTGCAGCTTCCTACTGATGGAGGCTTCTGTAGGGGACGGAAGGGTCAAAAAGAGCATCACGTAGAAGGCTGTCCCACTCCTGTTCCAGCAATCACTGGTCCCCAGTAGGACACTTTTGTCCTTTTCCCTGATGTGGTTTCGTCTGGAATGTCCCCCAGAGACCCGTGCGTGCGTAGAGAGTTAGTCTTTGGCTTGGTGCTACTGGGAGACAGTGGAGCCTTTGGAAGGTGGGGCCCAGCGGGAGGTTTTAGTTTATAGCTCATCCCAGCTGCCCTATGGTGAAGGACTAATTCCTGGTGTGCTATCCTGGTTCACCGTGAGCCCAGAAGTAAGTGCCTACCAGCCACAGCCCGAAACCACTGTAACCACGGGCTAAGCGTCCTTTCCTCTTTATAATGTGACCAGGTCAGTTGTTTTGTCACAGTGTGGAAGAACTGACTGCCACATCCCTTCAGACCTAGAGGTGGTAGCCATTCCCAGCATCTGCTATCTCTGCCCACGCTTCTGTATGTAATTGTTTCATTATCTTTCCTGCAGTTAAATACTCTGAAATATTCCATCTGTTTCCTGTCAGGCTCTGGCCTCTGTTGTCACTACTGTGCTTTTCATTTAGGTTTACAGTAACCTGGGGATGTCTGTCTGCAGATTTAATTACTGAAGCCTGCAGTTTCCTGCTGAGGTCCACACTTTTGAATAAAGAGCCTATGACAAGGTCCGTGTGTGTGTGTGTGTGTGTGTGTGTGTGTGTGTGTGTGTGTGTGTATGTGTGTATGGGGTGGTGTGTGCGTGGTGTGGTATGTGTGTGTGTTATGTGGTGTGTGTGTATGTATGTGGTATGTATGTGTGTGTGATGTGTGTGGTGTGTGTGCGTGTGTGTGGTGTGTGTGTGTGCGAGTGTGTGTGTTATGTGGTGTGTGTGTGTGATGTGTGTGCGTGTGTGTGTTGTGTGTGTGTGTATGTATGTGGTATGTATGTATGTGTGGTGTGTGTGCAAGTGTGTGTGTGGTGTGCATGTGTGTGTGGTGTGTGTGTGTGTGTGCGTGTGTGTGTGTGTGTGGTGTGTTCAAGCTACAGGTCAAGCTTAGGATTCATTCCATTAGGCTGGCTGGCCAGCAATTCCGGAGATCCTTCCATTTCTGCTCCCCATCCCTGAGGTCACAAGTGTACACCTCCATCCTTGGGGACATACAGGGGACTTCGCTTAGACCCTCCACTTGTCCACAGGTACTTTGCTTACTGAGCCATCTCCCCACCCCCTCCCATGTGCCTCTTGTACATTTTAATTTGAATAACTTCTTACTACCACCCATTGTAGGGCAGGCGGGCCTTGCCCTTCAGATCCTCCTGCCGCAATCTTCTGAGTAACAGGGATTAAAGCCCTTGCTCCTGGACCCAGCTGCTAACTGTGGATTCTGTACTTTCAGTTTTTCTCTCAGGATTCTCATCTGTTTACTACTTTCTTTCCTGGCTGGGTTCCTGATTTGTAAAAAAAAAAAAAAATGTGAAGATGAAAAATTTAGGCAGTAATATGTAGTGTCACTATGTGACCTCATGCAATTGCTTAATGTCTTTTGAGCCTCAGTTTTCCTCATCACTAAAATGGACAAAATAGAGTTACCTTATCTGATAGGGTTTACATGATAGCTAACTAAATTTAACATGTGAGGCAGGGGCATAGCTGTGAGAGTAAGTATTTAATTTACGGCAGCTATTATTTTATCAGAGACAGGATTATACTTGGTATTAAATGATAGGGTTTTTGCATTCCAGCTTTGGCACCAAGTAGTTGGTTGACCTTAGGGCTGTTGCGTAAGCCCTTTCAAGTTTAAGTTTCTACATTCACAGGGTGGGGCTAGCACTACTTGGCTTGCTTATCAGTCGGCAGACAAAAATATGATCCCGTGTGGGATGTTTGTAGACACGAAAGCGCTGTACAAATAGAAGGTAGCCTGCCCACACACCGGTCCCAGATCCCTTTCGTGCTCTAAGTGGGTGTTTTCTCAGGTTCCTCCTTGGCCAAAGAGGAGACTAAAACAGGGGGGTGGTTATGGGTTATTGTTGGGAGCAGTGAACCCCCAGATTCTGAATTTCTTGTAAACAACTTGTTTTCCCCTAATCTGAGTGCCTACAGCTGCTCTGAGCACGAGACCTTCAGGAGTTCCTGATGGCAGGAGAGTGGTTTCTGGTGGGTTTGGCTGTCGCGTGGCTATCTCTATATAATCTGCTCCTGAACACAGTAAAGGGGGCATTCTTGGGGAATTCAAGGATGACACATGTCGCTCTCTCGGGCGCGAACTGGGTGCCAGCGCACAGAGCGCAGACACTGGGGCGCGGGGCGCTGGAGACGGAAATGGAGGGAATGGCAGGTAAGGTGCGATTGCTCGGATTGCTCCGCAGCTCCCTGAAGATCCCTTGTTCCTTAGAAGCCTAAAGCTGGCACTCGCTGGCTTTGTCTGCAATGAGGACTAGAAATGGTAGACCCAGAGCAGACCTTGAGCGTTTGGTGGTCAGGATGGAGACAGCCCAGCCCAGCAGGACTGGACAGAGAGTTAGGGGGGTTGCAGCGACCATTCTGGATAACTGATGGTACCAGATCGGCAGTTCATGGCTGGCTTAGCCTAAGTGGAACCTAGGACCAAATGGGAGTCTCAGGCCCTGTCCCACGTAACTTGGTGTTTACAGTTTCTCCTAAGTGGGTGTCTCTTTACAAGATACTGAGTGGGGAGGACAGGCGTCATGTCCCCAGGTGACTCTGCCTGTATGCACCGCTGGTACAGAGAGACTTCAGGAAGAAATCCTCAGGAAGATTTCCGGAAGATTCTGCTGCCTCAGCGCCTGTACGATCTTGCTGACTTCCCTGCATGTGTCCTGAGACCATGGGACTTCCGTCTGTCCTCCTGAGGTGCCAGGGACCTGACACAATACTGTGGCTGGCAAGGGACCAAAGGCATTTATGAGGCTCTGCCAGCTCTGTCTCCTCAGGACGATTATGCCGGCATTTGAGTGACCCAAATACATGTTTGTCCTTCTGGGTTCTTCCTCCGCTATTATATTCTCGGTGTGTGCATCTCCTCTTGCTGTGGGGTGACAGGAGGAGTCTATGGCCCTGCTTAGGTATTTTTGAAAGACAGCTGGCTGATGTATTTCCTATTTCCCATAATCCTTTTTTCTCTCTTCAAGTTTCCTTTTGAGATAGGGCCACTCTCTGTAGCCATTGAATGATTCATCTTCTTTCCTAGAAGTCTTTTTTCCCTTTTGTTCTTCCTTTTTAAGATTTTGTATTTATTTATTTGGTTGGTTGATTTTGGTTTTTCAAAACAGAGTTTCCCGGTGTAGCTTTGGTTGTCCCAGAACTCGGTTTGTAAACCAGACTGGCCTTGGACTCAGAGATCTACCTGCCTCTGCCTCCTGAGTGCTGGGCTTAGAATGGGCACTGCATCAGGCTTGGTTTTATTTCTAGTTCTGTGGAGGTGTGTAGATTTGCTGTATAGGAGTACAGTGTTCTTGGAAACTATAAGAGAGGGCTGGATTCTCTTGGAGCTGGAATCACAGGTGCCTGTGAGCTGCCTGACATGGGTGCTGAAAACCGAACCTGGATCCTCTGCAAAAACAGTACTTTGGCACTCTCAACCACTGATCCAACCCTCCAGCCCCTCCCTTCCTTTCTTTTCTTCCTTCCTTTCTTTTTCAGACAGGATCTTACTCTGACTCACTCCTTCTAGGTGTGTTCTCTGTGTGTCTCTCTGTGTCTCCTTCTCTCTCTGTGTGTGTCTGTCTGTTTCTGTCTCCTCTCTCTCTCTCTCTCTCTCTCTCTCTCTCTCTCTCTCTCTCTCTCTCTCTCTCACACACACACACACACACTTTTAAGTCCAGACTAATGTATAAATCCAAACAGTCTCCCCCAAGTGTTGAGATTATAGACATGGCTTTTTCATTTTTCCTTTAATGAAGCTGAGTACTGTGTGTCTGTAACTTGGCTTTTTCATGCAGGCCCGGTTGGTAACACACCACAGGAGATCTGTTGTCAGGAAGCACACCCATGGTTGGGCAGGACGTAACTTTTGGTTTATGGCACGTATTCCAGAACAGAGAAAGATGGTCAGCTATGGAGGAGAGGACTGAAATGTCAAAACTAGGCACCTGGAGGGGGTCCCTGCAAACTGCCTGTCCGTTCTGATTTCCTTTTTTACTTAGAAACCGTATGTCCCATGCCATCTTTAGAGCCCCCCTGCAAACCACTACGCCTCATCAAGGACTTCTTAACCAGCTGGAAGGCGATGAAGAACAAAGTAACACAGTTTTGAGCAGGGACACACACACACAGAATCTGAGATTTGTACATTTAGTCAATACTAAAGAGGTTGGCAGTGGGGCCTCCAGCATATCTGTGTGTCAGACTGTGGGTGCTTTCCTCTGTGTGGCTTAAGGAAACTGAGCTCGCCCTGGTTCTCCTTAGTGGCAAGCAGGGTGGGACAGCTGCCCACAGGGGAATTTTGCAGGGCGTATGCTTTAAAAAGGACCTTGGCATCAGTTCAGACACCTTGTGGCTGCAGGCTCAGGGCAAATGGCTAAACATCTTAGAGCTCAATTTTCCTGTCCAAACTGAGGACAGTATTGCCTGTTTGGGAATGTCTGTTTCAAAGATCTGGGGTCTGGAGAGATGACTCAGCAGTTAAGAGTACTTACGGCTCTACAGAGAATCTACAGTCGATTCCCAGCACTTACATGGTGGCTCACAGCAATCCCTAACTCTAGGCCCTCATATGGTACACAACCATACACACAAAATAAATCTAAAGACTGGATATATATTGGATGGACAGAATCTTAAGATTTAAGATAAAGCAAAATACCTAACATTCTTTGTAATCGGAAGTTTCTCTCCCACCTGCCAGTTTCTGAATAATCACTCTGAGGTTTAATATTAATTACAAACTGTTTGGCCTGTTAACTGAGGCTTGTTATTAACTAGTTCTAACAACTTAAATTAACCCATTTCAATTATTCTATACTAGTGGCTTTTTACCTTACATCTTGCTTCTCCAATGGCTGCTGGTATCTCCCTGACTCCGCCTTTTTCTCCCTTTATCTCTGGATTTTCTGCCTGGCTCTATTCCGCCTGGCTTTTGGTCATATCAGCTTCTTTATTGACCAATGGAAATAAAACATATTCACAGCCTACAGAGAGTCATCCCACATAAATTCTTTTTTTTTTTTCAGATGACGTCTCACTGTGTATCTCAAACTGGCCTGGAACTTGCTGTATAGCACAGGCTAGCCTCAAACTTTGGACCCCTTCCTGCCTCCCAAATGCTGGTATTATAGACTTGGGTCCCTACAACTGGTTCTTAACTTTCCAATTCCATAAAGTAGTCATTATTACCACCAAAAATCCAGGGCAGCTTAGTACTCCTGAGCAAGCATTGGATGTGTACTCTGAGCACAAAACAAAACTGAAAACCTATAACTAAGACAGCCCAGGGCTAAGGATGTAGCTCAATACTAAGTCTGTGCCAGGGCCTTGATTCCACCCTAGTATCTTCAAAAATTGAATAAAACAAAAGCAAAGAAAAAACAAGTACAGGTTTGCAAGATGTCTCGCTTCTTTTACTCATGTTTAAGATTTGTCCACATCTTTCCCTATAGTAGTAGCTCAATTAGTCTCATTGCTACTTATTATTCTATTGTATAATACACTTTTTTGCAAGTATTAACATTTATGAATAAATGCTTTTATTGCATACTCCAAAAAGTTATTTACTTTCGTGTGTGTGTGTGAGAGAGAGAGAGAGAGAGACAGAGTCTCACTCTGTAGGCCTAGATAGCCAGGAACTCACTATATAGACCAGGTTGGCCTCAAGCTCATAGAGATCCGCCTGCCTCTGCCTCCCTAGTGTTGGGATTAAAAGCTTGTGTCACCAGGAGTGGCAGTTATTTTCCTCTGACACTGGGATATCTTGACAATTTTCTCAGCTAGCTATTAGCCTCTATACCATCTTCCATAACAAAATTAGTTGGTTATATGGAGACCTTACCCATCTGTTGAAGAGCCTCGGAGATGCTGGTGAGCTCATTCTTGCCCAGTCCTGAGAAAGACTGCCTTCAAAGCTTCTCTGGAGTGATACGGATGCCCAGTTCTTCCCAGGTCACTGCAAAGGCAGTGTTAGTGTCTGTGGAAGACGTCTTCCTTTTCTGTTTCCAACGGCGTTTTGAGAACACAGACCGAAGCTTCCAGTTTGGTATCTGTCTTAGCTTTAGTGGTAGGGATGAAATCTGGTGCTAGTTTTTTTCCTCTCTCAAACCTGTTCTCCTTTCTAGTCCAGCTGTGGTTCTGTTGGAGGGCTAATTATTTGCTTAGGTGTCCGTGAGTGGCAGAGCTTTGATATTGGTGATCAGACTCTCTCTATGTATTTTGTTCTATTGAAAACCACAGGAGGAGATTAGGCCCGGGCTGGCCAGCTCAGCTGTCCACGTTTTGAGCTGACCGTCTGGAATTACTTATCAGATGTTTTGGCAACAAGGCAATCCCCAGTGTATTTTGCCTGGAGCACTTTTACACTTCTGGGTTTAGTTTGGATTTTTGTTTTGTTTTGTTCTTGTTTTTCCTTCAAGTCTGTCATTTGGAAGGAAATTCCATCCTAGGCCGCTGGTTAACTTTCCACTTCATCCATTCAAATGGTGTTTGCAGAAAAGAAACTTCCAAGAAAACTGTAAGACATTAAAAATCACTGTTACCTTTGCCAGAAACACAGAAAGTGGCTGCCAAGAATAAATAAAGCTTTACAACCACTTTGTAAAACCATTTGGCATTACTTCTCAAAATTGAATCTTTGTGTAGCCCGTGACCCTGCCATTTTATTCCACAGTGTATACACCCTCAGCAGAAGTAGCTGCAGCACCAGATGCACCAAACGGCATGCGTCTGATTCTCCCTGCAAGCACAAACTGTAGCAATCTCGAACTGCAAAGAAACCAGATCTCTGTGAATGACAGGATGAATGAATAAGTTGTAGGATGGACACAGATGCCCCCGACCTACCCGCCTCCACCTCTTGAGTGCTATTATACTCATTATATATGGCGCTGGGGACTGAACCATCAGATGGTGGGAGGCACACATACATTCTGCCAACAGTTATGTCTCTAGAATACTTATAGCATTTTAAAAGCATTCTTAATAGTAAAAATAAAAAGTTCATTAAACATCATAAGTATTAATATTTTTAGAGATAAATGTAAGTTTGGAAAAATCCATTTCTTTCTTCATGTCCCATCCCCTTTATCTAAGAGACAATAGTCTTCACTGTAAAGTACATAACTGTACTATATGTGAATACACAGAAGTGAACACAGCTGTATTTATATGGTTTTTGTTTCAAACATAAATAATTTAGTGTGTTCACCTTAGATTAGAACAAAATAATTCATCGACTGGCTATCATTGTTGTAGCTAAAGACCACTGCAGCTCTTGACACAGATTTTATTAGCGAATGTATTCTTTGTTTTTATTTTTATTTTACATGTGTGTGCTTTTGTAGGCCATGTATGTTTCTACCATGTATATGTCTTGTGTCAGTAGAGACTCAAAAAAAGCATCATGTCCCATAGGACTGGAGTTAACAGATGATTGTGAGTCACTCTATGTGTGCTGGGAATTGAACCTGGTTCCTCTGGAAGAGCGGCCAGTGTTCTTATTCATTGAACCATCTCTCCAGCCCCAGAGATGATTTTCTTACAATTCATTAAAGCCCTTCTTTCTCTTTTAGTTGAAAAGAACTGACCTTTAGAAAATTCGCCTCTTGTCTCATGCAGTACAGTTTTCTGAATCTTGCCATAAAGTTATATATATAAAGAAAAGGTCTGCATCTTCAATGACATTGGTACAATCAACCTGCCAATCCCTCAGAATCCACGCTACAAATTGGACTAACCTTGGACCAAAAACAGTTGAAAGAAGAATACCAGAAAGTAAAACTTGAATTTGCTGTTCTCTGAGCACAGCTGTGGTGGTTGGAAAGAAAATGGCTCCCAAAAGGATTTTGGCACTATTAGGAGGCGTGTCCTTGTTGGAGGAAGCATGTCACTGTGTGGGCGGGCTTTAAGGTCTCTTTTGCTCAAGTTTCCCTCAGTGTGACTGTCAGTCTACGCCCTGTTGCCTGCAAGATGTAGGATTCACAGCTGTTTCTCCAGCACCAAGTCTGCCTGCATGCCACATGCTCCCCACCATGATAATAATGGACTGAACCTCTGAAACCGTAAGCCACCACCTCAATTAAATGTTTTACTTCGTAAGACTTGCCGTGGCCATGGTGTCTCTTCCCAGCAATAAAAAACTCTACTAAGACACCCACTCTGAACCCACAATGTGAGGTGGTATGCAGGAATGCTTCTCATACATTTTCCAAATCCACACTCCCCTTCTACCTGTGTTTGAATATTTCCTCAGCCTTACACTCCACAGTTAGACCTACAGTAGTTGGTGTTTGTATTTTTAGCGAATAATTATTTTCCTTGTCATTGTTTATTTATTTATTGCTTTTTTGAGACAGGATTTCTCTGTTTAACAGCCCCTGGAACTCACTTTATAGACCAGGCTGGCCTTGAACTCACAGATATCTGCCTGCCTCTGCCTCTGCCTCCGCCTCCTGAGTGCTTGGGTTAAAGGTGTGTGCCAATACCTGCCAGCTTCCTGTCGTTATTTCTTAAGCAATGTAGTAGAATAGAGGTTTGCATAGCATTTCCATTGTATGAAATGTAACCTAGAGATGTAAGTAACCTAGCTGTAAGTAACCTAGAGAAGTCTTAAATGTATGGAAAGGTGTGAGGGCTGAGTGCAAATACCATGCCATTTTAAAAAAGATTATTTTATTTTATGCTTCCTGAATATATACATATGCATGTGCACTGCATACATGACTGGTGTCTAAAGAGACTGGTGTCCAAATCTCCAACAACTGGAATTGTGGACAAAAGAAAGGTTGTGAACCATCACATAGGTGCAGGGAGCTGAATCCAGGTCCTCCGTGAGAGCAGCAAGTACACTTAACCACTGAGCCACCTCTCCAGCCCCACACCATGGCATTTTTATGTAAAGGACTTGAGGGACTGGAGAGCTGGCTCAGTGATTAAGAACATGTACCATGCTTTCAGAGAACCTCAACCCAATTCCAGGTACCCATACTTCACAGTTCATAGCTTCTTGTAGCTCCAGCTTCAGGAGGGTCTGATGCCCTGGCCTCCATGAGCATCTGCACTTGTGTTCGTACCAAAAATAAATCTATGTAAGGGACTTGAGCATCCACAGATTTTGGAATGTGTGGGGGACCTTGCAACCAGTCTCCTACGGATAGGGAGGATTTCTTTTGAATCCTGTGTGTGATAGTTGCTTACTGATGAGCCACACTCTTGCTAAGAGGGTGTTTATCAAGTTTTGTTTTGTTTTGTTTTTTGAGACAGGGTTTCTCTGTAGCTTTAAAGCCTGTCCTGGAACTAGTTCTTGTAGACCAGGCTGGCCTCAAACTCACAGAGATCTGCCTGCCTCTGCATCCCGAGTGCTGGGATTAAAGGCGTGCATCACGACCATCTGGCTGTTTATTGAGTTCTTGAGGTTTAAAACCAAGCACTCGAGTCTTCCTTCAAAGTTCCAGAATCTTTGGAGAGCGTGCCTTCATGATATTGGCACTGTGTCTGGTCCTGGTGCCTTTGTGTGGTTAGCTCTCTATTCGGTGAACACAGTAATAAGTGCTTCCATTGTTCTCAGAGGAAAGAGGTGGTGGCAGTGCCTGGGAGCCAGCCCTCAAGGTGTGCTCCGCCGCAGCCAATCTGTGTACACACAGCTGTTAGAGAGATCTGACGGCCAGACGGAGCCACAGGGAACAAATGAAATGGCAGCCTGGTGCCTTCTCCACTGAGGTCAGGGCCCATCTGGATGTCTACCACAGACTATACTTTTGTGTGTATTTTGTTTTTTTAAGTCCAGGGCTGGCGAGATGATTCAGCAGGCAAGCATGCTTGCCGCCAAGCCTAGTGACCTAGCGATCCTCAGAACTCACCTGGTGGAAGGAGAGGATCAACTCCCATGAATAGTCTTCTGACCTCCACATAGGTGTTCAAATGCACAGCAGTATTCACACACACATGTGCACGCACACGCGTGTGAGCACACACACACACAGTATGCAAATGTTCTTTAAAAATGGATTGGTTCAGTGGCTTTCACTGCTCCTCTCTTCTCCTAAGATGCTTGAAGTTGCAAAATGGTCCATTGCGATGCCGGAAAGGGTTTGCTGTTTGTGGCATAATAGCTACTAGTTTATGAACACTCTCTGAATAGACACCCTCGAGCATAGTCCCCTCTTCTCTCAGCTAAGGGGCCTTTAGGCCAGGTGAGTCAACAATAACTGGCCATAGAGATGGAGAGAAAATACTCTGCCCTTCTTTGGCTGATCAGCTTCCATTTTCTTCTGGTAGGGCAGTGCTGCCGACTGATGTACTGGGTAGGGTAGGGTTGATAGCTGATGCACTGGGAAGGAAAGTTGGTTCAAGGATCTTGGTTTCTCTCCTTTAGCAGTGTGCATAGTGCCCAGACAGTTCTCAGTGGACATGTGAGTAATGAGTACCTATGGGCTTAGGAAGTGAGTTCTAACTGGCTCAGGCCTTTTCATCCTTGTTTCCACTGCCCAGTTATGCACAAAGAAGATGCCTTGAGAAGCTTCTCTTCCATTCTCAAGCTTGCCTCAGAAGCCACAATTTACAATGTCACCAATAAAATTTCTGTACTGCTGGCAGTGGTGTTGCATGCCTGCCTTTGATCCCAGTGCTCTGGAGGCAGAGGCAGGCGGGTCTCTGTGAGTTCAAGGTCAGTCTGGTCTATTGAGTGAGTTCCGGGACAGCCAGGGCTACACAGAGAAACCTTATCTCAAAAAATAAAAAATAAAAACAAGAGCAAATGTCCTGTATGATGTGTTTGTGTGTATACACATATGTGAGCAGGCGCACATGCATGTAGAGGCTGGAAGACAATCATGGGTGTCATTTCTCAAGAGCATGTGCATGTGAGTGCATGTATGTATGTGTGTGCGTGTGCATATGTTTGTATTAGTATCAGAAACTAGTATCAGTGTATTCCTTGATTGCTGTCCACCTCATGTTTTGGAGATAGGGTTTTTTTTTTTACTGAACCTGGAGCTCCCCAATTCCAGACTGGGTGGTGGTCAGAAAGCCCTAGGTCATCCTGTCTCCCCTTTATGCCGGATTACAAGTATGCATTGCCCTGCCTGACCTTCCATTTGATCTCTGCCGTTCCAATCTCAGAACCTCATGCTTGTGATGTACTTTACTGACCAAGGTATCTCCCCAGCCCTCTGACTCATTTTTGAGACAATGTCTAGGCTGTGTGGTCAGAGACCCCTGGAGTCTTCCTGTCTTCTCCACGGGGCTGGGTTGCACACATGTTCTACCGATTCCTCTTGTGCCATGCAACAAAGACACAACCCTGTTTGTATTTCTGTGAACTGGGCAAAACAAGCTAGGCCGCCTGCTCAGGACTCAGATACAGAAGAGGCTTTCAAAGGTTGAAAATGATCAAAGCCAAAACTTGTCAGGGGAGGGTTAGGAATCCTGGGCCACTGGAGGACTAATTGACTAATGATGAAATGGACGGTTCTATTTCTGCAGTCCACAGGGTAGCAATCGTATCCAGGGTGAGCCCCTGCCTATAAGTGCTCAGAGATTACAGACCTCACAGGATGCCCAGGTAGGCACAGAACACTGGGCATGCTATGTCCTCCATGAATGCCAGTCTTGTTTCAGAAAGGAGCCTGAATATGCTGAGCAACGCTGGGTACCGTCAAAGAAGATGTGAAATGAAAATACATTGCTCCTAAACAGGAGGATAGTCCATTTGTTAGAAGGAAATGGACTCAGAGCACCAAGAAACAAGCACAACATTGACTCAATATACACCCATCCATTGTTGAACTATAACACAACTCATTTTTGTGTGTTTTTTTAAAAAAAAAATCGATATGGCTATAAATAAAAAGTTTATGTAGGAGTTAGAAAGCTTGCCTGTCCCAATCTCCAGTTTTGCACATAAGGTTAAAAGAGTAATTTAAATAAATGAAAGTCTATGTTATTGGTGAAAACCTTGGGGTTTTATTAGTAGCCAGGAAGCAGGTCCCTCCCTGGAGGTGATGGATAAGCCACAGAGATGTTGGTCAAGCAGTCTGAAGCCGTCCGAGCGAAATGAAAGTGTAAAACAGTGCAGCTTCCCAGAGGGCAGCGGGGGTTGGCAGTGTGTTTCAAAAGTTACTCAAGTGGAGCTGTTTCTGGATCAAGCAATTCTGCTTCAGAGAGCAATAAAAATAAATACGATGTATAAAATTTTTCGTTATGATATTGTTTGTAGGTTTTCTCTTTAATATTTCAGACAGAGTGTCATTGCATCACTCACCGTGTGAGCCAGGCTGGCCTTTAACACACAGACGTCCATTTGCCTCTGCAGAGCAACAGTATCTGCTTACTCAAAGCCAAACTAACAAAGCAGGAAACAACTTACGGCCATATGAATAAGGGATTTGCTGGGGCTGGAGAGACGGCTCAGTACTAAGAGCACTGGCTGCTCCTGCGGAGGACCAGATTTGGTTCTCAGAGCCCACATTGAGCAGCCCATAACTGCTTGTAACTCTAGCTCCAGAGGCTATGACATACCCCCTTTTCTGGCTTCCATTGCTAGCCACACACACACACACACACACACACACACACACACACACAATAATTTTAAGTTAAAATAAGAGTTTTGTTAAATATTTTCAACTCAAAGCACTCTCTGAAACATTACCCAGTCTGAGAAGATATTGCTGTGATAGATGGATATTAAGATCACCACAAGGATGGAGCTGAGGAGAGCTCAGTTGATAGAGGGCTTGCTCAGTATGCATGAAGTCATGAGTTTGGTTATCAGCAGGGCATAAATTATGATGACACACAGCCGTAATTCTAGCATCTGGGAGCTGGAGACAGGAGGATCAGAAATTCAAGGTCATCCTCAGCCAAAAGTAAGTTCAAGGCTAGCCTGAGCTACACCAGACTCCGTCTCAATAACAACAACAAAACACCCCGAGAAAAACAAGAAACATCCAGAAATTTAGACCAAATACCTGGCCACCCTGTGGCCCAATCAAGTGCGCGTAAGAAGCTGACTGCCAAGGTCATCTCAGTCTTTTTAAAACATTAAATATTAAGGTTGATGATTTATCTGCTACTACCAGGGACTGAAATGTAGAAACTACTGCACTCTGGCCAAAGTCTCTGCCACTGAACTACAATTCCCAGCAGTGAATATTAATGTTTAATTTGTTTCTTTTTCCCTTCTCTCATCTTCCCTCCCTTCCTTTCTTTTGTGAGACGAGGTCTCTTTGTGTTGCCCAGACTGGTCTCAAACTCCTAGATCCACTGGGCCCTCCCACATCATCCTCCAGAGTCCCTGGGACCACAGACCCTTGGCACTGGGCCCAGCAATTTACACACAGTTTTAAATGCACAGGCCTGGGAATTCTTCCAGATTTTTCAAACACACACAAATCACATACCCAAAAGAACATAGAACTGTTAGCCTATAGCGCATTTTTTTGTTTTTGTGTTTTTGTTGCTGTTTTTGGTTTTTCAAGAGAGGGTTTCTCTGTGTAGCCCTGTCTGCTCTAGAGTTGTTTTTGTAGGCCAGGCTGGCCTCAAAACTCAGAGCTCTGTCTGCCTCTGCCTCTTAAGTGCTGGGATTAAAGGAATAAGCCACCACCACCACTCAACAGCATATGGTTTTTAAAACAACATAAAAACAATCATATTTTTAATTTTAATCAATATCACATACAATTTTTAGTCATCAATTATAAACCTCAAGAAGTGTCCATGGAAAATTACTTTCCTGAGACCAACCCAACTTGATAGGCAAAATTGCTCGTTATTCCTTTGCTCTTTCCACAACATCTTTTGTTAGTCCGTTCCTCTAGTCCATTGGCGTTTCCCTGCTACAGGCAGCTCAGCTACAGCTATCGTGAGCTGGGCCTTTTCATGGGAAATCTCAGTATTCCCAGAGGAGGAGCTGGGACTGCTCAAGATTGTCCAATTATGGCGTGTGTACATAGTCAGCTCTCCTGCGTCCTACCCAATGGCTTTCACGCTGCCCGTCACGGTTTGTGCTTCCCCTAGCAGTATTTGAGAGCTCCTTTTGCTCACATCCTGATCATGTGTCTCTGTGTGAGCATATACATATACATTTACATACACATATGTGTATGCAGATGCCATGGAACCCGAATCAAGCATCAGCTTGGAGCCTCAGTTACGAGTAGTTGTGACATAGGTGCTGGGACTCAAACAAGAGGAGCAAGTGCTCTTAACCACAGAGCCATCTTTCCAGCCCCCTCGATTTGTTTACTTTTATGGTATTCCTGTGTATTGTGGGTTGGATATGAAATACCCCGCCCCCAAGATTCATGGGGTAGAACTATGAACATCCAGTAACAAACATCAGAGGTGATAGCCCGACAGAGGCTCCAGCCACATGAATCCATCCTTTGAGAAGTCATGATCCAGCCACCATTACACTAACCCACTGATAAGCTCATACCCTGATGTGCCTTTTAGCAGTGGGTCATAATTAGAGGAAGTGCATCACTGGGAGTGTGTCTTTGAAGAGTAGAGTTGGACTCTATTTCCTGTCCACTAGGAGATAAACATCTTTGTTCTGCTACACAACCCCCACCATGAGGCACACCCCAGTTCAGGCCCAAAGCAAAGAGATTAAAAGACCATGAACCAAAACCAAAACCAAACAAAACAAAATACATCTTCCTTCATTTAAGTTGGTTTTCTCAAGCATTTTGTTACAACAATAAAATCTAATAAAATGTGTGAGGTCTTTTTATGTCTATATTTTATGTCTATATATGTATCAGAATTTTTATGACTATAGCAATTTGCCCATTTGGTCTTTTTTTTTTTTACAAAGGTCTAAAGTTGCTAGGCAGATGTGAACACCACCACCATGCCTTTAATTCTAGCACTTGGGAGGTGATCTCTGTAAGTTCAAGGCCAGCTGGTCTACAGAGCAAGTTCCAGAACAGGCAGGGCTGTTACACAGAGAAACCCTATCTCGAAAAACAAAAGAAAACAAACAGCAACAATAAAAAACAAAAACAGACAAAAATCAAAAAATAAGCAAATAAAAAATCTAAAGTTCTCCATGTGAAGAGAGAATCCACTCTTTTTTCTTTATTGGTATATGAAGTGATATATCAGTTATGCACTGCTACATAAAAATTGCCCCCAAATTCAACAGTTTAGAGCTACATTTATTATCCCATAGCTTCCAGAAGGCAGCAATCTGAAGGCAACTTGGTTCCTCTCCCAAGGCTATAAATTGCTCATGACACATCAGTTATCTTCTATAGACCGAACCACCATCCCAACTTATTGAAGATAACATGATGGTATTAGAAAGTCGGATCTTTGGGAAGTAATTAGGTGTAGATAAGGCCATGGGAGTGGGCCATGTGATGGATTAACACCCTCAGAAGGACAGGAAGAGATCCTTTCCCTACACACCACACCAAAAAACAGGTCTTCGTCAGACACCGGGTCTAATCTCAGACGCTCAGCTTCCAGAGCTCTGAGGAGTGTGTGTGATGTTTAACCATCTGGGCTGTGACATTTTATTCAGAAGATCCAGTTGATGGAGGCACATCTGAAGTCCACAGGAGATCCGCTTCAAAGAACTTGTGCTCACAGGCTGTTGTCTAGAGGTCTCCTCTCTTCCCCAGGGTCCCCCTCCACCTGAGAGTCCTCATGATATGGTAGCTGGCTTCCCAGTCAGGATGAGTGAGCAGGAAGCTGCAGTTCCGCTTGTGACATAGCTTCCAAAGTCATACATAGCCCTTCTACTCACTTGGTGAGTCACTGTCTAGCCACACTCAGTGGGTGGGGGAAGAAGGATCAGCAAAGAGCCCTGCTACTTACAACCTGCCCCCGGTAGAAAGCAATGTAACCCACTCCTACGCAGCTTGCTTTCAAAGTCCACCCTTTTTTCACTGACAGAGATGGACATTTCCTTTTTAAAAATACTTATTTTTATTTTAATTTATTTCACATGTATGGGTGTGCTACTTGCCTGTGTATCTGTGCACAATGTGTGTGCAGTACCCAAGGAGGCCAGAAGAGGGCGGTGAATCCCCTGGGACTGTAGTTACAGGTGGTTGGGGGCCACTATGTTGGTGCTGGAAACCCAACCTGGGTCCCCTGCCAGAACAGTCAGCAGTTCTTAAGCACTGAGCCCCAATGGAACATGTTGAATTTCATCTTCTACCTTTTTAAAAATATCTGTTAAGTTAATCATGTGGGTTTCCTTTTGCTAACATCTCATATGTTTGAACAAATTTATACATTTTTTTTTCTAAGCTTAAACCATAAACATTTTTATAGAGCCAGGCAGTGGTGGTATATTCCTTTAATGATATGGGATGTCCTTCTGTATATGTGTTGTTTTTATTAGTTAATTAATAAACCTGCTTTGGCCTATAGCAGGGCAGAATATAGCCAGGCTGGAAGAGATATATAGAGAGAGTAGGAGGCGTCAGGGAGATGCCATATAGTTGCCAGAGGAGGCAGATGCCATGTAGTTGCTGAGGGAGGAGGACATACTGCAACCTTACTGGTAGGCCACAGCCTCGTGGCGATACACAGATTAATAAAAAAAAATGGGTTAATTTAAGATGTAAGAGTTAGTTAATAAGAAGCCTGAGCTAATAGGCCAAACAGTGCTCTAATTAATATAGTTTCCATGTGATTATTTGGGTCTGGGCAGCCTGAAACAAAAAAGCAGTCTCCGTTTACACTTTAATCTCAGTACTCAGGAGCAGAGGCAGGTGGATCTCTTTGAGTTTGAGGCCAACCTGGTTTGCAGAGGGAGTTTTAGGACAACTAAGGTTGCACAGAGAAACCTTGTCTTGAAAAAAACAAAAATAAAAAATTATCGAACAAATCTCACTGGTTTAGGCTTATTTTTATATGTTGCTAAGGTAGATTTGCAGATTTTATTATTTGTGTATGTAGGATGTGTTGTGGGAATTTGCCATAGTATGCTGCTGCAGAAGACAGGATTACTCTGTGGACTTAGTTCTCTCCTTCCAACTCCACATGGGTTCTTGAGATGGGATGCTGGTCCCCAGGCTCTCAGGTGGGCACTTTTATCTGGTGTGCCTCCTTGCTGGCCCTTACATTTAGAATATATCCATAAATAGCAGTGGCCTCTAATTTTCTTTGGAGACACTGTCATTTTCTACTTATATTAGCATAACAAGTAAGTAGCATTTCTCTCTCTCTCTCTCTCTCTCTCTCTCTCTCTCTCTCTCTCTCTCTCTCTCTTTTTTCTCTGGAACTATTTGGCTAAAATGGGCTTTAACTTTCTTAAACAATTGGATGAGGTACCATTTACCTGTAATCCCAGCACTGGAAAGACTGGGGCAGGAGACTCACCATGAGTTTAAGGCCAACCTGGGATGATTCCAGGCCAGCCTAAGCTACAGAGTGACCCTGCCTCAAAATAATTTTTAAAAAAATTTTGTGTTAGCTGGGAGGTGGTGGCGCACGTCTTTGATCTCATCAATTGGTAGGTGGATCTCTGTGAGTTCGAGGATAGCCTGGTCTACAGAGTGAGTTCCAGGACAGCCAGGGCTGTTACATAGAGAAACCCTCATCATGGTGGTGGTGGTGGTGAGGCGGGGTATTATTGTAAAGCCCATTTTCCTTTATTGGAGATGTTTGATTGGCCATTCTATTATTTTAATAATCACTGTCACATACAGACTTTCTGTTTCTTCGTGGGGTCAACTTATTTAAAGTTCAAAACTATAGGCTAGACTTTATTTACAGTCTTTTATTCCTGATATTTAATTTGCCGTTTCTCCAGAAATTTTTGTGTTCTAATTAATAGCAATTTATTTTAAATTTACCTTTGTGTGTTGTTATTGAGCATGTGCGTGTGTTGGAGTGTATATATCACAGTGTATATTTGTGTGTGCATGTGTGTGTGTTGGGGGTGCATGTCAGTGTGTGTGTGTGTTGGGAGGTGCATGTCACAATGTGTGTGTGTAGGTCAGAGGACAGTTTTGTAAGGATCGGTTCTCTCTTCTATTCATATGAGTTCAGAGGACCAATTCAGGTGGTCAGGTTTGAACATCAAACACTTCTACCCACTGAGCCACCTCACTAGCCTTTTAACTAACAATATTTTAGCATAATTGACAATTTTTATATTCTTGGGTTTTAGTCTATTATTTTTGTGTTTATATTTATTTCTCTATTCTCCTAGATTTTTTTTTCATTTTCTCCTTCTGAGTTACTTGAACATTTAACTCATTAAATTTAAAGTGTATTTTGTATCTAAAGAATGTATTTAAGATCTAAATCTCTCACTGGGTACAATTTTTAGCTGACACATGGACATTTTTGTATGCATGATTTCATTGCATTCCATGCTAAATATTTCTTTTCATCATAGTTTTCTCTGCAGTGTAGAGACTATCTAGGGGGTAATTTTAATTGTCAGAGTCACGGGCTAGAAGAATGCATTTCTATTCTTGGTTTCTGTTTCCAGTGTACTGTGGTAAAAGAACGCGAACCAATGACATCATTCCTTTGGAATGTCTTGTGATTTCCTCTGTGGTCCGATAAATGACCAAGCGTATGAATGTTGTGGTTGGGTATCCTCCAAGGCCTGGGTTGTAGCACATGGTTAAGTATGCCCTGAGCAGGTGGGTGCAAGACTCTGGGTTCAATGGCCAGCAACAATTTAGAAAACGGTGTTCCTGTCAAGGGGTCTTGATCAGGTGTGTTTCCTCTGCCTGTTAAAGAAATAAAAGGTAGAAAAAAATCTTAAGCTTAATGGGCATTGTCAGAAAAATTTCAGACACAGCAGACAGGAGCCGAGAGAACGACAGTTTTTTAAAGAAGGCTTTTATTGTTCTTTCAAGGTCTGTAAAGAATTTTGCTGGGATTTTGATGGGGATGGCATTGAATCTGTAGATTGCTTTTGGTAAGATTGCCATTTTTACTATGTTAATTCTACCCACCCAAGAGCATGGGAGAGCTTCTCATTTTCTTGTGTCTTCTTCAATTTCTTTCTTCAAAGATTAAAAGTTCTTGTCATACAGGTCTTCCACTTTGGTTAGAGTTACTCCAAGATATTGTATGTTATTTGTGGCTATTGTGAATGGTGATGTTTTTTTGACTTCTTTCTCAGCCCTATTATCATTTGAGTACAGGAGGGTTACTCATTTTTTGGAGTTAATCTTGTATTCTGCTACATTACTACATTAATGAAAGTGTTTATGAGTTGTAGAAGTTCCTTGGTAGAATTTTTGGGGTCACTTATGTAAACTATCATACCATCAGCAAACAGAGTTTGACCTCTTCTTTTCCGATTTGTATTCCCTTGATCTCCTGTTGTTGTCTTATTGCTTTAGCTAGAACTTCAAGTACTATATTGACTATTTATGGAGAGATGGCCAACCCTGTCTTGTTCAGTGAGATCGCTTTGAGTTTCTCTCCATTTAGTTCAACGTTGGCTGTTGGCTTGCTGTATATTGCCTTGAAGGTGAGAACAACACAGACACATGCACTCACACACACACATGCACACACACACACAGGCAGACACGTACACACATGCACGCATGCACACAGTCATGCACGCATGCACACAGCAGAAACACAGACATAAAGACCCTCTCTGCAAAGCAAAGCAGGGAGGACCCGTCTCGATTTAAGGTTCAGAGATTTTTAATTCCCGAAGGTGTTCCTCCCCTAATTTAGAGTTAGTCCCTTTGAAGAAAGAAGCTAGCTGATAGGCCCACAACTGTTGTGTGACACTTCCTGATCTGGCCTTGAACTTGTTTGCACAGTTCATCAGCAGAAGTTCTGCTGACCTGACAAAGAGCCTTTAAGCCTTTGTTTTAAACTGCCAAGCTTTTTTCTTGGGTCAGAAGGGGAGAAAGAAGCCGGCCATATTGGAAGTTCGTTATCTTTATTACCAAGTTGTGGCCGCTATTTCTAGCTATTTGGCTACTAGGAAACTAACTCCTAATCTCTCAAAGGTATCTTGCTTACTTGTTTTCCGAATAGCCTTTCTGAAATTCATAGTTTTATAATAGACAGTATTGTTGTTTGGAAAGAAAGAAAGAAAGAAAGAAAGAAAGAAAGAAAGAAAGAAAGAAAGAAAGAAAGAAAGAACACACATGTAGCTTTTAGGAGCCTGGCCTTATCAGGAGCAGAAAAAGGCTTTCAGAGTTAGCTCCTGAAGGATAATCTGTCCAGGAAGTCTAGAGACTCCTCCAGGGGACACAGACAGACATCTAAGGCTATAAACCTGACAGACAGACTGCCATGGAACTGTAGCTTCCTTCAGTGGCTGTTTCCAGCACTGTCACACATAAAATAAATACACAAATACACATAAAATGATAGGAGTCATTGATTTGGACAAAGTTTCTGCCTAGGCCCTACAGAGCAAGCCAACATCCTGGCAGGGTGGTGGTGGCACACACGCTGTTAATCCCAGCACTTGGGAGGCAGAGACTGGTGGATCTCAGTGAGTTCAAGGCCAGCCTCGTCTACCAAGCAAGTTCCAGGACAACCAGGACTGTTACACAGAGGAAAACAGAGCAAACCAACATCCTTAAGCCTAAGTTAGGGTGCTTAAGTGTCCTTTCCAGAAGTGACAGCAGGAAGGGGAGAATGCCTCTCTGCTTTAACCTTACAAGGAAACTAGCTTTCAAGTAACCAGCTTCTCTCTCTCTCTCTCTCTCTCTCTCTCTCTCTCTCTCTCTCTCTCTCTCTCTCTCTCTCTCCCCCCCCTTTTTCTCTCGCCCTTTTTCTGTCGGTAAAACCAGATTCCTTTGCCTGACTTAATGGAGTATATTCTATTGGATAAGTTGCCTGATTATAGAACCACAATGCAGTGGTATATTATTTATATTTTGATAAATAAATCTTGTCTGAAGACCAGAGCAAAGCTAAAGCTACTAGAGGTCAGGCAGTGGTGGTACATACCTTTAATCCCAGGATTTAAGAGATAGGGTCAAATGGATCTTTGTGAGTTCAAGGCCACCCTGGGTTACACAAGGTCAGCAAGATCAATGCAGAAATAAATCCAAGTGGTAGTGGCCTACACCTTTAATCCCAGTATTAGAGGGAATATAAAATGGGAGGAGAGAGAGGCTGTCTGCTTAGTCTGCTTAATCTGCAGATGCCCAGCCTTGGTAAATGTGACTTCTCTAGTGGTTTGCTTTTCTAATTTTCAGGTTGAACCCCAATTTCTGTCTGTGGATTCTTATTATCCATGCTATACTACAAATACAAATCAATTAAGGTCTTCATTCAAAGTCAACCTGGTCTACAGAGTGAATTCCAGAACAGCCAATGCTACACAGAGAAACAGTCTTCAAAAACAATTTATATCTATATATCTATATATAATATGTACGTATTAAAACAATGTGTGTATATATATTATAAAATTTTATTTTAAAATTGTGTGTGTGCACACACACGTGTGTTTATGTGTGCACATGAGAGCAGGTATTTTGCAAGGTCAGAGGAGAGCTTCCCAAGGAGCTAAAGTTACAGACCCTTAATGAGCCATTCAATGGGTGAGGCAGAGGCAGGCAGATCTCTGAGTTGGAGGCTGCCCTAAAGATCGAGTTTCAGGATAGCCAGGGATACACAGAAAAGCCCTGTCTCAAAAGAACCCAAACCAGGTAAGCCTGAAGGACCAAAGGGCGTAGGTATGACAAGAGCAGAAGAGACAATGGGGCAAAAGTACTTCGTATTCATCAGAGTGGTGGACCAGCTCACAGAACCTGTTCCATCTGTAGGGGGATTTGGATGGGTTGCAATGGGGAAAAGGGGGCTTTAAACCTGTCAGCGACTACCCAATGCTTTGTAAAGCTCTCAAATTACCTGTGGTTTGGTGGAGCAAAAGCATGAAGGGCTGTCCTATGAGGAGTCCAGGGCAGGCAAGATGGTTGCTACCCAGGCTTGTGCACTTCATTCAAGCCAGGGCTGGAGCAACCTGAGGCTCATTTCCATCAACAGAAGCCACAGAACCTGTTCGATCTGTAGCATTTGAAGAAACAGCAGACTCAGCTCCTGTGATAAGCTCTAGTACTCTGTCCCCCTTTGTCGATCCAACTGCAGCTCAAGGTCCTACCAGAGCTGCAGCCTCCGTCCATACCTGTAACCCCCTCCCCCCCGACCCCTGCCAAGGAGATGATGCGCATCAAACACCTGCAACCCCAGACCAGTTCTGGGTTCAAGGCCTCTGCAGATTTGATGTCTCCCTAGATACTGTGTTTAGTCCAGCCCTACTCACCCTGAAGTTATTTCTAGGAACCTTTGATACTCCTTAAGACATTAGTATACCAGCTGGGTGGCGGTGGCACATGCCTTTAATCTCAGCACTGGGGAGGCAGAGGCAGGCAGATCTCTGTGAGTTCGGGGCCAGCCTGGTCTACAAGAGCTAGTGCCAGGACAGGCTCCAAAGCTACACAGAGAAACCCTGTCTCGAAAAACAAAAAACAAACAAAAAAGACATTAGAGTACCAATGAGCGGTGACATCAAAAAGGACCAATGGGCCCAGGATATTTCTTTGCCTATAACGAGGGGTATGTGATGCGCCTGCTTAGTCCTAAAGATCCCCAGGTAAGGTCCTGGTTTTGGTTCATGTTTTTGAGACACCATCTTCCAACCTGAAAAAAAATAAAAATAAAGCAAGCAAGCAAGCAGCAAGCTATCAGAGAACAGACAGAAAGTAGAACCATGCTAAGACATCTGAAGGTCTATCCCCAGTGACTCACTTCCTGCAGGAAGTCTCCTTTCTTAAGTGTTCTATAAGCTCCCAAGACTGGGTCACCTGCTGGCCATGTGGTGTACAAACATAGGAAGCTACGGGAGACATTTCACGTCCAAACCACAGCAGCCAGCTACCACCAATGGGTGGGGAGACACTGAGCTAAGTCCTGTGGCTAAAAGTGAACCCATTCTAAAGATGAAGGGCAGAAGGAAGAGTATTCCTAGAGCAGGGAGCATCAAGTACAAAGGCCCTGAGGTAGAACCAGGTAAGCTTTGTAAAGCTCTCAAATTACCTGTGGTTTGGTGGAGCAAAAAGCATGAAGGGCTGTCCTATGAGGAGTCCAGGGCAGGCAAGATGGTTGCTACCCAGGCTTGTGCACTTGCCTGTGTGCTCTCTTGTAGTCCAAGTTAGCCTTCAGCTTACCACATAACCAAGAATGAGGATGATCTTGAACTCCTGGTCCCATATCCATCTGCTGAGAGATGGGATTGTAGGCGTGTGTCTCTACCCTTCCTGGCTTTATTCTGTGTATACGAGGCAAGCAAAGCAACTGAGCTACATTGGCGGCCCCCCAAGCTACTAAAACCTCAAAACCAGTTTCTTGGGTGTAATGATGGAGAAAGCTGTGCCCGCCTGAAGGAGCCAGGAGGAATAACACATCCGCCAGCTGAGCTTAGCGTCCCACACATGGCAAGCCCTCGGCAAGTGGCAGTTGCTTTCAACCTAGAGGAAAAGAGTTGAAAGTTAAAGATGAGTGGGTACTTTAAAAGACTCAGCTACTGCGAACTGTCTTAGCACTCAGTTCAGGACCGAGTTTATAAGCCATCTTAGCACTCAGCTTCAAGACCGAGCTTGCAAAGTGCTTGGTAGATCTGCTGTATGGCTTCCAGAGTCATAACTTAGTCCCACTTTTCAATCTGATACAGCTTAAGTTCTGCAAATGCCAAAGCCATGTCACGCAGTAGATACTATTTATGAAGTTATTGCCTATTTGGGGCCACTCGGTTAAAAATAACTGAAGCCTGTTTTCATTCTGTGTCAAAAAGGAACAAAAACCATATCTAAGACATTCTTCCTTTGTGTTTTATTAAAATACTAACATATTTCTTAAAATCCTCGAGCATAAAAACCCAGTTGTTTATCGTGGCTACGTCAGTGTGAAGTGGCATGTCCCGTTTTCCCTCTCTTCTGGAGGTGGAGCAGGTTTTGCTTTTGAGACAAGATCTCACTGTGTGGCCTGTGTTGACCTGTGACCCTCTTGCCTTCACTCAGAGCAGGCGAGGATTATAGGTGTGTATCACCCTATCTGGCCATCACATCTCCATTTCAGAAATTGCCATAATATTTACAAATGTGTCTTTTACACTGAAAGGTATGTTAATTTATGACTGAACCTTTTGGATTAACCTTTTTATGTGTTTGGGTGTATGCGTGTGCCTGCACAGGCCAGGATGTGTCGGACCCTTAGAACTGGAGTTACAAGTGGTTGTAAGCTGTTGGCTATGTGTGCTGGGAACTGAAATTGAATCTTCTAGAAGAGCAGCAAGTGCTCTTAGCCACTGAGCCATTGCTCCAGTTTTTCCATTTTTATTTCTAAAATTGTAAAAGGTCCTGAAATTTAGTCATGTGACAGTTACTTTTGTGTGATGTGTGTATGTGTTTTGTGTGTAAACATGTAGGGGGTACCTATGTAGAATACATGTGTATGCACATGTGTGTGCAGGCTAGAACCCAATGCACCCAAGAGTGGAGTGTTTTGGTCAGTCATTATTTTTTTTAAAGACCCATTTCTGTATTTATGTTTATGGATGGGTGCTTTGTCTGCATTCATATCTACACACCAGAGAGGCCATTGACTCTCATTATAGATGGTTGCAAGCTGCCATGTGGTGGCTGGGAGTTGAACTCAGAACCCCTGGAAGAGCAGCCAGCGCTCTTATTCCCTGAGCAGCCTCTGCACCCTCTACCTTTTCAGACGAGGTCTTTCACTGAGCCGGTAGCTCACCAGTTTGGCTAGACTGGTTGGCCAGTTAGTCCCAGAGATCTTCTCTCTTGCCCTCCCCAGCCCTGGGGTTACAGACAAGCACAACCAGTTACAGCCCTGATTACAGCCAGTTTTTATCTGAACTCCGGTCCTCATGCTCATATGGGAAGCACAACTATCTCCCCAACTCCATATTATTTTAAATTACACTCAAAGGGGGCTAAACTCTTCACCCAGATGAAAGGAACAGAGGTTGGGAGCCAAATCCTGGGGAAAGGGGTGGAGCCTTTTGGTTTTTTTAGGCAATTGTGTGTGTGTTTTGTTTTGTTTTTTACTATATTAAGATTCCTGAAGTAATGCGTCAAGAAAAATAAAGATTGAGCTAGGCTCTTGGTTTTGGAGACTCTAGATCCATTGCTTCAGCCACTGGTGGAGTGGCAGGGGAAGATGCCACAGAGCAAAAATGGTCATCTTGAGACCACGAAGTGAAAAGAGAGGGAGAGAGAGGCCAGGGTTCCATAGGTCCCTATATGAGCACTCCCGAGTGATGTAAGGACTTCCCATTAGGTCGCAGCTCCTGAAGATTTCAGTGTTCCCCACAATGCCACTCTGGGGAACGAGCCTTAAGCACAATGGAACTTGGGGAGGACATTCAACACACACATGCACATGCATGCCTGTGTGTGTGCCTGCATGTGCCCGAGCATGTGCACAGAGCCACTGAGTCCACAAGAGGGCATTGAATCCCCCGGAGCTAGAGGGATAGGTGATTGTGAGCCACCTGAAATGGTCACTGGGCACCAAACTCAGGTCCTCTACAAGCGCTCCCTCTCCAGCCCCTGTTGGCAGTCTGGAAATGTCTAAATGTCAGGCTGTATTGGGTGGAATCCAGGGCAAGGCTTTCACGTAAGACCAGTAAAGATTACCACACAGATGGCTTTTAAAGCTGCCCATGCGCTAATGTTGTTCATTCTTTGACATTTGGTCCATTCACGGCCTGGGTGGAGGGCATACTCAGAGTCATCCCGCACTGGAGCGGATGAAGCAAGACCTGCCAAACCCGTAGTACACAAGTGCACGCCCAGATGACATCCCCTTCTGAGAAATCATCTAACCACTTCTCACTCCCTGAGCACGTCCATCCCCTCCCAGGCCTTTCTTCCCTTCAGTCCTGGGTGCCTGCAGGGGTGCCTGTCAGGGCTGTGTCTCAGGCCCCTCACAAGCCACCCATACTGGAGGCTCAAAGATGTGGTTTAACTCTTTCAGCAATTCCGGGTCCTATCCGGACTCCACAGGCTCCTCCACCAGTCTAGAAAATTCTCTCTCCTAACTCCAGCGTGCCTCCTGGAACCCAGGTCCAGCTCTCTTTTCTTTCCGCACACGTCCGCAGTCTTTCGTTTTCAACTTTGAAGGCCTTACCTACTCCCACCCGCTCCCACCCCCGTGAGCCCCTGCAGCCCTATGTTGTCTCAATTGGTGTCCTAAACCAGAAGCCTCCCAATGTTAGCACCCGAGGAATAGGCGGTCTGGCATTTCCAGTGCCCACGTCACTCTTGTGCACATGCTTGGCTTAGTCCTAAAGATTTTACATATCCTCAGCTATAGTATTCTCCGGCTAATAACACAGTGCTATGTAACAGGTCAATATAAAGAGAAGGGGTTTGATCCCAGGGTGAGGGCCACATCTGGGGATGCTGGCTGCCTTCTAGCAGTTTCCCGGAATGGTTCCAGGCATCACTGGGAAAAGAGACAGACAACACATATGTCTGTCTCTCCTGGCCTCTCTCCTTTTATGAAGTCTCCAGGATCCAATCGTAAGACTCTCTTCTGATGACTTTATCAAACCCTTGTCACCTCGCAAAGGCCACACTTTGTCTGCAGCTACCGGGCATTTAGAAGGCGACGACGTATGCACTTCTGAACTCAGGGAGTCTGTAATCTGTGAGGCAAGGGATGATAAGCAGATGACGTGGTGGGAAGCAGTGATAAAGGATGAAATGTGACAAGGACATCATTTCAGATGAGGTGGTCAGGCAAGGGCTGATCTAAGGAGGGGGCATCCAAACACATACCTGAGTGGAGTAAGTAGCAAGCCCCTCCCCCCACCGTGTGTGTGTGTGTGTGTGTGTGTGTGTGTGTGTGTGGTGGTGGGGGGGGAACAGCTACTGTAAAGGCTCCGAGATAAGAGCAAACTCTGCCTTCCGGGTGTGCAGCTAGCAGGTCAACATGTTAGGCTAGAGTCTGTAGCCAGATGTCGTCCCAGTGACAAACCAAGGTGGGAACCAATGAGTTTATAAGGCTGACTTGCAGAGCCATAGGCAAGGCGTCACCAGAAGGAGCGTGGGTATTCTTAAAATAGCCACGTTGGACAGACAGCCTGTGCTCAGCATGGGTGGTGACCCCTAACTGTGTGGACAGAGGTTCCTCTTCTCTTTGGTTCCCACCTAAATGTTCTCCAGTCCAAAGGCCCCAAGGCTACATTCAGTTAGGGTAGAATTATATGCAATAGGGCAGCAATGGCTGTATACTTAGGTGACCCCTAGTGACCCCCCAATACCCATTCTTTCTATGAGGAAATAAGCCCAGCTATGCTGATATTTTTCTAGCAAACCCAGCCAAATTCCTGAAGGCAGTAAGTTTGAGAGATAGTTTTGTACAGCATTTTAAATTTTTATTTATTAATTATTATTGTTTTGGTTTTTTTGAGACACAGTTTCTATGTATAGCCCTGGCTGTCCTGGAACAAGTCTGTAGACCAGCCTGGCCTCAAACTCACAGTCTGCCTCTCCCTCCTGAGTGTTGGGATTAAAGGCATGCACCACCGTGGCCTGACTATACCTCTTTTTTAATTAATAAATTTTATTAATTATTGTGTGTATATGTGTGCACACACATGCCATAGCACACTCATGGAGGTCAGTTTTCTCTGTCTACAATGGAAGTTCCAGGGGTTGGAGTTAAGTCATCAGACTTAATGGCATACACCCTTAGCCACTAGGCCATCTTGCCAGCCCTAGCCTTCTTTTAAAAGACATCAACAAAAGACCCTGTTATCTCCTTTGTGGACACCAGGAACTGCTGGTGTAACAGGGGACTGAGAAGGTTTATATGCACAAGGCTGTAATATGGAAGATGGAGACAGAAGGACCAGAAGTTCATTCAAGGTCATCCTTCCCTAGAGAGTAAATTGGATGCCAGGCTGGACTACATGAGACCCTATCTTGAAAAAACCAAACCAGGAACTGGAAAGATGGCTCAGCAAGTAAAAGTGCTCGCTGTCCTCCCAGAGGACTTGAGTTCTGTTCCTGACACTCATATAGGGTGGTCCACAATTACCTTTCACCTCCAGCTCCAGGGGCTCCAATGCCCTCTTCTGACCTCCGAGGGCATATGCACTCAAGTGGTATAAACCCACACCTATACATATGAAAAAAAATGAAAGAAAACCAAACCAACCAACAAACAAAAATCCCCAAACAACAAAAAAATCATAACAGAATCCATACAGGTTATATACACAGGCTAATAGTTACTTTTAAATAGGGCAGTCGTAATAAATAGAAATGAATATCAAAATAGAGGGCATATATATCACATAGAGCACTTTCCTAGGGGGTATCCTTTTTAGGACTTTACGAATGTCAGGTAACATGGTACTCCATGGTTAATCCTGTTCTTCCTTTGCAGAGGATCACAGCAAAGTTATTTGTCCTTGGTTCCACAGCTAGTAAATGGCAGAGCCAAGAAGCAGCTTCCACCTCTGACTTTCAAGACACACACACCAGACAGTGAGTGAGCTTCCCCCCTCTGACGCAGGACGTTGAACACTGTGTGCTGCCAATGCCAGCATCGACCCAGTAGGTGCTCCTGCGGTGGTTCTTGCTCCGCCAGGGCTATGGCACACCCTCCTTTCTTTTCCCCTAACGCTTCTCAGCCAGTCGTCAGCAGATCTTGTTTGCTCTTTTGTCTCAACCCTGCTCAGGCTGTTGCCAGTCCTGGAGCACTTTGTCCTTTCCACTAATGTCCTGAGGTCAGCTCTGCCTCCTCCCATTGCCACACATGAGCTTTTTATGGCGTACAGCTCTCTCCACGAGCCCTGCCTTGCTGCCGTTTGTTACAAGTTGCTTTGAACGCTATGGAGTGTCATATTCTCCACGCTTCTGTTGGAGCAGGCCACATGCCTCTTTAGCTGAGAGCTGAAGGCCAGGGGTGAACTTGACAGACAGTAGTAACCTGATCTTTCCAGAAACATTGAGCTAGAGGGAAGGTGCCCTTGCCCTTTGGCACTAACTCCGCCCTCCCAGCACTAAGTGGGCAACGAGGGACAGGTGGTGACTATCCATTCATTCATTTAGTTAAGCGCCTAGTATCGACTAGTTAGGCCGTGCGATAAATGCTGAGGATATGGCCGGAGACAAGAGGCCCACTCAGTCAGCACCACTGTTAGGATTTACCATGCAGTTCGGTCTGAGGGTCCCCAGCATCCTCTGGGCCTCAGATTCTGTAAAGAAAATAAGTGGTTGGGAACCGAAGCAGAGGGCGGGAGGCTGGAGTGGCAGTGAGTACCTACGTCTCTGGAAACCAGACTCCACAGGAAGTGCAAAGACCCCGTTCTGGGTGAGGTCGCCGGTGCCACATGAGGCACAAGCATGACATGGGAAACCGGTGGAGCTTGTGCAGCCAGAATTGGCTTGGTTGGGATGGGACTGGGCACACTTAGGAGTCAAAACTCTAGGGATTCAGGGCTGAGACGCTGGTGTGTGCATTCCGATTCCAGGACTGTTGTTTGTGTTTGTTACTTTGAGCAAATCTCTTAACCTTCCCGGACCTCATTTTCTTCATCAGTGAAATGGGTTTCCAACAACCCTAGGGTTAAGTGCCCGGAAAGCTTCCCCCCCCCCCCCCCCCCCGCGCAGCGCCCGTATAGAAAAATACTCGGGAAAGGAGGCAGTGATCCACGCTGCTCACACCTCGTGGGGTTCTCCGGCTTCCCCGGGGTCCCGGCGACAGCCAGTCTTTTCCAAAGGACCCGGTCCTAGCCATTAAGGGCGAGTCCCGCTTTGATATATTTATTTGCTTGCTTGGGCGGAGCTTGGAGCACAACAAGGAGGAGGCGGAGGCGGAGAGCACAGAGAAAGGGAAGCCACCCGGGGGCAGCAGGCTAGCCAGGCGGGGCTGGGGAGGAGTCAAGCCGGGTTCCAGCCGCACGGCGCTGCGCTCAACGAGTGCCTCGGGCGGCGGAGACGGGGGCGGGGACGACGCTTGTAGGCCAATGGTGCTCGGCGCTACCGCAAGGGCGGTGCAGGAACCCCAGCCGCTGACAGTCAAAGTAACCAACTCCGCCCTAGTACCCGCGGGATCCCGGAGCCCGAGCCCTAGCGGGGCTGAGGCCGCCCAAAGCGCGCTGCGAGCAAGCGAATATGGCAGCAGAATGAGGAGCCTTGCGCCGGGTGGTGACCGCCGCTGCGGTGCTGCAGCTCGCAATCGGCGCTTGGCACGCCACGAACTGCATTCTTAGTCGGCCTCCGGGTTATTTCATTCCGCACCAAGGATCGCGGAAAAAGGAGATCCGTAGCCCAGAGAGGGAGCTAGGAGGCGGGAGCGCGACCCGGGAGAGATTCTGCGGGGATGAGCCGGCCATGGGGCGGTCTCGGCGGGGCGCACGCAGACGGCCGGCGCATCGGCGGGACCGCTGCCTGAGCCCGGGCTCCACGGGACTTCGGGGCCTCGTGCGTCCCGGCGGAGTCCCTGACGCTGTCTCTGGAAAGGACACGATACCTGCGTGGCGGACACTGCAGCGATCACAGCACTGAGGCTCCCGGAGCCTACAGGGTCTGCGGTTCGGTGTGCTGTCACACCGCCGCACGCGGGCGCCTTGCCCGGGGCTCGGCGACTGGCGCAGCTCAGCGAGGTCGGCTGCAGGAGCCGGGGACTGCGGGACTAGCCAGAGAGGCGTGCGCGCGGGTGATCCCGGCAGAAGCAGAGCCGGACGGACCTGAGCAGCCATGCTTCCCGGGGTGGGCGTGTTCGGCACCAGCCTCACGGCCCGTGTCATCATCCCGCTGCTGAAAGATGAGGGCTTCGCGGTGAAGGCACTGTGGGGCCGCACTCAGGAAGAAGCCGAGGAGCTGGCCAAGGAGATGAGTGTTCCTTTCTACACTAGCCGCATCGATGAGGTGCTGCTGCATCAGGATGTAGATTTGGTGTGCATCAACCTGCCGCCGCCGCTAACCAGGCAAATCGCTGTCAAAACCCTGGGTGAGCGACCCCTCCTCCAGCCCTCTCTTCATTAGCCCGGGTCTTTGCTTCGCACCCTCTCCAATGGCAGAAGCGTACACCCCAGAGATTCCAAACCCATGCATGTTACTCCCAGCTTTTCCATTCCCAGTCCGTGGCCTTCCCCACCTCCACGCTTCGCTCCTGGCACCACCTGGAAGCGTATCCCCACGTGTGTGGTGCGGAGGCTGGAATAGGCTTGGGTTCCAGGTATAGGAACCAGGTGGATCAGATGCAGAGATCTGAAGATGGGTTGCTGTTCCGGGAGAGGAAACTCGGTCCCCAGCTGTATGTGTTAGTGCTCCGGTGTGTTGGTGCGTGCGCGCCTGGGAGAGGCGAGCGTGTGGCCAGGAACCCTTGAATAAAGGACCGCACACGTGGCAGGGGTTTTCCCCAAGGTACCTGTTGTCAGCAGCTGTGGCACCCTATTTGGGTCATTTGTTTCTACTGTAAGTGAGTTTAGTGTGAGACGAGAGACGTGACAGCTGGCCGGAATGACCTTTTTAGGCTCTGGAAGCAAGCAAGGAAGGACAGTGGAAGTGAGAGGGGGCGGGTCTATTAGAACATTTTCAGATGTGTCAGAGGTTAGTAAAGATTGTAATTTAACCTTTGGGCAGAGCCTCCCAGAGTTGTCTTCTGCTCCAATTGGGAATAATATACCTTATATTCTTAGGAGATGGGCGTTGCTGTTTCAGAGGCAGGGATGCTTTGTGTGGTAACAGGCCAGACGCTGCAATTTCCTTTGGAAACGTGCGATGGCACCTCCGTGTTTTGCCTCCAGAATATTCCCAGACGCTGTGTTTACAAGTAGGTTGGGACTCTGCTGGGCTCAGAGGAATGTCTCGAGCAAGCCTGTCCATCAACAGCTCTCTTCCATACCTAAAACAACCCCAGTTGGCTAGTCCCAGGCGTTAATTGCTCACCCTTGGACTTTAGAGTCTTAATTGGTGAAGAAAGAGTAAAATCTCCTGAACTGGGGGCGTTGCATTATGGTAGAACACCTGTCTGGCATGCACAAGGCATTCGGTTTCTCAGCAAGGAGAAAAGAATTTTATAAGTTTTTGTTATTGACAAAACCGAGGTGAGTTACATTTTCTTAACGAAGCACCAGAGGTGCTATTATCGGAGTTTACGGTGTGATGGGGGATAGCCAGGGCTTCATGCTTTCGTGATGGGCTGTAGGCTTTCTTCTTTTCCTTTGTGAGCGCGTTTTCCCGTGGCTCGAGGTAGTCTATGATGATGAAAAATGTAGTGGCGCTAGATTTAGAAGTGGCCACACAGGCGCTAGCCGACTTCCCTGGAAGCCCCATGAGGTGCCTTGACTTGTGTCTTGGAGGCCGCTCTTGACTGGCTTCACAGTCGTGGTTAGGACACACAACACAGGAAGTGGAAAACCCCAGACAGTTGTCAGTCTGGCTTTGGCCGTTGGGGGGTTTACACATACTAACGTTTACCTGGAATTGGAATGAGCCCTTCAACGAGTCCCGGTGAATTGTGCTTCTTTTTCCACAGCCAGCAAAGGTGATAGACCTGTGTGTCCATGTCCTGGCCCGATAAGGAGAGGGCACCAGACAAGTGAGGTTAGTGGAATCACACACATTCTCCTTTGAGTTCCAGAAACTTCCTCCAAAGCCCTACCTCTGCCAGACTTTGGGTCACACCCTTCCCCAGCAAACCAGGTTCAACCACCTGTCCTCCCTAAGTCAATCAAAACACCCAAATTAGTCTATCCATTGTTTTGGCTCCACCCTCCTGCCAGGTGGACTGGCAAGCTGCGAACCTCACCTTGTTCCTTGAGAAGTTTCCCCTCTGGCTGACTCAGGTTTTAGGCTTTCTCTTCTCTCAGCATGAGATTCCTAGGGGGAATTCCAGCTTCTTGGGGGTTTATTGTTTTAATAGTGTGGTAGCTGAAGGGAAGGCTGTCTCTTTAGAGCAGCTTCATTCTGTACAGGCCAGTTACATTGCCTCAGTGGCGAAGCTGCTGTAGAGATCTTTCTGCCACACACAGTTTGTACACCATTCAGGGCTGTAGTCTATAACCGAGAACTTCTTGTGGGCCGGCCTGGGGGGTAGTTTGCAGTGTATAAAACATGTCACTGTGATGAAACGGGTCTCTAAGGTAGACATCTGACTGATTTTACAAATGAGGCCACCTTGATTCAGAGAGCTGAGTCCGAGCTACCCATGGCCATATTCCTAGATAGCTGCGCCCACCAGCCAACCTCTCCAGTTCTTTCTGAAGCCTGCTCCATTACTACAGTTTCTTCTGTCACAGATTGCTGGGGAGGTCCTGTGTTGCTTTCTACCCCACCGCTGGAATCGGTTCCCCACATTCTGTCCCCTGCTGTCTCCTGAATCTTTCTGTCTTTGTTACCCTTTTTTTTTGCCAAGTTGCATCCCACTAATAGACATCAAGGTTCTCAATTAGTTTCTGAATTTTTCAGACGGTCCTGGCTCACCCCTGCTGGGTCACCTTCACAGTGCTTCAAGTTATCATACAGAGCCATAGATACTGCTCCATTGTCAGTGCTTTTAGGAAAAGCCTTAGCTCGATGGCATGACAAATAAGAACCGGTCTCTGATGAGACTTGAGGCTTATGTCCTGCAAGGCATTCAGAATCTGGTGAGCTTGGGCCATCGAGATGGCTCATTGGGAGTGATGGCTTGCCGTGTAAGTCTGGAGACCTCAGTGTGATCCTTAGAACCCACAAGCAGATGGAGTGGGAGAGCTGATTTCATGATATTGCCCTCTGACTCTGACTGTCATATATGCACTGTAGCCTGAGTACACACACACACACGTGTTTAGGGATATTTGATCACACTGTGACACTCTGAGCCTGTGTTAATAAAGTTAAATTTGGATCAGCAGGGCAAAGCCAGTGACTAGTTGACAAGAATTGACCATAGAGATTTTGGAGGACCCAGGATATGATAGAGAGGCACAGGAAAAAGTAGGGAGGAGCTTGAAAAGGATTTCCAGTCCTTTTTGATCTGGGAAGTATGGAGAGAGGACTGGCTGGTTGCTCCTCTGCTATTGCTTTGCTTTATCAGGTTTCACCCTAATATCTTAGAACTCATTACACACACACACACACACACACACTAGAACTCCACGAGTCACAGTTAAGTTACCAGTGGGGATTTCTTGGAGAGACTCTTGGTTCATTCATCTGCTCAAGCTTCCGCCAGGCTCTCTATTGTCCCTGTAGCTGGACTAAGAGTTGTGCAGTCTTCAAAACCGATCATCTGTTGGCACCTCCTGAGTGTTGTGCTTCTGCTTCTCGATCCCACCTCTTCCCCTGCGTACCCTTCTAAACTCTCAGTACCAGGAACCCTTGTACTTTCTATAACCATTTGAATGTGTTTGTTTAAAATCCAAATTGTGTTCAGTTAGTTTGAATAGGTTATATATTTACATGGTATAAATTTCAAATACTATAAATGTACATACTACATTAGAGTAAGTGCACCCCATTCTGAGGCAATCAACCTTACTACTTCTTTCAATGTCTTCTAGTCAAGATTTTCTGGCTACAGTAGTAAATATATATATGTAAGAATTTTCATATTGGATGGGCGGTGGTGGCATATGCCTTTAATCCCAGCACTCAGGAGGCAGAGACAGGTAAGTTTGAGACCTGGTCTACAGAGTGAGTTCCAGGACCGGCTCTGAACCTACAGAGAAACCCTGTCTTGAAACAACAACAACAAAGTTTTAAGAGTTTTCATGTCCCCTTTCGGGTGACTGGTAAAGTCTCATTCGTGCTACTGGAAACCTGCTTGCTATCATGACATTATTAGCTCATATGTGAATTCAACCAACCAGCAATCAAAAATACTCAAAAACCAAAAGAAATTGTACCTGCATGGAACAACTACAAATGTTTGTCTTGTCATCTCCCCCTGAACAACCTAGCAAGACCAGTACATACTGTCTTTCTACCCTAATAGCTATTCTAGGCAATCTAGAGAGGGCCAAAGCAGGGAGCATACACATAGGTTACACACAAATACTAGGCTGTACTGAGGGACTTGAGCATCCAGGAGCCTTTGTGTACCCATGGGGATTCTGGAACCAATACCCGGAGATAGGGGTAACTGAATACATATGTCTGTGTATGTAATATATTTATGTTATACACACATATATACATACACATACATATATTTAGAATGTGAATCCATCCTTGTCATGTTTTGGGCTATATAGGGTTTCATGGCAGGGGTGAAATGAAAGCGTATTTGACCTGTTCCCTGTTATTCAACATTTAGGTTGTTTTCCTGTCTTACACAAGCGTGGAATGAGTCATCGTGAGGCACTGCCATTTTGTATACGCAAGCTGAGAGCCGGCCAGGGGGGCATAGTCTCATTTCATGTGACATAGATATTGCCAGATTAGCCGGCATCTGACATTTTGCATTTTGTCAGTCTCCTGAGCTTTTCCCAAAAAGGCCCTGGACTTACACATCCCTGGAGTATAGTATAGTTTGGCTCACACTGTTCAGTCCAGACAGACTACTAGCTCGGGCCAGTACCATAGGCCATTACCACCTTCTAGCTAGCCCTGGGTCAGTCTGAGCCTGTCAAAACATTGTCCCCCTGCAGAAGTCCTCTTCCCTTAGGTAATGCGGCAAGCTCTCTGGCTGCCCACGTAGGCCCAGGGGATTCTCTGTACCATGGGAGAGGCGAATGTGTAGGAGTCTGGACATAATCACACCCACAAATGGTATGCCCGTGGTTCTCTTGGACGTTGGGCTAACACTCATACTGAGGAGGTATTTGGATTCAAGTTGCCCTGCCTCCTCTCTGCCTTTTACTTCTTAAGTAATTGGGGCTCATCCTGGATGCACCACCCGCCAGTACTAAGGCCTCTGTTGTGTTCCTGGAATTCCCCAGTCACTTATCTGACTCTCTGGATCATTGTACTGGCTCTGAAGATTGTCTAGATGGCTCACTTCCCTGCCTGTGAATGGCTGGACGACTCTCTCCCCTGCCTGTGAATGGCTAACTCTCTACAGATCTATATTTTGAGGGAGTGACTTTTCGGGCCTCCCCTTCCACCTCTGGGTTCATCTCTGTCCCTGCTGTCTTTTTGCTGTTCTTGGTGACATTCTCACAGCTGGGGAGCCTCACGGGTGTCGTCTTAACCGCTCTTTGTCCCTCTGCTGGAAGGCAGCTCTTTGAGGGCTGAGCTTTTGTCTGTCTTGCTCCCTGTATAACTCTTTACCCTCTAGACCGCACCATATACCCAGCCATCTCGCACACAGGCTGCAAATGCCTGTTAAATGACCAGTGAATGCGGACAGTTTTCATTGTGTGGACATGTGACCTCAGGAGTCACAGGTTAGGAACAGGCGACACCTATCAACAGAATTTTTTGTGCCCTGTGTGGTATTCTTTCCCCTTCTAACTTCAAGGTTCACTGGTGTTACCTGGGGAGTCCTTCACAATATAGATTCCTGGGTGGTAACAGATGAACCATTTCTGCCTAGCTCATGGTTGCAATACTGGACCAGCTGGACACTGGAGTTGCTAAAGCTCTCGGCCTTGGGGAACTGAAGGAGGCCTCCCTCCCTGAGTAATTACCACGCAGGACTGTGCCAGAAATACCTGCTCCCTTGTGTGGCATGCGAGGACACTTGCTGCCATGCTCTCTGTCCTCACGGTTGGAGGTGGCTGTGAAGACCCACAGGAATGGAAGGCTTCCCCAGGGTGGCAAGTAAAGCTGCAGGCTTTCCTTGAGCTCTGATCTTCCTGCGCCTGAATCTTGCCCCAACTTGTTTGGCATTTGGCAGTAAGGACCTGGAGCAGTGGAGACCTTAGCACTAAGGAGGACTGGGGGGAGAGAGGTGGGAACTGACGGTCTCAGGCTGTTGTTGCCACACCAGTGATCATTCGGGCTGCAGATAATGGCAAGGGTGGACTTGGACTCAGGGGAGCCGTTCTGAAATTCTAGCAGCCCCTGAATTTCCAGTTCTTCCCTGGAGTTTCTTTTGGATCTCTTCCTATCTCAACACTGGGAGGAAAAAAAAAAAGAAGTGATTGTATTCTCTGGGTTCCTACCCCTGTGCACAGCAGGAAATGATTTTCGGTCTATCAGTTTGGTGCAGAATTGAGGAAGCCCTTGGGTATTATGTAAATGAGAGAAATTACTCTGTTTATGGTTAGGAAAACCCAGGCGTGACCAGGCTCATTGCATCTAACCGGTATTAGGTGCACTTGAGTGATCATTTGCTGGATGTGTTGGACTTTGGAGATGGATGATTCTGCAGTGTATCATGGAAGGAGAAAGTAAATGAAGAAGTTGAGCATTTTGATACCTGACCTGGGAGAATGGCATGAAAGAGGAAATGAAAAGGCGTGTTTAATATGCAAGCAAAGTTGTGACACGTTTGCTAGCTGTGACCTAGGAAGGCGCCTTGCCACTTAACAGGTCGTGTATGGTTAAAGTAACTAGTTATAGAAACGGTTGGTGGGCCATTCCTGTGTGATTTTGGGGCGGTAGTTGTCTTCAAAATGATTACTAAAAATTCAAAAAATATTGTTATTATAGCGTGTATGTGCAGGTCTGAGGACAACTTCGAGTTGGTCTCCCTTTCTACTTGTCACGTGGGCTCTGGGGATCGAATTCAGGTTTCTAGGCTTGCGCAGTAAGCCCTTTTATGCATGGAGCCATCTCACCAGCCCTTTGGAAATTATTATTATTATGTGGGTGTCCATGTGTCATGATAGTCGTGTGGCGGTCAGAGGACAACTGTTGGTATCAGTTCTCTCCCTTCCACCTGAGTTCTAAGGATCCAAGTCAGTAAGGAATTTCACCTGCTGAGCCTTCTCATCAGCCCCGCCCAGTATCCATTGCTCTTGAGCCTCCCTTAGTCTCCCCAGTGAGATGGAGCAAATGACACTACCACGTGAGACATTTAAAATGAGGAGGATTATGTCATGACCTGGCCGGTTGTCCCCATTTGGTTATATGTATGGGCTCAACAAATATTCATTTCTTTTTGTCACATGTGATCAACTCTCTAGATGGCTTATATATGTGATGCTTTTTTTTTTGTGGGGAGGGGTATGTGTTGAGATAGTGTCTCACCTTATAGTGCAGGCTGACCTTGAACTTGGGGCAGTCCCCTTGCTTCAGCCTCCTGGGTACAGGGATTACAGGTGTCAGTCATCATCATCCGTGCCTAGAGTGAATGGTTCCTATTTTTCAATTAAAAACATCTCTTTTTGAGAGCTCATCATGTGCATCCCAGGTGGGACTTGAACTCACAATGTAGCTGCAGATGACTTTGACCTTCTGAGATTTGTCTCTACCTCCTGTACTAGATTGCAGACATGCACTACCATGCCTAGTTTTTATGCAGTGCAGGGGATAGAACACAGGTCTTTGTACATGCCAGGTGGGTACTCTGCCAAGCCCCATGGCGCTTTTGAAATTTTTTTTTTATTATTTTCTGCCAGATTCAGAAAACAACATTTTCAAGTTTTCTTCCCTCCCTCCCTTCCTCCCTCCCTCCTTCCCTTCCTCCCTTCCCCAAAGGGAAGGTCTCTAAGCCGAGCTTTTCTTTCATTTTGTTTGTTACAAACTCAGCACAGTCAGCATTCAAGGTCTACAGATTCCACACTCTCAGATCAATAAATTACAAGTGGAAATTATCCATAAAAAGAAACTGCATCTGTACCGAACACACAAACCGTTTCTTGTCATTATCCCCCAGTTTAAACGGTGCTTACATCTGGATGAGATTCGGGTGCATAAGGAATATGTGTAGGTTCTGTGCAAACAATGTTTCTTTTCACAAAGGGGGTTTGAGCAAAGACTTTGGCATTTTCCAGGACAGTCAACCCGCTCTGAAGATCTGAGGGACTGCCATAGTAGCTTCACGGTGATCAGCAGGAGGCACAGAAATTACCACATCCTCATTCTGACCGTCCCTTGTGACAGGGCCGTGGGGCATCTCACGGAAACCAAGAGCTGATCTTAGGCACCTTGGCTGTGCATTCCTAGAGTTAATTTTGCTTCTCTCCGTGCGTCAACACTGTCATTCATCTCTGCTCCCAGCAGCTTCCTCAGCTTCCAATGTGGTAGACGAAAGCTGTCTGGCTTCCTGCTACACACATTACAGGTTCAGCCACCTGGGAAATGCAGCCCCTCCCCTCTTCCCAGTTCTCCCTGCTTCTTCTGTCTGGTGCTGTCTCCTGGCTGTCATTTCTATGGTTACCTTTAGTGTTTGGATAGCGAAGTGGTTCTCAACCTTTATTTACTTAATGAAATGCATCGTGGCATTGCCTTTCTAGTTGATCACAGCCAAAGAGTAAAAAGAACTGATGTATGTGAGGTCCAGCGAGACCGCTTATTGCTAATATAAGGTCATGTATATGTCTTATATATGCACATATATAACATAGACGCACACATAGATACTGTACTGAGGCTGAGACCCAGGATTTAAGCACTCTAATCCAGTGTAATTGTCCTGGGGGATAATCTAAAGGAAGCTGCTTATGCCTTCAGCTATCTGTGCACTCAAACAATGGCCTGCCGAGAATTAGCATATCTCCAGGAATTCGTGTTGGAAGAAGGAAAAGGCTGCCATCTAGTCAGCCAGAGTGGGAACTTGTCTCCCACGAAGGGATTTCACACAGTTGTGAAAACCTGTCCGACCACCTTGCAAGAGAAGCTGGAGCCAGATGCTGCCTTGTTAGTGATGGGCATGACCACACCTGGCCAGGACTGCTTAGTTATGCATGCCTCTTGCTTTGTATTTAAACCGAATACTCACCTCAGAACCTGGAATAAGGATGTGCAGGGGTGGGGTGGCTGTCACTGGACCTTTTTCTGTTCCTCTTCCTCATCTGGCCATTTGAATAGACCAATCTCTCTCTCTCTCTCTCTCTCTCTCTCTCTCTCTCTCTCTCTCTCTCTCTCTCTCTCAAGGTTTATTTTTATTTTGTGTGTATGAGGGTGTGCCTACGTGTATGTGTGTATACTCAGGGTGTACCTGGTACCCACAGAAGTCAGAGGGCATTGGAGCCCCTAGAACTGGTTGTGAACCCCCATGTGAGTGCTGGGCACTGACCCCTTTGCAAGGGCAGCCAGTGCTCTTGCCTATTGCTCTCTCTCCAGCTCCTGGACCCCCTTTCTCTGCTTCTCACTGCTGCTTATCTCTTTAATTGGAGTAGAGAGAATGGAAGACTGGGCCTAGTTTGTGAGGGCTTGGGATGAGTTTGGGCTTCCCCTTGACTAAGAAGAGAGGACAGGACTTAAATAATTTAAAAGAAAGGTATGCTTGCCTGTAATTCTAGGATTTAGGAGGCTGAGGCAAGAGGGTCAAAGTCAGTTTGGTCTACACCAGTGGTTCTCAACCTTCCTAATGCTGCGACCCTTTAATAACAGTTCCTTGTGTTGTGGTGACCACCAATCATAAAATTATTTCATTGCTATTTCATATGTATAATGTTGTTACTGTTATAAATTGTAGTGTAAATATCTGTGGTTTTTGATGCTCTTAGATGACCTCTGTGAAAGGGCCTTTGGTCCCCCTCAAGGGGTTACGACCCACAGGTTGAGAATCATAGGTCTACATGCTGAGACCCTTCTCTCTAAATAAATGAATAAATATATACATGAGGGGCTGTACAGATAGCTCCGCAGTTAAGAGCACTTACTGCTCCTATAGAAGATCTAGTTCCTAGCACCTCTATAGCAGCTCACATCCACCTGTACTCCCTCTTCCAGGGTATCTGATGCCTTCTGGCCTCACAGGCACTGTGTGCACGATACACATGCACACATATAGACAAACATACTAAAAAACCCCAAATGAGTAAACAAAGAAAACAAAAATGCATTTAAGAAAGACAAGGCCCCATGAGTAGAGTCACCCAGAGGACCTGTCCAACTCCGCTGAGCTCCCTCTGTATGGTCCCCACCATCCAGGAAACAGTGGATTGAGAATGTCCAGCTTTGTCAAAAAAAAAAAAGTCAGAAGTGAAGAGTTTGAAGGTTCCCCACCTGCAGAATGGTTGGGAGTTGAGGCAACCGAAGTGCGAATTACCCTGACTTGAGCATCTCATATGTAGACGTGTGTCAAATTACCCCTCCTAAATATTCATGTCATTTGCTAATAATCATAAAATTTTAAAGAATATCCAAAATTAAAAAAAAATTTAGAGCTACTGTCAATGCTACTTGCATCATTCTCTCTGCTCAGGCTCCAGTTAGTGATGGGAGCTAGTGACAGCTCTCTAGGGTCAGCGAGGGTGACAGCTCGCGGGAGCGTTGGAAGGAACCGGGTTGGGAGGAGCCCAAGTGGCTGCCTTAGCTAGTGTGAAAAGCCCTGCAAAAATGAATTCACCCCGAAAGGCTTCAAGAGGATGCTCCATGTGGGGCAGAGTTAGGGGTGCAAGACGGGGAAGAGAGGGTGCTATGGAGGGTCTCGGTCCCGGCCCGTGCTGTTGCGTGGAGCTTTGCAGAGGTTTAGCATCTTCTTGGGAATGCACCCTGAAATTTAATCCCCATAATAGGAGTGTAAGAAGCTGGACCATGTGGGATCTTTAAGAGAGAAGTGGGGCCCTGCCTTCATGCGAAATTAATCCAGTCATGTGTGCTTCCCTGTCTCCAAGGGGCAGGGTGGTAGGGAGTGTACACATTGGGGGATTTGTGTGTCCCAGAACTAATTAGTGGAGGTTTTACAAGGTCTGGGTGCAGCCCTCAGTTTATTAGCAAGGACTCTATTATTAATCAGAAGGAAACATGTTCTGGAGAGTTTTCCTAAATTCACCCTGAGATATTGGAAATGAACACAAAAATAGATTCTTCCACCCTCGCTGAACACCATAGGACTTTAGGTAGTAAGGGTACCCAAGGAAGGCTGCCATGTTGGGAACCTTTAGTAAACCTGTAAGGACTGGGCTTTCTAGTCACTAGAGAGAGAAGCAGAGGAACTAGGGAACTTCACGTGCAGGAGGGCAGATGCCAGTGCCACCCCCCCCCACCCACCCAGTGGGCATGTGGAGGTCAGAGTTTAACTTTCACATTCTTGTCCACGTCGTGTTTTTGAGACAAGGTCTCTCACTTGACCTGGCACCCTAGGCTAGGCTGGCTAGTGGCTAGTGGGCCCCTAGAGATCTGCCTGTCTCCACCTCCCCCAATGACAGGATTACAAGTGCACCATGGCATGGGACTATTTAAGTGGCTTCTGAGGATCGAACTCGGGTCCTCGTGCTTGCACACTAAGTGCCTCACTTAGCTATGAAGCACCAGCTCATTGCCAGGCCTCTTTGTTGTTGCTGGTGGGTTTTTGTTGTTGTTGTTGTTTTGTTTTGAGTTGGGGTTTCTCTGTGTAGCCCTGGCTGTCCTGGAGCTCACTCTGTAGACCAGAGATCTGCCTGTCTCTGCCCCCTGAGTGTTGGGAATAAAGGCGTGTGCCACCACCGCCCAGTTAGTGCCAGGCCTCTTGATCCGGAAAGAATCTGTGAGCATATTTGGCAGCCAAGTCCTGGGATCTGGGCTGAGGGGAGTTAGACTTCACAGTAACTTCATCCCTACCTCCTGCCGACATACTGGAAGATGCCAGGAAAAGCATGGCTTCTATCTTCATTCTTCCTCTCCCCATCCCCCCTTCCTTCATCTGAGGGGAGAGGCTTTAACAATCTAGCACACAAAGCCTCAACGGAAGGAAGGGTCATCACTATTTTGCTGATTACTATGGCTTCCCCTTCCCCGCTCCCCCTTTAAGTCCTGTTACTGATAGGCAGCCATTGGTGTGAACATTCCTTAGGGCGCCTGGGCGGTTGCATCCCAGCTTGTCAGAGCTTGGGAGGGGGTAGAAGAGAAGAGCAGAGAGGAGAGAGCCTGCACGTGGGGGTGCGGGGTGAGTAGGGGTGGTGAAGGAGAGGAGTGTGCATCTGAGAGCGTGAACACACGTGACAGAGTTGAGTGTCTGCAGAGTGGCTCTCCACTGAAGCCAAGTGCGCAGCACTCAGTTTGGATTGCTGGCTATTTGGAGGGAACTCTGCTCATCTCTGACACGAATGTGAATAACCAGGTGGTAGAAAGTGAGCTGTGCTTCTCTGCTCTTAGAGCTCGGGCATCAGAGGGGAAAAGAGCAGTAGCCACAAAAACAGGAGGGAGATGCTGCACGGTGTGTTTGCAAAGGCTTCTGTTCCCTCCAGCTCCAGTGAGAGGGACGATTGTTTACACCCCATCGTGATGTCGCTCTCAGAGAGTCCTGGGAGACATGGTTGGAGCCCTAGGGGATGCGCTTGTCTGATTTAATATGCAGGGCTATTCACGTCCAGAGTACAGAGAGCCTGGCTTTCCCCCTAAGGCCCATGGGTACCACAATGCTATGTTTGTCTGTGGAAGTGAGATTTAGCCACTCCTTCCTGACCGAATGCAGCTGCCTCCATCCACAGCCCAGGGCTTGGGGGATTCCAGAGTCATCTGTATCCTGAGCCCTTATTGGCTCTTTCCAGCCTTTTGGCCTCTAGTGTGATTATACTGGCTCCTTCGGGTTCTGGGGAGACCTACATTGAATTTCCTGGTCCCTGGCTTGGGTGCTTGTCAGTTTTTATTTCTTGATTTTTTTTATTTGTGTGTGTGTGTGTGTGTGTGTGTGTGTGTGTGTGTATGGGCATGTGTAGGAGCCTGTAGAGGCTAGAAGAGACCAGCGGATCTCCTGGAGTTATAGGCAGCCATGAGCTGAGGATGTGGGTGCTGGGAACTGAACCCAGCTCCCCCCCACTTTTAAAGAAGCCCAATTAAATGGCCAATATTTGTGTAAAGTACAAACGGAGCCTCTTGATGTTTACCTCCCTTTGCACTGGGTTCTGGGGGAAGGTCTGGGATTTTATTAGTTGGGTTTATCAGGGATATGGCTAGTGCTGCCTCAGTGTCCCTGAGGACCAAGGTGGAACACAGAGCTATGGGGCACACAGCCATGAGAAGGGACACAGGCAACTCCCTTCCTTGCACGTTGAATTCTGGGAAGTTTCCAAGTGAAGGCCTGAATATGTTTATTGCCACAGTGCGCTGGGGTCATCTCTTACAGACAGATGGAAGTTTGTGGAAATCCAGAGCCATCCTGGGTTAAGGAGGCAGCAGCTAGGAGGCTGTGAGAGGAGGAACAGCCAGTCCCACCCCTGGGTTTTGTACACCCTTGACTCGATTTGCAGGTCCCTGCTTACATTAGCAGTCCTACCGTGGGCTTTGACTAAGTCATTTTCCTGGACAGCTATAGGAAAAGCAAAGAAGGGAGAGTGGATATGAGATCTGGGGCCTCAGACAGGAGACCCCGTGGAATAGTGGAAAGAGAAGCCTGCTGACAGCCAAGACACCTCAGGCAGGTCCTGGGGGCTGGGGGAGGGGTGCTGTCATACCTGTCTCTTAACTAATGCCTCAGGAAACCAAGTCTCAGAAGAGTTGAGTGGCTTGCCAGTGTTCTTAGACCTAATCGCTAACAACCACGTTAGGACCAAACCCAGGTCTCCTGAGAGGAGTCTCGTACGCTATGGGATTAGTTTGTCAGTTGGCACGTGTGCTTCTCTAACAAGGAGGAAAATGAGGAGCTGACTTCTAGGAAGCTCTTCTAAGGATGTAATAAAGTAACAGTCACAAAAGACATCTCCCCAGTCAGTACTTCACCTCAGTGAAGTCTTGTTTATAATTAGTAGATCTCTAGAAACGTAGGGTTTGTGGTGGGGACACTTATTTAAACATGGGGAATGCATGGATTATATGCTACATGTAGCCATTGGAATTCTATATTGGGAAGATGGTAGCAAAAATGAAACACTTTATAATTATAGGAAAAGAAAAAGGATACAGATATTTGCATATATCGATGATTGAATAAGCTGACTTGTCTGCACTATGGCATGGTTAAGGGGAAGGTTTTTGTTGTGGATGAGCAAGAGAGAAGAGCCAGAGGCTTCTGGAAAACCCAGAGCAGAGAGAGAGAGAGAAAGTAATAGGCTGAGCATGGCCAGTAAACTGGACCAGAGAGAGAGCAAGAAGCACAGAGAGAGGGAGAGCGTGGGAGAGCAGAGAGGGGTTTTGAGAAATAGCAGTTATGAGGCGAATGGAGAGCTAAGGGTGGGGGCAGCTTCTGAGCAGGTGGGGGCAGTTTAGAATAAGGGAGAAGGTGAGAAGAGCCAGGGTGGACTTTGGGATGTGTAAAGGGTACTTGCGCTTCTGAGGGGTCCTGGAGGCCAGCATGCACTCGGATTTGCTAAGAGGCGCCACAGCCATTTGTGCCTTCTGCCTTTTGGAATTTGGGGGGAAATGGAGCTTCCTTTGGACCAGACAGTGATAACCTTGTTTAATTCCCCCAACCCCACATACTTAACCAATACATACTCTTAACCAATATACAAGGAAAGCCTGGTAGGTGATCAGCCCAAATCCTGGGGATGGTTTTGAATTTATTAGGCCATTGCCCTAGTTAGCTTTTTGTCGATTTCTGGGAAGAGAGAACCCCAATGAGAAAATGCTCTCATCGGATTGGCTTTTGGGGCTCCTTCTTGATTGACAGTTGCTATGGAAAGGCCAGCTCACTCAATGTTGGTGAAATCATCCCTGGGCAGGTGGTCCTGAGAAACCAGGCCTAGCAAGAAATGAGGAACAGCCCAGTAAGCTGCATTCCTGCATGGCCTCTGTTTCAGTTCCGACCTCCAGGTTCCTGCCCTGCTTGAGTTCCTGCCTTGACCTCTCTCAAGGAAAGACTGTGATGCAGAAGTACAAGCCAAATCAACCCTTTCCTCCCCAGCTTTTGGTCATGATCTCAGCAGTAGAAACCTAAGTAGGACAGAAATAACGGGAGAAATACATTTTTTCCCAGGGAGAGAAAAGCAGGGATGTGACTCAGTGCTCACTGCTCCACAAAACAAAGCCCAGAAACCAGGGCGGGTGACAATGAGTGACTCCCTTCCTAGCTCTTTGATTCTCTACCCCCCCCTTCTGTTTTGTTTTTTGTTTTTTTTGAGAAAGAGTTCCTCTATGTAGCTTTGACTGTCCTGGAATGCACTCTGTGGCTGGCCTCGAATTTACTGATATCTACCTGCTTCTGCCTGCCCAGTGCTGGGACCTCCTGGCTGATTCTGTACCCTTTGGGCTTGGGTTAGCTGGCTGGGCGACCCTCACACACGTGTGTTTAACACAGGAAAGTGGATCTAGCTTAAAGGCGTAGACAGACCTGCCAAAGCACAAGGGGATGAATCGTTGACTACGGGCCTGCGGTGTTTAGGTGTACCTGCCCCCCACTTTGGGGAGAGGCATAGGCTCCTGGCTGAAGGGTGACTGCTTAGAACCCTAACTTTGCACGGCCCAAACCTGAGCACAGATGGAGGGAATTGCTCTGTTTTCAGCCTTTCTTTTGCTGTTTGAACTTGTAAGAAAAATGAAGTTTTCGTTAGCTTCTGCCTTCAAGGGATATAGGAAAAGGGGGCATGGTGTACTTCTGTAATCTTACCTCTGAGGAGGTGCAGACAGGAGCATCAGGAGATCAAGGCCATGCTCAGCCACATTGTAAATTCAGTGTCATCCTGGGCATCATGAGACACTGACAATACCAGCAGGTGGTTAATTGCTGGGCCTGGGCCATCATGTCTTCATCATTGCTGGGGAAGGGGCTCATGAAGTCCCATTTCTCCCATTGGCTATTAGTGGTTTTGAGGGGATGGGTGCCATTCTCTTCAATGATGTAGCCACAACCAAACTGCCTTTGATTCACTGACTCCCCTCCCACCCACACTTGGGGACGTACTCTTAACTAAATTCTGTGGACCACACACAGAAAGAAGACATGAGAGTAGGAAATTGAGAAGAAGAATTCCAGGGGGAGAAGGTGGGGAGTAAGAGGAAGAGTGTGGTGAAGATGGCTAAGAGTCATTCTGTGGATGCGTGAGACCATTAAACAATTAAAACATTAAAACAAAAGCAATAAAACCAAAAACCATAGAATGAGAGCCTCAAGCCAAGACAGTCCTGGGTAGCAAGCCAAGGACAGAGAGGGTGGTGCGGGAGGCTGGAAGGGTGGTGGTCGTGCTCTTTCCCACACCTTGGGCAGGTGGCCTTCTTGCAACTGAGTTTTTTTTTCTTTCTGTAACAGGAAGGTGCTAGAGTAGATTTTAAAACCACCTCTCTAGTTCCCACTTTGAATACCAATTCGAATAACTTGTACCGACCTTCCCTCTCTCTGCGAGGGAGGAGATGAATTCCCAGGGCAAAGTCACAGGGCTGATGAGGCTTAGTGGAAAGGCTGCTCGTTAGTACTGTGTGCGTGTGTCTGTGGTGTGTGTGTGTGTGTGTGTGTGTGTGTGCGCGCGCGCGCGCACGCTTGTCCATGCATGTGTGTGTGTGTGTGCATGCATGCACCTGTGTGGTAGAAGCATACATGTGGACATAGTACACCAGCCCATGTGTGTTGTGCCCTCGATGGTGTTTTTGTAGAATTTCTTTAAGCACACTGCTGAGAATGCATCCATGTGGGTAGCTGCTCCCACCAACTGCCAAGCTGACAGTTCAGTGGGGGTTCTGCAAAATTTCTGGGCACAAATTTCTCAGCCCAGTAGGTGTTGGAGATGTGTTAGTATCTTCTGTTAGAGCCTTCTTAAGTATGGGCTCCACTAGACTAGGGAACAATGTGCTCTTGGCACATCCTGAGCAGAGCAAGGGCTATTGGTGCTGGCCAAGCCGGGGTCAGATAGCTGATAACAGCTGTAGTCAGAGAGGTGCTTGCAGCCAGTAGGTGCTGTCCCAGCACCCTTTGCTGCAACTGGCTCTCAGGAATGCCCTCACTGTTCTAAAAGCCAGAGGACATTCTCTTGCTCAGCTTGGGGCATGAGAAGCCTGTTCTACTGATTCAGACCCCTCCAGAGGAATCACTCAGTTCATTTGAAGGGAAAGCAATCAGGTTTATTCCTCTTGTTTTTTTTTTTTACATCTGCCTTCTCCTGACTGAGATGAAAACGCAGGCCATATGGCCACCCACAGAAGGCACAGTATTGCCTCGTAGCTTCCAAAAATGTTATGTAACCGTGAGTCATGAGCCTCAGCAGAGACCTGAGGAGCCAATGGAAGCTCATCTGCTGCCACGCAGGTCACATGTGGGTCACCCTACCCCAGGGGTGGCAGGGATCTTTCCCAGGACTCACTTTACACATTGTTTCAGTGTTTGACAGTTTTTATGTACGACCTGGCTTCCTACAATCCATTCTAAATGGAGCCATTCTTTTTATGTTAGTGAACCCTGATGCTGCTTCTTGACCTGTGAGATACTTGGTATGTTGATATGATCCTGGGATAGGATCCTAGTCTTTCAGGGTAGGGCTGAAGGTGTGGATTTCTCTCTCTCTCTCTCTCTCTCTCTCTCTCTCTCTCTCTCTCTCTCTCTCTCTGAGTCAAGAAGCACTCACTTGCAAGTGGCACATGCCATACTTTACAGAGTTACAAAGTATGACATACAGAGGCACCCCCTGTAGAGTCAAGCTCTGTAGGTCCAAGGTGGCCCAAGAAGCATCTCTGGCCTGCATCATAGAGACGGATGTAGCTGATTCGTGAACCAAGCTTTTGAAGACTTGGGTTTAAAATAAGCATAGATTGGTTAACAGTAATATGAGGCACAGTGCTGCTTGTGAAAATATGACATAGGGACTGGAGTGTAGCTGGTGTTAAATTGCTTGCCTAGCACACCAGATGGCCTGGGTTCAATCACCAGCCTCATAATGCACACATGCAGGCATGCGTACTCTCAAGCTTGCAGGTATACATATCAACATGCACACATGCAGGTATGCACATCCCCAAATATGTAGGTATATGCATCATATATTTATACATGAAGGCATACGCATGCACAAGCATGCAGGCATGCACTTTATACATGCACACATACAGGCATATGTACCCGTAAACTTGTGTATGTGCATCATGCACACATACTGGCATGAACACCCACTAACATGCAGGCATGCACTTCATACATGCACACATACAGGCATGAACACCCACTAACATGCAGGCATGCACTTCATATATGCACACATACAGGCATGCACACCCACTAGCATGCAGGTGTGCATTCACAGAAGGGATACCAGCAATAAAATACCAGAATGATCCCAGGAGGAAGAATCCTTAATTCTGGTGGAGGATATCAGGGGTGGTTACCAAGAGGAGGAGGCATTTGAGAGAGCATTGAATGATGAAGAAAGAAGTCAAAGGAACCTGGGTTCTCCAGGGGGAAAACAGAGTCAAAGTAGGAAGGGAAAAGGACAGAGAGAACTGGGGAAAGAGAACTCCAGCCAGTGGGCGGCTCGGGAGTGGAGCGGGTCACTCTAGCTCTAGGGAAGAATTGTCCTGCTGGTCCACAGACTGTCTGCTGACAGAACTCCTCTTCACAGGTCAGCCTTTTAAAAACGTTTTGAGTTAAGGATTGGATGAGGCCCACCCACGGGGTTCAGAGAATCTACTTTACTCAGATTTAAAGAAGAATCACACATTAAAAAAAAGATCAAAACACTTAGAAATAGGTTTGACTAAATGCTGAATATTGTGGCTTGTCCATGTAGACACAGAATCATCATAGTGGGGGAACAAGTCCTCTATGGTGTGTGTGTGTGTGCGTGTGCGTGCGCGCGTACATGCATTACAGTACTATATAACCATAGCTGGCAAGGGAAGACCTATGATCTAGGGGAGCAAGACTCATTTCTGAGTACCTCATGGTCTTTGCTGTGGATGCTATGGTGAGCCTTTGTTCTGCTCTTACATACTAAGGAGGCTGGCTTCACACACCCCAGAGTGGGCATGGGCTCCGCTGAGAGTGTGTGCCACCTCCTACCTGTGGAGACAGGAGCCCTGATGAGTATATGAAGCTGTCCAGTTGCCCGGGTCTATGCCAAGAGGAAATGGATTCTAGGGGAAGCACATGGATGATCACTTATGGAGAAGAACTTGTGCTCCGGATCAGTCATACGGAAAGGGGAAAATGAGTAAGCACAGAATCACTCAGACACCAGGGCAAGGCAGCCTGCGCTGGGGAGTGAGTTGATGCTATAGCTACACACACGTATATGATCTATAGGATACTTATATCTAATAGATGAATAAGGAGGAATCTAGGTCTCATGACATGCACCCTTCTTCCACTGACATATGGTGGAACATCCTAGTTACTAAGAAGTAGAGGGACTGGCCATGACCTATTTTTTTTTTTTTTAAGATTTATTTATTTATTAAGTATACAGGCCAGAAGAGGGCACCAGATCTCATTACAGGTGGCTGTGAGCCACCATGTGGTTGCTGGGAATTGAACTCAGGACCTTTGGTAGAGCAGGCAGTGCTCTTAACCACTGAGCCATCTCTCCAGCCCTGGCCATGACCTATTGAACCACTTTCACAGTGCCAAGTGTGTGGGTACCTGCTGGGAGATAAGAGAGCCAAGTCCTGAGACAGGGCTGTAGGAACGGAAACAGTGCTGCCCAGCGGATGCTCCTGTGATGACGGACAGTTCTGTGCAGAGGAGCCCCGCCCCAGACCCCCCAGTTATAGTTAGTGCAAATGATGAACTGGATTTAAGTTTTAGTTCATTTAAATGTAAATTTTCGTTCCTCTAAATTATTTAAAGATTGTTTCACTTAGACTAAACTGTGGCTCCTGTGGCAAGGTTCAGGGTACTGCCTAGCAAAATGGCAATAGTGCCCAAGTCCATACAAAACCTCTAAGCAAAACTCCTTGCCGGGTCTCTGAAAAACCCTGCTGGAGATGTTTGTGCTGGGATACAGTTAAGGAAGTATACAGGGCTGTGTTTGCAGGTAACTTTGCTTTGCCTCTTTAAATGCTCCAAACTTTTTCCTTCCTCCATTCAAGATGGGTGCTCTCCACCTAATGAGATCTCGGCAGCTCCTGGGCACTGACTTGCTGGACTCTGCCGGGGCACTTGTGGTAGATGCTGGAGACGGTTTGCTCTGATTGATTGCTCCTTTTGTGGCAAGGTCTCAGGTAGCCCAGCGTGGCTTCATACTCACTATATAGCTAAGAATGACTTTGAACTTCCGATTTTCCTACTTTTGCCTCCTGGATGCTAGGATTACAGTGGTGTGTGTGTGTGTGTGTGTGTGTGTGTGTGTGTGTGTGTGTGTGTGTGTGTGTTCTCCCTTCCTGAGACTGAGCTCCCTTCAGATTCAAGCACTCCCTACACTGAGCCACACCTCCAGCAGCCCATCAATTACTTCCTGATCTAGTGGAGAAAGCCTACTGGCCGGACTGGGGCTGGCTGACAGGAGGATGACGGTGGGAACCGGGGGGCCTTGTTGAGTCACTTGTTTGTAGGTGTCCCATGACGTTTGTAAGCCAGTGGTTCAGCTTGAACTTGAGTTTGTTTAAATTCCAGCCTGGCCAGGTTTCCCAATGATTCCGGAATCTTGTTGGGGAAATGAGGGATTGTCCCCATTAGAAAAAAAAAGTTCCCATGTACCAAGACAAGGCTTGGTTTTGGCAGAGCTTGTGCGGGTTCTGCTCCCAGCCCTCATGTTTGACCTGACTGAAGATGAATTGGCAAGTGGTGTGAAGTCATAATATTCATCCAGGCCAGAAGTGACATGAGATTGGCTCTTATGAAGGATGTCACATCTCTCCCTCTGCTTATGGGGAAGGGTGGTTTCTGGATCTCACTGCTTCTTGGGCAATCACCTGGGTGATGTCCCCACTCGTGTTAGTGAAGCTCGGTCCTTTCTCCAGCTAATCTACCTATTGTCACTTTGTTAAACAGACTGGACCCTTCAGGGAGAAGTAGATCCCCTGGGATGGGAGGACCTGGGGCTCTAGAATTTTGCTTTCAGTACTGTTTACTTTTATGTTACCCATTCACAATCCAGAGTCACCTGGGAGGATAGAACCCCCGAGTGAAGAATCACCTCTATCAGATTGGCCTGGGGCGTGTCTGTAGGCTTTCCTTTGTGTTTGTTTTGTTGAGACAAGGTTCTTTGTGTAACTTTGGCTGTCTTGGAACTCTCTCTGTAGACCAGGCTTGCCTCAAACTCAGAGATCCATCTGCCTCTGCCTCTGCCTCTGCCTCTGCCACTGCCTCTGCCTCTGCCTCCGCCTCCCGAGTGCTGGATAAAGGCATGTGAGCTACCACCACCCAACTTTGTAGACATTTGTTGATGGGAGCGCCTTGCTCACTGTGAGTGATGCTATTCCTAGGCAGGTGGTTATGGGAGAGTTAGAAACACAGCCATAAAGCTTGGTGGTTTCTGCCCAAGTTCCTACCCTGACTTCTCTCAGAGGTGAACTGCGATGTGGTACTGTAACTAACCCTTTCCTCCCCAAGTTGCTTTTGGCCAGTGTTTTATTTAGACACCTGGTGTTCTAGACCCCAGGGCAGTTGGAATTCAGACCTGTTTGCTGAGGATTTTGAAATGTTGTCTTGACTCTCTGAAGACTGCCTGGAGCACTGATGAACATTCCCTGATTCTCTTTCCCTGTTACACCCATGTGACAGTGTGACAGTCACAGTAACCGCCATTCTGAGAGGTGGGCTGCTGGTCTTCTGAGCTGTCGCTTGCTCGGCAAAGGCTGAGTCTGGCGTGTGTGTTTGCTGGGAAGGGATGAGCCTGGAATGAGGTTCCTGTCTGAGACCAGCACTCGAGTGAAGCCTGGATTCTTGACTTTGCTGCAGAACAGGATTTCAGGATGAACCCTAGGGGGCTAAGTCGGAGTTGGAGGAGAGACTGTAATAGTTTATTTAGCATGGGAGTTAAGAGAAAGAGACGCCTAAGGGAAAGGGTGAGAAGCGCCCAGAGACCAGCTTCACCGTCCTTCCAACAGTCAAGAAAATGATGGAGGACACCCAGAACCAAGCCAGGGGAAGGCCCCAGGTTCAGTTTTTCTTGCGAGAACTGGCTCTGCCTAAGCTGTGGAGAACATCAGTCCTGGGGTTGTCTATGCATGGAGGATCAGCTGCTTGCTGAGTCACATTCGACTATAGGTTAGAGGTAGCCGTGACGCCCTGGCTCCATTGATAACCAGTCATTTTTATGGTTCTAAGAAGAAAACCAAGCATAACCAGACCAGGCTCCCTCATGCTCAGGGGCTTCTCAGATGTACCCCAAGCCACCTCATGAGGCCTTAGGCTGAGGGTGTGATGGTGACTCTCCACCCCTCCACCAGAATATTGGGGGCTTCTGGCCCCTAAGCCGTCAAGCCCTCTCTCCTTGACTCCTGGCTCAAGGAAAGGCCAATTTACCCTCACCCACGCATAGTTACCAAGCACCTGCTGTCCGCAGACTCCAGTTCTGGGTGTCATGAGTCTTTCTAGCCATCGTTCTTCCATTTTAGGCCATGGAAAATTCCAGGCCATGGCTCAGATCCCTGGCAAGTGCCCATTTGCTTCTGGCTAAGTCTGAGTCAGGATGCACAGTGGGGAATGTGTGCCTGGGAAGGTTGCGCTGTCCTTGCCACTTCCCTGCTTCTCAGCCGGGCCCTGAGGCTGGGCTCCGCAGAGCTGTGGGCAGAGCAGCCCTGGCCATGCGTTTCTTATTTGTGACAGAAAACTCCATCTTTGATTTCCCCGTGCCTGCTAACCTACCTGTTAGTTAATGGGAGCAGGGAGGGGCTGCAGTGTTCCCCATATTTCAACAGAATGCTCTGGATGGGCTCCCCATTTCCTGCTCTTGGATCCCTGAGTAGGGCAGGACATAGCTCAACTTCCTGCAGGGTTAGCCTTGTCTGCTTCTGAGTCTCCTGATTTTATCTGGGAATCTTTTTTTTTCCTTTCCCTTACTAGTACCTGGGGAACTGAATGGGGCAGCTTTTACCCCTGGAGTCTGTCCTGGCTTCTAAGGCCTACTCTGGAATGGTAAGGGTATCACAGTCTATAAAGCCCATGAGGTCATAGGTCAAGAGTCAACAGCTGCTCAGCATTAACCATCTGTAGCAAAAGAACAGTCAAATGCTGCCTGTATCTGTATTTCAGTTCTTGCTTCAATGGGTAGTTAAAAAGTTAACCTGTGCCCAGTGGATGAAAAACAAGTGGAACAAGCCTGCATTTGTATCCATGGCAATATTGATAAACAAAAATTTGATGGAGAAGTGGGTGGGGAGCAGGACAGGGTCTTTCTCTCCTTCCCCCTCCCTCCCCCTCCCTCCCCATCCCTCCCCATCCCTCCCCATCCCTCTCCTTCCTTACCCCCTCGTGTGTGTGTGTGTGTGTGTGTGTGTGTGTGTGTGTGTGTGTGTGTTTCTGCCTGCTCAAGCCTTTTGAATGCTGGAATGGCAGGTGTGTACAACCACATTTGGTATATATATGAAAGCTTAGAGCATTGTCTTTAAAACTCCATTTTTTTCATCCTTTTTTTCTGTCTTTCTTTTCTTGTAGACTAGGTTGGCCTTGAACTCAGAGACCTACCTGCCTTGGCCTCCTGAGTACTAGGATTAAAGGTGTGCACCACCATGCCCACCCAGATAAAATCTCCACTTTCTTTTGCAGTGCTAGGGAATAGAGCCTTGTGCATTCCAGTCCAGTGAAAGACGACTGAGCTACACTCTAGTCCAGAAACCTCACATTGCGTTTACCCTGTGGGCTTTCACTGCAAGGTGGAGGCCCTGCTGTCAGTGTTCTCCTGCACCCCACATCCACACTGGGACAAGCAGTGCTGAGCCGAGGATGGTCTTGGGTGGGAACTGGGCCCAGTGTGCAGAGAACTCCCAGCCCCGGGCAGCTGTGCCCAGATCATGTCCAGCAATATACACTCACGGATCCGAATAGTAGGCAAGCTAGAGGAGTCATTGAGCCAAGTCCTGTCTTGTTTGGAAGTCCTGCCGAAGGATCCTGGGGTAGTGTAGATCACAGATATCTGATATCGCTTCTTTTTTCCTGGCACACGTCCTAAGATCCTTAGAATCACACAGTGCTGAGTGGCTTTTGAAAGTGAATGAATGGACCAAAGACTGGCAGCACCTGCACAGCTTCAGGCTGAGGGACCGTCATAGCAAAGACTGGCAGGGTTAGAGGTGAGGCGCTCAGCTCTACCCACTGCCTCCAGGAAGAGAGAAAGGGTGAAGCTCAAGTTGACTGCAGATGGCTTTTATCACCAAGTCTTTGTAATGAAGTATCTATAAACCCCCATTTTTCTGGGGAGAGCACATTGAGGGAGTGGCACTTCCAGAAAGGCATGGAGGAGCCCCAAGGCCCCCCTTCCCCAGGATTAGTGTCCTTTGTAATTTCTGTGTGTGTGTGTGTGTGAATTGAATTTAGGACCTCATTCACATGAAGCAAGTACTTTGCCACTTAGCCCTGCAACCCTTTCTGATAAACCACTAGATGCATTTCCCAGGGTTCTCTGAACTGTTCAAGCATATTAATTGAACCAGAGGAAGAGGTGACAGGAACCTTGGTTTAATTAATTAACTAATCCTGGTTTGAATAATTAATTTAATTTTGAGCCTCACTCTCCCTACACAGCTCAGGCTGGCCTTAAACATGCAATCCTGGTATTCTTCAAATGCTGGGATTTACTGTGTGTGCACGATCACTCTCAGATATAGAATCGGGACTCATTCATTCATTTGGTTTTGTTTGTTTGTGTTTTAAGTGATGCTGGAGATTGAGCCCAGGACTGTTTGTGTACGCCACCATTAAGCTATTTCATAGCCTATTTATTTTATTTGTACTGTTTTTAATAGAGCCCTAACTTAAAGCAGGTGAGCCAGAGGCAGACAGGTTAGCTTGGGCTTGTAGTTAACATCTAAACCACGTGTGTTCGTATGCGGAGAAAGTCCTGGGGCTCAACCCTCGACCTATGGGACCTGCCACCAATTCCAGGCTCACCCTGTCAAAATGAAATCATGTCAGAGGACCCCCAGCTGGCATTTGCTGCTGCAGCTGTGGCCTGGTTATGGGTGGGGGGAAACCCCACCCACGCCTGACGTCATGATTCTGCAGTTAGAGAGGGAGAAACTGAGTCTTTTCCTATGCCCCCCCCGCCCCCCAACGGCTGACTGGCTAGGAATGCAGGCGGTGCTGGATAGGGTAGAGTCTAGTGTGTGGGAGTAGGGGACAGGTAGTGTAGGCAGGTGACACCACGATTTGACCTTTGAGTGTTTCCTATCTAGCTCTGTGTGTGGGTGTCTGAGCTTCATTGGGCAGAACTGTTTGTTTCTTACAGGCTTCTTGAGTTCAGACAGGACGTCAGGTGACGCGTTGACAGTCGGCAGGCATCAGAGGGGAGACTTGGTGTTTACAATGGCTATGGCTTAATGACAGCCCTTCTCATCTCTGTCACCCCTGTCAAACTGTCACAGCAGTGGTGAGCTAGGGTGGGGTTTCCTCTTTAAAATAGCACTGCTGTGGTCCCTGGTGCCTGCCTGCAAAGACAGTGACAAGGTGGCTTTCCTACTCACAAGGAGCTTCTGGGTTTCTCTGAGCCTGGGGTTGGCTTTCCCTTTCAGGAAACCAAACCTGAGAAGGGCAAAGGGTGGCGTCTGGAATTACTGAGGTGATTCAGTGATAGGGACTTCTGAGAGAAGCAATTGTGGGTGTGCCTTCAGTTCAACTGGGTCAGAAACTTGACCCCCCCACCACCACACACACCCCTCTACACTCATCTACTCAATGTCAAGCTTCTGGAATTGTTCGGGAGGCATACACTCCTGCTAGATGCTTGCAAGGACAAGAGCTGGGGGCCATGAGTGCACGTGTGTATCACGCATGTGCAGAGGGAGGGATCCAGGTCTGAGCACCTCCGATGATTCAGTCCCCAACTCCAGTGAGAGCCCCAGAATCAGATGGCACAAAGTCTCCCCTAAATGCCTTCATCGTGTATTTGAGGGTTTTCATCTCCACACAACCAGAGCTTTCCTGCCAGTGGTAGTTAAAGGTGAAGTCAAGGCCCTGGGGTCTGAGGAGCTTCAGTGAGTTCCTTCCCTAGCGTCCCTTGTAGAGCTACACCACCTCTTCCTTCCCCCTCTGCAGCCTACAAAGGACTGGGCAGTGTTGACATCCATTCCTGGCTGCCAGCTATCCACCTGGGTGGCACGTGGGCGGGTGGAGAACACTGTTAGTGGACTGGAGAGTGGGAGGTGTCTGCTCTGTGACATGTGAGTGTGGGGACCCATGTGATCACAGAGGTACTTTTTTCATTCAGAGAAACTGGGGTGCGCTTGTTATCTATTTTTTAAAATTGTTTCTTGTTTTCGTTTGTGAGATACTGGGGATTGACTGAACCTAAGCCCTCACGCACTAGGCATGCGTTCTGCCACTGAGCCCTGTGTATCCCTGGTCCTTGTTTTTACCGTTTTCATTTTAAGATGGGCTCTCTCACTAAGTAGTTCAAGGCTGGTCTGAAATGTGTAATCCTCCTGTCTCAGCCTCCTAAATTGGCTAAGCTCACGGGGCTGTACCAGCGGACTCAGCAGTGTTTTGGTTTAAAAGAGGTATCCCAGAAAGGCTAGAGAGTAGCTTAGGGGGCAGGACAGGGAGGGCTCTGATAGTATCCCATCTCTTTTCCTTTAGGGTGACAGGGTGGAAGGATTACCCTCTGCGTGGGCTGTCTGTGAGATTACACATTGCTCTGGAAGGTTTTAGCCACTTGATGGACTTGTGTTCATTTCCAAGAGCCAATGTAACAAAATGTAGAGGGACTGATTGTGCTTGACCAACAGAGGTGTAAATTTGCAAGGCAGGAGCCAGGGAAATCTAGGAGCTTTGAAGGGTGGTCCTCTCCAGGGGGTTCTGTGGGGGATCTTGGTACATGCCAGCATCCACTTATGCCTGTTTTTAATTTGGCCAAGGCAGTCTCTTTATTAACCGATGAAAGTAACACATAGATAGATGACCCTCCTACATCAGCTACCTTATTTTTACTCTTTGGCATAGGGCAGTGCTTCCCAACCTTCCTCATGCTGCAACCCTTTAATACAGTTCTTCATGTTGTGGGCACCCCAACTTCATAACTGTCATTTTGCTACTGTTCGGAATTGTAATGTAAATATCTGTGTTTTCCAATGGTCTTAGGCAGCCTTTATGGAAGGCCCTTCCCCATAAGGGGTCGAGACCCACAGGCTGCCACCCATGGTTATAGGGTCTCACTGTGGCTCTTAGGCTGCCCTTGAATTCATGATCCTCCTGCTTCAGTCTCCCAAGGGCAGAATTGCAGCATGCACCCGGAGGGATGCCTGGCTTCCTGTTGGGATTCCCCCACTCCCCTAGCTAGTCCTCTTGTTTGTTTGAAGTTATGAAAACATACTATTATTGGGGAAACCTTAAGAAGTGGTGATTTGAAAGAAGTTAGGACACTGCTGCCTGTGTGTCTAGATCTAGACATCATCAAATGATTCAGTAATTGTCCCTGCAGGGAGTCTGCAAGGACCCATTGTATTTTGGATATTGAAAAAGATTACTTTTTATAACTTGCTCCATTCATCTAACAAACATTTATTCAAGCGTTGCTATGCGCAAACCACTTTGCTCAGTGCTGAGGTGACTACAGAATAGCAAAGATATTATTGTCTCTGGGTTTGAGATGTCTGTAGCGAGTGAAGGAGACACAATGCTAGGTGGGGAACAAAGGGGAAAGGCTGTCTGCCCCCTGCGGCTCCGTCTCAATCAAGACAGTCTTTGAAACAACCTCATGGAGGGCAATTCAGTCCCTTCTCCTCAACCTGCATTTTAAAAACGTGACAAAAAGCCACCTGGAAATGGAATGTTTTTATTTGGTAGTTTTGATGCAAACACATGCTCACAAGACTGTGAACTCCAGTAGGAGGCAGGGTATTGTTTTACTGTTTCCTGCATGACATAGAATGTTCAGGAATTTCCCTGTGGTGAAACTGGGATGATACATGCCTGTTTCTCTCACTTGAGAGGGTGAAAATAGAGGTTCTGGGTATGGTTTAGTGGACAGAACACGCCGCATGGGTCTCCATGTAGTACCCTCACTCCTGGGGGGAGTGTAACCTGCTGACCTTAGCGCAGTGTCCAGTATCTTTGGAGTGAACATTCCTGCCCTTGGTTCTCACTGCTTTTTCTGATGCCGTTGGGTCCCTTGTTAGCCTTGTACCATCATCCCCAGAAATGGCAGTTGTCTTATAGTTTTTATTTCTGTGAAGAGACACCATGACCATGGCAACTCCTATAAAGAAAAGATTTATTTGGGGTGGCTCACTTACAGTGTCATGGGTTCAGTTCATTTTATCATCATGGTCAGGAGCATGGCAGCGTGTAGGCATATGTGGTGCTGGAGCTGAGAGTTCTACACCTTACAGGCGACAGGAAGTCAACTGAGATACATTGGGCGATATCCTGAGCATAGGAAACCTTACAGCCCACCCCCACAGTGACATACCTCCTCCAACAAGGCCATACCCATTCTAACAAAGCCACACCTCCTAATAGTGCCACTCCCTATGATATTATGGGGGCCAATGACATTCAAACTGCCACAGTAGTGAAGACTGTGCTCTTGGTCCACGACAAGAAAGTTTGGCCTTTGATTGTCTTCATCCCTTAGTCTTCTGGGAGGTCTTCTCCCAGCAAGTCCCAAGCCACCTCCTGGGGCTCTGTGTTTTGCAGGATGGAGTGACCTTGACAGAGCCTTTTTTCTTTCTGGCCTCTTGTTCCTATGGCTGAACTCCCAGCCCTGCTCCCTGACCTCACCAGGCCCAGTTAGTTGCATAGCCAGTCTACTGCCCAACCAGACCTCTGTGGTATGTATCTGTTCCTTTCTCCCTAGATCTTTTGGGTCATGCTGAGGGCCATGGATTAGGGTTTAGACAGCATCAAAATCCCTTCCAAGGTAGGGGAGGTGAGTAAATTCCTTGCCACTCCAGCATGAGAGCCTGAGTTCAGATCCCAGGAACCCATATCAAGTTGGCCTTGGCAACTTTCGTCTGTTATTCCGGCACTAGGGGAAGGGATTGAGATGGCGGCAGAGACAGGAGGATCCCTGGAATGTACTGGTTAGCCAATATGGTCCAAACAGTGAGCCCCAGGGTCAGTAAGTGACTCCATCTCAGCGGTGAAGGTAGAGAGTGGTAGAAGACACTTGAAGTCAGCATCTGGACTCCACATGCACATATGTGTTTTTACACATGGATACAGGGCACACAGACTAACCCACTCACACAAAGCCCATCCCATGTCGAGGGCTGGAAGCATCTGGCAAAGGGGAAAGATTTCCAATACTAGACCCACCTGGATTTGTTCCTCCTTTGTGTTCCCAGGGGAATGACCCTGAGTTCCTTTCAGGGCCCTCTGGTTCTGAGAAGCTTTAATGTCTATTAACAACTTGCCAGGATGGTCAGGATTGCCAAAAGTGGTCCCTAGAGTGAGCATCATCCCAGCATCGCATCAGATTGAACCAGCCACAGGTGAGAACCATGCTAATGTCAAGGTGTGGCAAGATGATCACACGACCTGGTGTTTGGACTTCACCCACCGGGTTCATCATCTAAACCTAAGTAATACACTGTGGAAGGACCTGCTTGGAGGCATGAGACCTGGCTACTGATGAGCGGTTCCCTTTGCTAAACAATATTCAGAGCTCCCTGTGCCTACATCCTGCAAGCAGTCTGCTGGACACTCGCTTTCCATCAGGGAGTCTGGAATCCAGGGCTGGTACAAGCACAGCAGACACATACATGTTAAGACCCCAGCAACTGAGTCTGTGATGAGAGCTGGATTCTTGACAAGCTTGCCAGTAGACAGCCCCTCACTCTTGGTCACCTCTGAGTGCTGGGAGAGCTAAGCCATCTGGTGTGAGTGTTGGGAGTGGATTCATGGTCATGGCCTGTTCTCACAGGAACTTCAGCTTTGTTGAAGGGTGTGCTGGTGTGGCTGGAGACGCAGCTCAGTTGGGAGAGTCCTTGCCTAGAATGCATGATGCTCTGGGTTCCATCCCTAGCCTCCACACTGGGCGGGGAAATGCCTGGGGAAAATCAGTAAGGAAGTCATGGCCCAGCTGGACGTTCTAGACCGTGGAGGGATGTGTCTGGAACAGAATTGGGTGGGGGTTGTGGTGATTGTGTGTGTGTGCGCGCGCACATGCGCTCGCGCTCTCACCTGCCTTTTTTCCTGCTTCACTCTGGTGATGACTTTCAAACCACCCCAGGATTGTTTAGCAGCGCAGCGACTGTCTATGTCCCGGAGCCCAGCCTCCTGTAAGTCAGGAAGTATTATTGCCGGAAGACCAGTGGGAGCAAGTGTGGTGTCACCGTTAAGCAGGCAGCGGCTATGACTTTTGACTAAATCACATACCTGCTCCTCAATTCTAGGTACCGGTGAGAGTGCGGTGGGGGAAGGGTAAGATTTGTGCCTAGAGTGACAGGAACTGTTGAGGAAAATTCAAACTCTCACATTTGGCTGCTTTATCCTTTGTGGACCACAAGAAGCCAAGTTTCAGTACAGGCAGATGGCTTAATGGTCCCGCCTAATGAATTTTTTTTTTAACTTTACTATGGTGGGAAAGCAGCACACATTTAGTAAGACGCTGACATGGAATTTTGGCTTGAGGTCTTTCCCAGGCAGTGATAAGCACTCCAGGCCTCTCCTGTGATGTTGGGTGGTGTGCCAGGACCCAACCTGGACAAAAACACTTCTTGCCAGGGTAGGGGTGTGGGGATTTAGAAATATAAGTAAAGAATACTAAGGCACATGAAAAATAATCAAACAGAAACCGCAGGATAGTACCAGTGAGTACTGAAATCATCTGCATGTATTTTTCCATACACTTTTATACCCAATACAAAAGGGGAAAGAAGGCAACAAAAGACTTCTTTAACGTGATACAAAGGACAACTCGAACAGTCAATTGCTTCAAAACTTTGAGACATCAAGTCCTTAGCATTCTTTTGCTTAGGCAGTGACACCACTCTGGACTAAGTATTTTGAAGGCAGCCATTCCCCAAGTAACCTCATATTACAAAAGAAGGAGCGGAATACACTGTACATCCTGACCATCTGTCAGGATGGAATGGATCTACTTGTATGAGCCATCTTATGTCAAAAGAACCGAATAATCACATCCTGAGTCACAACATGTAGCTATGCTTGTCAACCATTTTGAGCAACCTGCAAACTCTCTAACCATCAGACAAGGTAGAAGTAGGCTCACATTTTTGACCCTCCAGAGTGGTGGTAGCAAACCAAGCTCTTGGCCAGCCCCACGGTCATAATACTGCAGGATATCTTCTGAGGGTCTAAGCTAGAACATTCCACAGGCTAGGCATAATAAATGGTGCACTTTTCACCTTGGGATATTTTCAGTTTGCAGCGATGTTGCAGGGCAGGACGTCAGCACACTGTAAGCTGAGGAATGTCAGGTTGATTCTTTAGGCAATCCCTTTTTTGCTTGCAGTTGGTCCAAGTTGTCCCAGGTTGCCCTGATGATTGACTCTCCAAGGTCAGAAGGAGTCATTCCAGGAGGCTTTGTATTCCAGCATTTAAAATTAGCCCTGCTGTAGAGAGGCCTTGGCTCAGTCTCCACAGGCGGGGCTGGCTATCTTCTTTATCCAGAATGCATCAGAGGGACAGCCAGGCTGCCATCCCTAACCCCAGGTAGAAGTGTCGCCTGCCCTCCAAGGTTGCACTGAGAGTTTGTATATTACAGGACAGCTGAATGGCAGAAGTCACTGAGTTTACCTATAAGTGCTCTGAGAAAGTGGTGAAATCATAATCAAAGCAATTAGTAGGAACATACAAGGAGGCGGCAGAGACTGCCCCTCTTGGCATTTGTGAGGAAGGCTGCATGTTGCTATGGCATTTGGAAACTTCCATTTCCTTTTTAGAATTGTTCTCAATATCCTTATTTGGTGGAAGACCAGTAAGAGCAAAAGCTGTGAGGGGGTGGGGACTCGAGGCGCCCCTTTTCTATAAGTGACAAGCAGGTGCAGGTGGTGAAGACAGAGTGGGTTTGCCGGTCAGAGGCATGACTCACATCCTGGGTGGGATGGAGTGGGATGCTGTGAGGTTCTATCACAGCTCACAGTTTAAAACTCACACAAATTGTTTATTTCTGGAATTTTCCATGTAATATCTTTGGACTGTGGTTAGCCATGAATATTGAAACTGCAGAAACCAAGTTCAGATAAGGTACGTGTAATGGTTAAACTAAAACAGCACCGTTTCCTGAAGGTCCCGCAGGCCACGAGGGGCAGCAGGTCCCAGGCAGGGAGCCACAAGGCGGGTGAGAGACAGAGACAGATAGGCACACCATGCAGAGAAAGTGGGTATTTATTTAACGGGTTTTAGAGAGGAAAGGGAAAGGGGGGAGGGCAGAAGGGAGAAGAGCAGAGAGAGAAACAGAGAGAGAGAGAGAGAGAGAGAAGAGAGGAGGAGAGAAGAGGGGAAAGGGAGAGAGGCAGAAAAGAAAGGAGTCAGGCTGGAAGCAGAAGGAAGATCCTTTTGCCCCGGTGGACAGGGGAGGGAGTAGGAAGGGCTTGTCTCTTAAAGGGACAGGAAAGGCTATTACAATACAGATACATGTTTCTGTATCTCCTTCCTCAAGAAGGAACTCACCCATTTATCCCCTTGTCTCAGGTCCTCTGTGCTTCTTCAGCTGGCTGACCCCTCCTCCCACATGGACCTTGTCTGTTGCCATCATGGATGGTCCTTAGCTTGTGGTATGCCCCAGATGTGTACTGCTGCATGCCCCTGTTCTGCTCACCTATTTCATTTCTTCCTAGTGACTTTGCCTGGGAAACTCACATACACTGGCTAGAATGTGTTCAGCCATAAGGAATAATCTCCCTTCATGTGTGGAGACATGGACAGCAGGCCTGACAATAGGGCCAGTGGAATATGCCAGGCCCAGAAAGACATCCACCACATGACCAAATGTGTGAAAACGAAGAAAGCTGGCTTGGGCTGGGGTGTGGCTTGGTGGTAAAGTGCTTACCTGGCGTGCACAAAGTCCTAAATTCAATTCCACAAGAAAAAAGAAGAGAAGTGAAAAACCTTCCAGCTGTGGAGAGATGCGGGACAGATTTCCCTTCAGATCTCCCAGGAGGAGTCAGATGGGCCCACGCTGCTAGGCTTTCCAGGCACTTGAGACTGTGGTGTTTTGTCCCAGGAGCCCTTGCCAACTAACATGTCTTCTACCTCGAATCTTCTCTGCTCTTTTACAATGGTGGACAAATCAGCAAACTGCTTGCTTTAGCATTAGGCTTCAAGTCCTAGCACACGGGTTCCAAAAATCCTCCTTTCAGATGGACAAATCTAGCTTTGCCACCTAAAGCTGGGTGGCCCCAGAATTCTGGAAGTGGCTTCAGCTTTGGGCAGCAGGAATGTGGGCAGAGAAGAGTCTGGTGAGAAGAGGGGATGTGGCAGTGGCCAGTGGTGAAATGAAAGGCTTGGCTTGCACATGTGTTTCTGAAATCCCTTACCCCGATTGGCAAGACAGACAAGTGATGTCATGTCAGACTTCTCCTGCCTCTCAGGATCCCGTTTCCTTGTTCTGGCTTGGATCTGAAATGCCCCCGACAGGCTCATGTTTTGAATGCTTGTTCTCCCAGCTGGTGGCACTATATTTAGGAGGCTGTGATAGTTGGGGGTGGGTGGAATCTGGGTGGCAGAAACAGGTCATTAGGGGGAGCCAACCTTACACTTGGCTCTGTCACGATTTCTGCTGCCTGGTTAGTTACCATCTGAACAGTGTCAGTCAGGTACTCCGCCATACTACGTGATGCCACAGACAAGCCTCTCTGCCATGTTCTCTCTACCATACTGGATGAAAATCCCCTGAAGCCATGAGCCTAAATAAATAAATCTCTGGAGAGTGAATGCTGTAGGTGTTTGGGTTAGACCAAGAGTGACTTACACACAGGGCTTCCTTGCCACTCACAGACGTGTGCACTTGTGGGGTCGATGGGATTCGATGGCCCATGGTGGGGGTGTGTCTGACGGATAACACTGTTTAAGTAGGCCACCATGATGACTGGGGAGATGGCTCATTTCTAAAGTGCTTGTGGAAGAAGTATGAAGACCTGTGTTTGATCCCCGAACCCATGTAAAGTTAGGCACGGTGACTCACACACTTGTAATGCCCAATGCCAGGGAAGCAGAAAAAGGTGGATCTTGGGGCTGGCTGGCTTATCAGCCAGCTCACTGAGTGAGATCCACACCAGCGAGAGTCCTTGTCTCAAAAAGCAAAGGTACCTGAGGAATGTCACCAAAGCTTACCATCTGGCCTCTATAGACATGGACATATACATGTACACACATGTTTGGACATACATGTACCCACATGACTATGCATGCATGCCCACATGAAGGTCACTCTGAGACTCATAGATGGCCACACCAGTGTGGTGTGACCTTTGGCTACTGTTCTCCCCACTTTCTAGGCCTGGTCTGGTTGTACATGCACTCCAGGTTCTTCTGCGCTGAATGACTTTCTCAGAAAGCCTGTGTTCCTGCACTGCGTTGCTTCCAGCTTAAAGCCCAGGGCCACTGTGTGATCCCAGTCAGCTCCCCACGTGACCCCCAAGCTCACACTTCACTTCTGTGTTTGCTTTGTTCTGGTCCTGCAGGGGCAGCTGGCATGTTAGTTCGAGGGCACAGTTTTGGAAGCTATGGTAAACAGATACGTGTTTGAGCTATTTATTTAATTGATTTATTTATCTGTCTATGCATTTTAGGGACAGGGTCTTGCTATGTTGTTTCAGCTGGGCTGAAACTTTCTCTGTAGTTCAGACTGACTTGGAACTCCTAGAGATCCACTTGCCTTTGCCTCCTGAGTGCTGGAATTGAAGGTGTGTTCCACCACTCTTGACCTATGCTTGAGCATTTTGAATGTAACAATTCAGGTCTTTGAAAGGCCTGCCCCTGCTAGACTGGAGTCAGGCTGTGGCATCATTAGCTTCTGGTTCTTGGCCAGGTTGGGCCACGAACACAGCTGGCCTTGTCAGCAAAGTGGACAGACAATACTGTAGATGCCAGCTCCAGCATGGTGGCTTTGAGCCCCTCTTTTTTTGTCTGTCCTATGTCACTGCCCACATAATTTTCGGCTTTATATAGCTGAACAAATGGATACCCGGCCTTCCTTTCTTTCCTCCTCTTCCTCCTCCCCCTCTTCAGTTAAGATCTCATGTAATACACACTGGCCTTGAACTCATTATGTAGTTGATTGCTTTGAACTCCCGTTCCTCCTGCTTCTCCCCCTTGACTGGCACACATCTCTCCATGGCTTCTATGCTCTGCCACTCTCTAGGGGTGCTGTCTTGTGCGATCAGATCTACACATGAGTGTCACAATCCAGAGGTTCAGATGGTCTGCTGTTGGGCACATCGGCAAAGCTGTGCCCCATGTGGCCTGACATTGCTGGTCTCTTTAAGCTTAGATGTGTGTCCAGGGTATAGGAGTCTAAGAGGCACGTGGAGTCCTTGGTGTAGACTAAACCTTGATTCTACAAAATTAAGGGCAATGCAAAGCAGGTCTGTTAGCGGGAGTCTAGACCCTGCTCACTCTCCCTTCTGCTCCTTGGCTGTACAGAAGCCAGGGTGTTGCCAAAGGACAGGAGATATATGCTCTTGGCTCTAGGAAGTCTGCAGCAACAACAGCCTTAGATTGTTTTAATTCTGTGGCTATTTGGATATAGAGATGCATTAGACAGGATTTCAGTCTCTTCAGATTATGGACACAGTGTAAGGACAGAATATTAATACTACCATTGAGGAAGCTCACAGTCAGGGTGACTTGGAGATCTCATTTAGATGCATATTATTTCCTCCTTGCCCAACAGGAAGCATGAGAAACTTAAAAGCATCAGGGAGTCTGGCCCCCTAGTAAGACAGGGTCTACTGAGTGTCTGTAAGATCCTAAGGCTGCCAGCCCTGGACACTGGAATGCTACCCACTACCCCTTACTCACCCGTGCCCCCTGTGGCAGCTACTAAGCCTGTTGTCTTTACTGTGTTTAGTCTTAGTTCATGGATGCAGATGTCCCTATGTCATCCTATTACTGACATCAGTGCTGCCATAGCAGGATTGGTTGGTGTGTGTGTGTGTGTGTATCCAAATCATACATACATACATACACACACATATTATAACACCTCTTCCTACTGATAAAGTTATTTCTAAGATTTTTTTTTGTTATGGGCTACAATGCATGGTTTTGATCTTTGTATACGTTATCGAAAAAGTCAGTCAAGCTAATTAGTGTCTCCATCACCTGATGTTCTCACCTTTGTGGTGAGAACGTTAAAGACTGCTTCTTTATGTTAAAGACATAAGCAGCTTCTTCCAGTCTAGTGGGGACTTTGCTTTCTTTGAGCAGCCTCTCCCCTTTGTTCTGCCCTGCCTCTTGCCCCCCCCCACTCCCCACCTCTGGAAACAGTCTTTCTACGACACTGACTTGTAACCCCACCTTTAAGTATGGTACCTGTCTTTTGGGGTTTGACCTGTGTCACTTAGCTTCAGGTCCCCCAATTTGTCCACTCATTGTCTTGAGTATCAAGAGGTCCCTAAAAAAAGATTTGTTTTTAAAAATTTTGTGTATGGTTGTCTGTCTAGTAGGGTGTATGTGTGTATGTGTGTGTATGCATATAAATACAGGTGCCTATGGTATCCATTCTTGTTGTAAAACTGGATACTGGAAGCCAAACTTGGGTCCTCTACAAGAGCATTAGGTCCTCAACTGCTGAGCAATCTCTCCAATCCCACCAAAAATGTTCTTTTAAAGACTATGTGAACAGATGTAATGGCATATGCCTTTAATCCCGGCATGTGGGAGGCAGAGGTAGGTGGATCTCTGTGAGTCTGAGGCCAACCAGAGCCAGCAAAATAAAAAAAAAAAAAAACACAAAACACCCACCACCACCACAACAACAACAATAAACCAACCCTCCAAAAGAGCAAGGAAGCAAGCCACACAGCATCCCGTTATTTATACCTCATTTTGTGGACTCGTTCATCCACACTAATTTCATGTCTTGACTGTGCACTCTGCATTTCATTTCAGCACTGTTCAGAGGTCTCCAGACTGATGACTGAGATTCTTTAGCATGTGACTAGAAATGGGGGTTGCTGGGCCATGCTGTATTGCTTTGAAATATGCATCCATTGTGGAATACTCTACCTTACTTCTCTCTCTCTCTCTCTCTCTCTCTCTCTCTCTCTCTCTCTCTCTCTCTCTCTCTCTCATATGTATGTGTGTGTCATGATTGTGGAATACATGTACTATGCCTCATTGCTCCCTTTCTCTTCCTCTCCTTCTCCCTCTATCCTCTCCCTCCCCGGCTCCTGTGTCTTTCAAGAACTCTCAGCAGTTTTCATAAAATAGCAGACTTTTTATACATAAAGCATGAAATCGGAAAGAACTCTAAACTCAGATATTTCCTTCTTTTCTACAGGCTAGGTGTTTATCTGTGGGACATGTAGTACTGTGTGCTTTATGTCATTTGAATGAGGTTTGCCATTTGCAAGAATATCAGATTTCTTGCTCCTACAGGACATTTTCATCCCAAATCTCAGCAGCTCAGAAACAAGGAAGGTCCAGATCTCGAGGTCTATAGAGGTAGCATGGCTGCAGAGATGAAGAGCTGACGTCATAGTGGATCTTATAGCACTTCAGAGCTGAAAGAGGGAATGTATCTTAGAGTCCATGAGGAAGCAAGTCCTACTAGGCCAGCCTATGGAGAGAGCGTTCAGAAGAGCTTAGCAGTAAAGGCTAGTGACACCATGAAACCAGCCCGAGCAGGTAGGGACTGTAGAACGGGTCCTATGACTGGAGTACGTTCAGCAGCTGAGCTGTATCAGGCCCAGCTCTTCTTCTTCACCCTGACCTTCAATAGTTGCCAGGGCTCCTGTCTTCCTGTGAGGAGGCTCAGAAGACTGGAGAATGTGTCAGGCGCAAAACAGACACATACCAGGGTGATGTGGGTAAGAGATAACAGCAGAAGCATCTATTCTGAAGTGTTTCAAGGGTTCTGCGTGTCTTGAAACAAGCCAGCCAGGCTTGGATAAAAGCCCCAGCACTGTTTACATTGAAAGCTGTTCTCTGATTTAATAGGAAACATGTCCGGTTTTGACTTCCGAAAACATCTGTTAGCAAACTTGCTTCCAGCAGACCGGGCCAGCCCTAGGAAAGGAGCAGTCTGAACTCAGAGTCTTCTGGAGATGGGGACAGCTGGTCAGAGAGCTCTGTGGGCAGCCATGGAGCACGCCTGTGATCATCCAGGATCATCCAGGATCCATGGAGCGATGGGCCGGGAGGAGGGTGCTCTAATAGTAAAGGATTTAAGGTAATTGTGGTATGGGCTTCAACTACACAGGAATGCCAGGTAACCTGGGGTGGTGGTGGTGGCCTTACCTTCCTTGGAACGATTTTCATTGATTTCTAGAACCCAGAGTCTTTTCATTTCAGCCTGGAGGGCAATGTCTGGCCAGCAGTAATGGTCTCGGACGGGGACTGGAAAGACCTGGGTGCAAACAGTACTGCCTGTCCAGACCTGGTCCTGTGGAATGGCTCTGAGTTCTGCCCACACAGGCTTGGTCCTGTGGAGAGACTCTCGGTCTTTACATTGTGATGTTGGGGATGGAAGCCAGGGCCTTGCAAATGCTAGGCGAGCTGGAGTTTATTCAGATGGAGGGATTCTAGTGATTGGTGAAACCACAGTAGAGAGAAACTAAGCTCAATTAGTACACAGTTCAGGAAAGCCTCAGACATACGATAGTGGGCAGGGCAGGGAGGCGTCCATCTTGGAGGAGTCCATGTTGGTTGGTTGCATTAATTTTCCAGCAGTAATTCCTGCCACGTCAGTGAAGGCAGCTTTCATTGGTTGGTGTTCTGTCCTCTGCGGTTCTTAGGGTAAGCCACTATGCTTGTGATGTCTCACTGTGCAGTTACTGCCCTGCAGATGTGGGCAGCTGTATGATGCACAGAGCTGTGGCTCCTTTTCTTTGGCCTCACCATTTGATACTCGACTGCTTGGTTGGAACCCAGCCGTGTTTGTTTTTTGATAGTCTTTTTGTTTGTCTTGTTTTCTGTTTTGGGGACACTTTCTGAGCCAGTCTGGCACTGGGAACCTTTTCTGGTTGGTTAGTCATAGCCCCTCTCCTTACCACGGATTAACTTAAAAGTCACCCTGAGAACTCCTACCCCGACTGCTGCCCAGTCTGCATCCTACAGCCAGGACTATGGGGACCTCTGGGTGGGGGGCTGATGCCTTGAGAAACCCTGGTTCTGTTAGACAATGACACTTCACAGCTCAGTGCTCGCTGGAAAGAGGGAATCTGTTGTCTAATACAGATGGTTCTGTGAAGACTGGAGGAGACAGTCCATGCGTGGTACTTCATCCACCTCCGAGCACGTGGAAAATGCTTGGCAAAGCCTAACCTACGTCACTCACTTGGAATCTCTTAAGTTCAAATGGAACTTCGGAATTGCAAACAGGGTGTCTCATGTCTACTAAAGGAAGGCGTGGAGGTTTATTTGGGACTGGCAGACAGACAAACAGACTCTAAGCCTGTGCTGATGTTGTAGAGAAGTTGAATCAAAGAGCTGAATTTTTGAGTGTCTATGAACTCGGCCTCCCGAGGACAATCACCTGCTGCTGCCAGGCTTTCTCAGGCCTGTAGCACACCACGGTCTATTTGAAATGGCAGGTGATCTTTATTCATTTTGTTTTTTTGTTCACTCCTTTCTTCCTTTCTCTTTAATCTCCCTGTGTATGTGTGCTTTTATGATTTTTGGTTTGCGTGTGTGGGGGGGAGAATTTGAAGAGCATCCTGGGCTTAGTGAGTTCAAGGACAGCCTGGGATAAGATCTTGTCACCCAATAAAGGGTGGGGTTGCTAATTGAGTTCTTCTTTTAGGTACCTTGATTTATCTAGACTGAAAAGCCACCTACACTCTAGGAACCTGTAAAATGGCTCTGCCCAGCAGGAGCTGCTAGCCACAGATTGTCATTATAGCCATTTACGTTGTGATTAATCAAAAGAAACTAGGGTGAAAAATTCAGCTTCTCTGCCTCATTCCGAGTAGTGGCCTTCCTAGGGCTCAGTGTTTATGTGGGCTGGAGGCTCCCAGGTGGGCCATAAAGATAGAAAACAGCTCCAGTCTGCAGACTGTTCTGCACACCAGTCTCCTGCAGAGGAGCAAGGGTGTGTCAAGATATGTCCCAGTGCAGGGACAAGGAGAGAGCAGCAGAAATCCGGGGCAAACTTGGGAGCTGAAGGCGGGCTATTGACCTATCCTCCCTGCTCGACCTGTCCTTCGGGGTGGCCTCATTCTTCTTCTTATCTCATGACTGCACGGTTTTCACAGAACAGGTCTGGAAGGAGTAAATGTGGGGTCCTCTAGGATTCTGGACGCACAAGGCTTACCCACACTGAACTCCTGAGACTGATGGGATCAGAAGTCTTCCCTCTGGCTATCAGTGTGAGCGGACCCGGGCAGGGTTCTTGAGCTGGGGTTTTGCACTAACACAACGTCTTTGACACAACATCCCACAGGAATATCGTCCTCCTATTTCTTAGGCTCACCAGACATTTATAGGGGTAACTGGAGAGCCAGTCAATACTTTCCCTCATTTACAAATGGAGAAGATAAAGCCACAGAATAATGAAGTAGGTGCCTGGCAAGTGGGCAGTAGGAATAGTTGTCAGAGGTGGAAATCACACTGCCCTCCACCACTGCAAATCGACTTCTGGGAATTTACTTAGCTGCTCGAGCAGAGTTGTTTATTGCAACATTGGTTATGATATTGAATAATTGAAGCTGTGTCTATGTGTGGGAGAGTGGGTTAAGTGACCTGTGTATAAGATTACAGAGGCCAGAAAACTAGAATTTAGATTTGCATATCCTGACATGAAAGGGTGTCTGTGGTGGTCGGAATAAGAACGGCCCCTATAGGTGCTTAGGGTTGAATGTTTGGTCCCCAGCTGGTGGGACTGTTTGAGAATAAATACGCAGTGTGGCCTTGTTGGAGGAGGTGTGTCATTGGTGGGGGACTTGGAGGTTTTAAAAGCCCACACCATTCCCAGTTAGTTCTCTCTGCCTGTGTTTTGTGGATCAAGATGTGAGCTCTCAGCTACTGCCCCAGTACCACGCCTGCCTGCTGCCGTGCTCCCCACCGTGACAGTCATGGACTCGAACTCTCTGGAGCCATGAACCTCAAATTAAACTCTTTCTTTTATAAGTTGCCTTGGTCATGGTGTTTTGGTCATGGCAATAGAAAAATTACTAAGACAGTATTTAAGGCATATGAAACTTAAGATCTGAAATTTCAAATAGGTAGATGATGCTTATTCTCAGTTCCTGGAATTGAACCTCATATATGCTGGATGACACTTTACTACTGACAACTGAACTCTATGCCCAGTTCTATTTTTTTCTTTTCCTTTCTTCTCTCTCTCTCTCTCTCTCTCTCTCTCTCTCTCTCTCTCTCTCTCTCTCTCTCTCTCATCTTTCCTTTTAACACAGGGTTTTCTTGGTTTCTAGGACAACCTTACCTCTGAATTAGCTCTACAGAACAGGCTGGCCTTGAACTCGCAGACGTCTGCCTGCCTCTGCCTCCTCAGTGCTGGAATTAAAAGCTTGAGTCACCATCGACTTGCCCCCTATTTTTCTTTTTGAGACAAAAAAAAAATCTCACTAAATTGTCCAGGATGGCCTTGTACTCACTCACTCTGTAGCCCAGGTAGGCCTTGAACTTGTAATTCTATTGACTGGGACGACAGACCTGTGCCACTATTTGAGCCATTTACTCATTGGTGTGTTTATGGTGTGTGTGTGTGTGTGTTGGTAGGTATCTTTAGCTCAATGGTTAAGTCTGCAAACAAAACGTGCCCTGTTTGGAGACAGATTTCAGGCCTTTTTATCCTGTTGCACCCACCCTATTGGACATCCACTGGTCTGTGGCCTCCAGTTCCCGAAGAGCACCCCAGGCAAGGGTCATCATCCTAGCCGCACAGCTGGGCTGCTGTGTGCTGCTGAGGAGAGACCAGCAATGTAGGATCCACATAGACAGGGCTGCTGTGTGGAATGTTTCGAGCCAACACATGCCCGTGTGTGACTGATGGCACTCTCTGGGGAGCATTTTCTGACCAGACACAAGGAGAGGAAGTGGGTGGCGGCAGAGGTGCTGTTTTGCTTGTGTTGCCGGCCTTCCCTCCCCGGTGGCCTCACTTTGGTGGAAGATGTGGTCAGAGTGTGAGAGAAGACGCTGCGATGGCAGAGCAGGGTGTGAGGACAGGCTGCAGCCTCCTGTTGCTGCCCCTCCAGCAAGAGCAGTGGTGCTGGGTGGGACGTGATAGGCTGGAGCCTTAAGGGGGAGACCTCAAGATAGAAGGGGTGCTGGTGAGAAGAAGGTGGGGAGAGCCCAAGATGGGAGGGGTGCTGGTGAGAGGAAGGTGGGGGGAGCCCATGATAGAAGGGGTGCTGAAGAGAAGGTGGGGGAGATCTCAGGATAGAAGGGGTGCTGGTGAGAAGAAGGTGGGGGGAGAGCCCAAGATGGGAGGGGTGCTGGTGAGAGGAAGGTGGGGGGAGCCCATGATAGAAGGGGTGCTGAAGAGAAGGTGGGGGAGATCTCAGGATAGAAGGGGTGCTGGTGAGAGGAAGGTAGGGGGAGAGCCTAGGATAGAAGGGGTGCTGGTGAGAGGAAGATGGGGGGAGAGCCCAGGACAGAAGGGGAGCTGGTGAGAGGAAGGTAGGGGGAGAAACCAAGATAGAAGGGGTGCTGATGAGAAGCTGGGGGCGATCTCAGGATAGAAGAGGTGCTGGTGAGAGGAAGGTGGGCAGGATATTCTTTTTACTATTTTCTCTTTCTTCCCTGAAAGAGTACATTAGCAGAAGCATCACCATTGGCTGATGCAGAAATGGGTCTTTTGTATTGCCTTCTCTTCTGCTCTATTCCAAAGTCACTCGCTTCTTTAGAACAGACACCGTGTAACCAGGGTTAAAATCCAGTGACAAGGGCAGGCAATGACTGTTTTCTGCCTCTAGACAGATCCACACGGTTCACCTGGGCTCATTGTTTTGACTTCTGGCCATCCGACTGTGTGGTGGCTCAGAAACTACGGTGCAGTGCCAGCCCCGCTGGGAATGACTGACCTAGAAGCCAGGGAGCTCCTCCTGCACCTACAGGAAGAGAGGGTCTGGGTGTACCAGGGGAATGGTCATAGTAGGTGAAGCTGTGGGAACGGGCTGTGAGACTTGAGCCAGGCTTTTGGGAGTGTCAGGATGGACTCTGCAGGCATGCAGGGATCTGGGGCAGACATGTGGCTGAGCTGTTTCACAAGCTGCTTCACCCTAGCTAGGCCTGGGAAGGTCCAGGTGGAAGAAAGTCTGGGTCCCTCACCAGGCTGGACTGGTACATAAACTGTGTGACCCGAAAGATGACTCCTTGATGGCCAACATCCGGCACTGGGGTTGTGTCGTTTATTTCAGAAGGGAATTGTTTGGGTCCATGACACTAATTGTGGGTGGTGTGGGGCAAGAAGGGCCGACATGGGAGCTGGTGCACTGGATTTGGGTCCCCTGCTCGGTTACATGGGGGCCACTTCAACTGTCTCCTCTCTGATGTTCCATCTTACAAGGTGGATTAGGGTTACGTGATTTTTAAGACCTATTAATAAGTCCAAGGTTGTGTGAGTTATTGAAAGCCTGTCTTGATGGAAGAGACCCTAGGAAGTCTTTACTTATCCTATCTCCCCTTTCCTACATTTCTCAACTCCACCTTCCCATCTCCCTGGCTTTGCTGTTGTGGGGGTGAGGGAGAGCCCTAATTTTTGTCTTCTACAGACAGATCTCTGTGTTTAAGTTTTCGTTGGCACCTTTTCTTAATGTTTCATTTGGTTGCCCCTTCCCTGAACGCTGCTTCATAAACACAGCTTGAGAGAGTGGAATGCAGCTCAGTGGAAGGGTGCCTGCTTAGCATGGGTGAGGCCTGGTCTATCCTCAGAAAAAATGAAAATTAAAAAAGAGAGATGACTCGGGTCCACATTGTTAGGACTTTATATGAGTTTCCAGCAAGTTGGTACATGTTCAGGGACCCTGGTGTCAATGAAAATGTTTGGTACCATTTTTTTTTCATGTGCCTAAGAGGACGAATGCTCAACACAGTGCATTTTAACCAGTTCAGAACAAAATCAGACCAGCAGCCCTCCATCCATCTTAAGGTACTTCATGGGTTGTTACCAGAATGTGTGAGTAATCAGCAAGTCCCCTCCTCCAGAGGGAGGACCAGCAGGAACTCAGCAGGCTCTGGCATTCAGAAAGAGAATGGCGAACTGTGCTATAGAAGTGTTGGTCACAAAAATCCATTATTAGAAGTGTAAATGCTTAATGAACCCGAGATGTAATGAACAAGGGCTGAGTGATGGCTCAGGCGGTAAAGTGTTTGCTGTACACGCGGGAGGACCTGAGTTTGATCCCCCAGAACCCACATAGCTATGCCAGGCACAATGGTATGGGCTTGTAATCCCAGTAGATACAGATACATCCCTGGGGACTTGCAGTCAGTGTAGTTTACTTGGTGAGTACCAGGCCAAGGAGAGACTTGTCTCCAAAACCAAGGTGACCGACATCTCCCAGCTGAGGTTGTCCACAAATGCATATACACATACATGGACGGTCACACAAAAGAGTGACAGGGTAAATATAAGAAAACACAAAGATGATAAATGAGATTATGCATGTAAGTGGGAAAACATTTTTAAAAATGAGAGCTCAGTATTCCACCATCGCCACCCACAGGTCAGGTGACCGCTGGGAATTCCTGAGAGAGGAGCTGTGTGCTGGCTTCAGATTTTAAGACTTTGGCTCTCAGCCCTCATTAGCAGTCGAGGTGTGAAGGGCGCAGGCAGTGAGCAGCTCACATATACCCGCCCTGGCGCCTGAGATCAGCCCTCAGGAAGATGTAAATGTCAAGTTGGTGTTTCCACTGCTAGCCCCAAGGGCCTCGGGTGGACTCCTCTCCTCATTTCCGCCCCTGGTCCTCACACTGTGCCTAGTGTCTCTCCAGGCTGAGGGAAACTCACATCTTGTCAATAGGACCAGAGCAGGGGACGATCGATGTGAGCCTGAGAGGCACAGAAAGGACTTTGGCCTCCTAAGGACCACTTGAGACTAGAGCGGCCATCCCCTTTCTTTTCTGAAGTTGTTTTCAGAACTCAAATGCAGCCCATAGGAAAAGGCTGCTTTGGGGCTGGGGATACAGCCCTGAGGTAGCATGCCTGCCCAAAATATGTAAGGCATTGAGAGAGAGAGAGAGAGAGAGAGAGAGAGAGAGAGAGAGAGAGAGAGAGAGAGAGAGAGATCCACTTGTTTCCATCAGCACTTTGTATCTCCAAGGTACGCAGTCTATCTTAGGTTTCTAGTGCTATGGTAAAGCACCCTGATCAAACGCCCCTCAGGGAGGAAAGGGTTACACATCCAGATAACAATCCATCATCCAGGGAAGTCAGCGCAGAAACTCAAGGCAGGAACTGAAGCAGGCCCATGGAGGCACGTTGATTACTGGATTTCTCAGCCTGCTGGCATTGCCCATAGAGAGCTGGGCCCTCTCATGTTAATCACTAAGCAAGATGACACTCCCACAGACTTGCCTATAGGATAGTCCTATGGAGGCACTTTCACTGTTAGGATCCCCTCTTTGGCTATGTTTAGGTTTGTGCCAAGTTGAGAAAGCCAACTAGTACCCAGCCCTACCAATCTTTAGATGTTGATCATGTGCAAATAGCTTGGGAGAGTTTTCAGGCCTCAATTCTCATTCAAGGGGTAGCAGCCTCTGGAAAGGGTGTCATGGATAGCTTCCCATCGGGATTGGTCATGTTCTGTGTTGGTCGAGCTATTCTCAAAACATAGTCTTCTCTCCCACATTTGGTGGACACAGTGTCACTAGGCTTATCCTGGTGACTTGGGGCCTGTTAAAGATTCCTTGGACTCTAGAAAGGTACCAGCCAGGGATGCTTGGAGTCTGGATGCACAAGTCCAAGGAAGCACCAGGCCTGGCAGAGGGTGGGGTAAAGCTTTTATTAGCCCATGGGCTGTGACATTCATGAATGGAGCCATAAAAAATGCAAACAGAGTTCAGAAAGACACAGGAAAAGCTTGCAACCGTGGTAGGTTTATTTTGTTTTGCTTTTTTTTTTATCATTATGTTTTAAACTCTTCTGGTTCCCTCCCATCTTCTCACTTACCCCTCCCACTTGTCAAATGTTTGCAAAGGTGTTGGATTTTCTGAGAGCCAAGCCCTTCTGCAGGCATGTCCTCTCTCAGAGGCTTGGGGTAAACATGTCTTGACTTCTGGGAAGAGTGTGTGGCCTCGAAAGTGTGACTTGGAGGTGACCGGCGTATTATGGTCCCCTGTCACCTCTGCTGCTCTGCCGTGTCCAGCGGGTCGTCAGAACGCATTATGGCATTGCCAACTTCCTCTTGGTTTGCAGAAAGATGCTCTGCCGTGCATTTTTGTTTATCACAGCTATGACATAGACAGGGCTTCACAGAGGCAAAGATGGGAGGGCAGAGAAGTGAGGGATGTGTCCCAAGACAGAGACAGTGAAACAGAGTCTGTCTGCTGCCACTCGGACAGCGTGCTCTTCCCAGTAGACACAGCCAGCCTTTGCCAGAGCAAAAGAAACTCGAGGAGACTCGGAAGCAGTTGGCAAATGGCTCTGTTACCAGGCTTCTCTCTTGGTCTCCATTCTGCCTGAAAACTCTGTGCCCAGCTCAAGTGATTGCCCCCTCCAGCGACCCAGATCTCTGCTTCTGGGTTCTCAGAGGGATTTCTCTTTCTGCTATAACCCTGTCCGTTTTGAGGGTGACTGGAGGCACCATCCTACTAAGTTTCAACTTTTGACATAACTACTGTGATTTACAGAGTTCACCCTTGAGAACCTTTCATCTGTCCATCCGTCCATCTGTCCACCCGTCCATCCATCCCCCCTGGACCACAAAGTCATAACTATGGGTGGGAACTGGTATCCTGCCAGGCTGCCCAAGGATGGAGGAGATGCCACCATCAGTGACAGGAACAGGCCAGGCTTGAGATCTCTTCACACTTTCTTGTGGTAGTCTACATGACATAGAAGAGCAGCAACAGTAGGATCAATGGGTGTTGTGTTGGGGACACCAATCCCCACTGACAGCTGTTTCTCTGGCTTCCTGGCAATTGTTTCTCTTCACTGTAGGTCAAGCCTGGTCCCACCATTCTGTGTGTATAGCCTTGGGCAAGTGGCTTTCTTTATCCAGAACATTCCTAGAGGCCCCACTGAACCAAAAAGAAGGCAAGAGAGCAGGAGAGAGACTGCCTCAACCTGCCTCCTGGGCTTCAGGAAGGTGTTTCTTGTGTCCTGCAGATTTGAGGTGAGGCCACATAACAGAGGCCCAAACCTCAGCCAAAACCTTGGGTTGTCCCTGCTGTACGAGAGCTGGAAGGTCTAAGTCTTTTTCCTCCTTCAAGGAACAACTGGTGAACACGCTGTCACCTTAAATTTAATTCTTTTGAGAGTTACATGGAGACCACTCAGCGCTTGGTTTTCTGGGGCTGGGGTTGGGGAATTAGATAATATCTGGCCGTCAGGAAGCAGTGTGGAATGGAGAGCTTAAAGCTTTCAGGTCTGAATGAGGGCTGCTGACTATGCTTTTTCTCTCCAGCTGCTCCAGAAAGAACTTTAACAAACTCACAGCTTCCAGATGGGGTCTGGAGCCGTTTCCTGCCCTTCTGACTTCTGCCCGTTTTAGCTCAGTCCTGGAGAAAATCATCCCTAATCAGTAGCTCAAACATGGCCTCTTGTGCCCAGACTACCCAGGTTTAAGTCTTGCCTCTGGTCCGTTCTAGGGCCTTGGGAAAGTGACCTTGTCTGGCTTTTGTGTTCTCATCCATGTCTACGAATGGCTCCTAGATCTCAGCTCAGTGATGGAGTGTTGACTGTCTGAGCCCACCATCGCTCATTATTTCAGGATAACATGAATGGCCATCTGTGGAGATGGTTTTACTTCGGGTAGCAGGCAGGCCTCAAAGGAAGGGCTCATCTCTGAGATACTTCATGAAGTCCCTTCACGGGAGATGGTGCAAGGTATGGAAGAGTGTACACTCCAGACAGCAGTAGAGCTGGCCTCAATGTGTTCTTAGTTTCTGAATATCCATGGCTCCGCATCTGGGTGCCCTTGGAATACCCCCCACCCCCCATGTGATGGATTGGCTCTGAGGACATCCTCAGGGTGACGTGTGATACCCATGGGAGGTGGCTGGCCACCTGCAAGTCTTATATCTACCTCCTCAGTGTTCAATACCCGAATCAATTATTCTGTTCCCCGGGCATGTCCAGGTCTGTGTAACTCTGTGAGCAGTTTCAGCAGGCAATAGGACTCCAATCTCAGTGCTGGAGGACAAGGTTCTGGAGTTGGTTTGCTTGTTGAAGTGGTAGGATAGGGACCTTGGGGCTTGTGCATGCTAAGCAAGTTCTCCATTGTAGACCCGTGCCCCCAAACCCCTCCTTGGTGGGTTCTAGGCAAGCTCTTTACCACTGAGCCATACCTCCCAGCCTTTCTCTGTGTTCTAGGCAGGTGCTCTACCACTGAACCACACCCTGGCCCTAGTATTTGCATGTTATTTTCTCCATATCAGGCTCTGTGTCAAATACCTTATTTAATCTCATATATAGTGCTACGTGGGGTTTCTTTCCATCATTTATCTTGTAAGGAGAACAGACGTTCATTTTCCCTTGGTTAAGTGTCCAGCAATCCAGCTGCAGGGGTATCTCTGACACCCTTGGGCATGAGGCACTGTCTGTACACCGTGCTCATTGCCGACTGTGATCTTCCACCTTGAGGATGTGTACCTAAAATGACATGGGCTTGCCAGTTGAGACTTGTCAGTTAAGGCACACGGGTTTGCAAGTGTTGCTTCCAATGTGCCTGCTCAGCACACACAGTCACTCAAAGCTTTCCTGAAGCCCCAACTCCAGCATCGCCAAACCAGGCAAAGACATCCCACCAGGCTCTTTCCCCAAGAGAAACTTTGTGCTGGGAAGTCCTGCCCCTGGTTCCCACAGCCTTGGTGGGAGGAGGGAGAGGGGAGTCTATTGTTTGACAAAGAAACCAGTCCTGGGTATCTGGATTCGCACAGGCTTCCCACCCAGATAGAAACGACCTGAGTCTTTTCTCCTTCCTTTCCTCTTCCTTTGCCTCGTCCACCTCTGAGCACTAGTGGTTCTCTGTGAAGGGTCGTGGTGTAGAAACACAGGCATCTCTACCATTGGGCAGTGTCTGCACCTGTGCTCTCAAGGCATTATTTAAAATAAATTATGAGCAAGTAGGGATGTGGAGTATACAGGGAAGGGATGAGTGGGGCTGTGGATGAGGAGGGAAGAGAGGTGTCCGTATAGCAGTTTGGGGACACTGAAATTGTTCAATGAACCTCAGTTTGCTCCTTGTCAGGGTGTGTGGTCTCTTGTCCCTTCCGGCCACGTCATTCTGCATCTTTAGGGTTATCCTCTTGGCTCAGTCTTTCTTTCTTGCTTTTTTATGTTTTGAGACAGGGTCTTATTAGCTAGCCTTGAACTTGTTAGATAGAGCAGCCTGGTCTCACAGTTACAGAGATTTCCCCATCTTTGCCTCCCCAGGGCTGATATTAAAGATGCCTGGCTTATCTTATCTCTCTTAAAAGTCTAGCCTGGCGACTTGTATACCATGGACCTCTTGATCATTTGGGGATGTTTACTTTGCCATCCGAAGGAGCTTCTTGTTCATTTTATCGTCACCAGATTCTAAAGACCGAATGGCAGCCTAAATGAAAGAAAGGCCTGATGAAAAGGGATGGAGAGCATATGTACATGTGTTTATGTATGTGCATCTGTGTATCAGTGCGTGGCGTGTTCGAGGGCACACGTGTGCATGCTCATGTGTGCATGTGTGTGTGTGTGTGTGTGTGTGTGTGTAGGTGAAAAGGGAATAAATCCTAACCAACTGTAGTTTTCTATTGATTTCTTTCCCTCCTTCACTGGATATATTTCTCCTTAAAGGAAGTATCGCCCCCGATTTCATGTTTGAGCTCACTGTGCCTCCTAGGGGAGAAACTATCGCTTGTCTTTTCCATTACAAATTGAGATGTGCTTGACTGACAGCTCTGGAAGAAGGCCATGGTTTCCCAGAAAACTCCTTTGCATCCCCCTCCTCCATTGGGAAACCTCTGTTGACGGATCTGGCTTCCAGCCCAATAGCCCAAGCAGTTGCTTCTGTTAATGTTTATCTCTGCAGAATACTGTAGATGAGCTAGGATGAGCTCAGCTGTATGCTAGAAGCCCTGGGTTTGATCCCAGGGTTGAGCCCTAATATACAAGAAGCCTTGTGCTTGATCTCCAGCACTTTGTAAACTGGGCATAGTGCATAGTAGCACATATACGCTAAGGTAGAGGCAGGAAGATCAGAAGTTTAAGTCCAAACATTCATGCATGCATGCATACATACATACACAATACACACATGCATACATACCTGCATATGTACATATATACATTCTCCACAGATGCTAAAATGACAATAACAATAAAACAAATGCCATTTAAATTAGGGATTTTTTTTCATGGTGAAGACTCACAAAGACTGCAGTAGATGTGTGGAGAGAAAGGTCCATGGTGGTCCGTGGTTCTTGTGCAATTGTCAAACACAGAGGTTGAGAAAATTGATGGGGAGACTGATGAGGACCTTCTGAAAATGCAAGTAGAGATGGTGGTAAAAATGTCCTCTAATGGTTCAAAATGCAAATGTGATATCTGGCCAGGCATTGGGCTAGGATTTTTACGTACATCATCATCCCTATTTTTAGATACTTAGGTTGTTTTCAGGTTTTTTTTTCTGACTTTATGTAGTACATATATGAATAGATTTTCATATAATTGTGTGATTTACAGCATCCTGTTTAGAATTGATTCTTTCAAACACAGTTACTGGGCATGGAATTAAAAAAAAAACCTTGAAATGCATTGTAGGCTTTCTTCAGTGTGACATTACAGTCCCACCAAAAGAGCACACCCATGCCTACTTCCTCTCAAAGACTTAGAGAAACCAGCCCTTTGTTGACAGTGAGCCATCAGCCAGCTGTATGACTCAACGTCTTGGTAATTTAAGCCAAAACCCAGCTGCGTTTATTCTACAGCAGCGGTTCTCAACCTTCCTAGTGCTGCGACCCCTTTAAGACAGTTCCTTATGCTATGGTGACCCCCAACCATAAAGTTATTTTTGTTGCTACTTCATAACTGCATTTTTGCTACGGTTATGAGTTGTAATGTTAGTATTTGTGTTTTCCGATGGTCTTAGGTGACCCCTGTGACAGGGTCAGTTAACTCTAAGGGAGTTGTGAACCCAAGATTGAGAACCACTGCTCTAGAGACTTAGGACTAGAAAGAGCTGCCCTCTGATTGGATTCTTTTCAGCTGCAAGTTCAAGGTATCTCAGGGAAAAGAGGAAGTGCACTGCTCCAAGTTCATTCCTGCCTCTCCTCCACTCTTCTCTCTCGTCCAGATGCCTAGCATGTCGCCCTTTCAGCTGGCTGTATCTGGAAGGCCTGAAATATGAGCTCCTCCCTTAAGGAGATATCCAGGAACCTAGATGTTTCCCCTAACCTTCCAACACCCCCATCCCCAAAGTAAATGGCTGCTTCTATGTTCTTAGGCCCCTGCCAGCCTCCTCTGCTGTACAACCCAGGCTTGTTGTCACTGTTGTTTTTTTGTTTGTTTGTTTTTTCGAGACAGGGTTTCTCTGTAGCTTTGGAGCCTTTCCTTGAACTAGCTCTTGTAGACCAGGCTGGTCTTGAACTCACAGAGATCCGCCTGCCTCTGCCTCCCGAGTGCTGGGATTAAAGGCGTGAGCCACCACTGCCCGGCTTGTTGTCACCTTTGAAAGGCAGGAGGATGTGCATTCAGACTTGAAGCTGTGTGTGTACAAAGAAGCTTGGGGCCTGTTAGCCTTGGGTTCCCCCTGGAAGGAACTTTCTCCTGGGCAAATCTAGTTTCAAAGCACGAAAGGGGTTGCACACATGCCAGGAAGCATGTTCTGAGAGTCTTCTCTGAACCACACGGCCAGGAAGCATGTTCTGAGTGTCTTCTCTGAACCACACGGCCAGGAAGCATGTTCTGAATGTCTTCTCTGAACCACACATTGAACCCTGAAACAGACAGGCCATGTCTTGACCACATGATGCTTGCTCATCTTCTAGAAGGATGAAGATACACACTAAAGAGAGGCTTGTCTCCCTCTGCTGAAGCTAATCTTGGGACCAAAAGTCATGCAGTTAAGAGGGTCATAGGGAACAACAGGGTTGAGGTGTTGGGGCAACACTGGCAGGTGGAAGTGGGAAGGGAGTCGAGTCATGAGGCATGAGTGTTTGGGGACAGCAGGTTCCAGATGGAAGTGATAGAAGCTCAAAGGCCACCAGAGTACAGGAGGATTTCCCATCCTAGCAAGGAGGCTAGAAGGAGAAGGAAGAGGAGTGGAGGCCGATATGAGAACTTGGGGTTCTATATTCTACAATACACTGACTCAGGAGGCTGATGGTAAATAAGAGGTTGTTTGAAAAGGTTGGGTCTGGCTCTACCTTAATAGTTGGCAGAAATGGCAGAAAGGGGGTGTTGGTTCTTGCTAGCTTGTAGAGGAGAGGCAGTGGTAGCTGTGGAGTGTGCAAAGTGGCCCATTCAGACATGCTGTGGGAGAGCTCTAGCTAGGAGTAGGCATGGCAGCCTTCTTGGGCAGCCTCCCTCCCTAGGGAGGAGTAATGGCTTGTGTAATTGTCAGCTTTCTCCTTGAAATCTTGACTCCAGGTCTCCAATCACAGTTTTCGACAACCCTCCCATCTCAGCCATTCTGGAGAGAAGGTCACCATTTCAAATGCGTGCATGTCTTTCTTACCAAGTTCTTTCTTTATGAGCAATTGTGGTGGGTGCCTGACATGGTAGTCAGGGCTTGTTTGTCCTCCGTGTCAAACCTTCTGTTGGACAGGAACTTCGAAAAGTCACAAAGCCAGGAACCACCTGCAGGGGTGCCCATATTGAAGAGTCCAGCCAGGAAACACAACATTCTTTCATGGCAACAAAAAAGTAACTAAGACCGGAGCCGTTTCCCAGGGTGACGACAGCCCTAACTAGAGCCCTGCTCAGGAGTCTGGATTCTCACTGCTGTCCTGCTAGTTGGCCAGGTGTGTGGTTGGGGACACGGATCCCTTTTGGGACTTCATCTTCAACTTGAACATGAGTCCCAGCAGCTAAATTTCTAAGATGCTGCCAGCTTTAACATCTTACAATTCTAAGTGACAAGTATAAATAAGAAATAAGGAACAGAGGTGGCAGATGAAACCAACACACTCCCTTGGGAGGTTCCTGACAGTGGTGGCCCAGGTTTGAATTCCGAGCAGCTCCTCGGTATCCATTAATCCTCCACATTTATCCCCTCCTTTTTGTGATATTAATTCTGTACAACTGAGTATATTCTGTTGAAAAGATGAGCAAACCCACGGCTGGAAAAAGCAAGTGAGCCTCCACGAAAGGAGACATTCCTGGTAGCTATGTGCTCTGCGTCCGATCCTGGTCTTGCCAGTCTGGGTTGCCAGTTCACCTTTGAGGGCAATGATGAATGAAAATGGCACAATTAACCCCACCCTCCCCCCAACAGGTCTGCTCCCATCAGCACCAGCCTTCGAGATTGCACTTTTGGTTCACACCTCGTCCTATCTGTTGGTCTTGTTTGTCCCCTGCAGGTGCTTAGATGTATAAAGTTGAAGTAGGAAAATGGCTAGCTTCCAAAATGAGAGCCGTAGTCCAGCCTGGGGCTGAGTTTGGTCTGGTAAGCCAGATACCTTTCATCTTACCTGGACACTAACACCTTCCTCCCCGGTCTAGCAGGAGGAGAGACAGGGGAATTGAGCCTTAGGTCTCTTTCTCCTCGCACTTTGCTTTGGTTTCCTACTAGGACTGATAAATGTTGCTGTGAAATCCTCCCGTGTGTTAAAGGGACAACGTCTTTCAGAATGGATTCCTACCTAAGTACGTGTCTTTGGGGGTGTGTGTCCACGTGCGGCTCTACACTGAGGCGTGCTATTCTCTTTTAGCTTAATCTTTTCCCAGCAGGCTCCGAATGCAAATGTCTATTATTGTCTAAACAATGACGTGACAACTGACATGGCTATTCAGGCCGTGGCTGAAAGGGCCCTGTTCCGGCAATTCTTCTCCTGCTGTAATTATGAGAAGTGTCCCTGGTTTTGTTCCTGTTTGGAGCCTGTCATTGTCCCGGGTGTTTGTATGACAGGTGTGTGAGGCAGTGAGTGCCCCGCCACCTTCAGTTCTGCCGGCTGTACCCATGGCACCATCCCTGTCGGCCGACAACACTAGTACTTGTGTCTTGAGCCGAAGTGTCTGTTTGTCTTCAGAGCCAAGTCTAATCAATTGGGCCATTGAACAGCTGTCACGTTCTTTAGGAACAGTTTTGCTTGGCTCAGCCACCAGAAGTGGGTAACAAATCTCCAAGCAGAGTGCTAGGGAGCTCTCCAGTACTGTAGGCCCCTCACTCCAGGCCCCCCGAATCTAGACTTTGAATTATTTACAGTCAGCTGCAGTTCAAAAATATTGCATGGAAAATTCCAGGAATAAACCGTGTCTTAAATTGTGTGCCATTCTGAGCAATGTGATGGAAACTCACACCATCTGACTCTGTACCACTCTGGGTGTGACATGTCCCGTCTAGCCATCTCATATGATAACTTACAAATGAAGCTTTGTCGTGGATGCAATATATGTATGTAGGCAAAAGGAGGGCATGTGTAGGTTTAGTGCTATCTTGGTCTCAGGCACCCACTGAGAAGGCTGAGCTGGCCCCCCTGCCTCAGATGAGGGGCTCAGGGGATGAAAGCCAGGGCAAGCAGGGTGGCGGAGAAAGCCCAAGTTTCTCATAGTGAAGCATGTTCTATAACCATGTGTGTGCTCAAGTCCCGGAAAAGATGGGAGGGGGAAAGGACTGGCTTTAAGAGGACATGAGAAAATTTTATTTTATTTTATTTTATATGCTTTTCAAGACAGGGCTTCTCTATGTAGCCCTGGCTGTGCTGGAACTCACTCTGTAAACAATGTTGGTCTGGAACTCAGAGATCCGCCTGCCTCTGCCTCCCGAGTGCTGGGATTAAAGCTTCCCCCCCTCCCCGTGTGTGTGCACACATATGCACATGCATGCACGTACATGTCCTAGTCCCTAGAAATATTTTCATGCTACTTAGCTCGGCTGGGAAATGGACTGGCCTGCTCTGAAGTGCCAGCTCTGTGGTGGTAGATAAAAGCCTGCCTGGAAAGTGTCTGGGAAGAGCACGTTCTTATCTCCTCTGAGAACAGAGAAGGTTGTTTCAGCAACTGCCCGGCAGATAGAAAACACCAGCCCTGGTTTCTGTGTGAATTGCAGGGGCCTGACCGTTCTGTGTGCAGTTTGTGTTGCACGCTTTCTAGCAGGCATCTTGGTGCTGTGTTGTATCCGAGCGGGCTGCTGCTCCTGCTACTCTGTGCCAAGGACAGAACCAGAGGGCGCTCCACAGATGAACCTGGTTTGCTTGGTCAAACCCCCCAGGGGGTGTGTCACATCTACCAGGTTGTCCTTTGGCTGTACTGTGTTGCTTTGTACACAGGCTTGTCTAACATGGCAGCCAGGCTGTCTAATGGCCCCGGAGCTAGTAACAGGTGCAGCCTTGAAGGGATGGGTCACTGCTTCCATGGAGGGGGGTGGTCTCTACACCTGTTTTGGTAAGGAATACCCTGTCTTTTCTGCTTGTACCATCCTGGGCTTACCTTACTGGAGGAGAGTAAAGGACTGAGCCGTACCCAGTAGGGGAGCCCTTTTAATCCTGCTGGAGCCAAATAGCCCTATGGGTCCTATCCCTTAGCAAGGGTTTTTTTTTTTTTTTTTTTTTTGGCTTTTCTTAGATCAGGCCTTGTCTTTTGATTACCCTTGAATGGGGAACATACGCTTATTGGTTGTCATCATGAGTGCCAGCTCTGGCTGTGCTCGAGTGCTGAGTGGCAGGAGAGAGAGGAGAGAGAACTGTGGGCCAGAGACAAGCAGTGGGTACCTAGTCCATGGTGTCTGTCCCCAGGCAGATGTGTAAGACAAACATCCTCTCTCTTCCTTTTTTCCTGCTCCCCAGAAAACCATGGAAGTTTGGAATACTGTCGGCAGATGTCCACCAAATACTGTGCTGGACAAAATGAGGGGGGATATCAGGCACGAGGGGCATATATCTTAGATGCAGACATTTGAGGGGATGTGTTGGCAAGGCTCTGTCTAGTGGCAGAAATACCCGTTCCATTGTCCGCCTGGGTTCATGTGATGGTCTGGGTGAGGGGCTTTCCCGGGGAGGGGTGCACCTTTGCACTTCCTGTGAAGACAGTGAGTGTCACTGGGGCCTTTCAAGCATGAGCAATGCTGAGCAAACACGACCATAGCTATCATTGTTGTGACCCTGTCATAGTGCTCAAAGCACACGCTCTCTGAAGCAGACAGGACTCTCAACGGCTTCCCAGATCAGGGTCTGAGGATGGCCGTGCTCACGGAGCCACACACACACTGTACAGCTAGTGCCCTGAGATTGCCATGTGGCCTCTGAAGTTGGCGCTTCACCCGGGTCTCTCACAGGTACCCTGCCGGTGCTAGCCGTAGAAAGGCCTGGCCCCAGCCCCTTGGTGAGAAGAAGGGCCTATTGAGCTGCACTTCCATGCCGCTACCTCGTTCTTGTTGTGGCCTCAGCTGATTCCTCTGTGATGCCAGCAGTCTTGAAAGTAGGAGTCTCTCTGATGGTGACTGCAGCTGGATGAGAATGACCATGATGTGTCCATTCATGTTCACACAGAGGAGGCAGGCCCGGCTGCCTCGGGCGGATCCTGTCAGGATTAGAGTTGGCTGCTCTGCCTGGGCTCTCCTCCTTTTCACCCTGCTTCTGTTGGTGCAAGTTGTTCTGGGAAGCACTGACAGTGAACATGAGGGCTACATCCATGCTAGGCTGTCTGTAGCTTTTTTTTTTCACTCTTCTAGAATGAACTTACGGCGTCACCACGAAATTTTGTCAGGGTTCTTTGTGGTGTCCTTGAGTCTTGCTTTGCTGTCACAGCCAATGGCCACGGGGAAGTTGGGAAGAGTGGGGCAGAGGATGCTTTTGGTTCTCAGGGTCAATGTTTAGAGTGGGTCTCTGCTTCTTTTTCCTCGTTTGCTTCTCTTCTGGTCAAGCCTACCCAGGTCTATCCCAGGAGCCTGGTGATGTTGACCCGAGCTTGTAAATCGGCCTCCACTGTTTTCCTGCCAGCCGACAGGGTGATGGATGCCTTTTCTTTCCAACCGTTGTTGTTGTTGTAAGGATTTCCTAAATATGAGAGGTACACTCTTTCCTGAAAAAGTCTGATAACCCAGTTAAGCACAGAGGGTGAGCCCGCTGCATTGTTGGAGAGCAGATTCCAACACCGCTTGTGACGTTTATCTGAAGTTCAGGCATCTCGCTAGAATGCCAAGGAAAATATTTTCAAACCCCTGGGGCTTGGGGGCTTTATTTCTCCTGTTACCAGCCTTTCTGATGACCTCAGTTGACTGTGACCTGTACCCCGCCGCCTTCAGGATCCTGTCAGTTCAGAGAAAGCTAGACATCTCAGGGTGGCGTTAGGGGAGGTTGTTCAGCCTTGTGACACTGTGATATGGTGTTGTTATCCACCATGTGTTGGGCCCCATTCACAGCTATCCTGGGATAGACTGGTTGGACATGTCTATCTCTATATGGTTACAGAAATCCTGCGGATTCTTCCGTCGGTTTCTTACTTACCTAAGTTCCAATAACAGACTCCTCTTTCTTTATTAGGGAAAAAAATGTAGTATTGCCCTTTTAAGATTGTTTCTGCCCATAAATGTCTCCAACTTCCCAGGTGTCCATGGAGGAAGAAGTAACTGAAATCACAGTTTAAGAAAACTGATGCTAAGCTGGAGAGATGGATCAGTGGCTAAGAAACCTAGTGCTAGATTCTAGATTGGGTGCTGGGGACTATCTTAATTTTCTTCAAATGTGCTTGCATTGCTTTAATGAAGAAGAAGAAGAAGAAGAGGAAGGAAGAGGAGGAGAAAAAGGAGGCGATGCCATTTCTCTAAAAACAATCAAGCCATTCCAAGATAAACAAATTTAAAAACAAAGAACTATTCTGGCCCTGCGAGTGGGTCAGCCGTGATCACGGAGGGCAGAGGCCTGAGGGCTGTGCTGGGCATCTGATTAGCACCTATGTGTACTAGCTCTTTTGTTTGCTTCTGGTTGGATCTTATTTCGACCCACTGGCCTACTTTCCTTTGGGGCCTGAGTGGTTCACCTCAGCTCCTTTACAGGGCTGTTCTTCTGTCTGCCACCTGGGAGGTCCTTACAGGCCAACACCAACGTTGAGAGGCCAGCAGCACAGCAGACAAAAGCCGCTCGCTGTTTGAAATTAATGTTGGTTGTGAGGCCAAATGTGCCCACCGTCTCACCTGCACCTGATATCACAGCGAAGATGGGGTGGGGGGAAAGCCCTTGGCCTCCGCACCCGAGCTAAAGCACTTGCTATGCTGTGCAGCAAATTTAATTAGTCAAAACAAAACAACTGGAACTGGGGCCTGCCCTCAGACGGAAGGGACATTAACCTCTGCCCGCCACAGCCTGGCCCAAGGTTGCATTCAATTGTGTCCTGATCAGGCGGCTATTTCCGGAGCTGGGAGAGAGAACTTGTCATTTCATACAGGCACTCCCCACGTGGAGGACAAATGCCACTTGACAGGGCTGCAGGCCACTCTCTTCTGCCGTGCTCAGTGGGGAAGGAGCCATTTCTTACATACCTTCGGCAGCCTCAGCGTTTTGTTTTGTTTTTTATAATTATTTTATTTATTTTTTTTCTGGGAGCCGAGCCAAACATTCCTATCCTTTGGGAGCTGACCCAAGAGGAGATTCGGTGAACTTGTGTTCATTGGTTGATCAGTCTCCAAAAGTCAGTTGGGTGCGCTGGCGAGAGGGGTGGTGGGGCTGGAGTTGCCCTCTTACTTCATCGCCAGCTCCATTAAACAAAGGGCTTGTGCTTGCAATTCTCTGCTGACGAAACCCAGTGACTCGGACAAAGGTACCCAGTGAGTCCTGTTGTTATAGCCAATTCCCTGCACCCATTTGATCTCAATTTCCCTCCACGCTTGCTCTGACTTCAGAGATGCGCAGAAAGTGGTGTTTAAACAAAAACCCAGTGTTGGCTCTGAAGGTTTAGCTTTCAAGATAAACTTATTGTCTGGGTCATTTTAACTGAGTGCCTCAAAGGCAGGCCAGAGAGACATTGACAAAGGGCTTTGTTTTTAATGAGAACCTTTATTCCAAATGCCAGAGCTGGGCTGGTCAAAGAGGGATGCTCTCGTGAGCAGAGGGAGATGGGGATGAAGAAGGCCGTGAGGATGATGAGAGTCTCTGCATCTCAGGAGTCAGGAAAAGAAAGACTCTTCATTCAGGATAGAAGGTAGCAAGAGCCAGATGCTGGCTGGAGGGAGGAAGCCAAATCGGGTGGGGGATCATCCATTTCAACAGTGTCCTCCCTTATTCTCTTCAGCAGACAAAAACCCAAGGATACGATTCCAGCTCCCATAATCCAGACCCAAACCCACTTTTTCTTGCACATCACTGTCCCTCTGTGAGCAGTATGGCAAGCAGCTCCATAGCATTGGTGATCAGGATTCTGTCTTGTTGCTCCACAATCATACTGTGTTGCCTTGCCTTCTGGGGTCCAATATGGCCTCACTCCTGGTAGAATTCATAACAGGAAAAGGGGAGCTGGAGGGTTGCCCCATGGGACAATTATATGTCAGCCTTGGCACACCCTACTGGCCAGATTTAGTCACACAGTCATTCTTTATTGCAAGGGAAACTGGGAAGTGTAGTTCTTATTGTTGACAGCTTAAAAAAAATGCGCAGTTTTGTTAGTAGAGCAGGAAGCAGCTTATTGCGGGTAGGGGATAGATAGCCAAGGGTAGGAGGGATGGGGGTGTCTCTTCACTGGCCACCACTTTTTGTGGTGAGACCTAAAACAGGGCAGTCACTGGAACTTGTTTGTTTGTTTTTCAAGATAAGGTTTTGCTGTGCGACAGTCCTAGCTGTCCTGGAACTCACTTTTGTAGACCAGGCTGGCCTTGAACTCACAGAGATCCTCTTGCCCCTGCCTCCCGAGTGCAGAGATTAAAGGTGTGCGCCATCACCACCTGGCTCCGTGACCATAGTATTAAACCTAACATCAGGACCTTTTCTTGAACCTCAGTGTCAGTGATTTCTGTTATTTACCCGTTTACCAGGCAGCTGAACTTGGAGGAGAACAGCCAGTAAAGTTTTTTATGTCTTTGTATATTAACATCAAATCAGGATAGACAAAATATTCCTGGAAGCATGAGTTTAGAACAAAGAGGGGCTTTTGCCTCGCTTTTCCCTTCCCCCTTTGCCTGCCTCTTCTTCCCTTGCCACCCACACAGGTTAGGGTGGGTTCTACAGTCCTTGGAGGCACAAGGGTGCCCTTCTGGATCCCTGTTCCGCTGTTCATGTAGAGGCCTTAAGGGCTTTGAATAAGACAGGGGCAGGGTGATGGGGGCACGGGGGCGGGGGAGGGGAGCGAACAGATGCCGAGGGCCCTTACATAAGGAGGTAAATCAGTGCACGGGCGTTTCATTTTCCATTAGCTAGAGAGGCATTTTATTTCCACTAGAAACGGAGGCAGACAGGAAAGCAATTACTGTTAGTGGGTTTATGATGCTGTCCCTGGAGCCAGCAAAATCCAAGCACCAGATGTCCGTGCGAGAACATTCGGGGGTTCTTTCCACCCCTGCCCGTCCCCACCTCCTGCTGAAAGGACCCAAAATATCACAGTTGGGAGAACAGAGAATGCCACGAATAGCAGAACAGGAGGCCTGTTCTTTGGAGATACAGGATGCTGCCTCAGAAGCTGGGGGCAGGGGGTGGAAGTGACAGGAAGCAGCCTTCTCAGGCCTCCCAGAATCCTTCAGGCCTCTGATGACAGGGCTTGAAGTGAAGGTAGACTGGGGATGGTGAGCTTATGCCTACCATCTACCTTCATCTTCATCCCTGACCTCTACACCCTGGTTACTTGGAGAAAAGTAATGACAGAAGGAGGGATTGCAGCAAGAAAAGCAAAAACAAACAAAAAACCCACAAAAGCCTGGGCACAACCTTCCCCCTTCTCACTACTCCCTTTCTAGAATAGGGAGATACGGCACCCTTAGTCACCACAGAGATGATGTGTGAGCAACTTCTGGGGTGGTGGTCTTTTCCCTGAACCGCTTTATCGCCTCCTCCAAGGCCACATAGCACAGGCCTGTGTCCTCATCTGTGCTGTGCAGTTTGGGAGCCACATGTGGTTCCTGAGCCCTTGAGTGGGCCACCTTCACACACACAATACGTGTAAAATAGGCACCAGATTTCCAAGGGATAGTCTGAATGCCACACATATATCTCACATGTTTATATGATTACATGCTCATAAAAATCCAATTGGCTACCCTTTGGGGCTCAGGAAACTAAAATCTCTTATTTGGTCATTGCGAGAAAGTAGACCCAGGATTGAGGCCTTCATATTTTAGATGCCAGCGCCCTAATCACAAGGATTTAAAAAGCTTCATCATACAGGGTCTCACGGATCCTTACAGATGCCCTTGTGAAAGGCTCAGGCCAGTCCCGCTCTCTCATGGTCTGTCTGTGATTTCCCCCCATTCCAAGAAGGGGACAGACTTACATGTGTGCTAAACTAGTAACTTTGTGACTTCCGAGGTAGAAGAAAGGGCTAGCCTGGTGGTGTGCACACATGTTGCCCCGCCCCGGCGCTTGGGAGGTTGAGTTAGGGGGATGGTGACTTTGAAATCAACCTGGGATTCATAGCCTCATGTTCACATCCTTACCCCTAAAAAAAAAAAAGTTGCACTTGGAGGAGATCCTTCCCCTGGGAGCCCCTCAGCTTGTTTATATGGTACTCACAGAGCCCTCTCCTGTGCATTATACGGTAGTCAGCATCTCTCACTTCATAGAAATTTATTTCAACTTTCACTTAGAATTAGATTTTGATTTCCAACTATTTTGTTTAGCATCCTACAATTTTTAGAAAAATCATGAAAACATGGGGCCTGGACAGATGGCTCCAGTTAAGAGAACTGGGTACTCTTCCAGAGGACCAGGTTCAGTTCCCACCACCCACATGGCCACTCACAAATATTTCTAACTCCAGTTCCAGAGTATCCAACGCCCTCTTCTGGCCTCTGTGGGCATTGCATGCACATGATACATATACACAAGCAAAACACTCATAAAATAAAAATAGATCTTAACAGATGTGAAAAATCTCAAATATTTTGCTATATGTGTTTTATCTTTTACTTTCCACTTTTCCGTGCCATACCCCAATCAGTTTTCAGTTTATAACCATCACTATAATTAACTTTAGAACATTTTATCCTCTCCAAATAAAACCCTATAGCCATTGTCAACTACTTTCTCAACTTCCCTCTATTGAAATCCTAGGAAACCCTAGTTTTTTCTGTTTGTACAGGTTTGCCAGCTCTGGAAAATTCACATAAATGAAATCATCCCATAACATGTGGGTTTTTGAGTGTGCACAGCCTTGGACATGTCATAACATTTCCAAGATTGATCCATGGTGTAGCATACATCAGCACCTCATTCCTCTCTGTGGCTGATCGAATTCTGCCGCATAGATAAACTGTCTTGTTTATGCATTCCTTGGCTGGTAGACATCAGGGTGGTTTCAAATGCTGGCTACAATAAATAGTGTGGCTATGAACACTTAGCATGCAAGTATGTGCTCGAGTGTAGCCTTCGGTTCTTTTTTGATATACACCCAGGAATGCAATGAATGGGCCAGAGAGCCATAGTATGATTAACCTTTGGAGAGACTGCTGGAATGTTTCCCAAGTAAGTACACCATCATCCATTCCTGCCAGCAGGGTTTGGATATTCTAGTGATAGCCAGGCCAACTCTTGTTACTTTGGTTGTGGTTGTGGCTTTGGTCACCTTAGTCGACGTGAGTTGGTACCTCATTGTGTTTTGATTTGCATTCTCCTAAGGACTAGGAAGGTTGAGCATCTTTTCACAAATGAGTTGGTTGTTTTTAGGTGTTTCTTGGAGACATCTACTTGGGCCCTTTACTCAATCAGTTTTTATCTGGTTTTTCTTACTATTATTAAATTATAGAAGGATTTGTATATTATGAACACTATTTCCATTTCAGATGTATAACTTGGGAATATTGTCTCCTGTTGCTTTGTTTTCCTGATGCTGTCCTTCCAAGTACAAACTTCCTGTGTTGAAAAAGCCCAGTTTCCCTTCCCTCCCTCTCCCTCTCCTTTGTATTTGGTGTCAAGTCTAAAAAGGGTTTCCCTTACCCATGGTTTCAAATTTTACTACTACGTTTTCCTCCAAGAGTTTGGAGCATCAGCTCTTATATGGAGGCTGTTGGTCCGTCTTAAGTACTTTTCTGCATACGGTGTAAGGAAGGAATCGGGCTGTTCCTCTGCATGTAGATACCCAGTTTTACCGGAACTATATATTGAAAAGACTATTCTTTTTCCACTGAGTTTTCTTTGCACCCTTATTAAAAATCAGTTGCTGGGTGCTGGAGAGATGGCTCAATTAGTAAAGGCTTCTGCCACCAAGCCTGGTAACCCCTGAGTGGTATCCTGAGACCCTACCCACATGGTGGAAAGAGAGAATGGACTTGCACTGGTTGCCCTTTGGCCTTACACACACACACACACACACACACACACAATCGATTGTTCTTACCCACATGCGTATACACACGAAATGATGAAAGAAATGGGGGGGGCATAAAAGCTAGGATTCATTTATAGACTTAGTTCTCTTTTATGGATCTATTATTCATCTTTTGGCTGCAGCTCTGTAGTAAGTTATAAAATCACAAAACCCAGCTCTCCTTAATTCTCTGTCAAGATTATTTTTTGCTACATCTTTCATATTTTCATGTGAATTTTAGAGCCATTTTAATCAATTTCTGCACAAAGCAAGTTGGTAGGTAAGAACCACGGTGAATGTGTCAATCAGCTCAGGAAACATTACTAAGTCTTCTGATTCATTGACATAGGATATCATTATAGTTATTCACTATGCATCCCAATTAACACTATTAGTTTCTTTCAACAATGACTTTAGTTTTCGGAGTATAGACTTTGTTCCCTTTCTTTATCTTTTCTCATTTCTCTGATTTGTGCTGGAGATGCGGTATATGTATGGCTGTTTTTCCCCAGTTAGGGTCTAAATTAGTCCTTGTCTTATACTCCAGAACAACACAGCTCATCTCACCTCCCTTCTCTGGTAGTCTTTTATTTTTCTTTCCTTTGTTGTGCTTTACCTATTTAAATGCCTGTTATTTGGGCACAGTGGGCCCATGTGTTCACAAAGTCTAACATCTATAGTCTGAGATCTTGGCTCTTTCCCCGTTCACTTCACAGGAAGAAACTCAACACATGGAATTATTTTCTCTCCTAGTACTTGGCTACTTAAGTGGATGGTGCTGTGATTGACACCCCCACCGCTTTGACACCTGCTAGGGAAACATAATCCTTGCTGAAGGCATTGGATAGAATCCTCTTGTCTCTCCTTCTCCACCCCCGGCATTTGAATCAATGAGGAACTGTTATACAGAGTGATGGAGAGAAACCTCAGTCATCTCATGGTCTTTAATGGGGTGCTCATAGGGTGTGTTTAGAACCATACTCCCCACCCACCCGGCCCTATGGAAAGAGTTATTCATTCAAGGCCTCCGCGTCCATGCTTTCTGCTTCCTCTAACTCCAGACATTGCCTTTCCCCGGTCCTCCAAGACTCTTTCCTTAAAATCTAAGAGAGAGACAGTAGTCTGCAGTTAAGACCAAAGCAGGGCTCAGGAATAGAGAAATCGAAGAGTTTGCTTCCTACTTTTATTGCTGCTTTTCCTTGTTGACAGCATATCATTTTGGCCTCTCTGAAAGAGCAACTGTCAAAGATATCAGCCATCCCCTTCATGCTTTCTTCTTCTTATATAAATTTATCCCTTTGGCACATGATGGGGGGGGCGCAGGTCCAGCTTCATTCTGTGCACATTTCGGTGGCTGGATGCGTTCATTTCCATTAGTGAAGTCCTGGGAGTGAAATTGTTGAGCTTTTGAATAGATACTCGGTATTCCTGGTGGAAACTGTGTCTAGTTGCCAAAGTGGTTGTACAGCCTACCTATCTCTCTGTGTGTTTATGTTCACATGTATGTGCTGTTCACGTATGTGGAGACCCGGAGTCGATAGCAGGTGTTTTCGTCCATTGCCTTTCACTTTATCCTATTGCATCAAGATCTCCCTCTGAAACTGGAGTTCATCAATTCTGGTTGCTTCAGCTAGCCTGCTTGCCCTGGGACCTCCTGTCTTAATCCCCAGTGCTGAGATAGCGGGTGGCTAGGGTGTCTTATCCAGTCTTTATGTGAATTCTGGGATTCTGAACTCTAGTCCTCAGGATTGTGTGGCAAACACTTTATCCACTGAGCTATTTGCCCGGCCTTACTTTATTTTTTAGTTTTTTTCTTAAGACAGGTCCACATATTATATCCTGCCTGATGTGGTACTCACTCATTAGCCCAGGCTGGCTTTCAGTACTCATGGCAATTCTCCTGTCTCAGGTTCTTGAATGCTGGGATTGCAGGTGTGTAACCACCACACCTGGCTAGCGCATCTCTTCCAAATATGCAGGGGTCCTGGAACTAACTCTCCTGTCTTATGCTAGGAATAGAGAGGACTGGATTCAGGTACATTCGTGGTGGTTTAAACAGAGAAACAGCCCTAGGTCTCTGGATGTTGCGCCTGGGTCCCACCTGGGTGTTACTCTTGGTAATGGCCAATAAGAGTAGGAGAATCTGTTGCCTGTGCTTGCATGCATGTATATTTCATGTGTACATGAGTGTGCGTGTGATTGTTCCACAGAACCTTGCTCTGCCTCCAGGCACTGAGATTCTAAATGACTTTCCTTTATGAGTTCAGGGAAAGCCCATTAATCAAAACTTGACGCCTGATATGAACTCCTTGGATGCTGAATTTGTGCAGTGACAGGGAATATCCTGTGCTAAACATGCCAAGTGCATGCTTGAGAACAAAGGAACATTAAAATAATTTTATTGAGGCAAATTTGCATGCAGGTAAATATAAGGTAGTAAGTGGACAGTTTAAGAATTTTTATAAACATGCATTCAAATAACAACTCCAGTCAAGATGTGAACAGATCTATAACTATACAAGGTGATTGGTATATGCAATCCTAATATTTGGGGGGCTGAGTCAGCAAGATTGAGTTCCAAGCCTGCCTGGGCCATAGTTTGAATTTTTATCTCACAAACAAGCAAGCAAATAAAAGTCATATTAATATGCCAAAGGGATATGTTTGAAAAGGAGAACACACGTAGACTTCCGGGGCCAGGCACTTTCCTGATTCCTGCATCGCCAGCCCAGGACTGAAAGGGGAAGTGAGTCTTATGACAGATCTGACTCAGGTGTTAGTTAATGCCAGGAGCATGGGACAACTGTCTAGGATAGGCCTATCTCGGGGATACTTAGGGCTCTGCTCCAGGAAGTGCAGTAAACTGTTTATGACCATAAAGCAAGTTACATAGTAAGATTTTGGTTTGTTTTTGTTTCCTAGGGCTTATCAGAGTTTTATTTATAGTCTATTGCAGTCTGTCAAGCAATGACCTGATGTCATTACCAAATGAACATACTGGGGTGGTGGCTTCGTCAATAAAGGGCTTGCTGGGCTGTACAAGCACGAGGACCTGAGTTCAATCCCTCACACCTACTTACAAAGCCAGATACGGTGACACATGCTTGTGATCCCATCGACAGAGAGACAAGAGCGGGTCCCTGGAGCTTGTTGGCCAGTCAGCCAAGGCTAGTCAGAGAGCCTGGGACTTAGTGAGAGACTCTGTTTCAGGAAGGACAGGAGGAAGAGACTAAGGGAGGAGGCAGCTTCTGCGGAAGATCACCTGAGGTTAGCTAGCCTCTGGCCTGTGAGCACACACGTTGATATGGACACGAACAGACACTGATGGGTGTGCATGCACACATACACGAAGGAAAAGAGACATCATATTAGCAGAATTTCAAAACCTGTTTGTACCTTAACTTAAAAATATTTTATTGCTTAAAAAGAAAGAGAGAGAGAGAGAATCCTCCTGAGGACAGGAGAGATGTCTCAGGAAGGGTACAGGCACTTGCCACCAAGTGTGCTGGTTTGTGTTTGATTCCTAGTGTGCATGTGATAGAGAAAAACAACTCCCCGTAGGTGTCCTCTGGCCTTCATTAATACTATGGCATGCATGCACACAGACACCGGTATACACACACACACAATAAATAAGTGTAAATTTAAAAAAATATATAGTTGCTCCTGGCCATGTGAGTTATTGGGGAAATGCCAGGCATAGATTCAGCCAATTTAGAGTTGCCACAAACCTCCGACTGATAGGAACCAAGTGCCTGGGGACAGCACAGGGCATACTTGTCCTTCAGTGCTCAGACAAGGCCCGTGAGGTCAGAGTTCCGTTTCTCCTCTGTAGTCGTGGAAACAGAACAGAGCAAACTGGACCAGTGAACACACACACAGGGCAGTAGCCAGCGTGGCAGGGCTCGTCCCCTGCGGAGCACCCAGCTTCTGCCCTCTGTGCCTCCACCCAGCTGCTTTTTGCTTTCTTTTGCAATGTTGTTGAGGACGGAGAAAAGGGAATGTGTCCTTTGAAGGACAGAGTGTCTGAGGATGTGACTTAGATTCTGACTTCTCTCTCTAAACAAACAACTTGTGTTTTTTTTTAAATAATTGATTTTTATTTTATGTGTATTGGTATTTTGCCTGTGTGCATGTCTGTGTGAGGGTGTTAGAGCCCCTGAAACTGGACTTACCGTTGTGAGCTGCCATGTGAGTGCTGGGAATTGAATCTGGGTCCTCTGGAAGAGTAGCCAGTGCTTTTAACTGCTGAGCCATTCTCCAGCCCCCAAACATTTCCGTTTTTTAAATTTGAATGCGGGGGTTGAGGAAATGGCTCAGTCACTGACAGCCTAGTTGTGCAAGCATGAAGACCTGAGTTCAGTCTTAGTGCCCACATAAAGAGCAGGTGCCATGGTGTGGGCCTTCAGGGCTTAGGTCAGCCAGGCAGTGATGGAGTCTGCAGCCCAGTCAGTCTGGCCTAATCAGTGAGCTCTAGGTTCGATTGAGAGACCCTGCCTCAAAAACCAAGCTGGTAGGACTAAGAGGTGAGTCAGCGGTTCAGGACCCTTACTGCTCAATCATGAAGACTGAAGTCCTGGCACCTGTGCAATAGGCTGGCATTCCACGAGGGCCTCTGTACTCTAGTTCTGAGGGACCCGGTTGTCCTTTTCTGACCTCCATGTGTGCATACATGTCCACACATACAAATAAACTATAAAATGTAAGCATAAGGGCCTGTGAGATGATTTGATGGGTAAGGGTGCTTGTGGCTGATTCTGGCAACCTGAGTTCGATTTCCAGCACCCGCATGATGGCTGGAGAGAACCAGCTCCTACAGGCTGTCCTCTCACGTCTTACACACGTGCTGTGGCGTGTATCACCCGCCCACTCTAAATAAATAAGTGCAATAAAAGGAAAAGATGGAGAGTGATGAAGGCAGATACCGGACATCAGCCTCTAACACACACACACAGGTACACATACATACACAATAAAAATGAGATTAATACAAAGTTTAGTATTCAGGAGGCTGAAACAAGAAGTTTGCTGTGGGTTTGAAGTCAGTCTAAGCTGTACATTAGGGCCTGTCTCATGCCCCTCCCCTCACTACACCACTGAGAATATAATAAATACAACACTGGGGTGATATCAAAGGCCTGTAATCCCGGCACTCAGGAGGCTGAGGCATGGGAAATTAGATTTGCAGGCCAGTCTGGGCTGCATTGCGGTTCCAGGGCAACCCGAGGAACATAATGGGATCCTAGCTCCAAAACCCAATAGCAATAATCAGTGCAGAGTTTAGATTTAGTTCCAAATGCATTTGGTTCCTTTTCATATAAAATACATTGTATTAAAGGGGGAAAAAGCCAAAGCCCACTCTTCTGTCCTGAAACTCATCAGACTCATCAAAGGGCACTCTGGAGGGATGCCAGTGGCCATGTGTCTTTCCTGCCACCTCTGCTGCAGGCCACCACTGCCATTTCAGGATTCCCGAGCCTTTGTTGGCCCTTGGCCAGATGTGTTTCCTGTTCCCACCCTGCCCTCTTATTTTGGCTTAGTGTCTAGCCAAGAATCAGATGAAGCCAGATGCTTGTTCACCACTTGGTACTAGGGCCTCAGGCCTTCCCCAGCCGTCTCTCTGATTTACGATTTGATATAGCTTCCAGCCTTTCAGGATCATGCCAAGGACTGAAAGTGAAAGAAGCAGCAAAAGGTCACCTGGGAAGTCTGGGGCAATTTCTCACAGCAGGCTGCTGTCCTCAGGTGCAGAGACCATGGTTCTGGAAGCCTGCTCCCTGACCTATTTCTAGCCCCTGTCCAGGTAGCTGCCTGTCTCAGGTACCCTTGTCCCTTCCCTGGAGTGTTCTCTGACACCTGTCCTCTCCGTGACTCTGCAGGTGTGGGTCTTTGAGGGCCACCATGCACACTTGTGGTTGGTACCATTCAGCTCCCTCTCCATTCCTGTGAGGTGAGCACCCCTCCCCTGATACAACACATCCCCATATCTACCTCTGACTCTCCTCCGGCTGCTCTTGCAGGTGTGGTGTCCTTGAAACAGTAAAGATGTGCTCTCTAACCATTCCAGAGGTAAGAAGTCTAGGTTTAGCATGGCGGCAGACTGGGCTTGCTCTGGGAGCTTCAAGCAGCTGCCTACCCATCTTGACTTATGACCTCCGTGTGAGCTCATCCCAGCATCTTGCTCTATAACCTCTGGTTACTCTTGCTCATCTCTCCCCTCCTTCTTGGGGAGGGCACCGTGATTACAGTGGGCCACCTGGGTAATCTGGGCTTGTTACTTTCTCATGACCCTTGCCTTAATCACATCTGCAAAGTCCCCTTTCTCCCCCCCACACAAAAGAATGTTCACAGGTTCTAGGATTATTAAGATATTGACACTCTGAAACATACACTACCTCAAGACTGTAGGGACAAAAAGGAATTGTCCCCTCCAGTCTGAAAGATTTTTACAATAAACTGTCAGAGCGAGAAAAAGAGACACAGAAGACTCACAAATGTATTACATGCACGGGGGCAGGGTAGACCGTTAAGTGTTTTTGGTCCAACATCTCTTGGAAAACTATACACCCTTTCTGTCAGGGAGGGAGTGAGAAACGTCGGTAACTTTTAGGATAAGAGTTAGTGGGTTTTAGGGGAACTCAATGCACTTGAAGATCATTCGGTGACCAGAGACAGTGTGTTGTTTTCTTCCTGCAGAAGAGGAATTGAGGATCATAGTGAGTGGCAGGACTCTGTCCAGGTGTGTGGATGAGTCTGTAGTTGGGTCCAGTCTTCTGTGGTCTCTAGCTTTCCAGTAAGAAGCCTGAAGTCAGGCAGATAAGGAAGCTTTGAAGAAAGCCGATTCCTATCCCAGAAGCTCTCTCTCGTGTGTGTGTGTGTGTGTGTGTGTGTGTGTGTCTCCGGTATCAAGGGAAGATGGGAGATAGGAAGGCTTTGGATTCAGAGGTAGCTATCATGCCAGCCATCCTGTCAGGGAGGTATCTTTTTCTCACGCTCAGTAGGACTGAGGGTGGCTCCAGCTCCCACGAACAGGTCCCTATCCCTGCAGGTCATGGTACTGCTATGTTATTACCACCCCCACGCCTTGACCCCATTGCTCAAGTTCAGATTCTGACCTGGCTACTGTATTGGGTTCTGTGATGTGGCACAGGGTAAAAGATATGACCTCTGTCTTCATCGCATAAAATGGAGACAACGATCTAACTGCAGGGACGATCAAAGATGAAGCATTTGGCACAGTGGCTGGTGGACGGTGTTTGGCAGATAGCAGACATGATTGCTTATGCTCCCCGGGGTTTGTCCATTGGACAGAAACATTTGTGGGGGGGGGGGGGTTCTTTGGTGGGAAGGAAGGGGAAGGAGGTCGCAAGGTCTCCAAACCGCGTCCTTTTGGATTCTTTAGGGCGAGTGGAAGGGGGCTGCCATTTCTGCGTCAGAGTTAGGTAAGCTGGCTTTGCTAATCAGGATGTTACTCTCTATGCTTATCTAGAGGAAGCTAGAAGCTGAGGAAGAGACTGACTTCCTTATCTGCCTTCCCAGGGCCAAGTGTGGCTTCTCTAGTACCTGAATGCCAGCCTAAGCCAGGAACCTCGTGTTACATTACAAGAAAGGAAAAACAAGATACCCCTGTAGGAGACAAATGCCATTGGGGATGGGGGAGGGATCTCACCAGACAAGAACAAGTATAGGAAAGATTAGTTGGAGAAAAGTATAGGAAAGATTAGTTGGAGAAAATTTATTAAAGAAAATATACCACTTGGAGAGACAGAGCTATAGCTGGTGGGCAGAGCGACAGGGCGGTAGTGACTGATTCTGGGAAGGAATAGGCCTTCTTTTGCCACAGTTAAGAGAAAGTACTCGATCTTGTCTCATGATTCTATGGGGTCCTTATCCGGATAGAGAAGTGTGCAATGTTATCACATAATTAATTTTTCAGCTCCCATTTTCTACTAAGATTGGCTGATTGGGGTAAGGGTCATGGGTCTCGGAGCTAGGCTCTAAAGAGTTGTGTAAACATCTCGAGGCATTGAGGTCAGGCTCCAGATAGTCAGGGTCTGGTTGTTAAGGTGTGGGAACTTCTGCCTTTAGTTTTGCCCCCCTTTGTCTCTATGGCAAGGCTGTAATAATTTATCGGGGTTTATGGACTCTTCATTTCCTACCCTGCGCTTCCTGTTTGAGGACAGCGCTGAAGACCATGCCTGTCATCAGATGGATATGCCCTTTTCCTATTTAATCCATTTTTAACAATTCCCTCTAAAAACACAGGCCCCATCTTGGTCCATTTTGTGTTGCTATAACACAATACCCGGAACTGGGCAGTGTATAACGTTTGGCTCATGGGGTGGGCCTAGTCACTGGGACATATGCTCTTGAGGAGGATAATGGGATAGTCTCCAGGCCTTTCCTCTCCCTGATTCTTTTGCTTCCCAGTCATGAGATTAGCAGCCTTACATCTCCATGTATCCCTGGCATCATGTACCCCACAGGCTTCGAGAACGGAACCAACTGATCGTGAGCTGAAACCTTCAAGCTGGAGCCAAAGCAAACATTTCTCTTTATGAGTCGCTCATCTCAGCTCTCTGTTACGGAAACAGAAAGCTGCCAACATGGTGCTGTTCGTACCGACTGTTAGATCTTATTCTTCTCTGGAACAGTGCTTCAATTTTCAGCCAGTGTTCTTTAGAATTTTGTTTATTTGATTTTGGTAGAAGAGGCTTAAGACAGTTTTGCATAGTCCAGGCTAGCCATGAAACCCCGCTTTGTGCTGAGGGTGACCTTCAACTTTAGACCTGTCTCCCACATGCTGGGACTACAGGTGTATAGCATCATACCCGGAATTGTTGTAGGACCTAAGTCCTAGACGTAGGGGTGGAGGTAGGATGGGAGGGGGCTTGGATTGGCTTTATTTCAGGTACTTTGATTTGCCCACTGCATGCCCCACCTACAGCACTGTTTAAGACCTGTAGAGTCTGAGCACGCACATAGCAAGCACATGACTATTCAGTGAACCAACTGGACGATCCTGTCAGTTCTCACAAAACCACTGATAAAAGCAGAGCAATGCTTCTCTTTCTAAGCTCAAGCGCAGGGTAAGAGTCCTTTGTGGACTCCATGTTCATCATGAAGGTAGGATGATCTTCAAGGGCCTTTCCCATCACAGCTACTCTTCCCATTGTGAAGGACAGTACTGAGGACGAAGGTTTCCAGGGACACTCTTAGCTGCCTGATCTCTTCTACGGTACGCTCATGGGAGCAGGTATCTGTGTGGAATTTTTCTTGACTGTCCTATCTTGAGATAACGCATGCCTGACATCAGACCATCAACCTTACATCCAACACTCACCTTCTCTGCTCTCCCCTGGCATTGGGTTGCAGCAGTTGCTAAGCAACAGCTTATCTGTAGCAGTGCCTGGTTGGTTAGCAGATGCAGAAGACAAGACCAATACCACAATTCCTATCTGAGACTTCTAGCTGTGAGATACCCCAGGGGCTGGAATGTAAACTCTGCTGCATCTAAACAGCTCCTAGGGGCTTCTTCTTCTTGGGGCTTGGGTCTGCCTTTTGCTATGGTGGGAAATTCTAGAGTTATGATCAAACTTTAACTATATGGGCCAAGAAGTTTACTAATTCTAGAGGAATTCAAGATGTTTTACAACAAAATTCTCTATCTTCCTTTATATTAAAAACCCACCCAAGGGGTAGCTGGTTATTTTACTTTGTACCAGACAGCTCAGGAAACTTTATTTTGGAGGTCAAGAAGGCACTAACCCCATCAGACTCCCACCTCAGGGGCCCATGCATTACACAGTCATTGTTTTACGTCTTTTTCACACCTCCTTGGAGCTCTACTCATTGCTAAGCTTCTCATAGCCAAGTTCCCAGTTTTATTATAAATTACCAGTAAGTATTAAAGAGCCTCTGTAAAACTCAAATATCACGGTAGGGGTAAACTGAAGTACTGACTGGCATAAAATGACCTCCTTTCTAAAAAAAAAAAAATTGCTGTTGTGCCTTGATTGATGGGTAGGTGCTGTGACAGCGAATGTTCTAGAATACAGGTTTCTAGTCCCTATTTACTGTGCCTTTTAATATGCAAGAGAGCATTACAGCCTTGTTGGGACTCTGGGGATGGAGCCTGTCTTTTTCTCATTCTGACCTCTTTTAAAGGGCCTCAGGGCATCATAAGGATCAAAAAGTATTAAAATGTCACTCCAGACCTGGTGTGGTGGCACACACCTTTACTGCCAGCACTCAGGGAAGGCAGAGGTAGGTGGATCTGAATTCCAGAGCAGCCTGGTCTACAGAATGAGTTCCAAGACAGCCAGTGCTATGCAAAGAGAGCCTGTCACAAACAAACAAACAAACAAACAAGCACAATAAAAATAAATAAACAAAAATGGCATTTCAGAGCCAGCAAGATGACTGTCACCAAGCCTGAGGATCTGAGTTCCATATCCAGAACCCAGATGGTGGCAGGATAGAATGGAACCTACAAGGTATCTTCTGACTTTCATGTGTGTCATGGCATGCATCCATGTGTACACACACACACACACACACACAGAGAGAGAGAGAGAGAGAGAGAGAGAGAGAGAGAGAGAGAGAGAGAGAGAGAGAGAGAGAATGAGTTTTAAAAAGTCTATTCCTACCCCATTTCCTCAACTGCAGGTAAGGTCCTCTGTACCTGACAAGTCACATGAGGGCTGCAGGCTGCTCTAGCTCTGAAGGAGACTTGCTGGGGCCATGTAAGCCCAGGCACATCGTGTTTTAGGGACTATTACATCACACAGCCTGCTGTGCTTGGAAATGCTTGCAAAAGAAAACAGCCAGGCCTCTTTCTGGCCAGTGCCACCAGGGCAATGAGTCTCATCTCAGCTCCCTCAGGTGCTCTGCCTTCCTTTGGATGATTAGGGTTGCCCAAACCCTCACCTCAGGGGGAAAATTAAGTGCTGTCCCTTTAAGAGATAAAGGCTACAGGAGTGAAGATATCAACTGGCTTCCTGGCTGCCAGGAGTCAAGTACTTTGTGAAAACCCTCTCAAGCCATTCCGCACCTTCAGTTTTTCAGGCTCTGAGCTTGGCTGGCAGAATATAATTATTGCCCACAGAGGACAGTAGCACATCCCTACCCAAATCTCAGGCTGGAGATGTGGCTCAGTCTGCACCGCAGTACAAACACAGCTTGTGGGTGTGTGCCCATAATCCCAGCGCATGGGAGGTAGAGGCAGGAGGATGGGAAGGTCTCCCTACACAGGGAGCTCCAGGCCAGCCTGAGTTGCCGGAGACCCCACCTCAAAACAGATCGAATCATGAGCAGCAACCCAAGCTGAGTTTTATGATTTAGCCAGAGCAATTTTAAGCAGCAGCCTCTCTCATAGCTAGCCAAGCCTCCTTTATTTACCAGAAGCAGCTAATGGGCAACCTTTGCCCTACATTTGGCCAGCCTGGCCTCCCCGTGGCTACTCCAGACAGATAGTAAAGCTTTCAAAGCCTCTGCTTGGGCTCTGCAGAGCGTAAAGTGAACTTGGCATTGGTTACCGTGTGTAATTCTTATACGTGGTTCACTTCACCCTCTTTGGCCTCTTAGGGAGCTTGCAGGCCACCTGTTATTGTCTTTGCAGCCAGGCGGGCCCAGGAGCTCCTGGGATTTACAGACCTACCCCCCCCCATCCTCTGCACTGTCACTCCCTTAGCGCTCAGCCAATGACTTGTTTTGAATTCCAGCAGTAAACGCTGACTTGTGCAGTTTTTATTTGCATCCGTTATTGACCTCAGCAGGCCATTAGGAGCCTTTCTGTGCCTCGGGTCGGTTGCCCCTGCCCTGTGCTCACTGCAGCCCTTAGGAATGGGTGTGATAACTTTAACTTTATACACGTAGCAACCAAGCAAGCTTCTTCTGTGTCCAGTGGCTGTGCTTACAGCATTTGCAAACTAGAGCCTGTATTATGTGGCCCCATTTTTCTCTATTCTGTCTTCTGCATGTTGGGTTCTTTTTTAGGAGGGGGATTCAAGAGGGTTTCTCTGTGTGGCATTGGAACCTGTCCTGGAACTTGTTCTGTAGACCAGGCTGGCCTCGAACTCACCGAGATCTGCCTGCCTCTGCCTCCCTAGTGCTAGTATTAAAGGCGTGTGCCAACACTGCTCGGCACATGTTGGGTTCTTAGTGGGTGTGCAGTGCTTCCCCTGACCAATCCCAGATGGCTCTAGAAAGTTAGGAAACGTGGTATTTGAGTGTTTTAGTTGACCACACAGAGGCCAGAGGGCTGAACTTAGCTGACTGGGATTTTTAAAGAGGGGGTGGTTCTTTTACAGACATCTCCAGGAGGCAGGAGAATGGCTAGAATGACAGTCCCCAACCCACCAAGAACCTCAACTAATATGGATAGAATTTGTGTCACGTAGTGGTGCTTGCACAGAGCATCCAAAGCCCTTGTTAGCATCCCTGCCACCATAGCCTGCAAATGAGGCACTATGACTGCCCCCGGTCAGCATGGTCTCCACCTTTCTCCCTCTCTCCTCATGTATCCGGCTCAGGTGAGATCCGTGATTGGGCAAACCCATGGGTGTGCCCACGCTTTCACAGCAAAGGCTACTGGGGAAGAAAGCCATTGGCTTGGCTTCAATACAGGGTACAGCGTGTGAGAGAGGGAACGGTAAAGAAACTGCTGACATGACCACTCCATTTTGAGGGGGCAGATTTTTACTGTGACAAGGAGAGAGAAAATATTCAGGGGCATCTGGAAGAGTCCAGAGCAGAGAGAAAGGAAAGCAGGTTGAACATAGGCTGTGGGAGAGAGTAATGGTGACAGAAAGATAACAAGAGCTAGAGAATGGGGCACGGTGAGAGAACAAGAGTGGGCGGAGAGAGAGAGAATAGCAAGAGATAGACCAAGAAGAGCTATAGAAGGAGTGTGGGCGGGCAAATCCTGTGGATTAGACAGAGGAGGAGTAGCTGCCAGAGGCTCAAAGGCCAGGATGCTGCTGTGGACCAGGTACTTGTGATGCTGAGGGAGCCCGGAGGCCAGCATGGGCTTTGACATACTGTTAAGTGCCACAGGTATATGTCAGCTGGAGGGTCATATGTCCCCTCTGCCAGAAGTAAGGGAACTGGCTCCTTTGGGAGGAACAAAAAACCTGTTTCACAAGTTCCTGAGGAAGGCTGGCGTTTATCTAAAACAGAAATCCTTCTGCAGTCCAGCTTGAGCTCATTTCTGGATATTCGGACCTCTTGTGAGACCTAACATATAGAAACTGTGCCTTTTACCAAGAACCTTAGGTGGGTACATCCCAACACACTAAGGAGATAGAGGGGCTGGGCAGACTCCCCAATTGACTCTTCCTGGGTCTCCAAAAAGATAGAGGGGTAGGGCACACTCCCCAAATGACTCTTCCTGGGTCTCCAAACATGCACACACACCCTTGGATGACTGTCTTTGAGCTTGGTCACAGACTGGACAATGTAGGTGAAGGTGTTCTAGGAGGTGGCTTGTTGATAATTATCCCCAGCTGTCATGAGTGGCTCGGGCTCTGGTTTGCCTGGGGCTATGGGAGGGGATTGTGGCCATCTCCTAGCTACGCTGATCTTTTTGGGTCAGAGGGTGTAAGGCCAGCAGGGTCCTCACCGTGTATGTCACCTGTCTCCCCTGACTGAGGAACGAGAATGAGGGTTCTTCACTTCCTTGGGTAGGATTTGACCACCTGAGGTACTTTGGTTCTTGCAAGGGCCTGCAATATTATGAGTCTTGCTGCCCTAGGTGTTATGAGCATGACCCAGCAATGCCCCCACTCTGTGGTACCTAGCCTTGAGGTAAAGCCTCGGGCAAGGACCAAGTCACATAGCACCTTTGGCCAAGAGAGTGAGTGCTGACTTGTAGAAGGCAGAGCCTTGGTGTGTGTTTGTTGTGAAGCCCTGTCACCACCATGGCCGGTTTCCTCAGCCACCCTCCTCCCTGAGAGTAATCTTTCAGTTCATCTGGCCAGTTTATTGCCTCAGATGTGGAGTAATCAGACAGTTGACCTCAGGAAGAGAGAGCAACGGCCCTCTTGTGCTGTGGGCAAGCTCTGTCCTCTTCTTACTTTCCCACTTCTGTGGCCCCTCACCCCCATCTCATGAGCTGGGAACTTCTTCCTGAATGCTTCTGGCAGCCCCGAGGTACAAATCCTTCCCTCAGGCAGCCACTGTCTAGCCAGAAAATGGGAGCCATTGGGGCTGACAAGATAGGTCAGCAGGTAAAGACACCTACCACCAAGCCTAACTACCTGGGTTGACTGGCAGTCGGGAGGAGAGAACCAACTCCCCCTAGTTGTCTTCTGACCTCCACAACTATGCCATGGTACATATGCACCCAGTAAATGATGAATGTAAACAAAATTCTTTTTAAAAATTAATGAGAAGCATAGGGCTCGGAGATCATAACCCTGCCACGCAGCATGGACTTGGTGTGTATTGCTGGTCTTAGTCACAATCTGCAAAACCTCATCTTCCCCCCATTCTGCCAGAAACAGGTCGCATAACACTCGTGTGGTGCTTTGCGGGCACAGAGGAGCTCGAGTCCTCTTTTCCTTCCTCCTGCTGCCCCACCCCGCACCTGCTCATGCTGTATGGAGCGAGCCAGAGTGGGGACACAGTCACCTTGGTAACAAGGAGACTAATAATAGGTTAATAATAGGTTCTTTTTAAAACCCTGGAGTACCTCACCGCGTCTCTCTGATGGAGTAACAGCTCCCGCAAGAGCTAGCATTGGGAAAGGCGTGCAAGACAGACACAGGGAGGGGTACCACGCTGGCAGCTGCCAAAGCTGTCTAGAGCTCCCAGCAGGAGGTGCAAATGAGCAGACTGCTGGGAGTCACTGGAAGACAGCATTCTAGGATGACCTCTGCCCCTCGGTAGCACTCCCTTGACCAGCTCAGCGGCAGAAAGGAGACCATGGGTGGCGATCGCTGATCTGACTGAAGCGTCTAAGGCAGAATGTTCCAACTAGCCAGAGCTCCAGAGGAAGTCAGATGGCCAGGAGGAGGAGGAGTTAGCCTCCAGAATCTGCATTGGGCAGATGGATGTGGGCATGTGGCAGGGATGTTGGATCCAGATGAAGCTACACCACTAGTAAGAAAACAGGAAGTCTGATCATTGCAAGGAACCAAATTTAGCCAACAGCTAACTATGCTCAGAGGCAGATTCTTCCCCAGATAGCCTACTGGACCCCTATGAGGGACCCCATTCGCCCACTTGAACTTTTGATCTAGAGAAGTGAGTGCTAGCTAAGGAGCATCGTGCAGAGCAGTACCTCAATAGGAAAAGCCATGCAGGGGGACTGGGCAGAACTAATGATGCATGTGCCATCTGCCATGTTATGCTGGGGGCTCTGGGGAAGAAGAGCAGTATTTCCAGAGCACTGCACTTTTTAAGAGAGGCCAGAAACTTGGGTGTAAACCAGAAGTTTCTCATCCCACCTAGTCCCGCAGTTGCTTTTAAAGTAACCACTCTGAAGCTTAATATGAATTACAAACTGTTTGGCCTATTAGCTCAGGCTTATTATTAACTAGCTCTTCCAACTGAAATTACCCCATTTCTATTAGTTTATATTTTACCATGAGGCTTGTGGCTTGTTACCTCACATCTTGCTTCTCTGGCAGCTGCTGACCTCTCCCAGACTCCCCCCTTCTTTCTCCCTGTATCTCTGCTTGGATTTCCCACCTGGCCCGGCTCTGTTCTGCCTCGCTATTGACCAAAGCAGCTTCTTTATTAAGCAATGTTAGTAAAACATATTCACAGCCTACAGAGAAGCATCCCCCGTCAATTGGGCTGTATAACATGTCTCATTTTTAAAACAGCAACAAAACCAAACACCTTTGGGGATAAATATACGCAGATTTCCTGTCTAAAGCACGATCCTTAGAAGGTTGCCACAGCCTCCCTCCTTTCTCCTCTTCTTTATTTTTGTGAGACAGGGTCTTAACTCTGTAATGTAGGCCTGGTTGGCCTCAGATTTGTGAGGACTCTGCCTCCTGAGTGCTGGGGTTATGGGTACGAGCCATTGGCCACTCCTGGCTTATTACTGCTTTTGTTTCAGTCCTGGGGATGGAACGAAGGCCAGGCCGTGCTAAGCGAAGGCCATGCTAAGCAGCTGCTCTACCCCAGCCTCCCTTTTTTGAGATGTCGCCTAATTTGAAGTCTATGGTCTTTCTTACCTACAGGGAGGATAGTGTTTCTCTTGACAACACTGGCTTCAAGCAGCAGGTAGTTTGTGTTAAAGGCTGTGAGGGCCTCTGGAGACACCAGGAGTTGCGGTGAGAATTCACCCTCCACCCGTGGCAGGGGAATGAAATTGTTGTTGGACCTGGTACCCTCATGGAATCCAACCATTTCTGTTCTCTTTTGTCCCACCTTTCATCACTGCCCCGAGTGACTTCTTTGATAGAGGAAATTATGGCTGTCATCACTTTTCTTTTCTCTGTTTCTGGGATCCAGCTGGTGCCTTGGACTCTGTCCTGTCTGAGTGGGGGATGGTGGTCAAGACTCATGAGTGGCTGCTCCCAGCATCATGGCCACTCAGGCTCAGCAGGCATCATCTGGTTACTTAGCAGGACTGCTGAGCGTTCACAGTCCTGGCTGGCTCCATATCCCACCCCTCCATCTTTCTGCCCTTCTAGGCGGGTCCACATATGTAACCTGATGGCATGGAATTCTTCCCCAGATCCGCCTACCTGGGGACCTGGCCACTACTCAGAGCTTGGTTCTGGCAGACTCCCCTGCTGTCTCCACACCTCTCTCACACCGCCCCTAGGCCAGAAGCAGCATCTAGTTGCTGCCACCAAATCCCTGACAGAAGCCACTTAAGGGAGGAGAGGTTTATCTTGGTTAGCAGTCTGAGGGGATTCCGTCCATTAAGGAAAGGAATGCATAGCAGTAGGGAGCATGCAAGCAGAACTCCAAGAAGCAGGAAACAGAGATGAGACAGGAAGCGGAAGTGCACTATAAACCTCAAGGCCTTCCATGACCTGCTTCCTCTCGCTCGGTCCCACTTCCCAAAGTTCCACAACCTTCCAAGCAAACATGTGAGCCCACAGAGGAAGGGAGAGATTTCACATCGAAAACGAAACATCTGGGAATGTCCAGGCTGGAAGGATGTCCAGGCTGGGAGGAGCTGTCTGGAGATTTTCAACAGCACATTTTCAGTGTTACCGTAGCCTCGTGGAGATGCTTGGCGTTTGGGGTATGATCCCTGCTACTCATTCTGCTATGGTAATGTCCATGAAACAGCATAGGAAATTTCTATTTCTCACAGGGGAAACTGTACAAAGGGGAACTGGGGCAACGGACTGGAGTCATGGCATTGTTGGGCACGGAGACACCGCTCTGTGCTGCCGCCAACGAGTCCTGAGGAGTCTGCCTTTAGAGATCTTAGCTTGGGCTAAGCCCCATCCTTGGCTTTGTTGAAGAAAAGAATTTCAGGATGAGCCAGTAAGAAGCCCAGCTAGAGTTATTAAAAGGCATTTTTTAGTAAATGCCAGAAGCCAAGTCAACAGGAAGGTGTTAGGGAATGAAGGCGACTTACCCAGGTGTGGGCTTCTGGAAGGAGGCACAGGTCACTGTCTTTACAACAGTTATATGTGGAATTTCAGTTATTTCTGGTTAGGAATCGCAGATTGGTTCCTGAGGTGCCGGCACCTGAGGGGCTGTAAGAGGGTGAACTCTGGATCACCGGGGTGCAGGAAGCTAAAGCCTCTCCACTATCAACACATTAATAAGCTTGTTTGCAAGGTGTGAAGCCCTTCCTCAGGTTACCTCCACTAAGGCCTTGAGCTGGGTTTATTGATATTTTAGCATTCTTATTTATCAGGATTTCTACATAAGTATTCTTTGTGTGCAGGCAACCGTTGTGAATTGTGCTGGTGAGGGGCTCCAAGCAGACTCCAGAGTAGAGGGCCCCTTGCCCTTCCCATGTCCCTGGAATTTTCCATCATCTTTCCATCCTGCCTCCATGGAGGGGGGTTTGTAATGGATACAGGGGGGAGGGGTGGGGACACACACACACATACTCTGGACTTGGGGTGCGTCCAGTGTAGACAAGTCTACACGGCTACTTCAGTTCAGTTCCAAACCCCATCACTGTCAGCCACGCTCATTTCCTTTCATTAGTGGTGACCCTCTTTCCGAGCCCAGTGAGGGCACCCAGGGCTGTGACAAAGGAGCTGAATATGGGTCACCCTGACCCATTTCCATCTCAAGTTCAGAATTAGGGTGGAAACTTAAGTCGCTCTGAGACTTGCAATGCCACCGAGCTCTGCATGAGGCTCCCCAGCCCCCTCTGTCCTGATTTCCCATGCTCACTCACTACAGTCACACACTCTCTTCCCAGCGTCCTTTGGGGCTGCATGCTGCAGACATTGCTTGTACGCATAGACACCCCCTCCATATAACCAGTGATGATGGGGAACACATAGCAGGGTGTACAACTTGCAAAGAACCACCACACCAGTCTTAAACTGGGGTGCTCAGAGACAGGGGTTGTGTACAAGATCAGATGGGCTCCAGTTCAAATCCTAGATCTGACTGGTGACCTCCAGAGGTCCCATCTGTAAGAAGGGGATGGTATTTGTGTCTGCCTCCTGGGATTGGTACAGGCTGGACAGTAGAAGTGCAGGAAAAGCGTGGACGCTCCTCTGGCAGAAAGTGAATGCTTAACTCAAGGCTGTGGCTGCTATTTTTAAAAATATTTTAAATTACGTGTGTGTCAGGGGTTAGGGTATGTGCACGTGGCTACAGATGCCTGCAGAGGTCAAGAGGCATCAGAGACCCCACAGTTAGTTACAGGCAGTTGTGAGTTGCCCCATGCAGGTGCTACGGATAGACCTCACTCAGGTCCTTTGCCAGAACGGTATGTGCTCTCAATCACTGAGCCATCTCTCCAGTCCCTTGTACTTACTATTTGTAGGCAGTGTCAATTCTTTTTCAGGATCAGATGAGTCTTCTGAATTGGGAAGTTGCTTCTGTCAGATGCTCAGGCAGATGAGGAGTGGAGTTTGTGTAGGGAGGGGGTCGGGGCAGGGAGGGGGACTGGACGAGCCATCTGTGTTGAGGTTTTGACTTCTTAAAGTATGTGGGGGAGGCGGGGGGGGGGGGGCTGGAGGGTTGAAGGTGGGGGTGGAGCAGGGCCAGCGAAGAGTTGGGAGAAGGGAGAAAGGATGGATGGAGACTGGGCTAGACTAAAGGGCGAACTGCTGTGAGCGGGAGCTGGCCACCTGTCCCACCTCTGGGTGACAGACAGTGAGAGGTTGGCATCTGTGGTGTCCAGGACTTTGGCTCTCGCTCCTCACTGTCTCCTTCACTTCAAGACCTGGTTCTGCTTCACCTTTTAAAAAAAAAACAACAAAAAGACTTTATTTAAAAAAAAAATAATTAGGGCTGGGTGTGGCGATGCATGCCTCCAGTCCCAGCATTCAGCAGGCAGAGGCAGGTGAGGCTCTGTGAGTTTGAGGCTAGCCTGATCTACATCATGAATTCCAGACCAGCCAGAGCTACATAGTAAGACCTTGTCTCAAAATAAACAAAACAAAAACCAGAAAAAAAAAACACAACAAAAATTTGTATATATGGAATTCAGAGGTGTCAAATCCCCCCCCCCCCCCGCCCCCGGGGTTGACTGCAGTTACAGGCTGTTGTGAGCCATCTGACACGGAGTGCTGAGAACTGAGCTCAGGTCCTCTGGAAGAGAAATCCATGTTCTTAACCACTGAACCATTTCTCTAGACCCCCAACACAATCATTTTTGAATGACAGGTTCTTTTAGGAATCTAATGAGTCTAACCTTGAGAAAATTGCACTTCACAATAGGCACAGTGTTTTTGTAAACAATCCAGATTTGATGGCTACTAGGATCTCAAGTAAGAACCTCTGTTTTAGATCATTTCTAAAGGGGACATCATCTTAAGGTCAAATAGGTAAACTCCTACACAAGCTTCAGAACCCAGATAAAATGTTACCTCTTGAACAGAGAGCTTTCTCACTTGTCCAAAACAGCTGGACAGCCCCTCTTTCATGCTGTACTGCATTGCTTGCTCATCTCTTGGATGGCCTGCATCCTGTAATAATCACTCATTGCCTCGTTGGTTTCCTCTTTCCTCTACTGACTGGATTGGGAGTTCTTGTCCATCTTCCTCACTTGTTGGTCCCAGGGTCTGGGAGTGTTGGAGGTCCAGCTATAAGTTAGGAAAAGGTGTTTCCTGCAGAAAAGGTCAAGAGTCAGGGTATAAGTTAGGGTAAGGAGTTAGCTGCAGAAATAACTTCTCTATATCCTCTGACAAGGGGAGGAAACCCCATGTGGTGGAATGTCTTTTGGGGGTTTTACCAGTCTGCTGAAACAGTTGCTTGGGACTTCCAGATCATAAGTGACCGTCAGCACAAGTGGGATGACCAGGAAGAGGCTTGGGAACCTGGCATTGGTCTTGAAGATGCCACCCGATTAGATAAGGGGGTGCGTAGCTGGAACTATGCCAGTGGCAGTAGCTGTGGGGTTGGGGTACTTTAAAGATCCCGGCTGCTTTTGCCTGGATGACTCTGGTTCCTGGGTGGCCACCACCCTCTGCCTGCTCCCCAGGAGCTCAGAATGTAGGTGTCTCTTCCCAGAGTGTCCATGGGAAACTCCTCGCCTAGGTTCCCAGGCTGTGTAGGCACTATTTGCATGGAGGATGACCCACAGAAGTTCTGGTCTTTTGGTGGTCAAGACCTGAGTCAGAACTCAGTCACAACTTGGAGATTCTGAGCATGAAGGAGATGAGGGAAACAGCTGTTTACAGAAGGCTTTAGTATCGTACAGTTGGAAACGTCTTCCATCTGTAGCATCGATTCCTTGTGAAGGCCATGGGCATTTAGCCCAGTGACAGGAAACACACTCAGCAGGCTGGAAGAAAGTGTGAGGGACCTTAGGAGGGCATCAAGCTTCTGCTTTTGATGAAAAACTCCTCCACCCCCCACCCCCCCACCCCTGCCTCCTGCCAAGAGTTTGTTTACCATCCTTTAGGCTCCCAGTTTCAGCCCCATGCCTACAGGGGGAGGTTCCTATTTTTCTCCTTAATGATCATGTAGCTCTCACTTTATTTGTTGGTGGGGGTTCCAGTCCTATAAATGAAGTTAGGTTAGATACAGAAGTCTCCAAAGACCTGTCTTAAGGTCTGCATCATTCTACAAAGGACAGAAGCCCATGAAAAGGACAGTTAAGAAGCCTTCCCCAGAAGACCAAGATGTCTTCTCTACCACTAACTCTTGGTCACACAGAACCACATGGACAGAAGTGGCAGTATCCCAAGCTACTTATTTCTGGGCATGGGCACAGGTCTCTCAGTGAGCCAGCTGAGTTTGGAGCTGTGAGAGCAGTCCCCAGCCACTGGGGTGAAGTCACGGGGTGGCTAGTATTGGTCCCAGCTGCAGTGGGCATGCAGAATGTCTGCCGGATCCCATTGCTGGGAACACCAGAGGACTTTGATGGAATTCTCCCAGTGTTTGCAAAATGTTTGGGGTTTGCAAAACCACAAATGCCTCTTTCTTGGCCACTTCTTTTGCCTTTCATCCGCTTTGCCCTTCCTGTGTGTGCAGAGAGATGGAATCCATGTGTTCCAAGGGCCTTTGTTGAGTTCACTGCCGTGTGAATATTCTGGGAGATTGTTGGAAGTTCCCAGGGTCGGGGTCCTCTGCCCTTGAGGGAAGATGCATTCGCTATGAGGTGTGCTATTACACCTTATGCGTATACTGCCACAAGAATATGGGGTGGTGGCAATGGCTCTCCCATTTTTTTCCTTAGAGAAGGCACAGTCTGACTGCATATGGTGAGTCCAAAACAGCTTTTTCTCTGGTGATGCAGCTCTCTCATCCCAGCTACTTGAGAAGTTGAGGCAGGAGGATCACAGTTTCCATCTCAGTGGGCTAACGGGGCTATTAAAGTTCTGCCTGGGTAACCTAGCCAAACCCTGCCTCAAAAAAAATGAAGGGAGGTAGGGCATTGGTTGCTGGCAGAGGTCTTTCCTAGCATGCCAAGAGACCTTGTATTTCACCCCCCAGCACCACATGCAAAGAGAGTCTAACAGCTGGAGTGGGGGGGGGGGGGAGCATGTGCAGAGCCTGAGCCTCTGAAACTTAGCAAATTCAAGGAGTCCAAGAGATAAGGGTTCTTTCCCATAACTCTGAGTCTCTCTGTCCCCTTCAAGAGTAGAAAACAAAACCAAAAAAAGGGGCATTTTTCCCCCTGATCATTGCAGGCAAAAAAGAACAGATAAAATTGGAAGTACTTCAGCTCAGTGAGAGAGTACCCACGATGATTGTGTCAAGCCCTCATTCAGCCTCTAGACTGCAAAACTCTAGTGACCAGAGTTAAGAGTAAACCACTGTGAGGGTTCCCCGCCAATGCATGCTTCTGTCTCCTTCAAGGGCGATGGCGTCATAGCATATTGAATGCAGCCTGTTCACACACCACTGCCTCGTAGTCATCTTGTGTGTCCTTGAACAGTCTTTGTGGTTTGCGGGTGCTCGCTATTCTGTTGGAAGGCTGCAGTCCAGTTTCCTTATCCATTCTTGGTCACCTATGCAGTTCCCAGGTTTTTGCTCTATAAATAAAATGTACAAAGCACCTTTGGAGCAGCAACTGTTTGTGTTTTGGATTTTTTTTTTCTTTGATTTCTAGAAGTTGCTTACAATGTTCAAGGATAGACTATACAAAGGTGTTACCAAAACCCCATCTGCAAAGCACGGCTGTCACAGACTGCAGGCCAAGGGCTGGGTATGATGCGTGCAGGACACTCTGGCTATGACCATACCATTGACAACATCAAGTTTATATTCTTGAGGATCTTACTGGATGTGGGAACCCACGGCATGCAGCGATAGCCCAATGGGAAGGATGCTGTACCCATGAGGATCTATCTACAGATTTGGGGATGGGATATTATTCTGTGTATATTCATCCTCCGTTTTCCAGAACACTCCTCGGGATCCTTTCATCTACACAGCTGCCCTTTCATGGCTCATTTGGGGTATATGTGGTGAAGTGGATTGGTTTCGTTTTCATACTAGAAAACATTTCCAAAAGTGTCATTCACACGTGCAAGAGAGATTGTTTGATTCAGGGGAACTTGCGGTAGGGTCTAGCATCTGCCAGAACCCATGCTCCACAGGAGTAATATAGATGTTGGCAGTATTTGTCACCATCATCGTAGGGATAATCTGTTTACATGCACATCTGTCCTTTGGCAACACGAACCTGTTGTCAGAACACTGTGTGATATATGGAGATGGCAGCTGGTGATGCAAGCCATCATTACCTCACCCCACTGCCGGAGCCTCCATCCTCAGAGAAGGAACAGCCAAACTGCCAGATGGAACTGGCAAGCAGAGTCAGGCACTCTATGCTTAATGCTGGGACTGAGGGCTACAACTCGGTGTGCGTGTGAAAGATCATGTGTGGTGATATTTTGTTTGTGATCTAACAAATAAAACTTGCCTAAATTTCAGAGTGTGGAGCTAGCCACTAGTTAGCCATAGAGGCCAGTCAGTGGTGGCACACACTTTAATCCTAAGGCAGAGGCAGATAGATCTCTGTGAGTTCAAGGCCACCATGGGCTACACAATATTGATTCAGTCTAAAAGAGAAACAGAGCCAGGTGGTGGTGGCTCACACCCTTAATCCCAGTACTTGAGAGTCACTCTCCTTTGATCCCAGCACTAAGGAGGTGGAGACAGGAAGGGATATGGTTAGACAAAGAGAGGAATATAAGGCAGGAGAAACAGGAGCTCATGGCATTCAATCTGAGGATTCAGGGAGACAGAATCTCGCCCTCTTCCGTCTGAGGATTTGGTAGAGGTAAAAAGAACTCTAGCAGCTGGATGCTCTGCTTCTCTATCTTTCAGTTTTATCCCCCTAATATCTGACTCTGGATTTTATTATTAAAACCAATTAGAATTCACACTACAACCATGGCTATCTGTTGTGTGGTTTTTTCCCCCCTTGTGCCAATCACTTCTGTTTGGCTAACTTGTCCAGTGGGGAAATGAGAGGACTTCTGGTCCTGGAAACCCCCTATTCAGGCATCTATAATTACAGGGCTGCCACAAACTCAGCTTATTTAAGGAGTTCAAAGATTTTGTCCAACCCATAGTCTGGACAAGTGAGTTTGGGGTTTATGATTCATCAGAGTCCCCTTGCCCTGGGGTCCCTCTCTCTTCTGCAGCTTGAGTGACCACATCTCCAGCGGAGGGTCTACATACATCAGGCCATGCATCGGCTTGGTAGCTCCCTCTACATCTTACCTGGCTGGTTAGCAGGTCTGTGTGCTTACACTCCGGTTGCCATTTCTCCAGGTCCAGCAGAGTTTTTCCTCCTCTCAGGCTCCTGGCTTCTGCAGAATAAACCCCGTGTCAGTCTCTGTGGTTCTCTCTTCCTTTGATCTGTTTCTTCTCCAGACCCAGAAGCAGTTAGTCTCTAAAGGGCTCCAAGAGGCATCGTGCTACTGACATGGTGGGATGCCCATTCTTACTTGGCCAAGCTCTGCTGGCTGAAAGCAATAAGACCATCCAGAGACAGATAGGGATGGAAGAGGAAGCAGGTACTACCCACCCCTAAAGTGAAATGAATGCCGGGCTCTTGATGGCATGAGAAAAATATTCAACTAAGCATTGCCAGTGACCAAGTCCAACCATTCCAACAGAATGCAAATTAAACTCTGAATAGAATCCTGGGTGGGGTGGGGGAGGAACAGCCACAAAGCTTTCAGAGTATCATTAAGACACATTTGGTTGAGTCTGGAGGCTCGTGCCTGGTATCTCAGACCCGGGGGCTGAAGCAGGAAGGTTGCTGTGTCCAGGCCAGGCTTGGGCTACAGCGTGAACCCCAATGTCAGCCTTCTCTCCTCCCAAGGAAGCGCATCCTCACGTTGGGACTCGCCTTCTCTGTCTAGGACCTGAACTTACATACCCTGGTTCTATACTATTATTCTCTTTCCTCTCTAGAAAAGGCTATTTTTTTTATCAACATAGCTTTATTAAAGCTTCATGTAACATATAAACTTGATAACTTTTACCTATGAGATAATTTTAGTGAAATATATTTTACACAGAAAAAGATACTGTGTAACTAAAGATTTCAAAAGCAGTTTGTAAGCAATGAATTTTTTTTTTTTCGAGGCAGGGTTTCTCTGTGCAGTCCTGGCTGTCCCAGGTCTTTCTCTGTAGACCAAGCTGGCCTTAAACTAGCAGACCCACCTGCCTCTGCCTCCCAAGTGCTGGGTAAAGGTGTGCGCCACCATCGCCCAGCTGCAAATAAACATTTCTTATTCTTTACACATTTGTAAAACTATCAAATAAGGCATTTTACGTATTTCGAAATTCAGTATATTTTTAAATGCAGGCAGGCGATATAGTATATTAAGCATTACTCTTTAGATCAATGTCAATAGCTTAATGGTAAGAATTCAAGTAACATTGAAATATGTAGGATGGATTTGTGTGTGTGGTGCCGGTGATTGAACCCAGGACCTTGTACATGCTAGGCCATAGGATGAATTACTTTTATATGTTAGGAAAGAGTGTGAAAACGGACACAGGGTTCTACTCCCCTGGGGTGGCTCTCTCTTCTACAGCATACTGATCTACCGTTTTTTGCTCTCCTCAGGCATAGGCAAGAATGTCATTTGTGACCGCACCGCGACGCCGCTGGACGCCTTTCGCATGATGTCAGCAGCCCACTACTACCCCAAGCTCATGAGCATCATGGGCAACGTGCTGCGCTTCCTGCCAGCTTTCGTCCGCATGAAGCAGCTGATCGAGGAGGGCTATGTGGGCGAGCTGCTGGTGTGTGAGGTGCAGGTGCACAGCGGGAGCCTGCTGGGCAAGAAGTACAACTGGAGCTGCGACGACCTGATGGGCGGTGGCGGCCTGCACTCCGTGGGCACCTACATCATCGACCTGCTTACCTTCCTCACTGGCCAGAAGGCAGTTAAAGTCCATGGGCTGCTCAAGACCTTTGTAAAGCAGACGGACCACATCAAGGGCATCCGTCAGATCACCAGCGACGACTTCTGCACCTTCCAGATGGTCCTGGAGGGTGGCGTCTGCTGCACAGTTACCCTGAACTTCAACGTTCCTGGAGAGTTCAAGCAGGACGTGACCGTGGTGGGCTCTGCAGGGCGGCTCTTGGCAGTGGGCACCGACCTCTACGGGCAGCGCAATAGCGCCCCGGAGCAGGAGCTGCTGTTGCAGGACACTACATCCGTGAGCAACTCCCTGCTGCCCGAGAAGGCATTCAGCGACATCCCCTCGCCCTACCTGCGGGGCACCATGAAGATGATGCAGGCAGTGCGCCAGGCTTTCCAGGATCAGGATGACCGGCGCACGTGGGACGGTCGGCCTCTCACCATGGCCGCCACCTTCGACGACTGCCTGTATGCTCTCTGCGTGGTAGACACCATTAAGAGGTCCAGCCAGACTGGAGAGTGGCAGAACATTGCCATCATGACCGAGGAGCCAGAGCTGAGCCCCGCCTACCTGATCAGCGAGGCCATGCGCAGAAGCAGGATGTCCCTCTACTGTTAGCACTGGGACCTGGTGGACTCGACCTGCTGCATGGTGCCAGTTAGGGGGAAATGCACTGTGGAGAGGGGAGCCGTGGGTGGGGATTGTGGGAGGGGCAGCATGAATGCGCGGCACGTAAGAAGGTAGTCCCCATCCTAGGTAGAGGGCCCCATCAAAGGTGGTGGTGAGCCCGAGATTTCGTATTCAGGAAGACGTGTGAAAGGAAGGGGGTATAACTAGCACCTCTGTAGTCCATTACTGTGAGAAGCAAGGAGGGGCCGCCCCCGCCCTACCTCATCCACCCGCCGTGGCCGTCTTTGCAAACCAAGGCTGTTTATCTGATAAGCTCAGTGGGAGCTAGGCTCTTTCAGCGCCCCCCACTGGCAGGAGAGGGCACTTCATCAAATGTCTTCAAAGGGGTTTTTGGTTTTGCTTTTTTTTTTTTTTTTGGTGGAGGGAGGTAGAGGAGGTGGGTGGGGCTGGTGAGAAAGTTGTCATTGGGGAAGCCACTGTGTGTTTTACTTTAAGGATATGAAGGAAAAGTACTTGGTAGCAAAGTGCTCAGCTTCCTTGCTTGCTTTGTGTCCTAGGAAGCATTAGGGCCTAACTGGCTCAATGCTGTTTACTTGGTAAGCGGCGTCTGTAATGGAGAGCAAACAAGTGGTAATCTGTACGCCTGAGGTGACCCCAGATGACAGACAGAAGGGGGTGGAACCAGCACGAGTGGCAATCAAACCGTCCTGCCACAAGGCTGTCTAAGCAGTGCTAAGAATGCCACACATAGCGTGGGCTTGACTGTAGCTGCCTGCCTGGGTCAGGACAGCTACATTCCTGGGTGTCGCAGTATGAGTGCCCCAAAAGAAGGGAACACGAGCCCAGCCCCAGAGTTGCTGTAAGCCCAGCTGCCAAGCAGAAGAAACACATTTAGGAGGAAAGACATTAGACATTTGTGAGTTTAGATAGGAAGCCATTCGCTTCATGCCCATAGACTCCTTTTCTCTTAAGAAGAGTCAGGCTCTTTCCCTTACCCTTGGCCTTGATTTTCAGGATTCCAATAGCTGGAAACTTGACTAGGTATTAAAAAAAAGCCAACAGGGATTATATTCTCAGTGTTTCTAAAATGGGGCTTGAGATCCCCAGGAGGGGGTATATATAGGTGGAGAAGGTTCACATTGGGGGGGGGGGCATCTTTTACTTCCTCTCCTGATCCCTTGTCATTTTACTCTCTGTGTGAAACTAGAGATGGCCAAGTACTAGCTTAGACCAAGTCTACAGATGCACCCTTGTAAATGTTCGCTATCCTCAAACATCACTAAAACAGTCTTTAAAATTCAAGCCTGGTCAATCACATCCAGTTTGAAAACAGGGACTTCTCTTTTTCTCGGTTGACCTCGCCAATGTTCACCCGGTGTGGTAGTTTTGAGGCTGGATACATAGACTAGTCCTTGGAAGCTGTCTGCCCGGAACAGCCAGTGCTCCTCCCTGGTAATTCCTGGGCACCGCCATACTGGAAGCCACACACCAGTGGAGTGGCAGTCATTTTCCAGCAGGAAGGAGGTTTCTAGCGGGTGTTGCCTTGCTAGGAACCCTCCTGCAATATGGTAAAGTCAGTCAGCTGAAACTGGGAGTCTGTGCACAGGGCCACATCATAGACTTTGGGGGGGGGGTTCTTTCTCTCATAAATTGCTCTCTAGGGAGTAATCCCCCTTAGCTACCCTGAACAGCTGTGACTGAAGGTAAAATCGGGGCATGGTAGATGACTCCATGGGGTTCGTTTCTCCAAGTCATTTATCTAAGTAGATGTTCTTGAGAGTTCAATTTGTTTCTCTCCTTCACCCATGATATTGGGGGCTTTCCCTCCAGAGGCCCCTGATCTCTGTGATAAACATGCCGGGTCTAAAACCAAAGCTCTCATTTGAGGCTAGGGGCTGCAGAAAGTATGCATTCTTCGAAAGCAGCATGGGAAAGAGGAAGCGGACTGAAACTATATCTATTGGAAGGCATGGGGTAGAGGTAGAGACAGGAGGGAGAGGCAGGCAGGGGCTTCTCTGAATGTCAGAACGACAACAGATGGTTTCAGGGGCTTCTGAAGTGTTCCTTCAGCCCTTGGGGTCCCACGTGCAGATTCTTGATTAGCTGCAGCAATGTGAGGCTGGAATCCCAAGCTTTTGACAACATTCTGCAAATAGACTTTGATCTAAGTCTTGGCAGCAACCCAGGCACTCCTAATTTCTTTTACATGGTTTAAAGGCTTGGTGGAATGGAAGCTGTTTGGGGCTTTTTTATTCACTTCCCCCTTTCCTTCTTGATATATATGAAAGTTTGGACTCCCAGAGATTTTAAAGCAAGGGTTTGGGAATGCCCCAGGTTTAGCTGCAAAGTTTGGAGTCTAGAACTCCTCTGTGGCTACTATCAGTTCCTCTAAGACTTCTCCCCTCATTGGTAAAATTGCATCTTGGGGTTCCTTCAAAGCTCCTTTGTCTACTTGGCAGCACATCCCCCAGTGTCAGGTCCTGTGACACTCAAGGTACAGCGTCACCTGGCCTTCCCACCGAATGCAGAGTATTGAAGGTGCATCATCTTATTATCTATAAAATAGTATTGGGTACTGCCTCACTCCCTCTCTGTATATTCGAAGATGTAACATGCCCAAAGCCACATGAGTGAGCAAACACAATGTGTACCTCTGTTGTTCTTGCCAGGAAAAGCATTTCTCATGAAGCCCTGTAGGGGGCGTGCTCCCACCCCAAGGAGCAACTGTAAGAGACATGGTCTGAGATCCACAGCACTCTCCTTCTTGAGCAGGATGCAAATGTGATGTCCTGCCAGCAGGTTGACAATTACAGCTGCCAACAGAAGCAGCTGGTTGGTCTTCCACTTCCCAAGTGGAAATGTCACTCAGCTTCTTTTAAGATGGATTTCCTATGTTGATTTTTAATTGTGAATGACTCAGCCACCCTGGGCACTGGGAACTTTCTAAGCATTGTTGGCTATGATAGCTGGCCTTGGGTTTTGTTGCTGGGGGTGCTGAGTGTAACATAGGAAGACGTCTTTTCCCAGGAAGCAGGGCTTCGGGGTTTATTTGGGACTTGGGTTGAAGCTGTGTGTGTCGTTCCATTAAACACTCTCTTATTCGTCTTGTCCAGTGACTGAAGCTATTGAACTTGACCTGTGGCTATAAATTAGGTTTCTGATCTGGTCTCTTTTCCCAGTGTGTACTGGAGGAACTAGACTTTGTTAAGGATGCCCTGAGGAGAAAGTCAACCCAATACACATGAGAGGACATCAGGGTGGCAGCTGTCAGGTTCTTCCTTTGAAATCCCAGAGAGAAATGTAATGGCCAAGATTGTCTCCTTCTTTCGTGGTAGACTCAGGGTTGAAAAGCCCATTTTCCCGAGCCTCAGTTTCTTCCTGACTGAACTGCCCCTTTAGGGCTACCACACACAGGGAAGGGAGGCGCATCCCGACAGTCTGGCTAGGTATAGAGAGGCCAGGGTGAGAGCACAGACCCGCACCGGACAGTATTCACTGAGCTGTGACAGATACGCCCGTATTTTACAAAATATGCTACAAGACTGTGTGTGTGTTAGGGACAGAAGCCAAGGCTTTGTGAATACTAGGCACGTTCTCTGCCACCCGTCCTCAGCTGTGTCTTGAAAGTATTCAAAAACCTTGTGACTATAGCGGCAGGGTCATCTCTAAATTTGCGCCTTTATGGAGGCTAGGGGACACAGAGTCAGATGCACTCCTGGAGGAGGACTTGAGGCCCACTCTGCCACCATTGCCTGCTGTGGATATGAAGCTTGACCCTGACTAGCCTATGACTCTTGTTCCACCCACTGGTGATTTCCTTTGCCCACCAAATCCCTGAAGGTTACAGGACAGGGTGATGACACTGGGGAACTAGCTGGAGAAACTAACACCTGCCAGACCATCCTGTTCGTTTCCTTTGGGCAAGGGAAGGGGGTGAAGAAGGGACCATTTCAGGAGTCTGCAGGGTGGCTCCAGGGTCTTCGGCACTTAGGATGTTCTGCTGGCCCACACTGGGCCATGTTCTGAGTTTAGCTGCGGCTTCCAGAACTTCTCTGCAGAGCTGTTAATGCCGCCTTGTACTTCTGTAAAAGTGAGAGGTTGGTGGTCTCCTTGGAGCTTGGCGATGTGAATGGCGGCATCAGTAAAGAGAAGGTAGCCGACCCCACTGGCCTTTTCTCCCCTGCATCAGGGTCTTATTTGCTGGAGTTCTTGAGAGAGCCAACGAAGCCTCTGGCTCTCCTCCAGGCTACTGACATGTTGCACTACTGAATACTCTCAAATCTGCTGCAACCTTTTGTTTACACCAGCAGAGAACAGAGTGATAAAGAGAACGTTATAGATGAAATGCTTGATGCTTAGTGCAGCGATCAAAGCTTGCCTGGGCCAGTGGAGCAGGGAAGCCATCACGGCCATGGAGTCACCACACCACTCTTGTCTCCTGGGCCCTGTTCAGCTCTCTGCTGTCCCCTGCAGCCACCACAAGGGCTAGGCTGTCCAATGAGCCCTATAGCTTCTAAGAAATGCAATGGCTTATTTGTAGTGCCGAGTGACAGCCTAGGCGAAGAAGTAAAAGCCCATGACCTACCCTGCCTCTTTATTCTGCCCTGCCCCTTGTTTAGGGGAGGGAGAACTTTCTAGCAATTATGGCTTTGTTTGCTGCCTGGTGCTTTTATAGTATGTCATTTCCTTTTTCTAAAACCAAAATTGCATTGGTTTGGTTGTCACTGTCAAGGGTATATTTATTGTTTTACAAATGTGAGTATATATGTATGTATATGTATAAAACCAAACGTATATATAAAAAGTCAAGGCATGTATACTAGATATTTTAAAGTTATTTATCAAAGGGAAAAGATGTGTGTTATAAAGTAAAACAGAGTCTATATTTTATATATAATGTTAGATAGCAAAAGATAGCTTATAAATTATAGAAGGTTTTACTTTTTGTTTTCTATTATTAAATGAAAAAAAAGAAAATTTTAAAAGGTATTTAAAAGATACAGGAGAGGAAATGCAACAGTGCTCAGTGTTTTCAAGGCAAACCCTTAGGGAGATGGAGGTGGCCTGAGTCGATGGTACCCACTGATGTCTGTACGATGCTCTGGTCTGGGGTAGGCATGCCAGCCAGCTGTCTGGGCTGTGCCAACAGTGCTTTCAGCTGTTCATGAATGGAGTTGATGGGATGAGCATTGGTGGGAAAAAGGATGAACATGGCAAATAAAGTCTTTAAAGAAGAGATGATTCCTGCCTGGTCGTGTTTTTCTAACCCCAGATGCTCTTGACTTGGGCGTCAGCTCAGTGTGTGGGCTCTGAAACAGAAAGGGGGTACATTTGAGATGGGGGTTTGGGGGTGAGGCTCTGTTAGCATTCATGAAGCTACAAAGGTGTGGGAATTGTTGAATATGTACTGGATCAATCTGCTTCAAATTATTCTGAAATTGTTGAAATAGAGACTAGGATTTGGGCATGTATGCATAGCTGTGTGTGTGTGTGTGTGTGTGTGTGTGTGTGTGTGTGTGAGAGAGAGAGAGAGAGAGAGAGAGAGAGAGAGAGAGAGAGACGACCAGGGAAGATAAAAACACAGATTTTACATCAGAGGACCATATTTTAGAATTTTCTCATTCAATATCATGAAATTGGTTTAGTGACACATGCCTATAATCCCAGTATTCCAGAAGTATAGACAGGAGAATCAAGAGTTTAAGTCCATCCTTAGCTACAAAGCAAGTTTGAGGCCAGCCGGGTTACAAGAAATGCTGTCTCAAAAACCCCCAAACCAAAAAAAAAAAAAAAAGGCACTTCCTGACAAGCTTTCTTAAGAGCATCTTTGTCTGCCTTGTGTTTTAGGAGCATTTGAGAGTGGCCATTTGGACTGAGTTCATCTTAACTGGAAATGTTGCATGGCACAGAGTCTCATGATGGGCTTGGCCTTCCCTCTGCTGTGTCTTAGCAGAAAGAGCACAATCATTTCTTCTGGTCTGCACCCTCCCTTTACGTGAACAGTTCAAAAAGATAATTAGGACCACAAAATCCAAAACCTCCTTATTCACAGATGCCAACACACACACACACACACACACACACACACACACACACACACACACACCCATTCCCTCAGCAAATTTCTGCATCCACACACCCGAGTACGGTACATTACCACACCTTAGGATTCTCTAGTGACCCTCGCCACTCCTAATTAAGGCCATGCAGAAAAGGGAAAGGGCCACTTGCCCAAATGGTGGAGCTTGTTGAGACAGACTCCAGCCTCCCCTCTTCTCCCAGTGAACTATCCTGGGTACCAGCACTCAATGCACATTGCAAACCTAAGGACTTCTAAACATTTTCAGCCTAGGAGCAAATTATTCTTTCTCAGGTTGTGGGCTTTCTGTGTGATGCTCACTGCTCCCAAACTGGGATCATTTCTTGCTTTGTAAACCAGAATCATAGAGGCTGAGCGTTCCTAACCTGAACAATCTGAAACCTTTTGAGCGCCAGCGTGATGAACTCTACAGCATTTTGGCTATGGATTTTCAGATTAGGGATGTTCAACCAGTATTCGCGTATTCCCAAATCCGCAAACATCAACCAAAACAAAAATAAAAACAAAAAAACCACCTAAAGCCAACAAGTGAAACACGTCCTAGAATCTGCAGTCCACAAGGGCCAAGCCTCATGCTGAGCCACAGACCACATTAGGACTGCTTCCAGGCTCTTGACTACTGCCCTATGCCATAGCCAGTTTTCCAGCACCCCATCCAGGTTCCCCACAGGCCAAATGGGAACTCCGTGTGTCCTCCCCTGTCTGTCAACCCCATCCCAGCCCTACAAATAGCCTCACCTTCTAGTTTCCTTTCCTAACTTTTTGGAGGCTGGGTTTTTCTACATAGCCCTAGCTGTCCTGAAACTCACTAAGTAGACCAGGCTTGCCTTTTAATTAATCTACATTATCATCATCATCACCATCCCGTATTTCAATATCTATTATGACAAGTCTGCTTGGTTTCATTTAAGAACACCATATTGCCATATTTTATGGTGCATTACATATATGTGGAAATCTGTGTTAAAATGGGAAAATCACTAAGCAATAAGGTCCCACTTACTGAATCATGTCTGCCTTATTCTTGCCTGAGCAGAAAAGGTCCCTTTGCCTGGGTCTCCCCAGACTCTGTCCCACCCCCTGTTGAAAGGCTGTTCAAGACATCTAGATGAGATGAAAAAGGCATCCTTCCACAGAGTTTGTGCCAAGTCACGAACACAGCTTTAAAGCTCTCTGGAACCAAACCTTGCTCCCAGAAAGGTGGTGCCAGTGAAAACCCTTCAAATGCCTTTGCCTGCTCATTCAAGTCTGGGCTTCCTTTGACTCTTATCTCGAAGTCTGCAGCTGCTGGGTAAATTCCTGAGAGGTGACTTGAGCTATTGCCTTTGTGGCAAGACTGAGACCCAACCACAGGTCTGCAAGATAAACCCCACAAACTCTAACCTGGTGCGTCTGGACTTCCTCTAAAATGTGCTAATTACAGAAATACCTTTATCTCCTAATTACATACAGATTCAGATTGCCTTGGATCAAACCACACGTTTCCCCTTCAGTTATCCGTGAAAACAGAAGATGAAATAACGTAAAGGGAGATTGCCTAGGGCAGTTACAGGTGTCCCATAGTGTCCAAGGGGGATTTGGTCCAGCATCCCTACATATGCCCAAGCCCACGGGTGCTTGGGTCCTTCCTGTAAAATGGCATGGTGTTGCACAGAACCTAGACTAGCCTCCCATACACTTTAAATCATTCCTGGGTAACTTATGTACCAAACACAGGGTCCGCTGAGATGACTCAGTGGATGAAGGTGCTCACTGCTAAGCCTGGTGACCTGAGTTTGATTCCTGAGTGGTCATGTGGATAGTAGAAAAGAAGAACCAACTTTCAAGGGTTGTTCTCAAACCTCCACATGCATGATATGGTACATAATCTGTGTGCATGTTTACACACACACACACACACACACACACACACACACACCCCATAACACACACCTCAAATGTTTTAAAATATCAAAGGCAATGTCAATGCTATGCAAATAGCTATTAAGACTTATTGCATAAGGAATAACAACGAGATAATCTGTAATGGCCAGCCCACATTTCATGATGTTTAACAAGACTCCAGTCAGCAACTCAAACTGATTTTTGCAATCTGGAATTCGACTACAACCCAATCCAAAGATAAACTAATTTGATATTTACTTGCTGGATGATAATAGCAGGAGACATTAAAAGTCGCCTTTTCTGTACTTAAACCACTGTTTCTATAAGCAGAAATGTTTGCACGGTGGATGCACTGCAGTTCTGAACACGGGACAACCTTGGCTCCAAGCTGAGAGCTCTGAACAGCATTCCTTAGTAGCATGTAGCATGACGACAGCACTTTCTGTATAAAGTACACATGTTGTATGCTCAGAACCAAGGCAATAAAGTTACAAGGTACTACATGGGCAAGTACTTCTCAAAACCCCTGGACTTGGTTTTGAATTGAGTTTTGGTGATAGCACATTGATAAACCTTTACTGTTGCTGTGTTTTGGTGGCCAGCATAATCAGTTAGGTGACCCCATGAAGTGTCAATTCACAGTTTAACAAGTGGGTACAGATGGATTCATTTCTTGATCATCAATGGGCCTCATTCATAAAAACCACAGTGTGTCTATACCATTATCTTCATCCATTTCTTATTGGCCATTGACGCCCTAAGAAGGAGGAACCACCAGATGACCCTGTGTGGATCAGCTGATGGACAGAGCTTGCGTCCAAAGTCAAGGCTCAGTCAAAACCACCTCTAGGTCACTAATTCTCTTGGGAAAGGGTTAATCACTTCAGCTCTCCCACCAGAAAAGGCCAAGCATATCTATTATCTAGGTCACCCTGGGGAATACAGTAAGCCTAGAGACCCACTGTGTTTTTGGGCTCCATCTGGGACAAGTTTGCCAACAGGTGAGGTGGCTCTTCTGTGTGCTAAGATGAGGAGTCTGGGATTGAGACTCAGGTTTCTGGTACAAAGCAGGAGACAGAACTAACCCCAAAATAGCAGTTGCGTGGGAATCCACCTGTGAAAGGACAGCACTCTTCAGATCGTGTGGGAGGGGGAGAGGGGAGGAATGGCAATAACAGGACAGCAGGGGGATGGGCCGTAGCAAAATGATAGTATCATGGCAAGGGTAAAAATGGATGGGAAGGGAGACAGCAGATTAAAGGCCAGAGAGGAGCCATTCAAGATATGGAAGGCTATGAAGATAAGCCAATGCCACACGAGATGTGGAGTAAGAGCCCCTTGCAGACAGCAGGCTCTAAGAACAGCTTGGATGAGGAGGAGGATGGCGATGAGAAGGAATGACAGAGGAGTTTCTGCAGGAAATCTATGAAATCTGGCTGTCTGAAGCTATCAAGCTGTTGGCATTTACGGAAAAATGTCCAGTGTCTCCCACTGGGCTTTAAGTAAGTGACGTCTCTTGTGTTCCTGCCTTTCTTGTTGCTTTTCCTATTTGTGAATTCCCCAAACTTGGCAAGGACACAAAGGCTGCCATTTCACCCTCTCCTGTCACCCTGGTTCTGGGTCTTTTGGCATTCCCAGGGCTTCCTGGCCCTCCTCGGCTTTCAGAGAACCTGCCCACAAGCTTGTCACTCTCGTCTCCCTTCTCTTCCTACACCAGACATTTCTGGGGAAGTTCCCAGCACAGCGGGCCTGATCCTCAAACCGGAAGCTTGTCAGGTGAGTCTCTGGCTTCTTTTCGTGGACTCCCTAACTTGGTCCCTGGATAGGTCTAGATCTCCTGTCTTCCTAGATTTCCTGTGACATCCAGAATCTTCCTTATTTGCAAGAAGACTATTTTACTTGGTCATATTCATTCACCCATGCATCTGTCATGTATCCATCCATACATCTAATCCACCCAGCCATGTATCTGTCCATGCATCTAATCCATCTAGCCATGTATCTGACCATGCATCTAATCCATCCAACCATGCATCCATCAATGCAGCTAAGCCATCCAACTATGCATCCATCAATGCAGCTAAGCCACCCAGCCATGCATCTAATCCATCCAGCCATGTGTCCAGCAATGCAGCTATTCCATCCAGCCATGAATCCAGCAATGCAGCCAACACATTCAGCTGTACATCTAAATCCACCCAGCCATGTATCCATCCACCTGTGCGACTAATCTATCCAGCCATATATCCATCCATGCATCCAATCCATCTAGCCATGTATCTGTCCATGCATCTAATCCATCCAGCCATGTGTCCAGCAATGCAGCTAATCCATCCAAGCATGTATCCAGACATGCATCTAATCCATCCAGTCATGTATCTGTCCATGCATCTAATCCATCCAGCTGTGCACTTAATCCATCCAACCATGTATCCATCCATGCATCTAACCCATCCAGCCATGCATCTAATCCACCCATATAAACTGAGCTCGTTTTAGTAAGTCCCTTTTTTGTTTCCTGCTCACCTGACACAAACTGTACCCTCTCGCTTCATCTTACATGGAGAAACAAAGTAAGCATGGTCCCTTCCCTGCTTTTGATGGATCTCCTTCCCAGCCTTCTTTGGTTCCTCACCTCACCTCTTTCCCTAGCCCCTGTCCTCTTGAACACATGATTAGATCTACAGGAAGAGATGGATGCTAATTAATACAACTATTGGAAACTTAAGCAGCCACTTTTATCAATGGACTTAGGAAAAACCCAAAACGATTACATAAGTCAACAAAGAACATCAGAGTTAAATTATACTACAGACTAAACAGACCAAACAGACATTTACAGAACATGGCTTTCTGCCACTTCTCAGCCTGGCTAAGATGAAACATGGTACAGAATGTGACATCCAACAGTTGTGGAAAAGATATTCTTCTCATTACACAAGGAATATTACCCAGGATAGAATATATCTTAGGTCACAAAATGAGTCTCAATAAATTTTTAAAAATTAAAAACTAAGGGGAGGAGGTGGAAATTTTTAATTAAAAATAAATAAATGGAAAAAATAAAGTTCTTTTATGTCTAAAAAAAATTTAAAAACTAAGTTGGGCATGGTGGCACATACCTTTAGTCGGGGAGACAAAGGCAGTTATTTCTCTGTGAGTTCAAGGACATCCAGGTGTATAAAGTGAGTTCTATGACATACAAGGCTGTTACACAGGAAACCCAGTCTCGAAAAACAAAATAAAAATTAATTTTTTATGACCAAAGTATGGCATATTTATGTATGAATTATCAAAATTAAATGTATAATTTTATAATATATAATTTGAGTAATGTGTAAATAATAATGTACTTATGAAAATATTTAAAATGAAAACCATCATGTGTATCTCTTCTATTAGCAATATAATAATACTAGAAAACTTAAACAAGGGGAACTTTAGAAAACTGTTTAAGTATAGGAACTATGTAGGGGAAGCCCAGTCCAATGGGGGGCGTGTTCGCCTCGGGCTAATGTTTACGTATAAATCTGGTGGGCGTGAGGCCCTCCGGCCCCTTTTGTACTTCCAGTTTCATCGCTGGATCCCTGGTGTTGTAAGCTCATTAAAGTTTACTATTTCATATTAAGCTAGCCTGGTTATTACACCGCATCAGAACTAGGCATATTCTCTTGAGTGATTAATAAATCAATGAAGAAATCAAAAGAAAATTTAAATTTCTGTAAATAAATTTCAAAGTACAACATACCACCTTATGGGATATAGCAAAAAATTAATACTAAGAAATAAGTTTGTGGCATTGCATGCTTATATAAAAATGAGAAAAAATTCAAATAAAGAACTTAATACTAAAAGAGATGAAACTTGAAATTAGTAGAAATATTAAACATTAAAGAAAATGGAGACTAAAAGTTACAAGAGTTAAAATTTTTAAATGCAAATAACACAATGATTTATTAAATTCAGTCAGCACAAAACACATAATAAAGTTAAAATCCTTTCTATCCCAGAAATGTGATCCTACTTTCTTTTTTTAGTGATTTTTTTAAATTTTATCTTTAACTAAACAGACATATGTTTGTGGGTAGGTAGGTGCACACAAGTGAGCAGAGGTGCCCATGGAGGCCAGAAAAGGGCATCAGATCCCTTGGCGATGGAGTTACAGGTGGTGGTGGCAAACCACCATGTGGGCAATGGGAATCAAGCCTGGGTCGCCTGGAAAAGCAGCAAGCTCTTCACCTCTGAGGTTTCTCTGCAGCCCCACATTCCCGTTTTCTATAGGTAACCCTCCTCGGTGATTTGTATTCTGTTTCTAAAGCTGCACAAGCACAAATGTTTATGCTGTACACTGCACACACTGCCCTGTGGCCCCTTCGTTTTCTCTTACTTAACATTTTGGCAAATCAGAATTTAGATTGACCTCATTGTTATGAATGGCTTTATTGAAAGAAGTCTACCTTAAAAGTTTAATTAGTTAAGAGAATCAACCTTTATCAAGAAAGGAAAGTACCAAGTTACAAAGACAATAAAGCAAGAAAGGAACGTACGCAAAAACAACCAATAAAAACAATGATGAGCAGACAATGGTGGCACACACCTTCAATCCCAGTTCTTGGGAGTCAGAAACACGTGGATCTCTGAGTTCACAGCCAGCCTGGTCTACAGAGCAAATCCAGGACAGCCAGGGCCACGCAGAGAAACCACGTCTCCCAAAAAAACAAAACAAAACAACAACAACAAAAATGATGAGAGTATGACTATACTTTTCAATAACAACCTTACATCTGAATGAATTAAATATCTCAAGAAAAAAATGTACAGACTTGCTGACTGGATTTTTAAAAAGATCCAGTGGGAGAAGTTCACTTCATCAGTGAAAACATTAAGCTTCAGTTCTGGGACGTTTGTGATGGAAGGAGAGAACATTCCTGAAAGTTGTCCTCTGACCTTCACAGAACAATCACAGCATGCATATGCCCACACATGTGTACATTCATACACATACATATATAAATGAACACATTAATAAATACTTTAAAAATATTAGCAATAGCACATCAAAAATATTATACATTGAGAACAGAGATGCATATATATCATGTTGACACAGTGATTGCTAAGAACCACACAATTATCTGAATAGATGCAAAAAAAGCATTCAATCAAAATTAACAATGATCAAAACGAAAAGAATTAGGACTAGAAGGAACATACACTATACATTATATATGACAAATCATAGCCAACATCATAAAATCAAGCACAAATCAGTAACTTTTAAAATAATGACAAAATTGCTGAGAAAGAAATCCAGAAAAGAACCCTAGTCATGATAGTTTTAAAGAAACAAACCGACAACCTAGGACTCAATTTAACCAAACAACTGATGATCTTGGCAATAAAAATGACAAACACTGATAAGTACACACATACAAAACCAAAATGATATCTCGCGTTAGTGGGTTGGGAGAAGTGGCATTGTTAAAATGTCCACACCGCCAGGGAAGATGGCTGAGGACTAGGGGCTGCTTCTGTGAGTTGGTGAAGGATGGGGCCAGAGTAAGAAAAATGAGAGCTGTCCCAAAGAAAGGGACAGAAAAGAACTCTGGCCACCCATGAAGGAGGCAAAAAGGTAACTGAAAAGTTCCGGCCAGAGATGAATGAAAAGGAGATGAAAAGAATTGACCAAAGTGCTGGTAATTTTTTTGGGGGGGGGGGAGAAACACACACACACACACACACATACACACCTTACAGGATTGACAAATCCTTAGTCTAACAAAAACAGAGAGAAGATCCAAATGAATAAAATTAGAGACCAAAACCTCCAGATTATTACAGATTCTAGTGAAATACAGACAATTAGAGGGCATACTTTGATTTAAAACTTAGATTAAACAAAAGAAACACCACCACTATCGCAACAGAAACAAACAAAAACCACTGAGAACTAAAGAAGAAATAGAAAAGTTCACAGGTGCGTGTGACCTATTAAAATTAAATCAAGAGATATAAACAAGCAAGTTCACACCAGCCAACAAGACTAAGGAAGTAATAAATCTCCCCAAAACCTTTGAAGAAAAGCTAACCGTGTTACTCACCAAACTGTCTCGGAAATCAGAAGGAGAAGAGACTTCATTAAAACCATTCTACAGAATTGCCCTTAGAACAAAATTGGATAAGGACACGAGAAAGAGAAAACTATCTGCCAACTTCTTCAGTGAATGAAGATGCAGAAATTCTCACTAAAGTGCCCGCAAACCAAATTCAGTGGCACATTGAGATCATGGTTTTGTTGCAGAGATGCAAGTTTGATTCACAAGTCAGTAAAAGTAACTCAGCGTGCATTTACTGATCCTTAGGCGTACTGATAGAAATCTCCTGATTATTTCAAAGCAGAGAAGGCTTCTGACAAAGTTCAGTAGCCCTTCATAATAAAAGGCCTCCAGAGGGCTCAGCAGTTAAAAGCAGTGACTGCTCCTCTAGGGGACCAGGGTTCAATTCCCAGCATCCACATGGTGGCTCATAACTATCTGTTAAGTTCTGTTCCAGGGGATCTAATGCCCTCTTCTGGCCATGGGCACTACATACATATGGTGTACAGACATATATATATAGCCAAAATATCCATATACATAAAAATAAAAATTAAAAAACGGCTTCAAGAAACTAGGGCTAAAAGGAACATATCTGCACATAATAAAGGTCATATATGACAAAGGGATAGCCAACACCAATGGTAAAAATGGAACAGGGCCTTTAAAAGGTAGGATGAGACAAGGGAGTCAGGCTTTAAACATAGCACTCAAAAGCCTTGCAATGATATGACCAAACAATAAGAGGGATACAAATGGGGAAAAATTCCAATTATCCCTATTTGAAGACCATCTTGTATTTCAAAAACCCTAAGGATTCCATCATCAAACTAGTGAATATGATAAGCACTCTCAGTCAGATGGTAATATACAAAATTGAAAGGCAAGGAAAGTCGTTTTTCTACATAACAAACTTGCTGAGAAAGGAGATCAGGAAAAAAATTCACAACACCTAAACAAGCAAACAAACAAACAACAAACCACAAGCTAACCAAATAAAACCACCCAAACCCCTAGGAATAAACCTAAGCAGAGAAATAAAAAACTTTTTAAAAATGTTTTATGAGGGTTTTGACTGCCTGTGTGTCTGTGCACCCTGTATCGTTGCCCACAGAGATGAGAAGAGGGTGTTGGAGCCCTTGGACCTGGAATATCAGATGACTGCAGGGACTACCAAGTAGGGACTTGGAATCGAATCTGGCTCCTCTGAAAGAGCTCTAAAGTGCTGAACCATCTCCCAGTCCTGGATATGAAAGACTTTTACAATGACAACTTAAAGATACTAAAGAAAAAATATTGAAAAGACTTAAAAGATTTGGAAAAACCTCACAATGATCATGGATTTGGTAGAAATAATATTGTGAAAATTATATTTCCAAAAGTAATCTCCATGAAAGTGCTAGTGGCATTCTTCACAGAACTAAAAAAAAATCCTAAAGTTCATATGGAAGTAACTCTAAGTATACAGAATAGAGCTGGAGGTATTACAATACCTGATCTCAAACTATATTACGGAGCCATAGTGACAAAAGACAGTGCTGGCAGAAAGACAGACATACAGATCAGCGAAACAGAATAGAGTAGCCAGAAATAAATTCACACCTTTGCAGACATCAAACCTTTAGCAAAGCTTTCAAAAACGTACATTGGGACCACCAATCCTGACAACCTAGAATCGATTCCTGAAACCCACGTGGTTGAAGGAGAGAACCGATTCCCTTCCTCACATGTGTTGTTCTCTGACCTCCAGTTGCAAGCTATGGCATATACACCCCCACGAACACATTCCTAAAATAAGTTAATAAATGTAAACATTAAAAAAACAAAAAGAGCCTCTTCAACAAATGGTGCTAGGAAAATGGCTAGTCAAACATCACAAAATGAAATGAGACATGGATCTTTCACCTTGCATACAAATCCATTCACAGTTGATCAAAGGCTTTAATATAAGACCTGAGATTCTGAAACCGCTAGTTTCCCATAAAATTGGAAAACACTTAGGTATTGGTCAGGACTTTCTGAAAAGGACTCTAAAAGGAAACAGTGCCAAGAACTAACAAATGGTATTTATTAAATTAAAAGACTTACACAGTAGAGGAAACTTCCAGATGAGACAGTCTATGGCATTGGAGAGAATCTCTGCCAACTACACATCAGACAAGGAATTAATATCTAGGATACACAAAGGGCTGCAGAAGGTAAATATGAGGAAAAGGAAATAACCTGGTCAATAAATGGACTAATGAGCTAATAAGACGGCTCTCAAGAGAACTAGAAATGGTCAAGAAACATGTTTCAAAAAGTTTTCAATACTCTCAGCCATCAGGGACATACAAATTAAGACTGTTTTGCTGTTCCACCTCACCCCAATTAGAATGGTTAAAATATCAAGTGGCATCAAATGATGAGGACATGAGAGAGGAACCTGTACTCGCTGCTGGTGGAGCACAAACTCGTGCAGCCATTATGGAAATAAATAGGGAGATTCCTCAGAAAGTTGGCAACAGGGCTACCGCATGACCGATCTACACCGCTTTTCGGTATATTCCCAAGGACTCTAAATCAGCACACCACGGAGATACATGCACATCCGTGTTAACTGTTGCACCTGCTCACAACAGTCAGGAAATAGAACCATTCTGGCTACCAGTCAAGAGGTGATTGGATAACCATCACGGTACTTACATCCAATGGGATTATATGTGGCCATAAAGAAAATTGTGAGCACAGCAACTGCAGGAAAATGGATGGAAATAGAGATCATTGTGCTAAGAGGAGCAAGCCAGACTGAGAAAGACAGATGCGATGCTTTCTTTTCTACATAGAATTTAGATTTACAATTTCATGTGTTGTATTTATGTGTGTATGTGTGTGAGTGTGTGCGTATAGGCCACAAAACTAGAAAGATTATAAAATGAGAGAAAGAGATCTTTTTTAAAAACGGGGGGGGGGGATTTGAGATTTGCTTTTTTTTTTATATACGTATGAGTATTGTGCCTGTTTGTCTGTCTGTCTGTCTGTCTGTCTGTGCACTACAAGCATGCAGGCCTGCAGAGGCCAGAAGAAGTTTTGGATCACCTAGAGACTGGAGTTATAAAAGGTCATGAGCTACGATGTGAATGCTGGGAATTCAACCTGAGTCCTTTCAAAGAGCAGCCAGCGCTTTTAACCACTTAACCCATCTTTCCAGAAAGAGAACTAAGGGGAGGTGGGAAATAGAGAGGATAAATAAATCCATGTACTAATAAAGCAGAAGGAGAAACTGATTGGTGGAAGAAAGGAAACCAGCTGGAGTGGGGAGAGGGACATGGGAGAAGGGAGCAAACGAGAAGGAAATACAGTGGCGCAGATGTACAATGACGTTATGATGAAACTCACAGCATCATATACTAACCTTAAAAAATAGTAAAACATAAAATAGCCTTATGCCTACGAACTGCAGGCAACTTCTGCCAAAATACCACAGAAGCAACAAAAACATTCTTAGAATTTGTATGGAATGATAGAAGATTCAGCCAAACCAAAGCAATTCTCAGCAAAAAGAACAAACCTGGAGGCATTACAATACCTGTCTTCAAGACAAACTACAAGTCATGGCAACCGAAGATTCGTGGTACCCACACACAAAGAGATCATGGACAGACAGAAGGGAACAGAGAACACAGAACAGCTCTATAAAAATGAAAATGCTGGGGCTGGAGAGATGACTCAGTAGTTAAAAGTGCTGGACCTGAGTTCAAGTCCCAGCACCCACACTGTGGCTCTGTCTTAGTCAGTGTTCTATTGTTGTGAAGAGGCACAGTGACCATGACAACTCTTACAAAAAAGACTTGCTTACAATTTCAGAGGTTTAGTCCGTTATCTCCAAGCATATTGCTGTGGCAGCAGGCATGATAGCTGAGAGTTCTAGAACCAGATCCTCAGGCAGCAGGGAGAGAGAGTCACTGGGCCTGGCTAGGGCTTTAGAAACCTCAAAACCCACCCCCAGGGACACAATTCCTCCAATAAGGCCACACCTACTCCAATAAGGCCACACCTACTCCAACAAGGCCACACCTCCTAATCCTTTCATCCACTCCCTGATGAGTAAACATTCAAATATATGAGCCTATGGGGGCAGTTCTTAGTCAAAGCACCACAGGCTCTTAACAGCCTGAAATTCCAGTCCCATAGACTCCATTGCCTGCCTCTGTCCCCTGGGGACAGCGCTTTCTTGTGATACATAGACACACATGCAGCCAAAACACTCATACACATAAAAATAATTAAAAACAGTAAAATAAGATACCGCTCTTTGTATGCCAATCCTAAGTGGAGCAGACCTGGAGGCTTGGGTACATGATGAAAATTCAGCGTTAGCCATTACCTGCCACCATTGCTAAGAAAGGCATTGTTGCTAGAGAGGTGATGGACATGTTAGCACCGTTTTACGAGAGGTGTGGGAGACTGCCCTCATCTATGATGGTCTAGCATGTGGGACCCTGAAGCCAAGCCCATCTTGGTGTGATGAGCCGGTGTATGTCAGTTTAGTGAAGGCCTGTTGGGCGGAATACCAAATCAACCCAAATAAGATGATGACACCAAGAAGCTAGGAGAATCCTATCTTCTGCAAAACTGATCTGCTATGTGGCTGTCTGCAGTTGTGTAGTGGTTAAGAACTATGATGAAGAATCTTAGGCCAAGGTTGTTACCAAAGTATACTTCAAAGGCAAGAAATTAACAACAACGACAAAAAGCCTCATTAAAATAAAGCTAATATAAAGTTCTGGAGATATTTGAGCCATGGCTGCTCAGCAATACAAATTAGTAAATGCTACCAAACCATACACCTAAAACACTGAAACTTTCATTATGCATATTTCCTGCCGTAGGAGAAACAGCTGTATGAAAGCATCTCCGGCAACTGAACCACAGTGCCCCCTCCTGGCCATGGGCAAGGCAGCCAGGCTGACATTTGGGAATAGATAGTCTCATTTTGTCTCTTCTGCCACCATTCTGAACCCTCTTATCTTGGAGAGCCTCAAAGCAAAAAGGCCAGCTGTACTCCACTAGGGCAGCAAAGGTGCTGTTAACACGGGGAGTATGGGAAAGGCTCCTTCCAAGCCAGGCGGAGTTCTGCAGACAGCTCGTTAGCACTGACAGCTAGGAATTCTAGGACAGAACCCTTTCCAGCGCTGAACTGCTTTTCACCCCCCACATTGAAAGCTGCAGAAATGAGGCCAGAGCCATTCAAGGCTGGCCACAGAGGCTAGAGTCTGCAGTAGCCAATTTCGCAAGGAAACCTGTGCTCCCCTATCTGTGAAGGTTTCGCGTACTTTCTTTAGCAGAGATTCAGCATCCTTGACCCAGATAAAGGGCTTACAAAAAGCCCTTTCACAAGCGATGTGTTCAGATAAGTTAAATCCCCTGCGACGCACGGCTCACGCCTCGGTTCACTGGCGCTCTACTGACCCAGACTCAGGAGCAGGGCAGGATGGAGGGAAGAAAAAGCTGTTTCAGAGCACATCGCTGAAATCCACTCCCCAGCAGGTCTCACCTTGCATCTGTAGTCCCAGCCCTAGGTAAGAGACAGCATCCCGGGCCAAGCTCTTCAGAGGTGGAAACAGCCCCAAATCTCTTGATGTTTTTGGAGAGAAAGGTCTTGCACCAGTTGCTGCTTGCCATCTAAGCTGATCATAGACCGTTTACGGCTGTCGCAAAACTGTTTTCCCAAAGTTAGTTCAGTGAGTACAGGTGTACACCCCCGAGCTTGATGACCTGAGTTTGAGCCTTAGGACCCACATGGGAGAGAACTGATTCCTGCAAGTCGTCCTTGACACCTAGCTTCATGCTGCACCCCCATCTGTTGGCCCAATGTATACATACACACCCGCACCAAATAAATAACGTTGTGTGTGTGTGTGTGTGTGTGTGTGTAAAGAGCCTTATATTCTCAGCCAAGCAAACACATAAAGTCCGTGCTGTGCTGGCTTTTATGTCCTGGGTCACAGGCTGGCCACGTTGTTCTGCCATGGGTAACCGAGACACAGCGCCTTCTCTACAATTTGAGCTCTACTCTGTAATCATTTTGCCCAGACGCTTAACCAGAAATACCCACTTTTCTACCCCCACATCCCAAGTACACCTTGTGGAACCAAACATCTTTAGGGACCATTCAAGAGTAATTTGAGGTTACCTTTAGGCTGGCAGTTGTCCATGAGAGTCCAGTAGCTATAGAGGTGAACAGCAGAGGGAGTTTGATGGTGGAAGGACAAGTCCTTGCTCTCCAGCCCCGGAGGGCGGGGTGGGGGTGGGGCAAACAAACAGGCTGAGACAAGGGGCAGGGTCTGAGAAAAGCCTCCAGGTGTGTCTAGAGCGTGCTTGTTGCAGGCTCAGCTTCCTGTGGATTCTTACCCCAGTGGTACCTCATTAAGGCTGCCTTCTAAGCCGGGTGCTGGTGGTGCATGCCTTTAATCCCAGCACTCGGGAGGCAGAGGCAGGCAGATCTCTGTTCGAGGGCAGCCTGGTTTACAGAGTGAATGCCAGGACAGGCTCCAAAGCTAAATATAGAAACCCTGTCTAGAAAAACCAGCAAATAAATAAATAAGTGGCTGCCTTCTATTTGATCCTAATTAAGAAACCCCTTTCTAGAGAAAGGTGCTCAGCTGGCTGCAAGCCCTGTTCTCACCTGAAGAGGTTCTGTTCTGACTCACCAGGCTCCAGCCACCTTCAGATGGCTCAAATGCCCAGACAGGAGCTTAAGACCCGCCCCGAAGGAACTCTTCACAGAGTTTTTAACAGCTTTGATTCCATCAAGTAATATTTGACCCCACTGATTAGTCCTACCCTGTAAACTTATTAATCTTGATTCCCTGGAAAACCTTTCTTCCCATCCCTCTGTGTTGTTATTCCTTTCTTGACTTTTGTGGAAATGTTTCTGTTTCTTTTTGGCGTCTCTCCCATGGTGACCACGTGGTGCTAAGCAGCCTTTATCTGCTGGCAGCTCTCAATCGTCTCCAGCCTTCCCAAATCTCTCTGCTGAACCCAACACACCAGTCAAGACCTAATCAGGAGACAGAGTCCTTAAGTCATTTGGACAGGGACATTTTAATGTAATTATTGTGGGGGGACTGGAGTGGTAGAGAGCTGGCTAGCAGTGGGTAAACACTAATAAAAAAAGGAATGGTGGATTGGGGAGCGGCCTCCACCCTAGGGCTGAGATGGAACAGGAAAAGGAGATACATGTCTGGAAGCAGGTGTCTCTAGTCACATCCCAGGGCTGGGCTGAGTTCCAGGTTCAGTTGGGGGTGCAGCTGTAGTCCATAGGATGATATTTTTGTTGTGTTTTGCTTTGCTTTTTTTTTTTTTTTTTGAGACAGGGTTTCTCTGTAGTTTTGGAGCCTGACCTGGAACTAGCTCTTGTAGACTCGACTAGCCTTGAATTCACAGAGATCTGCCTACTTCTACCTCCCGAGTGCTGGGATTAAAGAAGTGCACCACCACCGCTTGGCTGGCCTTGAACTCACAGAGATCCGCCTGCTACCTCCCCCGAGTGCTGGGATTAAAGGTGTGTGCTACCACCGCCTGGCTCTCTACGACGACGCTTGTGGGGCTGTTGCCTTAAACAGACTCAGGGAGAACAGTCCTTTTAGGCACTAGGGAAAACTCCATTGGTTGATGCTTCACTTAAGAACTTGTACAAAATAACACGAGATTTGAGAAAGCTGCCCACAGGGAGTGCCACGTGCTGTGGGCCGCCATCCTCTGCACACCTGTGCCCTGTAGACGCTCTACTGCAGGGGTCTACCGTGAAACATTTATGGGAACACGTTCCTGCTCGCCGTGTCTGCCCCTCTGATGCATTTTGCTAAGAAGCTAGGATAGCACGCTAGAAGACAAAGTGCAAAGCTTCACAGGAGCCAGCTCCATTCCCGGAGACAGACAATGAAGGTGGGCTTGCAACTGGAAGTAACTAATAAGTTATCCTCTCCAGACAAATGGCCAGCTAACTCCATCCATTTGGAACGGGTATCCCAAAGCTTTCCCAACATTCTGGTTGCTCTGGTCCAGCACTAGACCTTGCTGACTCATACTTCTTTCACATTTCACATCAAAATCGAGAGGTCATCCAGCTGACTTTGGCTTAAAAGTCTATCTAGGGGCAGAGGACCTAAGCGCCTATTTGATCTCCAGCACTCATGCAGAAGCAAGGCCGAGACACAAAGGCCTGTTGTCCCAGCGTTGGGGAGGTGGTAACAGGAAGATCCCTGATACCTGCTGGCCGCACAGTCTGGCTATATTGGTGAGCTCTGGGAGCAGTGAGAGAACCTGTCTCAAAAACTAAGATGGGAAGTGAGTGAGAAAGACAATAGGTCACCCACCTGTGGCCTCCACATGCTCACACACACACACACACACACACACACACACACACACACAGTGACCTTGCGTATCTCCTTGGTCAAAGTTATTGTCAACATCATCCTCTGTCCAGTTGTCTAGAGTAGCCCCGGGCACTTACATCCACGTGCCCTTGAGTCTGTTCTCAGCGTAGCAACCAACGCAGCGCCTTGAAAACAAGAGTCGGCGCAGAACAATTCTCTGTTTAGTTTTGCATTTCAGCCGAGGAATGGCCACGTTCTCACTTAAACTAAACTGACTTGCCCCTTCCCATGAACTTTCCCGATAATGACCGCAGCTCTGCTGTTTCTCCCTCTCCACCCCAAGTACGCTAGCCTCTTTTTTTTGTTATTTTTAAAGATTTCCTTTATGTGTATGAGTGTTTTGCCTGTATGTATGTATGTGCACCACATGCATGTTTGGTGCCATGTAGATCAGAAGAGGGTGTCTGATCATGTAGAGCTGGAGTTATGGGTGTTTTTAAACCACCACATGGGAAATAGGAACCAAACCAGGTCCTCTGTGAGAGCAACAGGTACTCCAAACTGACATGTCGTCTCTCCAGCTCCCTTGCTGTCCTTCTTTAAGTAAACAAATATTCAGTGCTCAATCAAAATTCTCCTTACCTGCCTATTCTTTCTGGAAAATAAGTTTACTCATCTGTTGTGTGTCTTGTTTATTGCCTGTTTGCTACAATGTATGCCTCACAAGGCACGGATAGTTTATTTTTTATATAGTTACTTATTTGGACCATCTGAGATGGTCAATTTTTATTGGCATCTCGACTGAAGATCTCTCTTGAACACGCGTGGCACTGTTCCATAGGCCCGAAGCCCAGAATGAAAACAAAGTAAAAGGTGGAAGGAAGAAGCCAGCTGAACACCAGTTTCCTGCCTGGGAACATAACGTGACCGGCTACCTTAGACTCCCACTGCCACTTCACCCTGAGTCAAACCATGAGCCCCCCCCCCCCAGAAATACATAAATAAATAAATAAACTAGCCCCCCCCCCAAGGCGTTTGGTGTCAGATACTAGGTCATAGCAGTAAGAAAAAGTCCCTAGAAGAGAGTGGGAGCCAAACAAACATTTGTTGACGAGGTGTACAGCCTCAATAGAAGGTGTCTTGTGGCTGTTTCCTGCCAGGTCCCCACAGGGCCATCTGAGAGTAACTTCCTTTTTGTCAAAAACATGTGCTTGAAGATTGAGATGTAGCTCAGCTAGTAGTTATCAGAGCACTTGTGAGACAGCCTACCCTCAAATCTTCACCTTATCACACACAGCATGCATCTCTCTCTCTCTCTCTCTCTCTCTCTCTCTCTCTCTCTCTCTCTCTCTCTCTCTCCCCATAGGCTACTATATTTGCATGCTTAGCCCTAGTTGGTGAACCATTTAGGAAGATTAGGAGGTGTGGCCTTGTTGGAGGAGGTGTGTCAACAGGGACAGTCTTTGAGGTTTCAAAAGCCCAAGCTCAGTCTCCACTCCCTCTGCTTGCTGCTGCAGATGTAACACTCTCAGCTGCTGCTCCTGCATCCTGCCTTATCTGCTCCCCTGTCGTGATGATAATGGACTAATCCTTTAAGGCTGTAAGAAACCTCTCCATTAAATGTTTTCTTTTATAAGAGGCCATAGTGTCTCTTCACAGAACAGAAGAGTAACTGAGAACAGTAACTGAGCCTACCGCCCCGCACCATGAGGAGCAACTCTGTGTCACATGGCTGCCATTTCCTTTTGAGCACCATGCATGTACACACATGCTGATTCCGACTTCTAACCTCCCCTGGCTAAACCCTAAAACTCTTATGCATCAATGCCAAAGAGGGCCCTTCCCAAGTAGCCTTGTTCACAAAACACTGGTGTAGATATCACGCTTTAGCCATGGAAATAACCATAAGAATTCCGTGTGTTTACTCTCTTCAGACCTCATGACAAGCCTATGTGGCATCCAGTTCCTCAGAGCCCGTTTTACAGAGGAGCCAAACAAGATGTTCTTTGCCTGACTAGCGGCTTGAGAAGCCTCGATGTCTGTGCCTTGTTGCCAGAGACAGTTTTATATCAAGACAATGACAATGAATGATTTGGAGACAGCTAAACCTGACTTGAACTTAAAATTAAAATTGAGTTTGAGCTAAATCACAGAGGGGTGGAAGTCAAAATGTAATCCTTCTAAAGGAAATTACCCTTAATTGAGCATAATAGGCTCACAGGAGAGCCAAATGGGAATGGCATGACATCATCCTGGGCTAAATGAATGTTCACCACCCCAAGAGCCGTGTATAGACCCCCATGTTTATACCAGCATGCCAGCCACCTCACGACATCATCCTTCAGTGACTTCCCATTGCTCTTAGAACAGAAGCCTCATGTACACAGCAGTAAATTAACATCTTCATTCTCTGGGACCCCATCAGGCAGTCTCCTCCAACCCGATACAACCACCTGCTGTTACACTTGGTCTCTGTCGGCTTTCTGTGATACAGGGGGTATCTGATGATCCCGAGTGGAGAACTCCACAAGGGAAGGTCGATTTGGCTCGTAGTTCTGAAGCTCGGGAAGGTCACACCTGGATGGTGGCTTCTGAGGAGGTGCTTCCTTGTTGTTGGGGGCTGACAAACTCCTACAGATGATCTGGTTGAATACACGGATATTCCCCCTTGCTTTTTATTATTGGAGAGAATCTTGTGTTTAAAAAAATGGCATTGCATACAGATGAGGAGCAGAGAAGGGGTGAGTTGGAACTGGGAAACACGTCCAGGCAAATGGTGTTGTGTGACTGGGTGGTTCTTACTCCTCCCTTGAGAACAGCAACTGTTCACTTCCCAGTGGATTCCCTGCCAGTAAATCGAGGACAGTGTGTCCTTCCTTTTGGATTCTAACCCTATCTCTCCTGCCCAAATTCTGCTAATGCCCTCTTTCTAAAGATAATATTTCTAGACATCTGTCCCATATCCCTAAATAACAACTTCTTTATAAAAACCAAATCTTGGGCTGGAGAGATGGCTTAGAGGTTAAGAGCACTGATTGTTCTTCCAGAGGCCCTAAGTTCAATTCCCAGCAACTACACGGTGGCTTACAACCATCTGTGATGAAATCTGGTGCCCTCTTCTGGCCTGCTGGCACACATGCAAACAGAATACTGTAAACAAAATAAATAAATAAATCTTAAAAAAAAAAAATCTTACCTGGAACTCCCTCCCTATGTGGACGAGGGTACGTTCGTTCTCTCTCTCTCTCTCTCTCTCTCTCTCTCTCTCTCTCTCTCTCTCTGTATCTCCTATGAATTTTTACTTCTGTGCTATACACTCTCTACAATAGGACTTTTTGACTGATCACTTGACCAATGATGAGCCACCAATTACTAGAAAACTGAAATAATAAAGAGACATATAGAACATAAACTCCCAAGTTCGCTTACTAGACCCAATAGACATAAAACAGCTGTCAAATTGCTATAACAGTTTTGCATATTTGCCCCATAGACTGGTCAGTTAACAGTGCACAGACACTCAGCACTCGGGAGGCAGAGGCAGGCGGATCTCTGGGAGTTCGAGGCCAGCCTGGTCTACAAGAGCTAGTTCTGGGATTGGCACCAAAGCTACAGAGAAACCCTGTCTCGAAAACCCCCCCCCAAAAAAAAACAAAAACAAAAAAACCAACAACAACAACAAAAAAAAAAAACAGTGCACAGACAATCACTAGTTCATGGACCACACTTTGAATACTGCTGAACTGGCTCACCAGCATTTGGTCACATAATCTGGTTTTCTAAGAAAAATGAAGATGTCCAGTGACATCTTAGTTGTCTTGCTTTGTTTACTGGGTTTACTTGTTTGTATACTGGGTGATAGTTTCCAAATTTCAAAATGCCTACTGCTGCATCCCTAAGAATGTTCTTCAATTGAGCCACACAAGCTGACTCATACAGTGTTTTCAATTAAAAGAAAGGCTCTAACACCCATCTTCATCTATCCTACCTCAGATATCAATAAAGTAACACAAATCCACTCTGCACAAAAGGCTTGACAACCTCCCCTAACTCATACCACCGTCTGAGGAGTAAACATTCAGTCACGTGAGCCTCTGGGGGGTCGTTTCCGCCTCGAACTGTAACAATATGTGACCTTTCTGCATGGCAAATAGAGGTCCTTTTTGCCTGGTTCAGGAACCTCTCCCTGAAAGGTGAGGATGGATCTGTGGCACACTGGGCACAGAAGTGTGATCTTTCCCTCAGCATCCAGAACATCCACTGCTGGTTGGAGACAAAATGCCCAGCAGCCTTGGCAATGAAGCTTTTCTCTTTAGGGGGCCATGGAAAGCTTGTCGGAACTCAGTGCTGTTGCTGCCCTCTGCTGCTGTAATTGAGAATTACAGGGAGCTGGATTCCTGGGGCTGCTGGGAATGGTGGAGGGGATCCTTAATGGGCATGCGCTTTGCTCAGGATTGGCTTCAGCAGCCTAGCCTTCACTTTTCACAGCACTTTCACGCCTGGGCTCTTCCCTTTGACAAGGCCATACAACTCGCAGCAGCTTCTGGGCATGACTTGTAAATGCTACCACCTAAAGCTCAGCCTACCCACAACTGAGAGCATGGTCAGGGCTCAAACTTGCTCTTGATTTTCTCCTTTTGTTTGTACCCCATGACATGCCCAGACTGGAATGGTGTCTCAAATGTGCTGTGACTTTTACTTCATACACACATGTCCAGGTTGTCGTTTTCTGACTTTATGATTTAGTGAATACTTTAAAGGGGGTAGGTACTGGGGAGTGAACCCAGGTCCTTTGGCATACTAAGTATGTATCTTAGTTAGGGTTTCTATTGCTGCGATGAAACACCATGACTGAAAAGCCAGTTGGGGAGGAGAGGTTTCTTTTTTGGCTTACGCTTCCACAGCACTGTTCATCATTGACGGAAGTCAGAACAGGAATTCAAACAGGGCAGGATCCTGGAGGCAGGAGCTGATGCAGAGGCCATGGAGAGGTGCTGCTTACTGGCCTGCTTCCTTCCTTCCTTCCTTCCTTCCTTCCTTCCTCCCTTCCTTCCTTCCTTTTTTTTTCTTTTAAAGGAAACATTTAATTGGGATGGCTTGCTTACGAGCCTGCTTTTTTATAGAACCCAGGACCATCATCATAGGGATAGCATCATGCCAAGTGAAGGTGGAAAATGAGCTCTGTGATCATTCAGGATCGACCGTCTTCAGATTCACAGATTATCTGAATTTACATAGTCACCAAGTCTGAGTCTGCTGTCATCTTTGTTAGTGCAACAAGGACATGCGATAAATGAACTATTTGAAAAAGGAAAGGCTTATTTTAGCTTACAGTTTGGTTCAGTTACTTTTGGGCCACCGTAGCCGTGGAGGAGATACCCTGAGTAACTAAAACCTCCTGCTAAGTTCAGCCTTTAAATGTTTCCAGCATTTTTCCAACAGCACCAAGCAGAGAACCAGGCCTTTACCATCGATCTCCAAAGGACAGCCTTCATTTAAACCATAATAGCAATCCGCATGGTTTGATAATGTTTTATTTATTAATTATTAGCTGCTACTCAAAAAAGGATTTTTTATTCCAATTAAATTGCACTGACTATATTGCCTGTCTGCCTTATTTGTCACGACATTAAAGATTATGTGTTCCTTTCACATGTCATGGCATTCACCGTTCTAGTTCTGCAGCTTCTCTAATGACATATAAACCATAAACACAGACTTAGATGAGGCAGAGGGTCTCTGTGAGTTCAAGGCCAGCATGGCCTACAGAGCGCATTCCAGGACAGCCAGGGCTGTTACACAGAAAAACCCTGTCTTGGAAAACCAAAAAAGACCGAGCTAGATCAGGGTTTTCTGAATCTGTCTGGGACAGAGGAACTAACTTGAGAAGGCGAGAAGGTGAGAAGGCCTGAAGGCAGGATGACTAGCAGCAAAAGGGACAGAGCCTAGAGGTCAGACCGGGAAAAGTTTCAGATGCCACTCTGAGGATTTGAAGGAAACACAGGAAGTGAGAGCGTTGATTAATTTTAATATTTCAAGAGTATTTTATCTGTTAAATCTAATAATGAGTTCAAGTTTGTTTTCAAAAATGTATTCAATATTTGTACTTCTAACTGCATTTATCTTCTTTTAAACGTACATATTTACATCATTATTGTTATTTTTAAAAAATTATTTACTGGGTGTTTTGCCTAGTGTCCATGGAAGCTAAAGAGGGCACTTCATCCCCTGGAACTAGAGTTACAGAAGGTTGCGAGCAGCCATGAGGGTGTTAGGAATTGAGCCAAAGAACTGGAAGAGCAGCCAGTGCTCTTAAACAGTGGGCCATCTCTCCAACTCTCATTTTTATATTTTAACTGCAAAGCTGACTACACAAAGACAATGGCCCAATCATACCTAAAATAGAATGTGACCCACAACTTACACAGAAAAAGAACTTCTTTTCTAAAACAGTCTAGGAAACCAGATGGTGAGTAACAATTCAAGAAGCTACTAGATCTTCATATTTCCCTAATTTAGTCCCTGCAAATCAGGGCTAACTGGGGAAGGACAAAGAATATGCCTTCCAAGACGAATCATATAGGATACCCCCGCTCTGTCCAGTGGCTCCCAGCTTCCACTGGCAAGCAGCCTCCACGGGCCACACACCGGGCCTTCTAGTAGGTCTGAGTGAGTGGTTACCAAAAGGCGAGCGACAGCAACTCCTCGCCCCCCATCCCCTAAATAAACAGTTTTGCTTATCCTCCCTTGGTTATTGGGCAACCACTAAGTTTTGTTTTTTAAATATTTATGTGTCTGAGTATTTTGTCTGGGTGCATGTGCACCACATGTGTGCCTAGTTCTGACAGAAGCAAGGGGACTTTGGATTTCTTGGAACTGGAGTTAAGTATGGTTGTGAGCCACCAAGTGAGTGCTAGGACTTGAACCCGGGTCCCTGCAAGAGTAATAAGCGCTCTCAACTGCAGAGCTCCTGCTCCATCACTGAGTTTTTAATAGCTGAGGACATTTTTTTTCATGGACATTTTGAACGTTTGGTGTGAAGAAGTGCAATGCTACCAATAAGCAAAGGCTTATTTATCTCCGATTCTATACCCAGTCAAGGGGAAAGAAACACTGCCTGAGGGATCCCGGTCCACGGCGGACCGGGGAAGGAAGGGCGGCCGGAGAAGGAAGAACATCCTAAACACACATGGCCGGACAGAGGGAGAAACGATCGCTAAAGCCCTCGGAATCAAGAGTAGACGCCTAAAGATGCAAAGGGGAAGATACTAAAGCACAACAGCGCTGAAAACCTCAGACAGTTACCGCCGCTCAATGCTTCCGCGCGCGGGTGTGGCTTCCCGCAGATGCCCTCTGCGCCTGCGCACTCGCTGCGACGTCATGTCCGCCGGCGGGATTTAACAGCGGACGGGAAAACCGGAGCGGGCGTACGTGTCCCGCAACATTGCTCCCCTCGCTCGCTCCGCCCCGGCGCTTGTGGTTCCGCCTGCCCGCCTGTGGCTCAGCGTGCCCAGCCTGCTTCCCGCTGCTTTCGCAGGTCACTTAGTCTGAACCCGGGTGTGTTTGCTCTACTAGAGGTGAAGCGTTCATAGCCGGGAGAGCGGGGTCTGGGGCGTCACCGGGTACCGGCACCTTACCCGCAGGTGGAAGTACCTGGGCAGGAATTGGTTGTATACCCTTCAGGGAGATGCCTTTGCCATCACAGTGCACGAATGCTTAAAAAAACAAGAAAAGAATTCCAGAGTTTGCGTTTTAATGCTTTGGATTTTAAAAAAAAAAAAAAAAAAACAGCTGTCAGAAGAGCGTGGAACTCTTTCAAAGCAATTCTAAATTCCAAATTGCTTTTGCAAAAATGAATTATAATCTTTTCCGTGACAGATTATGTTCAGATGATATCTTCCCGACCCAAGGAAGAAATCTATCTTTCCCTGCAATAAGCAGGGGTTGTCTCGGGGGCTTTTAGTAGCTGAGGACTGTATTCTTTTTAAGAGTGTTTGTATCTTTAGTGCCTGACTCACTAACCTCGTTCGATCTTTTCTTGGTTTACCACTAGCATCAGGAAGACTGTTCTGAAGGAATGGTGGGCCACTGAGATTATTTGAATGGTCACGCTGGGTTTTATCTCGGTTTTCAGCCTTCCATTGACTGTGCTGTCACTTGTCATCCGTCTACATTCCTAACCGTCTTCTGGCTATACTTCAGTGCTGTTTATCTCTTGGAGGTTTTGAATTTTGGTAATTACACTTGGCAGAATTATGTTTACAGTAGAAGAAAAAAGATAAGGGCAAGGGCAGGATTTTTTTTCTTCTCCTTTCCCCAAATGCCCATTTTAGAAAGCACAGCTAAGCAAAACAAATCAAAGTCACAAGACTCCTACCTGAAGATAACTGTGGATAATATTTTGGATGTCTCTTATTATTTTTTTTAAAATGCTTATCTTGGGCCAGGAATGGTGGCCCAACACCTCTCATCTCAGAACTCAGGAGGCAGAGACACAGATCTCTGAATTTGAGGCCATCATGAGCTACTTAGTGAGATCCCAGTTGTAAAACTGGATGCAGAATCAGGGTACATACCCTTGGCTAGCCCCTTTTACATAACATAACATAAACTGCCTGTATCTTTTCTATTCACAAGTTTATAATTGCTACAAGATATTTCATTGTGCTAGTGAGTAAAGACGGAACCTTAGTCCCTACACTCTGTGCCATCTTCTTGTGTGGCTTAGAGGACGGCTAACTCATATCTTGTTTTTGACCAAGATGCATAAGGAAGGTGGGATTCGAGTTGTGTGAATTTAAAGATTTAATGCTCCTTGGTTAGGGGCAGGCATTTTTTTTTTCATATTTGACTTATTGAAAAGGCAGAGAAAATAACTTAATGTCTTCCCAATTCTTCTCTCTCTGTTTTTAGGCACACCTAAGAAACCCTCTAAGAATGAAATATGACTGATGACTCTCAGAGAAACTTTCGATCAGTCTACTATGAGAAAGTGGGGTTTCGGGGAGTTGAAGAAAAGAAATCCCTGGAAATCCTCCTGAAAGATGACCCTTTGGGTGAGCCTTATCTGTGCAAGCTTATTGGTTCTCAGTCCTAGTGGATGTTGCCAAGTAAAGATTAACTTAGTGGACTCGAAGCAGTACTTAGTACTTGCTGTATTTTTTTGTGAAGGGACATGTCAGAGTGGTGTAATTTGAGAAAAGTTGAAGATTTTTCAAATTCACTGAGAGGCGAAAGGTTGTGCAAATCTTCTTAAAAACTCATCGCTGCTGAGTGTGGTCGTGCAGAACTTTGATTGCAGCGCTCAAGAGACACAGGCAGAGGCATCTATGAGTCCAAGAGCAGCCTGGTGTACATGTAAAGTTCCAGGACAGCCAGGGGATACATAGTAAGACACCCCACCTTTAAAAATAACTCAATACTATTTATTTGTACTTAAGCCTATATATTTCCTCTCAATTTCTAGCTGTATCTCCATGGTTTCTATTTTGCAGGTAAACTCCGCAAAATTATCTTTGGAAGATAATCCTTCATTACGCATTGATACTTAGTTTATCTTAAGCTAACAACAGTAGTCTATTGTTACAGTAAAACAGAACCATAGTATAAAGACAAACATAAGTTGTGTAAAGGGCTTGTTGTTGGCAGAGCTGGGACTGGAACCCAGGGCTTTGCACATACTAAGACATGCTCTACCACTGAGCAACACTGTATCCCTCCCTCCAATTCTGTATTTTGTAATTCCTGCTAATTTTAGAGGGAATGCAGTGATGTATGCAACATACATTTCTGTGCTGCAAAAGCGCTGTTTTTGATAGCTTTGTTGCTAGAAGGTGTGGGCTAGAAATGAGACCGCTATGGCATCAGTTGCTGGTCCTGCGGTGGATGTCTTCTGAAGGTGTCTGAACTAGTGAAGCTGTACTTTCAGGTGCTGTGAGCCCATGTGACATTTTTAATTGTTCTCTTTCTTCCTTTAGACATTGAGAAGCTTTGCACCTTCAGCCAGAGGTTCCCTCTCCCATCCATGTACCGTGCATTGGTATGGAAGGTGCTTCTAGGTATGAGACCCTGGAGTTGGGGAATTTAACTTCGAAAGTATTGAGTGGGATCCTTTGTCATCTTGCAGGCGGAAGAGGAGGATTTGCTTAGATTCTCTGCTGACTTACATAAATTGTGTGCAGTAATTCTAGACTTCTGAGGGAAGTCTTAACTATTCTAGATGGACAGACCCTAGGAGCCTAAAAATTCTTACCTAATTTCTGTGACAGACGAGGAATTAAAGCCTCGGTTCCTAGAGCGTACGGCAGGTGTAGGTGGGGTTGAATAACAGACCACATGCTCCTTTCCTAGTGTATTGTCACAGCCTGAGAACTCTGCAGTCCTCAGTCTGGCCATGCAATATGGAGGTCACAAGGGACTGCAAGCCACTCTAGAAAGCTCTCCAGATGGCTCTTTGCTGAACCTCTTGGCAGCTTTGGTGTGCTCATTCGTGTCTGGTTGGGTATGTGTGGTGACCATCTACAGAATTCATGATAACTGTTTAAGTTTTCCTTGAAGCATTTTTCCCCCTTGAATTTTACATAAAGACTCTGAAGTCAGCAATTGAATTCCTTCTAAGGGTCCATTTTAGGCAGTTATCACAAGTGCCCATTTCTTCTGGGATACCCTGTGTGTCTTATTAATGGGAAATGTTGTTATGTCTGTGACATTTCCTGAGTGCCAAGGCCCGACTGGCTTTGTACCTGGGTTTCTCTTACTGTTAGATGCACTGGAAATGCGGAGTTGTGACAGTATAAAGGGCTCTTTGTAGCCCAAGCTTCAAGTGACACTTTCCGAAAGAGAATCGTCTCAGCCGTGTGGGCTGCTTCTTACAGGATTCCTCCCACTAGAGGAAGGATTTGCGTGGGGGTCTCAGTTTGCCCTTTTCCTGTCCCCTCTCCCTGTGTAGGGATCTTGCCTCCACACCATGACTCTCATGCCAAGGTGATGGCCTACCGCAAAGATCAGTACTCTGATGTCCTTCATGCACTGACGGTAGTCCGCTTCGTCAATGATGCCACCCCTCAGGTTGAAGTGTATCTTCGCATGTACCAGCTTGAGTCTGGGAAGCTGCCTCGAAGTCCCTCTTTTTCACTGGTGAGTGGTCATTCTCACGTGACGTTTAACGCAACCCCTTTTCTAAGAATTACATTTTCCTTTGTCTGCTAATGTGTTTGCAGAGCTGTGGATTCATTCATTCTTCATGAATGTTAGGCAAGCAGTCCACCACTGAGCCACACCTCTAAGCCTTTATTCTTGCTAGCTTCCATTGTACAATGTTTTGCCTTAGAAACTTTCAATCGTTTCCTATTGTCGGTACAATGAAAAATGAAAGCAACCATTTTACCTGGGCTCTATGGTCCTGAACGATCACTGTTAGTTATTTTAAATTGTGTTTTGTTTTAGGCACAGTCACACATTGCTTAGTGATGATACGTGTTCTGAGAAGTGTGTCACTGGACATTTGCAAATATCATGTACTTACATTTGCTCAGACTCAATGACTGTGACCTTACTAGGCAGTTTAATCATAGAGGGTCATTATCCTAGATGGGTCATGGCTGACTAAAATATTATGGGATGCATGACTGTAGTCTCAAACTTGAAGGAAGGGCACAAAAATACTACCAAGAAATTCTATAACTTTTACTGACATTTCCAGTTGTTAGCATTTAGTGACATCTACTTTGCCACTCTCTCCTACATCTGTACTTTCTCCCTCTCTCTCCCTCCCTCTTTCTTCCCCTCCCTCCCTCCTTTCTCTTCCTCCATCTCTCCCTTCCGTCTTTAAAAACTATTTTATTTTAGGTGTATGAGTGTTTTGCCTACATGTATGTCTGTGCACCACTTGCCCGCCATTGGGTTTCCTGGAACTGGAGTTGCAAACGGTTGTGTGCTGCTGGGAACCAAACTGTTCTCCCCTGGAAGAGTAGCCAGTGCCATCTAACCAACCTCACTTTTGGCTTCCTTTGAGACAAGTTCTCCCCATGTTTACAGCACAGGCCAGCTTCCAACTCAATATCCTCCTGCCTCTGTCGCATGAGTGCCGGGATTATTGGCGTGCACCGCCACTCCTGGCTCCGCGCACACACTTCTTTGTATAAGCCACAAGAGAGCGAGCATCAGTTGTGATGCTCTGTTCCTTCAGTTCCATCAGTCTCTCTGTAGGTGAGCACTGCACAGTTACAAGTCAGTGCTGTGACAGCACTCAGTCTGACCTACGAGCTCCGTTCTTATTGGCCCAGTTGTTCTCGGGATGCCCTTCATCACAAATACACAAAAGGTCTAGCTGAAGAATCAGTTTTGTATTGTGGGTTACCTTTGATTCTGGATGGGTCTCTTGTTTTTCTCTTTCATGCCCTTGACACTTTTGACAGGTGTTGGTCAGTAATTTTACAGAAAGCCCCCCACTTCAGGTCCGCCTGTGCTCCCTCCTTGTGATACAGGCAGGGACACCCATGGGTGATGTGTTCACAGTGTACTGTGTTGGGAGGCTCACCTGGCTTTGCCTCCTGGAACATCCATTAATGCTGATTTCTTGGTAAGGCAGTGCCTGCTGGGCTTCTACTGGGAAGTTATTCTTTCTCCCTTTGTAACCACTTCTTCCCTTTGTGGGGAGACATTTAAAACTGCTATGTAATCAGCTCTATCTTATTAAAGTTTGGCTCATACATATGGCCATTCATTGGTTTCAATTATATGTATATATTGGTAAGGCAGTGCCTGCTGGGCTTCTACTGGGAAGTTATTCTTTCTCCCTTTGTAACCACTTCTTCCCTTTGTGGGGAGACATTTAAAACTGCTATGTAATCAGCTTTATCTTATTAAAGTTTGGCTCATACATTTGGCCATTCATTGGTTTCAATTATATGTATATATGTCTTTCATCTTTAAGTAACTTTAAGTAAGAAGAAAGTTATAAAATAGCACACCACCCGCATACACCTTCGCTTAGCATCCTCATTTACTGGATCTTCCAAAACCGCAGTGATGATGAGAACTTACGAGTTAGCTTTGACACCAGGCTAGGAGCTAAGTTGTACATCTTTTCGAGATCTTACTGCCTGTGCCCTGATGCCCCTTTGACCCCGGACACCATTTTGGATCAACATTACACTTAGTTGCCATTCTTGGTCCTAAACCCACTGACTGGCCTTCAGACTTCTTTGGACTTCTGTGACCTTGACACTTTTGAAGAGCCTGAGTCTCTTAGGGATTTCTCCATTTTCTGATAACTACAACCTGGTTATGCTTTACTGGTAAGGATAGCAAGAGAAATACTGGTAACTTTGATCACTTGGTACAGGTGCTGCCTACCAGGTGCCTCCCCTGTAAGCTTACTTTTTGTAATTAGTGAGTAAGTAATGGAAAGGAACTCTGAGACTTTACACACACACACACACACACACACACACACACACACACACACACACACACACACACACAGAGTCTCATTGTGTAACCCTGACTGGATGGACTGGTCTGGTCTCGAACTCACAGACCTCTTTCTGCCTCTGCCTCCTGACCTGAGTGCTGGGATTAGAGGTGTGTGCCAGCTTCCTGGAATCTGGAGGCTTGTAAATACCCACCCAATTATTATTACTATTATTATTGCCTAAAATGTTTTTGCTGCTCGAGTTGCCAAATGGTGATTCTCTAATTCCTGAATTCATTCTGGGTCTGTTAGCTGCATCTATGAGTTTCCCTTTGCATTTATTTATTGATGTCATTGTGGATGTACAGAATCCTTTTAACTCAATGGCCTACACTATTTTATTGCCACTTTTTCTTTTGTTGTTCAAAATGCTCTAGCTTCGGACATCGGGAGCCCTTTCCATCTGGCACCTGTGTCTGTCTGATACTCCACTGTTTTGAATATTCCCTGACATTTCATCACAAAAAGATGCTCCAGGATCAGCTTTTACTTCCTGCACTGCAGCTCTGGCCTGCGCCTTTGTTTCTGGTTTCCTGGGCTGTTTGCTTTCAGGTTCACTTAGTAGACAGGCGTAAAAAATATATCCTTGCATGTTCATACATGCCAAGTTGTCTCTCATTCTCTTCATATAGATATAGATATAGATATAAATATAGATATAGATATAGAGGGTGTGTGTGTATGTGTGTGTATGTGTGTGTATAAAAAATATAGTGTTGTGCTGCTGGGCACGGAACCCAGAGTGTAATGCATGCCAGACCGGTGTTCTACTGCTGAGTTAGACCCCAGCCTTTATGTATTAGTGTGTATCTTTCTAAGTTATAATAAAAATCCTGGGTTCACAATGGTAAGTCCAATTCCATCCCAATAGCGCGAGGTTATTTTGAGCCTTCCCTGTTGCAGATATTAAAAAGTTCCCATTTTCCTAAGGTGTTTGCTTCTGGCTCTTTTCCAGTCAGTGTTGCCAGCCACTCCTGCTACTTATTGCAGTTGTCTAGGTATTTTAATGAAGGTTTTATTTATTTGGCTAAAACAGAATGAATTTTTCAAGCAAGGATTTGCATGCAAGCTTTGATTATCTACAAACTTTGTTTTTAATGAAGATTGGGCTGTGAACCAACTGTGCACCACTTCTAATCCTTACTCACTGGTCCACGCTTTGGTTCATGCTCATCCCTGCTCACTGCTCCACACTTTGGTTCATAATCACCTCTGCTCACTGGTCCACACTTTGGTTCATGCTCACCCCTGCTCACTGGTCCACGCTTTGGTTCATGCTCACCCCTGCTCACTGGTCCACGCTTTGGTTCATACTCATCCCTACTCACCGGTCCACGCTTTGGTTTATGCTCACCCCTGCTCACTGGTCCACGCTTTGGTTCATACTCATCCCTACTCACTGGTCCACGCTTTGGTTTATGCTCACCCCTGCTCACTGGTCCACACTTTGGTTCATGCTCATCCTTGCTCACTGGTCCACGCTTTGGTTCATGCTCATCCCTGCTCACTGGTCCATGCTTTGAGCCCTGGCACCTCCCCTGCAGTCTCAGGTGCACGTGCTGTCTGATCTGAATGTGGGTGTGGGCCTCTGTCTCCCTGCCTCTCTGTACACACTCAGCCCTCTTATGCTGTGGTCTGAGGAGCATGTGAGTACTGGATCACAGCTGGGGGAAGAACATTAGTTTCCCCTTGGCCTGTCAGAGTGATGGGGACCTTGCCATCTGCAGGGTCGCCCAGGCCAGGCCAAGGGCTGTGGAATCCTGGAGGTTTCCTTTCCTTCTTGCTCCTTTGTGTCCCCCAATACTCTAACACTGTTTAGAGAAATACACTTCTGTTAATCCTAACTCTGGGCCTCCTTGCGTTTTTTTAAAACATTTTTTTTAATGATTTGTCTTTATTTTATGTGCATTGGTGTTTTGGCAGCATATAGGTCTGTGAAAGGGTGTCTGATTCTCTGGAACTGAAGATACAGTTGTGAGCTGCCAAGTGGGTGCTGGGAATTGAACCTGGGTCCTTTGGAAGAGCAGCCAGTGCTCTTAGCCACTGAGCCATCTCTCCAGCCCGACTGCTTGCATTTTGTGGATATTAACAAGCTGAAAGGAAACCTAAGATTGAAGTGCCTTTTATTAAAACAGGAAATTTTTATTTAACTTGGGGCTTCTCAGGGAATAGAATGGTATTTTTTAATTTCCTTTTAATCTTAAAAGTATCAAACTATGAAAGTCTAGATGAAAATGTAAGGTTTTTGTTGTTTTGTTTTTGAGACAGGGTAGCCAGGGCTGCCCTGGAACTCACTCTGTAGGCCAGACTGGCCTTGAGCTCATAGGCCTGTACCTCCTGGCTGTTTTTTGTGTTTGGTTGGTTGGTTTCTGGTGTTGATGGTAATATTTGAAAATAAAATAACTTTACAAATAGGGTTTCAGTTTAATAAGAATCCTCTGTTGAAAATTACTTGAGGGTTTATTTTCATATTAACAGATCTGAGTAGTGACCTTCTGCTTCCTAAAATTCTGATTCTGGGCTGTTAAAAATTGAGGTAGAACAACATTCTGAAGCCATGTGTGGAAGCTTTGACATGATCAGTGTTTTGTGAGCCCATTTGGAGTCCCCCAGTATTCGTAAGCTATGTACTGAGACACATTCCAAAGTGGGTGTGTCATCACAGAAGGACCCCTGATCCAACATGGAGACTGTCTGTGTGGGAGAGACCCTGCCTTCCCTAACACTGATCTAACATGGAGACTAGCGGCGTGGGAGAGACCCTGCCTTCCCTAACACTGATCTAACATGGAGACTGGCTGCGTGGGAGAGACCCTGCCTTCCCTAACACTGATCTAACATGGAGACTGTCTGTGTGGGAGAGACCCTGCCTTCCCTAACACTGAACCAACATGGAGACTGGCTGCGTGGGAGAGACCCTGCCTTCCCTAACACTGATCTAACATGGATACTGGCTGCGTGGGAGAGACCCTGCCTTGCCTAACACTGAACCAACATGGAGACTGGCTGCGTGGGAGAGACCCTGCCTTGCCTGTGCAGACCCCACCCAAGAGCCAGCTGTTCAGTCATGCTGACTCCCATAATTCCCTGTGGCTGCCCTTCCTTCCCTCCCTTGCTTCTTTCTTTCTAGCACACTTTACCTTCTCTGATTTATTAATGGGTCCTCTTCGGGGTTCAGGGGGCAGTGTTCCATTTTCAGTGAAGAAACATATCTTTCCTTCTGCTGCCTTCCTCTTGAGATTCATTGTTAATCTTTCAGGAGCCGGAGGATGATGTCTTTCTCGCCATTGCCAAAGCCATGGAGGAGATGGTGGAGGATAGCGTTGACTGTTACTGGGTCACCCGATGCTTCGTGAAGCAGTTAAATAGCAAGTTCCGGGATTCTTTACCTCAGCTGGTAAGGGTTTTGTGTTTTGAATGGGAGTGTTGGGGAATAAGCAGTGTCAGGGACACTGTCACCGAGGTGCTGCTGCTGTGACAGGTGGGCCCTCTATAGTGGCTTCTGGCAGATGTGTTCTGTAAAGGCCAGAAAGTGTTCCCCGTGGAGTGGGGAGACATGGAGTGGGCCCCGTGTTTCCTTTTCTGCTGCTGGAGCACTGTCGGGGTCTCCAGGGCTGGACTCGCTTGCAGCCCTGCCTGCTCTGGAGTAGTCCTGACCTGTCCAGACCCAATGGCTTACCTAGCGTGGTCACTTGGTTAGTGTGTACAGAAGGCCTAAGTGACAGGAGCTCCTTCTCCTCACATACCTTCAAGTGCAGAGCCAGGGCAGCTAGGGCTGCTGGACGGGACTCCAGGCTCCTGTTATTGTGTTCCAGCATACACATATGTACACATATATACACATGAACACATGGAGTGTATTACTCTACACACGGGCCTTACCGTTTTTGTTTGTTTTGTTGTTGTTTATTTCAGTACGTGGAGAATTTCTAGGCTCATTCAGATAAACTAGTGGCTTTCAGTTCTGACTTCCTGTTAGTACTCAAGAGATTTGGAGAATTTCTTATTCCCCCTCTTCCTCCACCAGACCAATTAAATCAGAGTCTCTCGATGGGCCTGGAATTCTAATGTTTCAAGACTTAGGCAATTCTGCTTGTAGCTAGGATTGACAGCCTCTCATTTAGAATCACTTTTCCTACTAATTTACTGTTTCCCCTTATGAATTTGCTGTAATTAAGTCTAATAGCCTCACACTGACAATAAACACGACCTTGCTCGTGTGTACGTGTGTGCATGTGTGCCATAGCCTGGGCAAATTTACATCTTAACCTGGCAGGCAGGTCCTGAGCTGGCCTGCTCTCCACTCTGCTGCGCAGGTACAAGGCTGTTAGTCTTGTCTTTCAAGCAGTGGCCCTGCCCTCTCGCTCCACCTGACACAGCCTGGAGGGCCAGTGAAGTTGGTCAACTTTATATATTTTTATTGTTGGCTTCAGAGTGAGTGTGTAGATACATACACATATATGTATATCTCATTCTTATTATATGTATTAGATGTTTGCCACACCTCAGCCAGCTTCCCCCCTTCAGGTCTTCACATGATAGCTCCAGATCGCCCAGTATTGCCGTGGGCCTTTTGTAGTTTTCCATAATACCTGACTCTTGCTGTAGACTCTGCCTTAGCTGTTGGATCTGATTAGTGCAGTTCCGGGTGGCAGCCATTCCGTTTGGCCTGGGTATTGTCCTGTGGGGTGAGCATTGGAGGAGCCCTGTGTCCTGAGAAAGCCCGCAGTTCCAGTGCGGTCACCCTTGTCAGTACTGACCGAAGCCTGTCGCCTTACGACGGACTTGATGCTTCTCAAGCTTTGTCTTCTAGTCCTTTCTCTTACTCAGCACGCACATTTTTTCAGCGTAAGTTGCAGCATGAAGTGGCATTATGTCACAGGAAATGAGTAATCACTTTTGCTATGTCATCTTTAGCCTAAGGCTTTTGAACAGTACTTGAATCTGGAAGACAGTAGGCTGCTGAGTCACCTGAAGGCCTGCTCTGCCATGTCCAAACTTCCTTATGATCTCTGGTTCAAAAGGTGCTTCGCCGGATGCCTGCCTGAGTCCAGTTTACAGAGGTATGTGTTTTCCCACCGCATACAGGCAGCTTGGAGTCAGAAAGAGTTCCTGGCCCTTCTGTGACCATCCTCTAAGTTGGAGTTTGCTTCAGAATGAGAAGGAGATGCAAAACTACATCCCTTGGCAATTTCTGTACCTAACGTGGTTCTCCTTGTTGTTGGAGACATGCCTACGAAGCTTGTGGGCCTCTGTGTGGATGCTGTGAGGCAGTGGTAGCCAAAACAGTGGGGATATGTGGGCTTCTTTTCTAGACAGGGTTAGTTCCTGACAGATAGACACCTTTGTATGACATCCTCAAAAGAGCTAAGACACATGTTAAAGGGTATTTCGTAGTCCCAGCCCCCCCAACCTGGGTCTTTGTGATGTTGGTTTCAAGAAAGAAGTAAGTATATAGAGAGCATTAAAAGAAAATGTGTAACTTAGTACACAGAGTCTACTACCAGCTTCAAAAGTTATAGGAATTATCAAATCATTTTTTATAGTAGGTCAAGGACTGGCTCCCTGGTCTCGGGAAGGGCTCAGTGGGTACAGTTATTTGCTGTACAAACAAGAAGACCTGAGTTTGGATCCCCAACAGCCATATAAAAAGCCAGGTATGATGGCATGTTCCGTAAAGCAAGTGCTGGTAGGGGTATCTGTGGAGACAGGCAGCTCTTGGTGCTCACTAGATAGCCAGTCTAGTCAGCTGGTGAGCATGAGGTTCAGTGAGCGACTCTATCTCAAAAACTCAAGGGGAACACAACAGAGGAAGCTACCCAAATCAACCCCAGCCTCTGCAGGCGTTTACATGTATGTGCCCGTGGAGCTACACCCAGCATGTTACATATACACTCATAAAGAGCCCTGCAGTACGTTTAGAGAACCTCCTCTGGTTCTCATTTCACTGGCAACGAAATGACTTCACCTGACATTTTGCTGTCCTGTGGTGTCTGCTAAGCTGGCATTACATGACTGTAGCAGGACACACCCCGATGTAGGACTGTCTTTTCCTTCGATTTCGAGTTCTCAGCAGGCATTTGGAACAGTCTAGCGCAGCAGTGACTTTAAGTGAACTTCATTTTTCCCTTATAAAGCTATCCTATCTAGAATCATCTCAGCGGCTCATCTATCATGTTGTTACTGATTGTTTCACAGCTGCTGTCTGAAACATATACTGAAAATGAGTGGAATTTGATCTTACTTTATGATCTGAGATGTCTGGGTAACGCCAGTTTTGCACACCTGTAATTTGGTGATCTCTGTTTTCTAGGGTCTGGGATAAAGTTGTCAGTGGATCCTGTAAGATCCTAGTCTTTGTTGCAGTAGAAATATTACTAACCTTTAAGATGAAAGTCATGGCACTGAACAGTGCGGAGAAGATAACAAAGTTCCTGGAAAACGTGAGTGCTTTGTCTCCCTGGATTTGGAATCTGGAAATGAAGGCAGTTTGGCAAGCCAGGTTTTCCTGTTGTGTTACATTAACAGCGTAGTTTTCCTCTCTAAAGCATTTTGTTATTGTTGGTTTGAGATTGTGATTTATGCTGTAACTCATCCTGGCCTGGAACACTCTATGTATATCCCAGCTGCCTCCAGTTCTTGGTAATCTTCCTGCCCTAGCTTCCTGGTTGCTGGGATTACAGTCACGCACCCCACTCCTGGCAGGAAAAGAAAGTTACTTTTCCTTAACAGTATTGCTGTCTCCCTGTTTCTTTGGGGATGCCAGTCTGCATGGCAAGCCCCTTACTCATAGTCCTGGGGTGTGGTGTCATGGGGTAGCCTTCTCCCCAGTGAGCACAGCAGGAACAGGAGGCGATGTGAGTGAGCACTGTTGGGGTTCTCTAGGCCTTTTCCTGCCTCGGGGGTAATCCTAGCTGGGGTACTTCATGCAGTTGTTAGTGCATGCTGAAAAGGCCTAGGGGACCAGCTCCTCCTCCCCCTTAGAACCTTCTCTCCTGGGTAAACAGTAGAGAGATCATGCCTGCTGAGAGTACAGCATACGCAGAACCCCCTCCCCCCCCTTAATTAACCAGCTATACATGTGAAGTGTGGCCTGGTAAACAGTAAGAGTTAAGTGAATGTGTACGTGTTCATTAAGTGAATAACCACTGCTGTCCCAATTAGCAGCCAACAGTGCCAGGCACGTGCCAGGCGAGAGCTCCCTTCGGTCATCCCATGAGCAGCTCTGTGAACTTGGGATGTTGTTTAGAGATCAGTGCTGAACCTTAGGCAGCCGAGTACTTGTCCAAGGCTACGTGGTGAGTGGGCACGGAAAGATGGCCTGGTACCAGAGCTACTCAGTATGTCCCCAGGAGCATTAAATCATTCCGAATCTGCTACCACCTTCCAAAAAAACAGAGAAAGCTCCATGGAAACAGGTCTGCCACAGAACGAGAGAAGATCCTGAAGGAACAAACACAAGGAATTTCACTTGGATGCCTTTGTTCTTTACAGATTCCTCAGGACAGCTCCGACGCTATTGTGAGCAAGGCCATCGACTTGTGGCACAAACACTGTGGGACCCCGGTCCACTCCGCCTGACAGCTTGTGACTTCATGGATGGTCTGCAGGCCCTCCCTGAGCACCCTGTCCATGTCGTTACTAACTGTATAGAAATGGTAATCTCGCTGTGGTGCTCAGAATGCTCCCTCCACCCCCACTCAGTAAAATAATTTAATCACAGTGCCTGGTGCAGCAGTGTTGTGAAGCAGTGTCTCTTGGCGACATCGACACACAGCTCTGGGGTGATATTTTAAAAGGGTAGTCAGGAAATCCCTCCTGGTCCTTAGGCAGCTCAGGTGCAGCCTGGGTATCCAGTGAGAGGTACAGTGAAGCCCACCTCCCTCTGATGAGCACCAGGCACAGGTTAGACACTTAGAAGGGCCTCTTTCTGGAAAAAGAACAGCTTTCTTTTCTCGGCACTTCAGATTTGGCTTTTGCCTTCTGTTGACTAGAACGTGTGCTTTCTCATGTCTTGCTAAACTGACTTACAAACAGTCCTTGCATCTTCTTACATGTTCCCTGCTCCTTTCGCCAGCTGGAATGAAGTCTTTTTTTTTTTTTTTTGAGACAGGCCTCATTCTATACCTTGCTTTCTGGAACTCATTATATAACTGGCCTTGAACTCCTGGCAGTCCCCCACCTCAGCCTCCTGAGTGCTGGGATTACTGGCATGAAGCTTTTATTGAATAAAACACCTCTAAATTTACCTTCTAAAAGAGATCACTTGCTTGATATTTGTGTGTCTTGATGTTTTCTAACAAGTCATTAAATGTCAGGTGGCCTTTCCAGCACTCTGCTACCACAGGATTAGGAGAGGTGGTAGGCTAAGGTTAATAGCCAGTGATCCCTGGCCTTATTCTGTCACATATGGTCACCTTTCAGGAAGCCTTTGATGACTTTGGGACTGGTGAGTAAAATGGGGTCCTTGTTGCAGACTTACTCAGCTCACAGTCTTGCAGAAATGTGGGGAGCACATCAGAGTTTTCCCCATCCTCCTCCCACACAGTGAGTGAGGGATGAAATTAGGGAGTTATACTTCTGAGAACCCAGTCCCTTCCTGACGTGTGAAACAGCTACCAACAAAGGACTGAGAAGAAACAGAGCCACTGAAACCAGCTGGTCAGCCTGTGGGTACCAGACAAAGGGAGTCTTTTAAGTGGACTCAGAAGCAAACCCTCATCACACAGATTTCCACTTGCAGTCAGTATGTTAAATGATTCTCCGCCAACCATTTCTTTAGGAACCACTCAAGTAACCTGAAGAACTTTGGGGACATAGGGAAAAAACACACACAGAGGAAACTCTTCCCCAATTACTTGCTTCCTAGTGATCATAGAGAATATGTGAAACTCACAGAGATATGATAAAGAAATTGTGCCCTCACTGTAATGGTAAAAATAAAATGCTGTGGATTCCCAAGTGGCTGCAGTGGGCTATGAGTCCCAGGCAGGGAGCTGCATGATGGGTGAGAGACCTCAAAGGGGCAGCCAGTCCCACGAGGAGAGAAAGACAAATGGGCACCCCATGAGACCTCGCCACAGGTCTCTGAAGGTGGTTGGTCCCCTGTAGGGAGCCATGCTGTGGGTGAGAGACAGATAACATGGATAGGCTCGTCATGCAGAGTGAGGCTGGATATTTATTTAGTGGGTTATGGAGGGGAAAGGGGATAAGAGCAGAGAGAGAGGCAGAGACAGAAAGAGACAGAGAGAGAAATAGGGGAGAAGGGAGAGACAGAAGCTGCCTCTTCGAGAGAGAGAGAGAGAGAGAGAGAGAGAGAGAGAGAGAGAGAGAGAGAGAGAGAGAGAGAGAGACTTAGGCTGGAAGCTGAAGATCAGCTTGCCTCAGCAGACAGGGGAGGGAGTGGGCGTGGCTTGTCTCTTAAAGGGACAGGACTGACCATTTACACTCACCCCTCCTCCATGTGTGTGTCCACGTGTGCAGAATGAGTATACTTGGATATGTGTGTAGAGGCCCAAGTCAACCTCTGCTGTTGTTCCTCAGGATGGCCATCCACCTTGGTTTTTCAGGCTCTCTCACTGACACTATGACTTGCCTATTGGTAAGCTAGGTTAGATAGATTGTGAGCATTCTTCCATCCCCGCCTCACCAGCTCAGAGATTACAAACCCATGCTACCATGTTCACTTTTTAATCTGCGTGCTGGGACAGGAACTTGGGTCCTCATGCCTGCATAACTATCACCTCAACACTGGTTACTTAGGTAGTCACATATCATTTAAACACGTCTTTTAATAAAATAGACATGGTGAAATCTATCCATGTCACTGAATCCCAGTCCCATAAAATTAAAAAGAACTAGCCACCTCTGAACTGGAAGAGAGTTTGAAAGTATGCTGCCCTGAGTGGGCGTGGGAAACCAGGAGCCCTGCGGCAGGACTAGGTTTGGAGACTCTGCCCTTCCTTGCTGTTCCCCTGACCGAGGTCAGAGGGTCTCACATGGAAGGCTCCTGCGGTACTGCTGTGTACTAGACAGCACCTTGCTTGTGTGTCCTGTCAGCCCCAGTCAGGTGAGACCTGTCCGTAGAGGATGGGGAGGAGAGGTTTTTTAAGCAAGTCAGTGTGACACCGTGTGTATTTTTCTTACTAGGAACGAAACAGTCAAGGACTCTTTGAGAGCTGAGAACACACAGGGACCCACTGTTTTGTGGCAGAAGTATCTGGAGAGAGCCCTGTTTAGCTTCTGTCTTCTGTCCTCCACCCCTCATAAAAATGCCCTCATGTTTCCTTTTTCCAGAACACTGACAAGTTGCGGGGGAATGGCAGCTCCATGTTAAAATAGCCCAGAGTGCTAGTCACACCATGCTGAACTTAGTTCTGGTTCTGTCTCTAGGCATCTTTACACACCAATGGCAGAAGCTCTAAATCCACTAGGATTGAGACACAAAGGAAAAGGGATGTGTGGGTGTGTATGTTGGGGGAGCTGGTGTATATGTGTGTATGTGTGTATGGAGTATATATGTAGGGGGGTTGATGTGTATGTGGTATGTATATGTGGGCATATGTGTATATGGAATGTGTACTGTCTGGTATATGTGGAATGGGAGAGCATATATGTGCTGTATGTGTGTGGGTAGGTCTATATGTGGAGGGGAGCTGGTATAAATGGGGTATTGTGTGTGGGTCTGTGTATATGTGGAATATGTATTTGTGAATGTATATGTCAACAGGGTCTGGAATATATGAGGTGAGAGTGTGTGAATAGGTAGCTATGTGTAGAGTATGGGGGATTAAGTATGCGGAGTGGGTATGTGGAATGTATGGTATATATACATTTGCGAGGTCTAAGTGTGTCCTATACATGTGGAATGTATGGTAGATGAAGATTTGTGGGGTGTAAGTATGCCTTGTATATGTAGGGGGTCTAAGTATGTGTTGGGATATGTTTGACTTTTGCCTCATGACAGTTTGTACTTTTTAAAAATTTTATTTATTTTTTTTTATGTCCATTGGTGCTTTTGCTGTGGGTGTCAGGTCCTCTGGAACTGGAATTACAAACAGTTGTGAGCTGGGAATTGAGCCAGGGTCCTCTAGAAGAGCAGTCAGTGCTCCTAACCACTGAGCCATCTTTCCAGCCCCAACAGTTGGTGCTTTTAAAGCAGGAGAGGAGACTTTGGATGATCTGCTTCTAAATGCCAACTCTGCCTCTTGTGCCCTAGCAGTTTGGTGTCTGGCTCTTTGGTTTCCCTTCATCATGACTTAAATATGAGCACCCTATTTATGAGCCAGTACTGAGTGTTGGAGAGTTGGAGAGGATGCTAGGAGCCCGCATCAGCACAAGAGGGCATGTTCCTAGTGGCAGGGAGGACACCTCAGAAGCTCTGGACTCCAATCAGCAGCACATGCTGATCAGATTCCTGCCTTGAGGGACTGAGGGGTCAGAACCTCCCCCCCCCTGCCCGCTCTGCTATGTGTTATGTCTGAGTTGCTTGTTCTGCACCATTTACTTGTAGGGGGACAGCCAGTGTAGGAGGTAGTGGGGGGACTTATGGAGGAATCACACGGGTACCCTTGGCACACCATCTCCATGTCTGGGTGTTCCCTGTGAACATTCATACCAAGCCTAATTCATCTCAGAAGTCTACCAAAAGCTGACTTTGCCTAGGTGAGAGATTGGAGGCCAGTGGCAGGCAGCAGATGGGTTTGTTTCTGATTGCAAGGGGAGAGGGGTGGAAATACAGGGTGATAGAGCCCCAGGGTGCCCAATATCTGGGGCTCTAGACCAGAACTGGGGCTGCCAGACCATATGACAGTTGAGTGAGCCAGAGTCAAGGCAATTAGAATTTGTGGCTGCTAAGGTTGGCAGATCACAAGATTACGGAGAAGGCTTGCCTAGGCCTGAGGAATGTCAGAACCCAAGGGAGCCTGTTGGTCAGTCAGCTAAGAGAAAAGAAAAGGAAGTTCCGGGTGCACCTCGGGTGAGAGAGGCCACCACTGTTAGATGAGTAGTCTAGATCCTGTGTTCCTGGTGCCTGGCTAGAAGGCAGAAGCCACTCACTGCCCAAAATTTCTTTCTGTGGTTGGGAGATGTCGTTCAGTGGTTATAGTACTGCCTAGGACCCACAAGCCCTGGCTTGGTCCATAGCACCATAAAAAGCATGCAGGGGCAGGGGCAGGGGCCGGAGAGATGCCTCATTTGCTAAAGTGCTTGCTCTAGCATGAAAACCTGAGTTGACTCTGCAGAACTCACATTTAAAAATAGTTGGGCAAGCTCGACGGTGGTCGTGCATACCTTTAAGCCCAGCACTTGGAAGGCAGAGCCAGGCAGATCTCTGTGAGTTTGAGGTCAGCTTGGTCTACAGAGTAAGTTCTAGGACAGCCAGGGCTACACAGAGAAACCTTGTTTCGAAAAACAGAAACCTAAGCGGAAAAATAGTTGGGCATAGTGGTAGTGTGTGGAGTCAGAGACAGGAGATTCCTGGGCTAACTAGTTAGTCTAGCCTCCTTGGGGAGATCCAGGGCCATGAAAAACCTGTCTCAAACAAAAAGTGGACTGTAAATTCACAGAGACTGTGGGAGCATGCACAGGACCTGTACAGGTCAGGCAGGGTCTCAGCGCTAAGAAAGGGGGATGTTGTTGACACGGGTTCCTGACCCTTAACCAAGAAGCTATCTATGATTGACATCTGCTTGCAAAGGAAAACTTAGCTTTCTCCAATGGAGTCTCACTGGGTATGAGAACTACATTTAAAGGTGGGTCCCGTGCCCAGCGGTAGATGACAAACACAAACTCAGTGGCATTGCTGTAGACTTTTTGTCTTGTATTGCCTTGGGGGTCACTTTTTGTCTTGTTAGTGTTTACTTGTATATTATGATTTGTGATTTTGTGGTTTTTTTGGTGTGTGTGTGTGTTTGTGTGTGTGTGTTTCTAAAGAGGAAAAGAAAGGAAGGATGGGAACAATCTGGGAGGAGTCATGCAACACCAGGACCTTGTTCAGCATTGCTTTCTTTCACAGGTCATGAATATTGCCAGACTGTCAAATCCTGTCAGGCACCCCCACAGGCAAGAACCTCATCTCAGTATCAGGCAGGCACTGCATGGGTGGGCTGTTACCTTTCCTGGTCCCTGGTATTTAGCTACAGCCGCACAAAGGGATACCTCTGAAGCCAAGGTGAAGACGACTTGGCATCTGGAAGGACCAAGCCAGGAGCCATTACACTCTGGATGAACACTTGGGTTGAAGTTATCCCATTGCTGAAGGTGGTGGGCATGCTTTAGGCCTTACAAGAGCTCTCAGAGAAGACAGTGTCCTGAGAGGGTAGCTCTCCAGGCCCCTCCCATGACATACAGGGACAGAAGACTCATCAGTGCTGTTACTTGCAAGTGACCTGAGGGATGGGCCCCAGAAGGCCTTTTGATAAGTGTCATCGTTTTTCAAGACTCAGTTTAGTTCTTTCCAGACTGTCCCTATTGCTGGACAGGGTGCTGCATGCCTATAATCCCAGCATTTAAGAGGCGGAAGCAGGAGGGTGAGGACACAGCTCAGTGAGGGAAGTGCTTGCTGCGCACATATGACCTGACAGATCTCTTAAAACCCACCTAAAGCCAGGAGCGATGTGTCAGGAATCCCAGCGCTTCTACAGTGAGATGGAAGGTGGAGACAGGAGGATGCCCATAAGCTCAATGACTAGCTACCCAGCATGGGCAGCAGCCGACAGCAAAGAGACACTGTCTTAGAAAAGGTGGAATTCAAGGAAGATGCCCAAGGTTGTCCTGACCTTCACTCATGCCCCTTGTGTGTGCACGCACTCACACGCACATGCACGCGCGCACACATACATACGCTAAAAAAGAACATGGAATTTAAAGACTCACTCTGAAAATAAGGAAACAGAAGCATGGGGAAATTAGATGGCATGGCCACCCCAGCGACAGGGATGGAGGCACCAGGCCTTTGTTTGGCGAGAACATGTAACCAGAGCCTTCCTTCCGTTTCTGGCCATTTTTCTTCCCTCCTGCCAGATACAGCTTCTTTAGACCTCTTTAAAAACCTTTTCTTCCCAGCCCTTTACATCCATAGAAAACTGTAGCCAGGCTCTGCAGGTGAAACTTTTCAAAGCCCAGAAAGCTGTGGGAGAGGAAAGGCAGGATGGGCACACTTGAGAGCAGAAATGGAGACCCTTGTAAACCACTCACCATGCCGCCTGCAGCCACTCTTGCTGGGGACACACGGAGCCTGGAGCTTTCCTTCTGTCTCTCAGTGGCCTAGCTCCATTCATGTGGCCACTCACGAGTCCTGGACACGGCAAGAGGCCTGCTCTCCGAAGCCAGGCCCGTCAGTGTGGTTCCTAGCCCAACTGTAGCACAGGCCCGAGGAGCTTGCCAAACACGGGACTTCACGCCCAACACTTCAGGAGTATTTATGCACCAGTAAGACCCCAGGTGATTCCTATCTGAGGTTCCACACAGGCAGTCCCTTGCTCTGCTTCCCTCCTGAGAGCTGGCTCCTCACATCGCTGGCTCAAGAATCTGAGACCCAGCAACTTCCCCCATGCAAATGGCAGCCCTCTGCTTCCCTAGCCCCTTCAAAATTACAGCCTAGTGACACCATTAGTTCATGTGAGAGAATGTTCACTTTGTTGGATACTCAAGTTCTTCAAGAAGCAGGTGCGGTGCATGCACAGTTGTCTGTCCATCTGTGGAATTCCAGGACCATTCCCATCTCAAATCCAGGGATGCTCAAGTCTCTGTTATAAAACCCATGATTTGTAGACATCCCCCTTATGCTTAAATGACATGTTAGTACCCAATGCAGTGGATATGTGGGGTCAGAAGGTGACATAGTGTATTGTTTAGAAAACAATGATAAGACCATATGTGTTTAGTTCTGATGCAATCCCCCCCCCATATTTTTGATCCAAAGGTGGTTGAGTCCTCAGATACAGAAGGCCCACTGTTCTCAAAGGGCAAAGCAAAATACAGCTTTTATTCAGTTGCAGAGGCACAGCAAAGGCCCCCAGGCTGTAAAGCTGTCTGGTATCTATACCAAGACCACCCAGTGACTGAACTAAAGGCTAATTCATATCCATTCTCCCCAGAACACTCAGGGACAGAGGTTTGGGAGATTTCTGAAAATGTCAAAAAAGGTTGAGAATACAAGTGTTCTTGAAAGTTAATCTAGGGGCTGAAGAGATGGCTAGGGTGTTAAGAGCACCTGCTGCTCTTCCAGAGGTCCTGAGTTCAACTCCCAGCACCCACAAGGTGGCTCACCACCATCTATAATGAGACCATGTGCACTCTTGTAGCCTGCATGCAGGCAGAACACAGTCTACAAAACAAACAAATAAATCTTAAAGAGAAAGCTAATCTATGGGCAGCGGTCATCCCTGCCCACCACTCCCCCCCTTGCCAATGCTGCCAGAAACACGAGCTTGCTGGTCTTCCAATAACCAGTGACCTCCTCTTTGCCAACCCTTCCCCAGCCCAGGTATTTTTTGATGGTTACTGCTGACAGGTGTTTAAAAGAACACAGTAGTCAGAGATTTTTTTTTAAACATTTTTTTCTTTTGGTTTGTTTTTAAAGAAACTGCATACATCATCAGAGAGAAACAATAACTTAAATGCCATGCAGTTTCTGTATGTACAAAACCTAGGCCACAGAGATCCAGCTTAGTTTATATTCTATGTACAGCATCTTCCTCATACAGCCGTCATTTGTTAAGTTAGAGCCCTGAAGGGCATGGGGTCGACGGTCACCACACTCACTCCTATACAAAGACGAACTATGTACAGACACCAGGAAGCGACTGGAAGAAAGCAACCTGCTTGGGGAGGAACAGATTCATGGGAGGAAGAAGTCATCGAAGGTGACCCCTGCCCACTGACTGCACAGGGAGAGCCTGGGATCCCATCATCGAAGCAACACACCACGATGCTCATTCCGGAAGTACAAACACATGTTCATAAGCGGGAGGAAAAAAAGAAACTCAGAGCGCCTCCTCGCGCGGACCAGCGCCTTGTTTGGTTTCTCTATCTGGCAGAAAGGCTCATATTCTGAAAACCTGGCAGGGCTCTCAGGGTGCCTGGGGAAGGAGTGATCAGGATTTTGGAAAAGCCCGTTTGCCAGTGGCAGGCTCTTCTGCCAGGGAAGTGGAGCTGGGACGGACGGGGCTTTCAGCAACGCTTGGTTTTGAGAAGAAAACAAGGTTTGACATGTTTCACATTTTCCCTTTCTGCGAACCCACACCCCACGGTGCTCAGATGCGGATGTATAGGCTCAAGATGAACCCACTTGAGGACTGCAGCTGTTTCAGAGAGGGATGTTTAAAGTCACCTAGCTCGCCTTTCATCCCCCAATTAATGTCAACTTGTCACCTTTAGAAACAGTTCAAGTCACTTCAGTTGTCCTAACAAAGTGGGGGAATATGTGGTTCCGGCTCCCTAAAGACTCCAGGATCTCAGAAGGAGAGGGAAAGTACCTTCCCACAGCTGGGGAGGCTGCAGAGCCTGGGCGGGAACCACTTATCAGGGCCTTGAAATAGCTGATCCCCCTGCCCCCAAAGGAGGTGGTGACCTTTTAGGAGCTTGTGCAGCACACCCCTAACTCTGAGCAAGTGACTTCTGCAAAAGGGTGCCTCGCAGGAAGTGATGTCAGCATTGTGTCCAACTTCTTCCATGTATAAAGAGGAGGCCAACTCCTGGGCACGCTGAAGGGAATTGCTGACAGCAGCCGCTGCTTTGGAGCAGGGAGACAGATGCATCTGGGACTTCAGAAGGGCCCTAGAACCAGGCCAGCAAGGAAGCCAAGGAGTTCCTTAGGACTCCTCCAGGCTGGGGAAGGCCTGACTGTCAGGCCAGGACACTACAGCAGCCTGAAATGCAGCTGCTGTTTAGAGGAAGTGAGGCCCTCGGGCCCGGCCAGGCAGCGACCTCCACCCAGAACACGTGCCTACCCTTCACCCTAGGGAAGTTCAAGGAAAGAGTTCTGTACCCTTCCTCCTACCCTGCGCACATTCAAAGGTCAGTCAGTCTTTCGGGAAGACTGCGTTTACAGCCATACTAAAATCCTGCCACCCTTTCCCTACCCCTTTGGACATTCAAATAATACTGACAGAGAAATCCAGTGATGGTGATGTCTTTGGGCTGGACAGAGGTGTACTCGGTCCAGACAGTGCCCAGGAACTGCACGGTGCTACCTGGGAAGCTGATCTAAGCTTTCCTTTAACTCTGTCTGGTTCCTAGGTTAGCAACTGGCCATGAAGCCACTAATGGGTGCTGTGTCCAAAGAGTAAAATTGCATGGCCTCACTGATAGGTGCTGTGCCCAAAGAGTAACATGGTCCCAACTGGTTTGACAAGGGGACAACTTTTTGGGGCTGGCCAGAATGGCAAGCTGACTCAATCTCTCTGAATCCTAGGTGTGTTGGATGGGGAGTAAGCCACCACTTAGTGAACCCATGGCAACTCTGAAAGCCGAGTGCATCACAGGGGTGGAGGCAGAGCTTTGCACCCAAGGGTCTGTGAGCTCCCTTAGGAAGGAAACAGTGCTGCAGCAGACCTCCTTAGGGTCTGGGGTGTCCTTCCCTCAGTGCGCACCCAACCCTTGGAAGCCCTGTCAACAGGGCAGCTGGAGGCACATCCTGAGAGAGGGGGGCAGGGAGAGAAGAGAAGACTGAATCTCTCTGGTAAGAAGAGCAGCAAGGGATGCCATAGACAGTCATGGCTGGCAAAATCTTGCCCAGTGCTAGCCCTGCTGAGATGTTGGCTCTGCTAAGATGCAGAAACTCTTCAGTGAACAGACAGAGGAGTGGAAGGCCCTGGAGAGGCACTGGGACATTGGTCCCCAGCTCTGGCCTCCAGAAGTTATGAAAACGGCCAAGCCACATCTTCCTGTCCCAGGGGTGTCACAAGGCCAATGAAAAATGGGGGCCAAGTGGAGCTCCTGACCCCACCCAGCCTCTGCTCAGCTCATACTCATGAATACCGCAGGGAATCTTAGCAATGGCATTTCTGTGTGGATCGCCCATGGCCCTGGGCTTTCCAAACACAAGCTGGTCAACGAATGAGAACCGAGCAGGCAGCCACTATTCCTCAGTCTTCTGGAAGGCAGTTCAGATCCGGCTGGGGGTCAAAGCAGATGCTCAGTTTCAGCTTCCTATACCCAGAGCACACATGCTCAGGACCAAAGGGCCAGTACAGGCTTCCCCAGGACAAGGCTGTGTGTGTGTGTGTGTGTCTGGGGCGGGGGAGAACTGAGAGGTCTTTTCCCTTTCCAGACCCTCTCAATGCCCCATGTGGAGCCTATGCGACAGATCAAGTTTAGGTCCCGCTGAATCATGACTTTGGCCTAGCCACACCCATGCCAAACCCGCTGTTCTGGGCTTCTTTGAACTCAGGCAACAGGCCCTTGTAAGGAAGGGTTCATTGAAGACTGAACCAATGTGGTGCCTGCTGGCCGGCTGGGGGCGGGTGAGGCAGTCTCTGGACAGCGTTCAGGTAGGGCCCTGCTGGGGGCGGGGACACCTCTCGGTAGCAGAAGTGCCAGCAGCTTTTGACTGAGGAGTGGTCATCATGGTGTTTCCTCATACAGAATCCTGATTGTGTTTCCCTTTGTTGTTTCTTCTTCTCCTTTTTTTTCTTTTCTTTTTCTTTTTCATAAAAAAAAGGGCAGTTCAGATTTACATCGTAATGGGGAAGTGGACAAATGCCAGCACTTATGGTTCTTATAAGTTTATGTTTTGAAGACAGCAGAGCACTTGAGAGTAATCCCGCTGTTAAGGTCGATGAAACCTGGGAAACAAGGAACTTCATCAAGGCCGTGGGAACATCAGAGGCCCCGATCCCACATGCCCATCTCTCCATCCTCAGGGACCCTGGTGTGACAGTGGCATTGCAGTGCGACCTCCCACCCGTGGCAAAAACACAAAGGGGGCGCCCTACATGTTTGAGCTCCACAGATTTCACCTCAGGGACCAGAGAAAGTTTACTTTGGAGTCTTTGGAGGCCCAAACGGGTGTCTGCACTAGGGCAGTTGGGACTGTGTGTCTGAGTCAGGCGGCATGTTCACTGGCAAGTCCTGGGTCTCCACGTGTTCTCCAAAGGAGAGTGATTAGACAAACGAAACCAGTGGCTTACTAACTAGCTATGCATACACCCCACAGAGCAAATTCTTTCTTTGTTCCATTTTCCCCAAGCGACATCAGACAGGACTGCTTGGTAGAAGAACATAGGACAACAGAACAGTCTTTAGTGGTCCCGTGTGGTATTTTGGTATTCTGCCCAGGTTTGGCCTCTGTTGACTGTATGTTGGCAACACTCTTATTTCCCCAGCTTTAGTTTTTATAAAAACTCACTTTGAGGTCATCCAAAACATGTCAGAGTTTTCATTTGAGCAAATTAAAAACAAACAAACAAAACAAAAAACAGGGGGTGACTTTTTGCCTGGGCCTTAAACATTTGAACATTCTTTGCCTGAGGTCTTGTTTTGTTTTATTAGGATTATGCTGACCGTCCCTGTCACCTGAACCCAGACAGTATCCTGCAGTATCCCTTTAAGAGACAACCTCTGCCCACTCCCAATCTCTCTCTCTCTCTCTCTCTCTCTCTCTCTCTCTCTCTCTCTCTCTCTCTCTCTCTCTCTCTCTCTCTTGTCAGGCAAACTCCTCTCATCCCTCCCGACTTTTTAAAAAGAGGCAGCTCTCTGCCCCTTTCTCCCCACTCCTCTCTCCTCTACCCCCTCTTCTCTCCTCTACCCCCCCCCCGTCTTCTCTCTTCTCTTCTCCTCTCCTTTTCTCTCCTCCCCTCCCCTCCTCTTCTTCCCTCCCCTTCCTCCTCTTCTCTTCTCTCTTCCTCTGCCCCCTCTCCCCACTCCTCTCTCCTCTTCTCTCCCCCTCTCTTTCCCTCTCCCATCCCCCCCTTTCCAACACCCTCTAAACAAACTTTCACCCAAGCTCTCTTTGCATCAGGTATTCTGTCTCCCTGCCTGTGTTCCTCATCTGCCATGGGACCCACACCAAGGTCTCACCTGTGCCGCATTTTTCAGTTTTGTTTTTGTTTTGAGACAGAGTCTCACAATGGAGCCCTGACTGGCCTGCAGCTCCCTATGTAGACCAGGCTGGTCGTGAACATTACAGAGATCCATCTACCTTTGCCTACCTAGTGCTGGGGGTAAAGGTGTGTGTCATAACAAGGACCTCATTGCCTTCTTTGACCAACTTAAAGGTAGAACTTGATGCTGATCTCTGTCTTACCCCTCTTACCCACAAAACTACTTGGTAATCTAGGGCAAATGGGTATTTATTTGAAAGTAAATATTGACAGAGCTGGGCATGATGGAACACCCGGGAGGTGGAGACAGGAGGATTGCTTTAAGTTCCTGGCCAGTCAGGGCTATGTAGTGAGTGCCAGGCCAGTCGGGTCTCCAATCAAAATAAAGTAAGAGCACAAAAGGGAAAATGCATGTTGCCACCGGGGACATTCAAGTGGCCCCAGTCAATACTGACCTTGTCAAGTGTCTACTTAACTCGTGGACTTCCATTTCAGTGCTTTTAAACTCATTGAGCTCCTTCCGAATGGCAGCCTGGAAGAGTGGCATCTGGTCAGCATCTGTCATATCTAGAAATATTTTTGTTCTTCCACACAACTACATAAAAAAAGTCACCTGGGGTGTCCTTTAAAACCTTCCTGGACTTACCCTCTTTGGGGACACCACAAGGCTCTACTGGAGCTGACTACATTTTATGAGGTCTCTGCACCCCTTGCTTCTTAAGGGGTTACATATGGCACACACAGTACTTTGGTCTCACCTCCCTTTGGCAGTTCTGCCCGGTGCCCGAGGAGTGTCTTGACACAGAGAGCCAGTGATAAGCCTGGAGGCTCATGTTATTCTGTGTTTCTGGGCACAGTCCCCCGACATGCGAACTGAAGGATCTTGTGTTGGATGGAACTCTACTTCCCAATGCCACCATACTAGGTGGTGGGGACCTTTCAGAGGCAATCTGGCTGTTTAGAGGGACTGATGCCTTTGTGGGGGATGGGCTCAGTTAAACAGGAGGAGCAGGCTGTAACAAAGTAAGACTCCTATATTTTCTCTCTGGCATGTGTCTAGCTGAAGCACCATTAATTTCTGACCTTCAGGTACACTTTATTTATTACAATACAAATGAAATGCCACTACATCTAGCTCCTGGACTTATGTGCCGTTATGGAGGAGTGTGAGGTTCTCACTAAAGGAGGTTGCCTGACCTTGGGCTTTCTGGCTTCCACAAGCTTTAGTCCTTAAATAACCTTTCTATATAAAATTATGAAGTCTCAAATGTTCTGTTATAGCACCTGGAAATGGACCAAGATTCTGGCCTCCCTCCTCCGGGGAGGCAGACACAGTATCTTCTGTGTCTTTTCCATGTGAAGAACCAATGAGTGGCTTCCCGTAGGTCACCTGGAGTGCTCCTGCTGGCAGCCCTTTCAGGACAAGGCTCCTGTTCTCCTTACATGTAAGGCCCCGCCTTCCTTCTCACCACCCCTGCTTACCTTGTCGGCAGCTGTGAGTCTCGTCCATGGCTTATCTGCCCTGCGGTCATAGTCCTGGGCGTCTGCCACCTCCACATAGTCACTGAAGCGGATGAGGATCTTCCTCTCGCGAAGTTCTTCCACCGTGGGCCTTTGACTGAGCTGCAAGGAGGGAGAAGGAGGACTTTAGACCATGGGTTCAGTTGTGAACTTGTACGTGTGGACGGTGAGTCCAGGAAGACAACTGAAACAGCAAGATGGAGCAGGGAGCAGACCCCGGAGTGCTTAACTCCAGGATTCTGAGAGCTTTCTTGTCCCTTTCAACCTCTCCATCTTACATAGATGAAAACCGCCTGTCCTTTGTCAGACTGCTTTTTGGCCTGATAGGAAGCCTGGCTATCTGTTAGCTGAGAGAGTATGCTATGGATTTTCCCTGTCTGTCCTTCACCCAGTGAGAGGCAAGCACCTTAAGCAATGATTCTGTCTAACCTTGGATTGGTGAGTCCACATCTCTGTCTTAAATTTAGTGCTGCTTGCAAAATGGGTTTGTAACACAATATGTGTGTGTGTGTGCAAATACATATTGTGTAGACACACATGGGTATCTGTGCCTGTGTGCTTTAAGCATACAGAAGAGCATTCTCAAATGGTATGCGTGCAGCCTCTGGAGTGTGAGGGGGTGGGATATGTTGATTTAGGAGTTTTTAGGGTTTCTTTCAAAAGGTCAGTTATAAGGTTAGTAAGCCAACACAGAGCTGAGCAAAGCTACATATATGCCATGGAGAAAAACCTTTGTGAGGAAGGAAGAATAAAATCATGTTTATTTAGCCATCCCGTGGTATTCCCCCTGAGCACCCTTCCTCTGTCCCTTAACTACATAAAGATGACATTTCTATTATCTTTCCCTGCCACAAGCCTGTTTCTTCTGGAGCAATACAACCACTCCCTTTACCATGCTGTCAACTCATGTTCAAGCAATGTTACTTAAAAACAATTTCTCCTCCGAGCCCTAGGCTGTTGACAGCTATTAATAGAAGAGGCATTCAGATAAAGTCTTACAGCTCTGGTCTATAAAACAAACAGCAAATTCAAATTACTCTGCCTGTTTTGACTGCCATGCAGCTATCTGCTTGATGCCCTTGGCTGGAGCTGGAATGTTCCAGCGTGCCTGCTGTCGTTAAACAGAGAGGTTTCTGGTGGTGAGCAGAGGGGAGGACCGACTAGGCCTGTGGCTCCTTCTTGGCTAAAGGAGGAAGCTCCAAGGATCAGAAAGAAGTCTAATGATTATGGAACTGGCCAATGCCTAGAGCAGTGTGTTTTTAGTCTGTCCCGAGGCACCAGATATTTTCTGAGGGCTAGATGCTTTGGCATCCATGTTGTTTGTCATGAGCAAGTTTCCCAAGCTATGTGGCCAAGGTTGCTGTAAATGAAAAAGGTGGCCATCTTGGCATCCAAATATTCTTTCTAAAATATGAGAGTTGATAGAATTTGTACTGAAGTTAAAAATAAAAAAAAAACATTTAATTTTTGCCACAGTCACACCAGATAAACAGATAGTTAATCAAATTCTCCATTTTGTGTTCTTTGATCCAGTTACCTCAGGATGTTAGACAAGTAGTGTTAATTTTTGATGTTTGCTACATCCTGAGCAAGGTTCTTAAGCCATGACGTCTGAATTTACCTTCCTGGAAACCATACTGGGGTAGTCGGTTTTAGTGTCTGACATCTTCTATCTCGGTACTCAGGAGGCTAAGGCAAGAGGTTCGAGAGTTCAAGGCTAGCCTGGGCTACCTGGTGAATTCAGGGCTAGTTTGGGTTACTCTAGCAATAGTCTATCTGCCCCCTCCCTGGCTTTAAAGAAGTAAATGAATAAATAAATCATTATCTAGCGTTTATCAGTTGCCTATCTAATAGCAGAATCTGGAGAGAAGAGAAGACTTGATGATGGATGGACTCAAGGACAGGGGTGATGGATGGATGGGCTCAAGGACAGGGTGAAGAAAGGGCTCAAGGATAGGGTGAAGGATGGGCTCAAGGACAGGGTGAAGAAAGGGCTCAAGGATAAGGATGAAGGATGGGCTCAAGGATGGGGTGAAGAAAGGGCTCAAGGACAGGGATGAAGGATGGGCTCAAGGATGGGGTGAAGAAAGGGCTCAAGGACAGGGGTGAAGAAAGGGCTCAAGGATAGGGTGAAGGATGGGCTCAAAGACAGGGTGAAGAAAGGGCTCAAGGATAAGGATGAAGGATGGGCTCAAGGATGGGGTGAAGAAAGGGCTCAAGGACAGGGATGAAGGATGGGCTCAAGGATGGGGTGAAGAAAGGGCTCAAGGACAGGGGTGAAGAAAGGGCTCAAGGACAGGGGTGAAGAAAGGGCTCAAGGACAGGGGTGAAGAAAGGGCTCAAGGACAGGGATGAAGGATGGGCTCAAGGACTGGGTGAGGAAGAGCTCAAGGACAGGGATGAAAGATGGATGGGCTCAAGGACAGGGATGAAGGATGGATGGGCTCAAAGATGGGGTGAAGGATGGGCTCAAGGACAGGGTGAAGGATGGGCTCAAGGACAGGGGTGATGGATGGATGGGCTCAAGGACAGGGTGAAGGATGGGCTCAAGGACAGGGTGAAGGACGGACTCAAGGATAAGGGTGATAGATGGATGGGCTCAAGGACAGGGATGAAGGATGGGCTCAAGGACAGGGATGAAGGATGGATGGGCTCAAGGACAGGGATGAAGGATGGGCTCGAGGACAGGGGCTGCTTTTCACGCCCCAAATCCTGTGTTGCTTTCGCTCTAAGTCAAATCAGCATGATATCATGCTTACGTTCTGGGAGGGGACAAGTAAGGACAGTGCAGATTGCTATCTTGGGGGTCTTGGGTGGAATGTGGACGCAGGTACTAGTCAGAATCTTCCAGAACACTCTTCTATGTGTGCAAGCTCAGAAGATGTTTGATACCCAAACCATGAGTTCCTCTCGAGATGTTGAGGATACAATCTTTGTGGATAAAGTCCAGTTTTCTGAGGACGATGGATTGGGAGAATGGAAAAGGGGCAGTATTTTTATCAATCTGTGCCAGCAGTGTCATAAAATGAGCCAACTGAGATCTAAATTCACTGAAATACAACCCAAACCCTAAGTTTAGCCCTTCCCTTCCTCTCATCATATATCCAGTTAGAAAGCTGCCCTTTCCTGGGGTTTGTGGGGTTTGGATGGATTGTAGGGCCTTGCACATGGGCAGAGAACACTCATTGTGCTATCTCTCCGACTCTACTCTTAATTCCTTTTTGTTTTTGGAGAGGGGAGACAGGCATTTATTTCTAGCATATAATTTTTATCTTTTCAATTTAGTTTAAAAAATGACTTGACCAGCCTCTGGGTTTTATTTTTTATTTTTCACTAGTCTATTAAAATTCAATAGAATTTTATTAAGGAAATCAAGGCCGAGGCATCTGGTTTTGAGATGATTGAAGCTCCAGGGAAACGAATTTGTCCAGAGCCAGGGCAGGCTGTGTGTTTCCCACCTACAGGTGGGCACCAGTGCTCTGCAGACCCAGGGAAATAGTAAATTTCCGGTTTCCACATTTCCCTCAGTCTCCTCCTGAAACACTCATTCCTGTTCTCAAGGTCACCATTTTTAACTCTCCTTGGCGGTCTCAGGAAACTGGAAAGGCTGAAATCACAGGGCCATTACCCTGGTGGGGGTGGGTGGGTGGGGGAGTGAGAGGGTGGTCAGTCGGGGTGGAGAGAGAACAGGGGTGGGGGAGGGGGACAATGATGTCAACTGTAGAATCTAGGGGCTGTTTGTGGGTGTGAGGTTGTGAGCATCATCATCCTGAGGGTCAGAAGTGTGGGAAGCAAAACTCTTGCCCACTCTACTAATGCATTACATGCAGTTACAGTCGGAGTTCTGTTTGTAAGAACATACAATCTCTGGCTAAGAAGAAAGAATTGACAGATATCTAAATAATCCTTTTCCCTTTCTCTCTCTCAGCAGGGTCTCACTATCTAGCCCAGGTTGGTCTGGAACTTGTTAGACCCCAGGATGGCTTCCAATTCAAAGCTATGCCCTTGTCTCAGACTCCCAGAGTGTTGGGATAATAAGAGGCATGCCATGCATAAGGGCCAAAGTCAGCCTATAAACCCCTCTTTCCTTGCCCAAGGACAAATTAACTGCCTGGAATGCTGGGAAATAGCAAGCTGCCTTTTTTTCCTCCCCTAAACAACTTTGTTTGACCCATCCACAATGGATGTGATCAAGCTTGATCACACTTGGGCAGGAGGTATGTAGGCAGGAAATATGTCAGGATGTAAGCTTGCCCCTGATTGGACCTGATGGGAATTGTGCGTTTTGCCTTTTTAAACCCCTGCAAAACGTGAATCAGGACCACTACCTGGGATCCCAGAGTGGACCTGGTCAGAGTCCATCCTGGTCAGTATTTAATTAAAGGTTGCTTCAAATTTGGTTCAGAACTGTAGAACTGGTTTTTCTCTCCTGACTCTCAGGAATAACACTTTCTACCAAAGACTGGAGTTAGAGCAACTGACCAAAGAGAGGTCATTCAGCTAAACTCGTCCCTCTCTGTGTGATGCCAGCCAGACACTCCATCATCCAGGCCCTTGTTTATCTTCCTTCCTTTAATTAGTTTTGGCATTTGGCTTGCCACCAGTGTTTGGGATGGTTTGGGAAAGATAGAGTGTCGAGAAGTACAAATCACTTCCTGAATACTTCTCAGGACCCCCTAATCTCATCCTTTCTATAATGTTTCCAGGGAGAAAAAGTCACTAATGAACATCTTTAGAATTATTTTTAATGGGTCTCTTCACCATCGTTAAGACTAAGTAGCCTTTTCTCAAGAGGGCACTGCAGGGGGCTGATTGAAAACACTCGAGGCTGATGGAGGGAGTGTTATATCCTGTGTACCATCAATTCATTAAACTTTCAACAGGACCCAAGAATAGTTCCAAGCTTATTATTCATGTGTCTTTTTTTTTTCCCCAAGAGGCCACTCATGGTTCGGAAGACCTGTGGGTCTTTACAGCATGGTGATATCTTCTATTTAAAACGTAGCCCAAACCCAGCTGTATGAGTTTTAAATGCTTTTCAAACATCTTCACCGAATGGATCAGTACTTCCTTGGTATTTTCCTGGCATTATGGTAGTTTCCTGATCCAATAATTCCAACTGGACTTAGCAGAAGACAGGTAGTAACTGAGGAACAAAGAAAGCTCATGGTGTCCTTTGGTCATAGCAAAGACAATGCTATTTTAAACATTTTTTTAAAAAAAACAAAATGGCCAGTAACTCATAATGTGTTGCTCAGGCTGGCCTTGAATTTGATGCAATCTCAGCTTTCTGAATGCTCAGATTACAGGCATGAGTCATCATGCCCACACTGAACTACTAAATTCCTTCCTTCCTTCCTTCCTTCCTTCCTTCCTTCCTTCCTTCCTTCCTTCCTTCCTTCCTTCCTTCCTTCCTTCCTTCCTTCCTTCCTTCCTGTATTTCTGTCTCTTCTTTTCTTTCTTTTTGAGACAGGTTCTCACTGTGTAGCTTTGGCTGACCTAGAACTCACTATGTAGGCCGGGCTTTGAACTCACAGAGACCTTCCTGACTCTGCCTTCTAAATGCTGGGACTAAAATACTACTAAGTCTTACTTTTTCTTTCTCCTTTTCTCTTTCCTTCCTTCCTTCCTTCCTTCCTTCCTTCCTTCCTTCCTTCCTTCCTTCCTTCCTTTTTTTGTTTTTTCGAGACAGGGTTTCTCTCTATATCTCTGACTGTCCTAGAACTACTCTGTAGACCAGGCTGGCCTTGAATTTAGCAGAGCTCCACCTGCCTCTGTCTCCCTAGTGTTGGGATAAAAAAGCATGCACTACCACTACCCAGCCTCCTGGCAATTTTTTTTATTTGATTGAACTCCTGATTTGCATAATGAGTTTCCAATGGTGTGGTAGGGTTAAAACACACACAATCTATTTCTTTTTAAACTTATTTTTTTCTTTTTACTCATTCATTTTTTTTACTCATTCATTATGTGCATGGGTGTTTTGTCTTTAGCTATATCATGTGTGTTCCTGGTGCTCACAGATACCTGAAGAAGATGCTGGGCTCCCTTGAAACTGGAGTTACAGCTCAGCTGACCATTATCCACAAAAAAGATGTTAGGGAGTCTCAGCAGTCTGGATCAAGAGGCTTCAAAGCCCTCCTGGCTATAGAAGCCAAGGGGTGAGAGTAGCACCGCACGTGGGGAGCTGTCTTACCTTGCGAGTCAACCTCCTCTTGATTTCGCGCTTCTCCTCCTGCTCTTCTTGTTCATTCCGAGCTGAAAACACACGGCAGATGCTACTGATTACAGTGCATGGTGTCACCCACACCCAGGTGTAACCTCTGAGTTTTTCAGGCTCTAGACGAAGCACTTAGGTCCCATCCCATTCCCTGCTATCCTTAGGCCTGAAGGATGCACCCTTTCAAATTGGTAGAATTTTTTTTTTGCATTGTTATTCTCCTTATGTCTGGGTTTGGGGCCCAGGCAGGGATGCTGGGATAAGCCAAGTGATTATAAGCCAAGGAGGTGTGTGGGAGAAGTGTGGGTTCACTCTGGGCAGTGACAGACATTTTGGGGAGACTCAGGATGCCTTCCTTGAGAAAGGTATAAACCTCATGCCTCTTAGAGCCTCTGAGAGGCTGAAAGGGCTCATTGTGTGTGGCCCCAGTGACCAGAGCCCTGTAGGGTAGGAGAGGCGACATGCCTCCACCTGCTGCAGGAATGACATGGGGGCAGAGTCAACAGCAGCCTGAAAGACTGCGGGCACTGACTTTAGAGTTCTCACCTTGCACAAGTCCTAAGTTCATTAATTCTTTAAATCTCCCAGGAAGTCCAAAGAACCCACGTGAAGAGGCCAGAGTGTGGAATATAGGTGCTTGCATTTGGATTTGGAAGCAGGGTCTTAGGAATACACTCCAGAGACTAAACGTTCCCAGATTGATATATGAACAATGGACTCATCAGACTTTAAAAAGTAAGGGTCTGGGGAAGGGATTAGGAAGAAGGGCAGAGGACTCGGGCGTTTTCTCTGTCTGAACTAACAGAATGACCGTACACAGAGCGTCATTTACCTTCTGGGCCTTGGAAGGGCTCCTTGTTCTCTGTGGAAGCACATTCATCAACATGGTACCATCTGATTTGAAAAATACTATGAACGCCAACTAGTGTCACAGAAGGCGTAAGGTCCTCAGTCATGGGATGAGGAGAGCATCAGCAAAAGTAAACTATGGGTGGATGTGGGCACGGTGTCCCTTAAGTTTGCACAGGATACCTGTGTTCTCATTTTGTAATCGTGGTTGGCAAGTGATGTTTCTGCAACTTTATGATTCTGTTATCATGCTCCATAGTTATTATCCAGTTCTGGCTTCTAAAGGTCTTGGTACAGGGTAAGTCTTTCAGAGAAAGAAATCCCAGTGCATAGAAGTTGAGGTGGGGGGTATGTAATTAGTAGTCCTGCTTTTCCCTCTCACTACCCTAGAAGTCAGCAACAGTTACAGCCAGCTATGACCAAAGCTGGCGACAACATTTTTCTGGCAACAAATGGCATCCATTCAGAGCAGGACTAAGGGCCCTGAGTGACACTCCCAGGGTATAATTTTGTGTCCCTGTCTGCCTGTGGGTATCAGGACCTTGTATGCACAGCACAGGAAATACCCTTTCCTTCTGTGGAATGGGCCACAGTGCCAGTACCAAACCACGAAGCCTCTTCTTTTGAATTTAATAACCCTACTTCCTTCCCAGAGTTTCCTTAAAACACACACACACACATCGCTCTTTGCTAAACATCTCTAATAGCCATTGCTATCTTAGGATGAATTAACCTATCACAGATAAACTGGGAAGCAGATAGCATGACCCAGAAGAAGGGATACCCAAAGACTGATATTTCTTAAAAAAATGTAAATTACTGTGATAAAGAGAAACTAGCCAGCCATTAACATCTTAGTATAAATCATTCTATCCAGACTCAATTTGGAGGTAGCTGTGACCCCAGGCAGCTAGCTATACTTGCAGGAGGAGGAAGGATAGAAGGAAGGCAGTCTTTCTGTCTGTCCTAGATTAACTCAAGGGCACCATGTTGAAACTTAGAGACCCTGTGGGCTACCATTCTCGGATTCCCAAATGAACTCATGAAAGCCCTGGGCAAAGAAGCCACTAGCCACACCAGACACAGCTCACCATTCAAATAGTGAAGACCTCTGCCTTTTCCTGCTGCCACAATTTGCTTGAGGCTGGTCCTCCCTCCCATTTCTGGGTCCGACCTTACTCCTGACCTACAGGTCCCTTTTGAGCCATGAGGGTGGGTGTTCTGTACCAGAGATGACACAGCACGGGGGCCTTCATCTCTCAAGTAGGTTCTCAGGCCCTCAGAGGTGCGGGTCATAAACTGCCACCTACGGCGTCCATACCATTACCTCAAAGCCATTTACCAACCCAGTGTCATGAATTCTCAGGAAGAGGTTGTCAAGGCGGTCCCACTAGGCAACTGAGAAAAGGGGCCACAAAAGTCTGGTGACGTCATAGTCATGGTGCCCACTCCTCAGAGTTTATTGTGTGCTCAGATGCACATGGGGCCTCACTGGCTACTGAACAAAGGAAGGGCTTGCTTTACAAGGCTGGGCAGGTTGGAACTGCAGACAGAGCCCAGCTTCTACTGCCAACATCTCCCAGCTTCTCTCCCAGTTTAAAGCCCAGAAGATAAGTTTTAGAACTGATTGTTTGGGAATGTTTTCAAAGACTGCTTGACATTTCTTATAGAATAGTTAAGTAGGTCAGAGATGTGGTGACATAGGCAATCCCAGCACCTGGAAGGTGGAGGAGGGGAATTCAGGGGTTCAAAATCAGCCTAGGGTATATATCAAGTTTAAAGCTAGCCTGGGCTACAGGAGACAAACAACAACAATAAAAAAAAAACGAGGAGAGATAACCACCTCTCTCCCCAATGAAAACAAGACCAACCAAAAATTAGATTAAATAATAAACACAGAAAATAAATTTAGAAAGACAAAGGACCAACACACAGGGAAAGCAGGTCCATCTCTGAAAGGTTTGGAAATCAAGAGATGATCAATCCGCTTGAACTTGGTTAGGCAGAGGCTGAGTTTGTAGTTATTTTATCAGGAAAAGGTAGAAGGCATTTGATAAAACACAGGCACAATCACATATTTCCCGTTAGTCTCCCTGGACTGGTTAGACTCTAGGAAGCAACAGTAACACAGAAATCTATCAAACAAACCAAACACAAAACCAGGGCCAGGTTCCTGGCTATAGTGTTCTGGGCTCTGGGTCAAGCAGAGATGGAAGCCAGATGTGAGCTGGGGGAATCCTCTCTCCGGGATCTTCGCTGCTGCCACTGCTGCTGCTGCTGCTGCTGCCGCTGCCGCTGCGGGAAACAGTATTTACAGAAACCTGGTGTGCAGCGGCGCGGTGCTTGGCTTGCAGAGCTCAGGACAACTGCAGCAGAGGAGTGGAGGAAGCTTTTATCTGATTTCTAATTTGTGGAATCAAGAGCTCCCTACTTTCCTTTGCAGTTCTCATCAACAATGGAAACTTTATAATGGACCAGATGTCTGCATGGGGCAAAAAGGAAACATCCTAAGGGCCAAGGCTTGCCCAACAGTAGAGATTGCTAACAGTTGTATGCCATCTATTGTACAGAAGAATACTGTTAGAAACAGGGCCTTGCTATGTAGCCTAGGCAGACAAGAATTTACAGTCTGCCGGTTTAACACACGGTCTGTGAGTGCTGGGATTACAGGTATGTGGCACCATATTCTGGCAAACTTAGAAACTTTGGAGGGTATTCACTGGTTTAAAAATAAGTTAGGGCTGGTGAGATGGTTCAGTGCACACAGGCGCTTGTCACTGAGCCTGGCAGTCTGAGTTTGGTCCCCTGGACTCACTTGGTGGAGTGAGAGAATGGCTCCGGAAAGTTGTCCTCTGACCTCCACATGAAAGCCATGGCATACGCCCTCCCCACCAATCAGCTAAATGAATGCAAGAGAAACAAATTCTATACACCAATCCTTAGGCACCTTACTGTTGTGTAAGGCTGACTCTAGACCCAGGAAAATGGCTCGAGATCAGCCTGCTCTGAGCTTGGGAAGGTAGCGGTTGTCTTTGAGAAAGGATGCTGGACTCTGAGACAGACAAGCAGCTGGGCACCTACAGGGGCTGCAGAGCCTGTCACAAGCTTCCCAGGCAAAATGCAACATCGTCCTGCAGCAAATCACCGAATGGTGGCCAGGTCACAAGACCATTGAGAGGAGGGGTAGAAAAGCGCAACCAGAAATGAAATGACTTTAAGTGGAAATATCCAGTCGCCTAGAGCAAAGTCTCACGTGATGTGTGTGCGCACGTGTCTATAAGATACTTCCTAATATGTAATTCTTTTTTCTTTTTGGAGAGAAATTAGAAGGGCTTTGGGGGGCCAGGGAAAAGGAATGACATATTAAAGTAAATATATTATTTACTGGTTGAGGAAACTGCAGGTAAGGACAGCAGCCAGGGTCTGGTGGGTGTGGTTTGATTTATAGAAATTATCGAATATCTTCTGCTGAATGGAGGTATATTGGGTTGGTGGAACGCTACTTCTTTTCATCATTTCGCATTCTTTAATTGCTTTAGTACCAAGTGGATTATCTGCACAAATTTAAATGCACTCTATGTCCTGAGCTGAACAAGGGGCCCATTTTCCCCCTGTTCACAGCCAGTTTTCGGTGGATGGGAAGCATCATGCGAGCGTGCCTCTGGCTAGGCCAGACTCAGGAGGACAGACTGAGTGTTCACTCGGCAGGGCTTTCTCCCACTGCAAAGCTGGTTCTCAGGGGGCTGAATTCCGTCAGCTGTAGCCAACTGATTTCCAAGCCTCACACTCAGATTTCCCTGACACACACTAGCCATCAAAGCCCCAGTCACTGGTTTAAAGTCAATAAGTGTGGCACTGGCCCTCTTTAAAGTCGCCTTTTCCTGGTGAGTGCCTCAGTTAGATTTTCAGCTTAGCTCAGGGTGGGCTCTGGTTTCAGCTTGGGAGTTCCTAACCCATAACCCAGAGGTCAGAGGCATAGCTCGCCCCCAACTTTTCAGAAAAAACATCCTTGGTTTCCATGAGGCCTCCAGCAGGAGGGGTTTTCGGCACCTCCATGGGCCCCAGGGAGAGACCTGGTAAGCCATGACACAGCCAGCAGGAAGGCTGCCCTGAGTGTTTGGTCACCCTGGGCTCAGTCAACTTACGCTTCAGAATGTTCCTCTGTTCCAGTTCCTCTGCGGTGGGTCTCTGGCTCAGCCGCCTACGAAAAAAATCCAGGAAAATTTTTTGGACCATGTCATATCCTTCTGGGGTCGGTGATCCCCACGGCCCCAGCAGAGACATCAGGCAGCGTCAGCAGCTGGAGTCCTCTGTCCATCCTGTGCTCTGAGACACTGACTGGCTGCCAGAACCTCCTTGGTTCCTCAATTTCAAGCCCAGGAAGGGCACCCTGCGTCAGGTCACGCAAAGCTGCCCTCCCTCCCGCTGCAGGCCCCTCCCCAGCCCTGCTCCTCCAGTGCCCCAAGGCCAGGAGACCGAAACTTAACAGGGCCTTTCCTCTTCACAGAAGTCCCTTTCTTTCCTCGTAGCCTCTTGACTTGCAGGGTTGTGTGGCCTCTTGCCTTTCTCTCTCTGCCTCCAGGCTAGTGCATGCTTCTTGCTACCTTTGTGCACACCGAGAGCACAGAGGCTTGTGGCCTGGAGGACATGTAAGAGAGGGTGTCTGTGTGCGGAGAACAATGGCTACTCTTCTTCCTGTCTCCACCCATCTCCACCAGAGCCTTATTAGACATAGAATGCCAGATGAACAGGCACAGAAATGACTCTTATTACCGGGTGCATAATTAAGTCATGGAGAATGCAGCATCATAGCAGGGGCAGAAACTTCTAGTGGTGCCTTGGAGAAGGAGGGACAAACAGGGGGAAGAGGTAGTGACAGAAGTTACTCCAGAATGGGAATGATGGCTCACAAGGGGACACCTCCACAAAGTTCCGGGGGGAGGGGCAGACATCACACAGAGTGGATCTGATTTGGAACAGGAACACTTTTGTTTTCCAAGCTTTTGGCAAGTATTGGACGACCCTGCAGTTATTCAGCGCATCTACTGCACCCACGAGGTATTGATAAGGTGTGTGTGAGAGGAGGATTGTGGAGGGAACTCCAGGCTCCTTAGAGTCTGCTACTGGGGCACAATCGGCAGAACGGCACGCATTTCTAATCGTACTCCCCAAATTTCTGAAACGGAGGTCTGTAGTTGGAGAGATGGATACAGCATGGAGTTTTACGAGAGACCCAGGATGTAAGAAACTTGTCAGGATCAAGATGGAGTTGCTTTGGATCTTGCCCTAGCAACAAGTGAACTAATTAAATAAATCGAGCCAGCTGCTATGAAGACTGCAAAAATTACAACCTTGGTACCACAGATATCTATAAGGATGTCTGCCTAACTGTGCTTTCAATGTCAGGCCGGGCAACCTTGCTGTTTATTCTTGCATTAGCCAAAGCTGCTTATTTTAAAGTATACTAAGCAATCCTCATTTTTTCCTTTAAAATCTTTCCCCTCAATCTCCTCGCATGCCCATAGCTTACCATGGCACCTAGGTCTTTACTGCAATGCTCTGCTGTTCCCAATGCTCTGATTGTTATTCAGGCTGACACACAAAATACAAAGTCCGCGGAAACTCCACACATAACTATTTCAAATTCAAGTCTTGTTCTCTGTGAACCTGATAGCCCCTTGAAGCGGCTGGAAACGGTATTCCAAAGTGCTTTCAAGTTTGTAGGGACAATTTCAAATCTCTTACTCCCTTTGCTCTGGAAAGTATCTCTGTAACATGCTATGAAAGAGATATGGTCTCTGATCCTATTTCCTATCAAGGAGTACCCGAACCCCCAGGGACTTCCTACTAAGGAAGACCTGAGTCCTCTGGATCTTTGATACTCCCAATGAATCCCTTCAGATCAGGCCCGACTTGATGCTAATGACATAAGCCAGTGTGGGATGCCTAGGTAGCCTCTGGAGGGTACTGGTTGAAGTCCACAGCTAGAGATGCTTATGAGTTACCTGAAAGGGGGCTGCTCCATGACCACCCCACATCTTAAGGTTCCCTCTTTTCTAGTTTTTTTTTTCTGTAGGATGAACAGATGTGCTCTTCTTTAGAAATGAAACAGAACAAAACAACCACCACAGAAGCTGTCTTAAGCCCTCTTCCGGCCCCCACCACCTGATTGCTCTTGGCTGTCAGAAGCCTCCTGAAAAGGTGGTCCTGACTTGATGCCGCCACAACCTATCCACGACTCAGCTTCAGTCCACAGCCCTCTACCACACTGGTTCTCAACTGGGGTGATTCTACCTCTCAACACACATTTTTGAAGTTATTTCTGGTTGCCACGATTGGCAGCTGCTCTTGGTATCTGTTAGAAGAAGGCCATACTGATGCTAAATATCCCACAATGCATAGGTAAGCCCACCCACAAGGTTATCCAATCTAAAGCACGGCAGGACCAATGCCGAGAAATCTGTTCTGTTACTGCAGATCTTCTTAACTGAATGCAGGGGTCTTGAAAACACGGCAACAGTACAGGTTTCTGAACCATTGCATCAATCATGCAATGATCAGAAATAGAGTGAAAATCAAATGTGTAGTTGGACGTGTGACACATGCCTTTAATCCCAGTGCTCAGGAGGCAGAGAGAGAGAGGAATCTCTGAGTTTGAGGTCAGCTTGGTCCAGGATGGGCAGGGCTACACAGAGAAAGTCTGTCTTGAAAGACTTCCCCCCACCATGCAAACAAAACAAAACAAAAAAACCAAATAAAACCAAAACAAATGCATAATGAATACAAGGTGTGTCTGTCAGTGTTCACACCTGTTGATCCTATATCACCACCACAGCCTTGCCTTCACATACATAATGAACACAAGGTGTGTCTGTTAGTGTTCACACCTGTTGATCCTATATCACCACCACAGCCTTGCCTTCACATACATAATGAACACAAGGTGTGTCTGTCCGTGTTCACACCTGTTGATCCTATATCACCACCACAGCCTTGCCTTCACATACATAATGAACACAAGGTGTGTCTGTCCGTGTTCACACCTGTTGATCCTATATCACCACCACAGCCTTGCCTTCACATACATAATGAACACAAGGTGTGTCTGTCCGTGTTCACACCTGTTGATCCTATATCACCACCACCGCCTTGCCTTCACATACATAATGAATACAAGGTGTGTCTGTTAGTGTTCACACCTGTTGATCCTATATCACCACCACAGCCTTGCCTTCACATACATAATGAACACAAGGTGTGTCTGTCCGTGTTCACACCTGTTGATCCTATATCACCACCACAGCCTTGCCTTCACATACATAATGAACACAAGGTGTGTCTGTCAGTGTTCACACCTGTTGATCCTATATCACCACCACAGCCTTGCCTTCACATACATAATGAACACAAGGTGTGTCTGTCCGTGTTCACACCTGTTGATCCTATATCACCACCACAGCCTTGCCTTCACATACATAATGAACACAAGGTGTGTCTGTCCGTGTTCACACCTGTTGATCCTATATCACCACCACAGCCTTGCCTTCACATACATAATGAACACAAGGTGTGTCTGTCAGTGTTCACACCTGTTGATCCTATATCACCACCACAGCCTTGCCTTCACATACATAATATACACATGTCACAGTGTGCACCGTGCTACACCTCTCAATGTCAACAAACACTGCCCGAAACACTTTAGCTTAGGATCGGCACTAGAGCATGCTGTGAGTTGCAGTGTCTTTTTGCAATATGCGTGAAGTTCTCTGCTCTTATGGAAACACAGTGTTTCCTGGCAGACAATAAAACTTCTAATATTTCCCATCATCATTCTTTAGCATGTAAATATCAAATCATTATACCTCTGGATTCTATTATATCAGATAGACAAGCACAGCCATCTCATTAGCACGCAAATTTGCTTCTTTTTAAATAAGTGGTAAATTATATGCCCACGGTAGAATTGTTTTTGAAATATATTTCCTTATGATTATCAACAAATGACTTGTATACTAATCTCATATGCCAATATACCTGGGATTGCATGCAAATTTCTTGAGTAGAAAGCAATCGGAATGGAAAACCATTGAGCGATCCTATTCTATTGAATCAGCTCTTAGTAAGGTCATTGATGACTTTAGCGCCTCATCCTGTGGCCTCACTCTACCTTTCTCTGTCACGTGACACTTCTGACCAGAGGCTCCTGTGCAGCTACTTTCTTCCCTTTGCTTTCAGAAGTCTCCCGCCTTCCTCTTCCAACGCCTGCTCCTCCCCAGGTCGCAGGCATAATGGTATCTGCTCCTTGGGCAGAATTGTGCACACCCATGAGCTGCTCGGGTTTCCTACTCATCAGGGGCAGAGCCCGCCTAAGCGACTGTTCCTCCCTATGCCTCGATCTGCCCATTTCTGTGCACAGCAGCAAAGCATCCCCTCACTGCCAATCTTGGTGAGATTTCTGATGCTGAGAATGGTCAGGGGAGGCGAGAGAGAGAGCGAGGGCTAGAGTGTCGCCTTCCTCGGCTAACAGCTTTCCATGGGCTGGTACTGCATTAAAGATAGAAGCAAACTCATTCCAGCTAGCCCTGCAACCCCAGTGGCCCTAATGCCCCATCTCTTTCTTTCCTAGTCCACAGTGAAATAACCTGGCCACACTTCCACGGATTTGGAAACCTGAGATGCTCACCCACTGAACAGGGCAAAAAGTTCCTCTGTTGTGCCACGGGTTTTAAAGATGATTTTACCCTTCCTGCTGAGGGTTTATGGGAGGATCTTGCATTGGGAACTCCTCAATGACGCAGACGTTGTCTTATTTATGTGTTCACAGCACTTGTATACTGGCATACATAGGCGATCAGCAGAGTTTTAAAGATGATTGAAATCATTAATATCTAAGCTCCGGGGTTGTGCTTACAGGGATGAGTATGAACTCTGGGTTTGTATGGGAGCCCTTCTTGGTGCAAAAGGATTATTCTGAGAGGACCCATTCCTCTTTGCCTTTTTCTCAGCAAATGAAGCGAACATGGAACTTTATTTAGCACCGTCATATTCCTAGTGTATGTGTGATATGTGTACGTGTGAGTGCATGGGCGTGCCGTGGCCCAGGAGTGCAGGTTAGAGGACAGCTATCAGGACTTGGCTCTCTCCTTACACTCTGGGCTGCCAGGATTGGAGTCAGGTTGCCTGGCTCGCACAGCAGGGGATTTTACACATGAGATCATGTCCCCGGCTTAGCCCAGTAACTCTTACTAGCATGGCACCACGCACCTGGTTTTGTCTTTCTCAGTTTTCTCTCACATTGTCATTCTGTCATGCTGGCTACCAGTGAGAGGGAGGGCATATGTGAAGTAGGACGGGTACCACGCTTCGTCACCCACTCCCATCACTCACTCCCATCAGCTGGGACACGAGCCAGTCAGTCATGTCCTTGATTATACCTTCTGCATCCGAGTGCCTACCTGAGGCAGGTGGCATAGCGACATGGAGACTACCTGCTGTGGAGAATGATGGGGGGACCAAAAGACTCTTTTAACAAACAAGAATAAAGCTCCAAGTATTTTTGGTAACTAGGAAAAGGCCCCCTCACTTGAAGAGATTAAATAGGTTGCAGTTAAGAGGGTATTTTTGGCTTCTGTTCTGGGAGCCATGACCCCAGGGTGAGGCCCTATACTGCACTCTGAGGCAATAACTAGGAGAAACACCGTGGTAATGCCAATGGTGCTGGGGGAAATTTGTTCTGGAATAAGGATAGAGCTGTGTGTGTTACTAGGCATCAAAACTGTGAAAAACAGAACAGAACAGCAAGAAAGCTCGACAGCCTGCACAGTGGATGCTTCTAGTGTTATGGGGCCGCTAGGCACAGCCCCACATCAATAGACAGGTGCCATGCTAACAGAAATTAAGATAGCTAACGCAGTTACATATAGAACACACTCATCTGAGCATGGCTGTTCTTTGGTTTGGTTTGGGTACATGTTCAATAAGTCATATTGTGTTTTTCAAATAAACTTTTTATTAGAGAATCATCTATTTACTCTTTTATGCTTCTGCATAATTGAACATGCAGATGATTAAAATCAGTTGCATTATGGGACGAACACGCACAGTAGCAAAATGAATATATGACTGAATCTATCAATCAAAATTGAGATCCACTCAAACTATACCCCTTAGTAATAAGCACCTCTTGAGAGCCCATAAGAAGAGAACCCAGGCTGTGACCTGGGGTCCTCGAGTGCCCTTACTCAAGTGGCTACTGTCAGTACTGACGAGGCATCTTTCCTGTGCTGTATTTTGTTCCCATAGAGGCCACCTTGCTACTTTTGCACATCTATGTGGCCCCTTGTCTTCAATTCTTTGGATAAGAGGCCAAGAGCAGGAAACATCCAGTCTAGACCCTGGTCATTGTAATAGTTTGGGTTTCATGCTTTTGCTGTTTCCTAGACTACAGCATGAAAAGTCTCATTGCTCTCCTCTCTCCTGAACCTTGACTCCACAATTTTAAATTTTCATTCTCAATGAAACAATAACCTTGCGGCCCCAAATGCCAAAACAAACAGTTATTAACCTTTAATTGCTTTCCTGTGGCCTGACACTCTTTCAGAAAACACATTACCTACAAATGTTATTTGACAAAAAGACTCCCTTTTCCCATTTGTGTGTGTGTGTGTGGGGGGGCATGAGAATTTTCAGTAATGTCTAACAATCTTAATCTTCATTCCTTACCTTTGAAAGTGTATTTCTTAGCCAAGCATGGTGGTACGTGCTTGTAATCCAGGACTTGGGAGCCTGAGGCAGATGAATTATGAGCTTACGACCTGCTTGGGCTACATAAGTGAGACTTTTCTTCAAAACCAAGCCAAACCAAACCAGCTTTCTTAATTCTAGGAAGCTGAGGGTAGATAGAATGTTAATGACGGAACGGGCCTACATATTCACAAGTCGAAAGGAGCTGTTCTTATGGGGAAAGGAATGAGGCCAAGAATAGAAAAACAATGCCAGGAACGGTGGTGCAAGCCTGTAATCCCGGCACTCAGGAGCGGAGGCAGGGGGCTTAGGACCTCAAAGTCATCCTTGACTACATAGCGATTTTGAGGCTAGCCCAGCCTGCCTGGGATCCTGTCTTTCAGAAAAGGAAGCATGAAGAGTGTTTTGGAAACTTTGAGATAGACTTCATTCATAAAGAACATGTAAGCGACATGTGTGAAGGTCCGATATTGAACCCATTACTTTGTCTGCTAACTTTAAAATGAATAAAAATGAGACTGGGACATGTAAATAATTTCTCTTGGTTTATCTAATGGACAAAGAGCTCCCTTGAGAGCGGAGATGGCCGCTCTTCATGCTTCTGTCACAGGCCTGTCAGCCCGCCAGACTCCCTTCCTTCCCTTTTCATTTCCCCACCCTGTGGTCATATCAAACAACACACATGTCGCATGTACCCTTGCTCTTTCCCATGTGTACTTTAGCCCTTGAGGCCAGATGGAGTGACAGACCGGAGCAGCTGAACCGCCCCACTGAGCAGCAAGGGAAGACTTGGGCCGATTCCATGCACAGCCCTGTGCCCGCGACTGTCACATCCTTCACAGGAAGCGCCAGCCATGCCAACTCCTGAGGTGGTGTGATGCACACACACACCACCTTCCCAGTGACGGTGTCACACATTCCTCAGTCAAGGCAGCCATCTCCTCCTCTCAGGATAATGATGACTGGGGCCCCTGTGCCGACCTGACGTGTCCTTAACAGAGGTCACCCAGAGGCCGAGGCAAGGTGGCAATCGGAAGCCTCCACACAGCAGGCAGGAATGTCTGACCACTCCACGCTGAAGCCACCCTCCCCAGCTGACCATCATCAACAGGAGAGACTTGCATACTGAGAGCCTGTGAGCTCCAGAGCTGAAGGAGACTATCCTCAGGGTCTCATGTATCCGCTGCAGACAGGCGTGTGTATGTGTGTGCGTGTGCGTTCTTACACAACCTGCACGGCTAAAACCATCATTTCCCGTCACTCAGGAAATGCAGAAAGTTTCTCTCTCGCGGCAGTTCAAGGCGCATCCTCGCCACTGTCTATGCCTTGAAATTGGCTGCAGCTGTTGCTGTCAGTGCCCTTCACACCCAGCTTCTGTCTCAGCGGTCCAGAGGTTAGAGCTCTGAGGCCAGCTCCACGTTCACTCAGGGGAGTCATGGTTTAGAACTGGAGTTTGGCTTCTGAGCCAAGTTACCTCACTCTCCATCTTTTCCTGCAGGGCTTAGGGGCCACACTCTGCTAGAAACACAGGGTGAGGATCATCTATTGGTGACAGACTTGGTCTGTGTGGCAAGGCTGGTTCCTGCTCATGTAAGGACCACATTCCTCTGCTAAACCAGACACACCTCTGTTGTAATAAGGATGCGGCGGTGGGGCTATGTCCCCAAAACCCCAAGCCACCTGCCCGGCTAGCTTTACCCGAAATAATTACACACAAACTGTATTCATTTAAACATTGCTTGGCCCTTAGCTCTATCTAGCCTCTTCTAGGCTAACTCTCGCACCTGGACCAGCCCATTTCTTATCATCTGTATGGCACCGGTCTTACCGGGAAGATTCTAGTTCAGAGTCCATCCTGGGTCGGAGCTTCATAGCATGCGTCTTCCCTAGAGCAGGTAGCATGGCGTCTCTCCTGAGGCGTCTGCTCCGGAGAGAAGAGCTGTGGAGTCTGACCTCACTTCCTCTTCCTCCCAGCGTTCTGTTCTGTCTACTCCTCCCACCTATCTTCTAACCAATGAAATGGGCCGAGGCAGTTCCTTTATTGCTTAGCCAATGAAATCAACAGATTGATATATGACACTCCCACATCACTTCCCCTTTTTCTGTTTAAACAAAAAAAGGAAGGCTTTAACCTTAACATAGCAAAATTACATATAACAAAACAGTTATCAAGTAAAAATTACATCAGAAACATTCATACATATAACAAAATTGACTGTAAATCTCTATCAATAAAGCAAAATCGATACTAATACAAATTATTCATATCTATATCATATCCCCCTTTAAATGTAAAAGAACATTTATAAACCATATTTGGGAACATGGGCGCAGTTTTTTCTCTCCAAACTGCTTCCTGCTGAATGGGGGCGTCGTTAATTAGGTCTTTCATGGTATAACCTGTGTGCTAGTTTCATCTCAGTTGGCAGTTGAGCGAAGCAATTTTCTGAAGATGTTCACAGCAAACCTTCAGGAGGACGTGGTCCATCATACCAAATCGGAATTGAAGAAATGAACAGGGTCTCATCCTCTGTGAAAACAAAATAAGAAACTCCTTTCCAAAGCATCATGTCCTTAAACCCAAGTTCTGAAATCATACCCTCATGATATCCGTTCTGGTTCCACTTGGCAGCCCATATAATGAAATGTCTCTCTGTACTTAGCTCCTTCACAGTCAAAAATTTTAAAGAAAACACAATGTACATAATCCAGACTCTCTGTGAATTTTCCATTTTTTACGTAGCTTATTTTTCTTTATTTCTTTTAATCTCTTAACTATCTGTACTCTGTCTCTTTAAAGACTTTACCTTTTTTTTTAAACCATTAACTTTATTCTCTATATTCTTTTTCTTCTCTGTCCCAAGCCTACGTACATTCATCCAACAGTGTGACTCATTCAGTGGTCTGAATCTGTCCTATTGTGAATCTGCAATTTTTTACTATCCAGGAGCACTTTTGATTTAAACCTTTAAATCACTAGGCGCTTAAGAATCTAAGCTGTGACATTCCTAGGTTAACTTTTTGCTTTTTGAGCATATATCTTTGACCTGGAATAACCCTGTAGACCAGGCTGTCTTTGAACTCTCAGAGATCCGCCTGTCTCTGCCTCCCAGGCATTGGGATTAAAGGTGTTTGCTATTACACCTTGAACTCACAGAGATCTGTTTGTCTCTGCCTTCTAGGCACTGGGATTAAAGGCGTGTGCTACCACACCTTGAAGTCACAGAGGTTTACTTTAAGAATTTTAACTTTTAGTCTGCATATATTTTTAACACACAGTAAACCATTCAGAAATTTTCTCTGTCTTTGAATCTCTCTTTACTCTATATCTCTCTTTTTCTGACCACAAGAGCCTTTAAATTACTGAGCAATATCAGTAGGACTAAAGGCGTGGCTTTGCCGGCTGGATCCTTAGCTTTCCAGCCTCATGGCTGAGGTATTGGCTGTAGCCATGTTTATAGCCACAACTGGCATTTCAAGGTCCCTGCCAGCCAGCAAGCTACAACAGACAACACTCAAGTCCTCTCTCAGTAGCCGGCCCTCCTGCCTCCAACAGTCAGAAGTTTGCCCTGGCAGGATGGCCCAGAAAGCCGGCATTTTTAAACAGCGCAGCTTTTTTCCTGCTACGGCTGAAAACCGAAAAGCATGCGTTCAGCTTTTCGTCAACACCATTTAAGTGTTTCGTGGCAGGACCTCTTAATGAGCTGCAGGGTTTGCAGCTGAAGCTGAGTCAGGAAGCCTCTCTTAGATGAGGCGCTTGCTTGCCTCTAGCAAGCAGAGTAGACCCAAGAAATTGCCACAAGAAACATGCTTTACTCTATTCTTTTCCAAGCTTTCTCAGGATTTCTGTGGACTCAGTTAGCCACACGTCTGGGCGTCATTTGTAGTATTAGGGGCGGCAGGGCTGCATCTCCAACACCCCAGCCACCTGCCCTGCCCGGCTAGCTTATGCCCCGAAATAATTACACGGACACTGTATTCTTTTAAACACTGCTCGGCTCATTTCTAATCATCTGTGTAGCGCCCCTAGGTGCGCTTACCGGGAAGATTCTAGCCTAAGTCCATCCTGGGTCGGAGCTTCATAGCATGCGTCTTCCCTAGAGCAGGTAGCATGGCGTCTCTCCTGAGGCGTCTGCTCCGGAGAGAAGAGCTGTGGAGTCTGACCTCACTTCCTCTTCCTCCCAGCGTTCTGTTCTGTCTACTCCTCCCACCTATCTTCTAACCAATGAAATGGGCCGAGGCAGTTCCTTTATTGCTTAGCCAATGAAATCAACAGATTGATATATGACACTCCCACATCACACCTCCTCCATCCATCTTCACACTCACACTTCTGAGCTGGCAGGTACCTGGTTGTCCTTGGAACAGTTTTCTAATTATTCAGGCAATAAAAAAAATGGACTCGATCGCTTCCATAATTTCTATGCTCCATGGTGTTTCAGAGATAGATGGGAACTGGTAAGTTAAGATGAATGGGATAATTCTGGTGATTAGAGAAAGGAAGACAAAGAAATCCGCATGTGTGTAGAGATAAATAGAATTTTCTCCTTTATTGTAGGTCTTTTAAGCGGATTCGCTTCTTAAATGGATCCAGTATGAACACTGTGAGGTCAAGGCTAGCTTCTCGCAATATCTTCAATCTACATCCCTAATGGTGTCATCTATTTCTCTCTCTCTTCAAAGACTGCTTCAGGCTTTGGAGACCACATGGTCTCCAGTGCACATACTCCACTTGCCACTATAGTGTGAAAACAGACACAGCCAAAGGGGAAAGGAAACGTGTGATTGTCTTCCAGCAAAGGTTTCTTGACAAAGGCGATGTGGAGACATAGATTTGGCACATGGGTTGTAATTCATGAGCTCCCAGGTCAAAGGGAGACAAAGAAGCTGGGAAACTATCTCCTTGAAGCCTCAGCTCTGGAGAGCAACCACAGAAGCCACAACAGCTTACTTGAGGCCAATTGTTTTGGTTCCCCAATGCAAAGTGAGGTAGACAGCTGCTGGGCAATTATGGTGGTAGTTTCTAAGCCCCATCGAAAAGGTGCCTCCTGCTGGGTCCTTCACATAGAATTGAGAAGGTTGAGCATGGCCAAAGAGAAAGGACCAACAGTGGTTGTGTGAGCCTTTCCCAATCCTACAGACATAGGTGACAACACAGGATGGAAACCTTGGTTCGCATCCTTTTCCCGCATCACCCACAAAGACAGCATCTGGAAGATGCTATGCTCTCACGCCCTGGTTTTTCTCATTTGTCCTGCACACTGTTCTGATCATGGAGTACTTCTACACTCACACCCTGTGCTGGGTGTCACCTCCCAGTGTGACGTGCAGTCTTTGGCTCCTTGCTTGCACATTGGCCCAGAGGAAGACTAGCTACCTGGTGGCTGTGCAGTCAGAGGAGAGCGGTCGGGGTGTGGCTGCAGCTGTGAGCTCCTCCCCTGGGGGCAGCTAAAGGATTGGGTTATGGTGGGTTGCCTTGGCTACAAACTGGCCTTTCAGGGATGGCTTAGCTCCTCTAGCCACGTGTCCTTTGCCTTAGGACTTGGCTGTTGACAAAACAAAGGTGACGGAGAAGCACACAGAAGTCTCAGGTTTTCTTCTTAAGTCCAGTTGGCTCCTCTAACAGCGCATTTGAAAACCATACATCAGTGAAAAGCTTACTGTTCAGAAGCGCTTCACAGTCTTACAAGTAGCTCGGTCCTAGCGTACTCATGATGCCAATTTATACTTTAGTTGACATCTATGGCAATGTAAAGCTTTAAAAAAGAGTTTTTTGTTTCTATGCATGAGTGTATGTTGTGTGTGTGTGTGTCTGTGTGTGTATATGTGTATTAATGTATACAAAAATGCCAGTGTCCAAGGAGATCAGAAGAGGATGTCATTGCCAGGAGCTAGAATTCCAGGTATGTGTGAGTAGCCTGATGTGGGTGTGGAAACTGAACTCAGGTCCTCTCTAACCACTAAGCTGTCTTTCCGGTCCAGCGTTATTTATTATATGTTGGTTTGTTTTGACTTCTAGAGGCAGCCTTATTGTATCTTTGCTCAGATGAAGTTTTACACATTTGTGGTTGCCTTCTGGGGACTATCTGAGCACAACCCAGCACGCACTGCTCCTGAACCTCGTGCTGTGTGATGAGAATCAGACCTCACAGGCAATGGCCCCTGACGGGGATGCTGATTAAAGGCTATGCACCGAGAAAGCAGGCAGAGGGAGAGCAGGGACAGGTGCAACGGGGTAGCGGCTGCCAGGTTGAGCTGCTGTGATAGGGTGGGCTTTAGAGCCAACCTGCCACCATGTTTCCCGCTAAGCAATGGCAGTGCTAACTAAGCTGAGCACAGAGACAGTGCACTGACCAGGCTTCTCGGGGAAGAATGTGCATGAGGCAGGCCCATGGGTTCAGTCAAATCTGGCCAGGGCAGTGGTTCACGATGTCTCAGTGGCACATTTTGTCTTGGCATCTTCTAAGAGGGAACTTGGTGACAGGCAAAACAAGGAAGATAATAATAAACAAAAGAAGGGTAGAATTTATGGGAGGCAAACCTCTTTTCACTACACTGATTACTGCCAATGCCCACAATGTATCTGTAGAGCCTTTGCATTTTGAAAAAAAAAACCTATTGTTTTAATGATTCAATGAATATAGATCATCAAATTTTCATGGTCACATTTCCTAAAATAAAAGTGTGCTCACTTAGACTTCAAAGAATTTGCTTTGTAGAATTCCAGGGAGAGCCATTTCTAATCATTTTTTATCTTTGGATGCTTTTTCTATTTCTCTTGTTTATATATTTTTTCTAAACATTGCTATTTAGCTTGGCGTACACACTCTCAAGGTTATTATGAAAACCCTGGCATTCTAGGAGGAATGAAATGAACATAATGTAGACAGATAAAATGAATCGCTCCCATTAGCATTTTGTGTGAGATGTAGGCCTTTTGCCAGGGAACAAAATTGCACAGGGATACATGAGAAAGAACCAAGGTGCCAAATTCCAGCTGCATCCAGTTCTGCCATCTAAACACTCAGTGCTACGTGCAAGCTCTGTTGCCGGAGCTGGGAAAAAATCATTCCCATTAAAGTCAAAGCCAGCCTTGGTGAGTGACAGAGAAAGAAAGGGCACTACAACCCTCTGTGGTGACAGGAAACGCCCTCCCCCCAAACCTCCAGCAAAGAATTCTGTTTTGGGTTATTTGATACAAAGTCTCACTATGGCTTGGCTGTCCTGGAACTTGCTATGTAGACCAGACTGGTCTTAAACTCACAGAAGTTTGCTTAAAGGTGTGCACCATCCAGTCTGGTCAACAAAGAATTGTTTTTGCCAAGACAGGGTTTCTCTGTGTAGTACTGGATGTCCTGGAACTCACTCTGTAGACCAGGCTGGCCTCGAACTCACAGAGTTCTGACTGCCTCTACCTCCCGAACGCTGGTATTAAAAGCGTGCGCCACCAGCAGCAGCTAAAAAGTTCTTAATACATACAAATGAACACGTATTACTTATCTTATAGAAGACAAAATCACTAGCATGGGCCACTTCAAATGAAGGTACCAGGTGGAGAATCCTCTAGATACCTTGACCTTTAAAGTTATTATTATGCTTTCCTCCCCTGTAGTGTTGGGGACTGAACCCAAGACTTTGGGTATGTGAGGTAACCACTCTATTAGTAAGCTGAACACTTGGATCTGGCCTTCACAAGTATTCTAGTGATTTTCTCCCTTTATAAGGGTTAGTGTCTGACTCAGCTGGGACGACCCACTAGCAATCTACTTGAGGAGATGTTGTTCACTTACGCATTTATTTTATGTGTTTTGGCTAAGCAAGATCTGGTAAATGTGCCTGGGAGAACTTACACTGTGAAGAGTTCAAGGAATTGCTTTTTAACAGGTCTTTGATTACAAGAAATAGTTCCTTTTTCCTTCCTTTAATCTTACTACTGTGTGAACTTTGTCAGAAGCATGACTTATGCAAGCCTTGGTTTTAGCTGTAAAATGAAGCGTATTAGATACGGTAGCAAACATTAGTTTTAAAATGCTATAATCCTATCATTCTATCAGATACTGAAGAAGCCTTCAAAGAAATTGACCAGTAGTTGTCTACCATGCATAGGCACAGCCTCACAGAGGTAACCTTTCAGAATGGACTGGTCTGACGGCTTCAAACGAGGTGTCTGGCAGGGCTGCCTGGCGTGCCTCGGCATCCTCAGCACTTGGGAGATGAAGGCAATGGGTCTTGATTTCTAGACCAGCCTGGGAAGTCAGTCTTGATATGCGGTCAGCTAGTCAATAGAACAGAGTATTCAAGACCAGCTCTGACTCCAAAGCCCTGGACTGGTCTTTTCACCGTCACTGTTTTCCTCCTGTGTCTGGGTGCTTTGGAATTAGCTTGTTAAAATGCACGTTTTCCACCCTCCTTGCCTTTTCGATTCTAAGTTTGGGGTAAGCCCGAGACTGTCCATTTCTAGCAAGTTCTCAGGGAAGGCTGATATCACCGGCCCAAGGACCATGCTGCAAGGACCATGACACTGGACGTCTTGCACTACACAGGCCCACGTGACTTAACTGAGCCCTACTGTCGGGGCCCTGGAGCTTCCTGTTCGTTAAGGACAGTGTGATCCGATACACTACAAAGCTCATTGAAAGCACTGGAGGGAAACACAGTGTTTTACTTTCTTTTTGCTGTCTTGTTCCTCTTTCTTGAACGCCACCACCCGACAGGGTTCCTACTAAGTCATAGGTGCCTGGGAAGAAAATTTTAACTGCCAATTTGCTCTAACAGATAAACCAGAAAACAGTGGACCTAGGGATTGGGAGGTGCCTTTCTTCACTGTGGATGGTGTCTAAGATCCATTAGCCCAGTTTCCTCACATAGAGAGTGAGAGTTCTGGTGTCAGCCACCTTATAGAGGTCTGATGAGGAAGATCAGATAAGATATTGATTAGGGCACACCGGGGCAACAACAAAAGGTTTTCAAGCCATACATCTCCAGAACCAGAACCCTGAGAGTTGTCTCTGCATGTGGACTGATCTTACTTTTATCTAGCCACGTAGTTGAAGGGTCAGAGGTTTTCCTTCCTGCTATGTGCTAAGGTGAAGAATAAGTAAGAAAGATTGCCGACTGATAAGAGAGATCAACTCAACAGTGTTTGGGAGAAAAAAGAATTGAGAACTAATGCGGGTTATAATGGCTAGTCTTAGAAGATTCCCCTTAACCCATCTCCAGAGAAGTCTTGAAAATGAGACCAGAAAAACAGCCCAGAGGAGTCTACCAGTCCCTTTGGTCTGAAGTCAAGTGCAGTTGTGTGCCCTTCAACCTGGTACCCCAAACTTCAAATGTGGCTGGAATAACCAGACGTTAAAACAATAAAGCCATGAAACTGAAGAAGAGAAGACCCACAATCTCCAGGGATGGCCCCTTTCTTCTGAAAACCTTGCAGTTTTGAAACACAGCTCCATCTGTTCTCAGTGGTCAGAGACAGCTCTTCTGCAGCCCACCCTGACTGCATCACTGAAAAATGCACAGGCTACTGGGGCAGCTGTGGGGCACAGCTGCAGAGTTCCAGTGCTTGACAGAGATGTGGCTTTGTTCCCCACCATCCTGGGTGTGGCTTGCAGACGACTCCCCTCCTCTTGGGACACAGTCATGCAGACAGACACACTTGCAAATGGGTACACATGCGTGCACACACAGTCGAGAATCCACCCTTCCAACAGCCGCCAGATCGGTCTTTACCACGTGCGTCTCAGTAAGAAGCTGTAGGGGAAGGGAAGGAGAAGGCAAGCATCTCCGCATGGCTTTGGGGTGTTCACCCACCACGGGTCCTGGGATAGACATCACCCAGATCTCCACGCCAGAACCTTTATGTGCTAGGTGCCTTTTGTCAACTTGACAAACTAGAGTCACTAGGGAAGTAAGAATCTTGACTGAAGAATGCCTCTATTAGATTTGGCCTCTGGGCATGTCTTTTGTGACATTTCCTTGATAAATGATTAATATGGGAAGGACCAGTCCACTGTGGGCAGTGCCACTCCTGGGCAGGTGGTCCTGGGCTGTCTAAGAAAGAAGGCTGAGCAAGCCATGAGTAGCAAGCCAGTAAGCAGTGTTCCTCCATGGTCTCTGTATCAGAAGACCTTGGAGCTGGAGTTGTGGTATGCTATATGGGTGCTGGGAACTGAGTCTTGGTCCTCGACAAGGGGAGCCCATGCTCTCAACACCAAGTCATCTCCCAGGCTGAGGTCCATGTGCTGTTAACGCAAATGCTGCGCAGTAAAACACTGCCGTTGAGTCAAGCTCATCCCGATGTGCTCCCCTTGTGAAGAGTCACCATGGTGACGGGCCTCTCAGGTTCATAAGAGGTCTTGGAATCCATGGACCACGTCTACCCAGTACAAGTCAGTCCCATCCAGCACATCTAGTACAAATCACCCCCACCCAGGCTGTGTGAATCTAACGGTGCCCCGTTCCCATTCCTCCCTTGCTCCTCGAAGCACATTTTCATTTTTGCCACCTCCACAGCCAAAATAACCACAACAAAGATGCTGCTGATGAAGAGGGCACAAGGATGAACGCTCTGGGCCTTCAAGGGAACAAGTGTAACACTTATGGATCTATTGTCCTCCCTTCTTCCTCCCAAGTGGGATTCACAGTGGTGTGTACCCAGGGACACTAAGTTCAAGCTGAACTGAAGCCATAGACCCTCCTATTTTTAGAAAGTGTTTCTGCCACAGAAGAAATTATCTAGCCTAGGGTGCTGCTAGCTCACACCTAGCATTCATCCTTAGGCCCCAGGCAACACATTGTTTGCCACTTTGGAGGTAGGTGCTGGAGTGTAGGACTTATAGCATCAATTTTACCAGATGATAAACACTATGAATGTTGCATTTAGAAGTTGGGGTTGCTGTATTTTATGGCCTGGGCTCTGAGCATAAAAAACAAGTTTCAATTTTCTCCCTTGAATATTGCATCATGACTTAAAGGCACACGAGCTTTAGTATGGATTATTTTATATGCTGCTTATGGTGAAGATACAGAAGACTGTCTGGAGCATAAACCAGAGATCTGGGATGCTTTGTAGATGGGATATTATTCAATCTTAAATAGGAGAGAAATGGCGAGGCTTCATGCAGAAAACCAGAGAACTGTTTTCCCATCTCCCATATCTGGTTTGCCGGGCCCCTTTGCAAACACAAAGAAGGCAGCTCCTCAGGTCATGACAGTGAGCCCTTATGAAGCAGTTTTCAGGGAGAAATGAACTTTTCCCATAGGGTGCTAAGTCTGCCCTGACCCTTGGTGCTCAGTGCTTACTTCTATGGCTTTGGTAGAGATTTAAGCTGTCACCACCGGGAAGAGTTCTAACTCCAGCTCCTAACTCCTGGGCTGGTGAGAGGCAAGGATCAGAGAGTAGTGCGGCTCTGCCAGCCGACATCTTTATCTAACGTACACACCTCCAGCTGACACCTGCCACTGTTCTCAGACTCTTCTGACTGAATCCCTGAAGCACAGCAAGTTAGAAGTGATATTGTTTTCAGGAATATGGAATGACATCCTTATGATGACTTTCAACAAAGAATACCCAGGTCAGTCTGCACCCTTCACATGTTAACTTGAATTTGCTACAGATGCACATACAAACAGGCTTATGTTTGCATTCCTGACACAGGCTATTCTTGTGTAGTTACCACATAAACATGGTAATGGATTCAGAGGCCTTGTGGATACTAGGCAAATAGAACATAGCTGCCAGGTCCAAGATAGAAACCAAGTGGTCCAGGGCTGAGATAGGGATCTCGGGCTAAGTTCAGGCTACAGAAATACCATTTGGTATATAAATAGCCATGGGGCAGAGAAATGTCTGTCACTGGCCATGGCTAAAGATTTGGTTCCCCTCTGGTAGTATTGTTGGAGATATGGAGAGACAATGGTACCGCTGAGAGGTGGATCTTAGTGGGAGGTTCTTAGGTCATTTAGGGTGTGCCTTTAAGGAGAACTATGGGACAATTCTTTTTTCTATTCTCTATGGCTGCCACGAGGGGAGAAGCTTTGCTTTCCCATGTGCTCTCTGCTTTGACGAGCCTTCCATTGTGTGCCACCAGAGCCAATGCTCCTGGGCCAATGGACCACAGTCTGAAAACTCACAAATCATTTTGTCATCTTATTATCTCAGGAATTTTTCTTGTAGTAGTGAAAAACTGACTAAAACCTGGCATTTTTATCTTCATAGTTCACATTTTTTCTTTTAGAAGAGACAACAAAATAGCCTTTTATTTCTTCAATACAACAGGAGGCTTCATCTCAATAGTGAGGGCTCCTTAATGTAAGGGGCTTTTCATCCTACCCTAGCTCCAACTCTCTCTGCTGACCATCTTGTAACTGCCTGCTTCCCTTCTATACAATATCTCTCTGTCCTCACATGCACTTGAGGTCATGGTCCCTTTTCTAGAGCTGTTTTATGCTTCCCTAAGTATCCTTGAGATGAATTCTGTATTCTACCAACTTATATGTTGAAGCCCTAAGCCTCAGAACCTTGGAGAATAAAACCAAGGTCTTCTATAGAGGGAACCGATTCTGCACAAGGCTATTAGGATAGGTTCTAGTCCAACACAGCTTCTGTCCTTTTACAGATGAAAGCCCACCTAGGGAGAATGCCACGTGGAACTGAAGGCAGAGATGGCTGTAAAAACAAAATCAAGGAACTGCCCCAAATTTCCAGCACACTAGTGGACGTGGGTTGAGTAGGGGAGAGATGAATGGAAACCGGCAGAGCCACGGGCTTCCCTTACCCTGCAGTCAGCCTGCAGGAGTCAACCCAGCTTACTCTCAGACTGCCAGTCTCCAGAGCTGGGGACAATATGTTTCTACTGTGTAAACTACTCAACTGGAGACACCTTGTCACAGCACCTCCAGCAAACAGGTGCTCCTCATGGCTTAAACCGAGCCAGCGTCTTCCTTTGATCACGGGGAAGATAAACAGGCAAAGGTCTCTAGCAGGGGCCATGTTCAGTGCAGGGAAAGGATCCTATAAGGAGAAAGCCCCTTTCCAAACTCAAACATTCCCCATTCCCAGAGCTTCTAACACAGGTGTGTCCAGTTACAAGTATGGCCTCTCTGTGTCTCCTGATACTCTGGTTGGTGCTGAAAAAACTTCTGGTCAACCATGATGGCAATGAAGCAGGCAGTGGATCTCTAAATGGGCGGTGGTGTTTTTTTGTTGTTAAAAATTTACATTTATTGTGTGCGTGTCGGGGGCAGGGGACATGCCGAGGTATGCAGAAGGAGATATAAGAAGGCAGTTTGTGGGAGACAGCTCTCTCCTTCAACAACGTGGGTCCTCGGGATTGAATTCGGGTTGTCAAACTTAGCAACAATCGCCTTCACATGCTGAGCCATTCCACTGACCTTGAGGAGGTATTTTAAGCAAGAAGAGAGAGGCAGAATGTTCTAGCCCTCATCTACTGCCAAGATGGACGTGGAATAGACGCTCCTGTGGTTACTGTGAGGCCCCTTGCTTTCTGACTCTTCACAGGTTTCTCTCCCCATCTGATCCAAATGGCACGGATGACCATGAGCAAGGCTAAGTCTGTGGATTCTCTGTTGGCATAGCTGGAATGCTGGCAGTCCCCCAAGAGCCTGGGGGCACTGGATTTTTGTGGCCAGAGTCAGTTCATGTTTCAGTGGTTTAGTTCCTTTGTTCCTGACAACCCCACTTGGCAGTGGTCCCGAAAGTAGTCATTTCAATCAATGAGCCCCACCCCACTCAAACTAGAAACAGAAGGGAAGAAACATGCTATCTTTTTCTCAGGGGACCACTCTGACAGGGCACCCTACCTATGAACTTTAAAAAGCTTGGCTCTATGTCTCATTTTTTATGGTAATGTTCCTGAAGTGTTAAATTAGATTCAAAGTTAAAAAAATTGAGTCGTGGGAATGGAACATCACGTCAGTGAGGAGATGAAGAGAAGCTGGTTCTTGAAGAAAATATAACAGCTAAGATTTCACAGTCAAGGTGACCTCTTCCTAGGGATCAAGTTCCAAGCTCCCTAGAAGACACCCAGAGAGAACGTAGCATGGACTTCCACACGGGGGTTGGTCTTGGTTGGAGGGAGGGAATGTCCCGAGGTCTCTATAGTCACTTGACTAGGGACTACTGGGGTGAAAAGTATTGCTCACATGGCTTGGATAAGAGACCCATAGACCAATGGGTTTTAAACATTCTTATCAATAAAAGTCTCAGCACGTCTCCCGCATGTGCCATCTATGTATGTATGTATAAATGTATATATTCATGTATCTATCTACCTACCTAGCTAATTAGATAGGACTGAATATAGCCTAGGTTAGCTTTGAACTTGCTATGTAGTCAAGAATGATACTTTGAACTTCTGATGTTCCTACCTCCAGACCTCCATCTCCTAAGAGCTGGGATTCCAAATGTGTGGCCACCATGCATGACTGTGTGTATACTATCCATTTATGGTAACAATTAAACAGGAACTACTTCATGAATGTGCCAAGCCATTAAAATGAGGTATAAATGAAGAAACTGAAAATAAGGAAATAACGAAAGTAGAAGTTCTACTGTCTCTCGCCCACGCCCCAGGTGACAGGCTTGTTCACGCCTGCCCTTGTTGCACTATCCTGGAACCCTGAGCATCTACAATGCGTACCTTCTCGTCCGTGGTCCCATCTCTAACTTCTCCAGCCCTGGCTGACTCAGTCACTTATCATCAAAGGAATCCTGATGATTTCTCGACTGAGTCAGGAACGGTTTGCTCCAAAGTGCCTGCAAGGCAATGCTACCGGAAGTTGCACTGGTGACTTTCCTGTCCCCGGGACAAGATGCCTGACAGAAGCAGCTAAGGGGAGGAAGGGTTTCACTGGCTCCAAACTACAGGCAGGGAAGCACTGCTGAGGTCATGGTTGAGGGCCTCTACCTTGGAACTCGCCCCATCGAGGGACTCCTCCCATTGTGGGACTCCTCCCACCTCAGTGGAGCAGGAAGCACAGAGATGTAGCTGGAACTAGGCTATGACCCTCAGCAACCCATTCCCTACAGCTAGGTCCCACCCACTCTAAGCCTTCTGCAACATTCCTAAATAGCACATCACCTGGAGACCAAGAATTCAAACACTCGTATCTGTAGGGGATACTTTACACTCAAACCCTAACGAGAGAATAATAATCATGCTTTTTAGGTAGACACTGTACTTCCAGCCTGGAAGGTTCTGCAGAAACTGACTCAAGACACTCGGTTCACTGTCCCTCAGTTATTTTGGGGTTGTTGCACTTTTTTTCTTATGCTATTAAAACCATCAGGCTATAATAAGCTTCCTTTCCTGCTCATCTTATGAGACAAACACCATGGTCGGTCTTCAGTGGCTCTCATAAATTCCCAGCAGTATTTATGTTTTGGAAAGGAAGAAGTGTTGGAAGAAGGAGAATGTCTTGGACAAAGGTTTGAATACGGAGAACTTTCCAAACACGGACAGCCATATCTCTTGCCCTTCTGAGTTTTATGATCAGAGTATTATGGTGGTGGGATGTGGCTGTGTGGCTGGGCACAGTTTCTCCTTGGGAAGATGATGACACACACACACACATACACACACACACACACACACACACACACACACACACACGCACACACACACACACACACAGAGGTAGTAAGATAGCAAGTGCATAAGAAGATGTATATATGTCGTTCTCATGTTTTTGTTCTCCACATTAGAATATTGTGTTATACAAGGCCAAATCTTATCAGCATTGACTATTTCACACATCCCTGTATCATTACTACAACACCGTCCAGGAAGAAACCAAGTTAATCATGAGAAAGAAGCTATATATAGTAATATGCAGTAATGGAAAAGTAACCAAGACAGTAACTAAAGTTCTCTAAGCCTGATGTCCTCAACTGTAAATTGAGCATTAACAGGCCTATTTTACAGGAAATTCAAAGAAAAATGATTTAATATATGTAATATGAAATACTTAGAAGCATGCCCAAATAGCAAGCATTTAATAAATGTTACCCATTAACATGTAAAGTTAGACTTAAATGACAAACCTACCACAAGAATTTAAGATATTACTACAATACAAAGCTACACCTATGTCTTTAATAACCATACATACAACATTCAAGAAGCATCCTAGAGTAGCAATGAGGCATCACTACCAAACATTTGACTGCATAACAGAAGAGTGTGCTTGCTGTCTCCATAGTTAACCAAACCACAACTCCTTACATACAGTCCTCCCCCTTCTAACCCTTGAATCAAGGGAACTCTCCAAGATTTGACTTATTGAAGGGGAGAGACTACAAGCAATCTTAGGGACAAAATAAGATGCTATCCACCGGCTTTGTAAGTAAGTTGCTAAGAGACACCAATGAGCAGGCTGGAGATGGAGGCTGTGTATGTCTACTGTAACCACAGAGCCTGTCCTGGGGTCAGCAGGGAAGGAGGGCTGCTTTCCTACCTGGTGAGCTTGGTGCCAATCTGCTGTCTGAGCTCCAACCTCTCCTCATCGGTCTGTCTGGGGAGGATGTTCTTCTCTTCCAGCTCTCGCTTGGAGGGCCTGTTGCTGAGTTTGATGGCTAAGGAGTCCTTCCTGCAGACCTTCATGGCCAGAGAGCCTGTGGGAGGGAGATATCAGTCAATTAACAGAGACATCCATCCACCTAGATGCCCATGAGGCCAAGCAAGGTGGGCTAGGAAGCAAAAGGAGGGAAGACAGACGCTAAGGGCTTAATACCCAAGAACACTGAAGTCCGAGTCCCTAGCACTGCTGCCGCTTGGACTTCAGTCACCTCACACAGCGTGGGACACATTGGGAGGGAAGGGCAGCCTGTGACTGGGTCTCTCCCTTCAGAAATCCCCAGCATGTGGTAACATCACAAAGGGGGACAGGACCTCTTTGCTGTGTGGTGCCAGGAGAGAAGAGGAGCAGGGATGACAGGGGTCTCAGCAGCTAGGAAAGACCTCACAGAGGAGGGTTGCTGCCAGGGCACCGGACATGCTCACAGGGGGCAGGCTTGTGGGAATCCATATCTGCATATGGTCACTGGTGACATGGACGCTAGGAACCCTCAGGAGATAGACAAGAGCAGTTACCCGGAGTTCAGGACATACAGAAGGAGGCGTTAATAACGCTGTGTGGTCAAGGTGGGGCCACTTGGGGTGAGAGCAGGGTTGGAGACTGGGATTTGAGCAACAGTCTGAGATTGCTCTTTTTTTCGAACACCTAGGTTTCTGAGCACCCAGGTCTGCTATACACCTGTGGCTTCAACTAGATGATTTTGCACGTTAGTGAGGAGCAGGAGGTATTTTTGTGTAGCAGTCAAGAGGTTGGTACTGTCATTCAGCTGGTGGAGACCCTGGAGCCTGCTATTCACACCGCAATGCTCAGGGCCACCTTCACAGCGGAGGGTGATGTGATCCCAAAAGCCAACAGTGCTAAGCTGAGAAGCTCTGGCACAGAATCTTCTACTCTCATGCAATCGACTTGGCGGCTGCCCCTTCCACTGGTGGGTGTTTGCAGTCTCTGAGAGCATCTCTATGGTTCTTCCTTCCCCAACATCTCCATTTACCAGTAAAATGGGACCATGTTGATGCCCCGAGAATGTTTTAAGATAGAAATATGAGAACACGATCTTAGCTCATTGTTGGGAACACACTATATAGTCAACAAACAGCAGCTGTTATGATAAATTCACTTTTATTAGCTCCAAGTCAGCTATAGCTATCCTAACACCATTAAATCTGTTATTTATGGCCGGAGTGATAGATTAGCAACTTGCTTCCTCTATTTCTTAAAATAGTTAAAGGTCTCCAACAGAGAGTTTAAATTCAGGTTTTCTAAAGTTGATGCAAGGTGGACTTGAACTTGAATATGTCAAATACACAGTGGCTAGGTTTACACACATGGAACAGATTTTCCAGCTTCCCTCCCCCTTGTTGTTTGAAATCAACCAAGACAGGCAGGAGGCAATACAGTAGTGGTGTAATGTGTATAGCTATGAAGCTGGATGGGTAATAGTTATTCTCTCTCTTACTATTGCTAAGGAAGCGGGGCCTTAAGAGATCACTTGAGCTGTCCTGCTAGGGCTCAGGTAAGAGCAGATATTTAGGCAGCCATTCTGCGCTGTGTTTACGGTAGCAGGCCCCCCCCCCCCCCCCCCCCCCCCCCCCCCCCCGCCCATGGAACGTCTGCCCACACATACTGGTGTACAATGAAGCATCGTCGTCATCCTCCTCCTCCTCTTCCTCCTCCTCCCGGGCGTACAGGCAGGATGAGTCTTCATAGTCGGACTCATGAGGCACATTCTCTTTATTGTCGTCGCATTCGATCACAACGGTTGGCACTTGTCTTATTTCCGGAAGGCCCATGGGTCCTGCTTTTGTGACACTGTCGCTCGAGTGCAAACCAGAGCTGTGGTAAGAAGTGGAACAGGGGACTCGCTGCTCGGAGCTGCGTAAAGAGAAAACAAAGGGAATTCACCTCCGCCAACGTGTTTCGTTCAGGTTTTGGAGCTGCTTTAAAGTTCAGCTGTCCCACTCTCGAAGGCAAAGCTCCCCTGGCAAGCTGAGCCTGCTGCCCATCCTGTTGCCCAACCTATAGCTCGTCCTTGTAGGACAGAACTTTCCTGATGGAGGCAGTAGCCTGGAATAAGAACCCTGGATGCATGGCGCTGGTGCTGGTGCTAGGTGCACAACAATTTATAGCCACTGGGTGGCGCACTTTGAACCAGTTAAAGCAGAGTTCCTCTGCAACCCACCCTCATCCTAACTGGGGTAAGGATTAACTTGATCTCAAGTGAGCTAGTAAGTGAGGATCTAGCTTTTAAAACCTATGTAGAGCAAGGCACCCCTCCATCGGAAATGGACTATGAAAAGCCAGTTCGTGTGCTAGGGATAAATTATGGTCCCATTGCCAGTGGCCTCACAGACTGCCCAAGCCACATAACTGTTACCCTCATTCGGGGGGCCTAGTTTGGTCCTATGCAGGTTCTCCCGCTGTCAGTCCAGAGTCAGTGAGCTCATACCAGCTAGGGTCAGCTGTCTCTGTGGGTGTCCCCATCATGGTCTTGACCCCATTGCTCATATTATAGCTCCTCCCACTCTTGGACTAAACTCCGGGAGCTCGGCCCAGTGGATCCCTGCACCTGCTTCTGTCAGCTACTGGATGAGGGTTCTATGATGACAATTAGGGTAGCTATCAATCTGACCACCGGGGAAGGCCAATTCAAGCATCCTCTCCTCTGTTGCTTGCGGTCTTAGCTGGGGTCTCAATACAGTGGGCAGGGGCTTGGTCCTGCCTCAACCAGATATGCCAGACTTTGTTGACTCCCCATGGGAAATAATACCCTTTCTGAGGAGTGGATGGGAGTGGAGAAGGGGAGGGGGGAGGAGGGGAGGGAGGGGGAACTGTGGTTGGTGTGCAAAATGAAAAAAAAAACCTTTTAAATTTAAAACAAAAGCAACGTAGAGCAGAGGCAGAACTGAGAGTGAAGCATGGTTTGAAATGGTCCAGATGAGATGTAGAGGAAGAGGAGAGCTGGGAGGTCGAGTAAAAGGCTGAGTCCCGTGCTGGGACATCAAGGTGGACATGGTCACGGGCCACCTAGAGGAAGGTCAGGGTCCAGCAGACCGTCACAGGGAACATTAGCCTAACTTCCTGCCCCACCCCTTGGCCGGTTTTGTAACCGGTTTTGTAAGAATGATGCTCTCAAAAATCAATGCAGATTTAATACATTTTCAAATAAAAGGATGCCTAAAGCATCCACTATTAGACAATTGGAAAATGTACGTCTTTGCAGTGTCCGGATAGAAGCTTTGTGAAGATCTCAAAGCAACTTAGAGTCCTTCTGTATGAAGCCCAGCAAAAATAATGGGAATATGGAGGTTGAAACATGTCATTGTTTCTTTCTTTCCATCCTCCCTCTTTCTTCCTTCCTCCCTCCCTCCCTCCTTCCACTTTCTCCTCCTACTCTTTTTATCTAGCATTGGGGATTGAACCCAAGACCTCACATATGATAGTCCTCTACCGCTGACACACATCCCTGGCTCAGGTAAAACTTTTGTTCCTTTTTAGTATCATCAAAAATAGAACTTGTATGCAATTGTAAGGATTTCTGAACATGGGAAACAATATACTTTTATATCACAAAGTATTTGACATTCATAAACAAATAGATTGTGAAGGTATATCAAAGCTTTACGCTAAAATATTTCATCCTACAGGAATCTTACTACGCTGTAAGAAAACACGCGTTTCCTTTGAAGCTTTCAATTATGTTTTAAGTTATTGCTGTGTCTAATTTAAATTCAATTAACTTCCTTCCTTTCACTGCTTCCAAAGGGCGGCTTTTCTCTTTGTATTTTCCACATAAGTCTTCAGTGACACAAATGGGAAATCCAGTTAACACCACATGAGCTACGATGTTCAAGGCAATGGACTAAATCAGCTTAAAAACAACAATTACTCAATGGGACAAAAATCATGTATTTACAAAAAGTGTAGTGTTTTATTAGAGATTAGTAGTTTGAGATGGCCCATTTCCCGGCTAATCGCAGAGAAACAGCAGAGAGAGCAGGAGGCAAGCAGAACACATGATAGCTGGTCTCCAGGGAGACAAATACAATGTTTAACCCCAAATTGAACTGAGTGGGCACCTTCCTGCCTTGCCCTCCAAGGCAGCATTCCCTATGGAGCAAAGACAGTAGCTAAATTCCAGCTGTGCCTAGGTATCTCTCTTGGGTGTCATGAGGTGTGGGGGGGCTAGTGGCAGAGACGAAAATGTAATTCTGTGACTTGTGTTTTGCTCCACCCTTGCCTTCTCTCTGCTTTCGTAATTCAATTAGCATGGTTCCTAAAAGGCACAGAGCTCAGGATAGACATCTGGGAGTTAGGGATGGGAAGCCGATAACAGGTGCTCTTGTTTGGTGTGAAGAAATGTTGGAAGCAAGAAAACAAGAATGCCTTAAGGCAGGCAGCTCCAAAGCGAACGCAAAAGGAAGAAGAAAAGGGAATAAAGGAAACTCAACCTTGGAGGCGGTGTGGTGGGTTTGAATGAGGATGGCCCCTATAGGTTGTATGTTTGAATACTTGGTCCCTAGTTGGTAGAGCTGGTCGGAAGGATTAGGAAGCATGGCCTTATTTGACGAGGTGTGGCCCTGGGAATGGACTCTGAGATTTCAAGAGTTCATCCCATTCCCACTTAGCTCCCTCTCCGGCTCCAGCTTGTGGATAATGACGTGAGCTCTCAGCTATTGTTCCAGTGCCGTGCCAGCCTGCCCGCTTGCCTACTGGCCCGTTGCTATGCTTCCTGCCATCATGGCCATAGATTGTAACCCTGCGGAACTGCTAAGTCCTGACTGCAAGTTGCCTTGGTCAAGGTATCTCTTCACAGCCATAGAAAAGTGACTAAGACGGGTGTGGTCTGCAATAAAGAAGGGGGCTGTGATTTCTGTGCGATCAGGGATAGAGCAGGATTCCACAGGAGAAAACCTAGCTGCATTGATGAGTGTAAAGAATTACTCTACCAGCGTTGCAAAATAGGGACCCCCTTATAGGTGATTAACAACTGCCTCAAAGAGACATTACAAACCCAGCTGGAAACTGATACTGGCAGGTTTCCTTCCTAAAGCATCTTTCATCTTTCTACCTATCGTGTTCTAGAATGCCTGTTTGCAAAAGCAGGAATAATGTTTTCCAGGAATCTATAAGAATCCATCAAAATGTCTGGGCATATTTTGCTAATCAATATCCACGCTGGGGGTGGGGAATACTGTTTGCCACTGTGATCTCAGCACTTGGGAAACTGAGGCAGGAAGAGCGAGAGTTCCAAACTCGCCTGGGCTACATAGTGAGAGCCTGTCTCCATAAATTATCTGCTGAATTATGTACTGATTATCTACTGAATGCCAAGCATATGCCAGGAAAGGTGCAGAGAGGAAGACAAAACCTGTGGAGAATCTTGGGAGGGCAAGAGGAGAAGGAAGTGAGAGGAAAGGAGGCTAGAAGGTCATCATGGGACTCCTCCTGGGGGAATCAAGACTTAGATCTGAGTCTCTATTTTCCCCATGTTCTCTCTTCTTGATATTGGGCAACCTATTCAGTGTCTGAGTCTCAACTTTCTCAAGTGCAAAATTGTGTAAATCATGCTTTTTGGGTGGTGGTGCTAGCTGACCCTGTTAACATGGCCTTAAATGAGAGCCCCCGCCCCCGGCTCCGTTAATTACAGAAACGGTGTTCCAGAAGATTTCAAAACATACTCTGTGTCCACTCTCCATACGTGGTGGGGAAATTTTCTAAAAAGCTCATGTGAACTTTGATTCCTAAGTCTTCAAAAGCAGCAACACAAATGGAAGATGCGGTTAGCAGAGTGTAAGCCAGCCCATCCATGGCCAAGAGACAGATCCAGGAAGTGCAGCATCTAACTGACATGGCCTTCTGAATGTTGCCCTAAAGGAAGCCTAGGGGAGTGGCAGTCTCAGTTGGTTTATATGATAGAGTTGCTCCATAGATTTGTTTTAAGTCAAGATGTCCATTGCCAAGGAGGAGTAAAACCCATATGTTCACTGAGCCTTTCTTCTCCCCACCTATGTATCTATGCAAAGCTCACAACAGCTACCCAGTCGGTGTTGTTGTTCTACAACACATTCCTAGCTCATCTTCATCTCTCCCCTTCCCATTTATCATTTATTACTCGTCTCCAGAAATACCTTGCCTATGTTCACAGGAGATCCCTCAGCTGTAAAAATTATAAGCATCTATCTGCCTACCGTTGTTCCCTCTGTTGTGGTTAGGATATGGAGCCCCTTCTCTAGAAGTTAAAAGCTTAGTGTCTGTCTCAAGCAGAGTTCAGAGATGGGCTTCAGGGTAAGGGACTGGATTGTGAAGGCTCCACCTTCATCAGTGGTCTGGTCCACCGTAGACTCAGTCTGCAGAGCCTGCCTATTGGGCGATTGTGGAACTGTGGAAGGTGGGGTGTATGTGGATGAAGCGGGGACCTGGGAGAGTATCTTTGAAAGCTCTCTTGCCCTAGTCCCTTCCTGGCTGCCATTCTCTCTGCTCTCAGCTTGCTATTAAGTCAACATTGTCTGCCCCATGTTCACACCCCTGTGATGTTCAGCGTTGTCTCCACTCTCAGCCATGAGTTCAGTCCACCATGAACCAAAACTTCTAACACTGGACCACAGTGTGTGCTCCCTTAAACTGTATACTAGCTACTTTTCCCATCATGATGACAAAATACTTGATAAAAACAGCTTAACGGAGGGAGCACATATTCTGGGCTCCTGGCATCGGAGGGTTTAGTCTGTTCATGGTTTCTTGGCCTCATCTGCTTGGGTAGGACATCACAGTGGTGGAGAGATTAGCAGAGGAGAGGAACTCATTTTATGGATGACTGGGAATGGGAGAGACAGAGACAGAGAGATACAGAGAAAGATAGAGATAGACAGACGGAAATTGATTTTGAATGGGGAGGGGGAACGAATGAATATGGATATATAAACACATGGCTAGCTTCTTCCCTTCCTCTTTATGCTTAGTTCTTAGCCAACAGAATAACTTAACTGATCTGCAAAGTGGGCCTTTCCCCATCAGCCCATCCTCTCTGGAAACCCCCTTACAGACACATCATAGGTCTGCCCACTCAGTCATCTAGATGATTCTAAAACCAGGCAAGTCGAAAATGAAGGTAACCATCAGAAACTTTCCCCCCAGGTATCTGTCAATAACAAAAGCTCTGCCTAGCACTTTCTCTCTCCAAGGGTGTGGGCTCCGTGATGACCAGGGGCCACATTTTACTGATGTTTGTGACTGGTGGCTAGCACCATGCCAGAAACAAATTGAACACCTAGTAGTTGATTATAGCTTCTGCAGAATAAAAGAAACATGGGCTTACTAGATATTTGGGTGCACTTGTATGTGGTTGATATACATACTCGAAGGGCATTAATTAAGAGATTTTTCTGTGATTCTTAGGAGGTCATCTACTGGTCTACTGTGAGGCTCTGAGTATCACAGGTTGGTTAGCACCTTTATCAATGGGTTAGATAAAGACAGAAACAGAATTCTCATCACATAAGGGAAAGAACTGTACAGAGAGATTAACATTTTGAACAAGACAATTCTTTGCATTGGGAACTGTCCCGAGCATTGTGGAAGATCTACCATTGCCTCTGGCTTCTACCCACTGGATCTTGTTACAGCCTCAAGAGGATGGAAAGGAAAGTATGTTCCTAAGGAGAATATGCACCTCAATTACTGTGCTCACTTTAGTAGGGATCCTGCCTGATCCCAAGGCTTGACTGTTTAGTTCGTGATTCTCTTGGTAACCATTGTCAAGGAAGATTTTTCAGGTCAAAAAATACGAAAGCATCCAAGTGATGGGACGTGCTTATAAACCCAGAATGCATAAGTCTGAAGCCTGCCCAGGAGAGACAGAGAGAGAGAGACAGAGAGAGAGAGAGAGAGAGAGAGAGAGAGAGAGAGAGAGAGAGAGAATGAACTCAACACAAACAACACACACAGACACACACCCCTGCACCTCCCCACCATTCACACGCACTAACACACCATTGATGGATATATTGTAGTTTTTTGATAACCTGCTGGTGTTTCCGAAAAAAAAAAGTCTGTCTACAAGCATTAGCATATAAAAAGCACCAGGATCCATCTCGCCCTGATCTTGCAGCTTGAGGTCAGAAAGCATCTCCCTCCATTGAACTGAGGAGGAATCAAAGACCAGGAGGTCCAGCTAGTGATTGGCCCACAACTGCTTGGCTCTATGTTCCCCTTTCTGGTACCACAACTGCTCACACAGTCAAGCACGACCTAAGACACTCGCAGAAATGTAGAGACAACGTTAGGTAGAAATACCAAGACTAATTTCCGCGTGAGGAAAGAAGAATGCCGGGAAGGGGTAGGCTATGGGTCAGCCTGTGTATAAATACGATTTCATCGCATACCAAATGCCAGAGAGTTTCAGAAATATGGATCATTGGTCCCTAACAGGACAGAGGACAGGTAGAAAAAATGAATTCATTTAAACCCGTGACAACTTCTGGAAAAAAGAACTCAAAATACATCCTTTACTCAGGAAGGCTGAGGACCCTAGCCTATTTAGGGAGTAGCTTCCTGCTGACTAAAGTCCAAGGGGAAACAAATGCTCTCATGGCGCACTTCTTATCTTAGCAGCTAATCCTGGACCACTGCACAACGTGCGCACTCGCTTTCTTAAAACGAAGCTGATGAACTGTTTTCTTGGGCTTCGGTGGCTATTTCCGTCATTCTCCAGCCTCAGGCTCTGCAATTTGTGGCATAATTTCTCACATGGTTTTGGTCTCTGAGAGGAAAGGGGCTGATTGCTCTCCCCCCCCTCCGCAAACTCTTCTTTGTAACTCACCCGGGCGAAATTACAGCTCATTCCTGCGAGAGCTTAACTTCATTTTCCATGTCATATTTGTGGGTAATAAATTTTCTCTATCCTTTGAGGGAGATGAGTATCTTCTTGGTCCGTTTTAATCACAGATGCATGCCAGAAGGCAACATCCCCTTAGAATACATTTTTCTTTAGGAATGATGTCACAGTTATCCCCTCAAACTTTTAGGGAGATGAAGGCTTTAAAATAGTGATTTTTTTTGGATGTGCACAAGCATGTATTTGTGCAGGTGTGTGTGTGTGTGCGTGTGGGTGTGTAGAAGTCACAACCTTAGCTGCTGTTCCTCAAGAGTCTTCCAGTTGGATGAGACAGAGACTCTCAGTGTCCTGCGACTCACCAAATAAGGCAGGAGGACTGCTTAGCAGACCCGAAAGATTTGCCTCTCTCTTCATTCCCAGCACTGGAATTATCAGCGTGACCTACGCCCAGTCTACTCTGTGTCACTTGAAGTCAGGTCCTCAAGCTTGCAAGGCCAAGCTATCTTTTCAGCCCATGACACCGGCTTTCAGTTTTACAACTTGCCCTCATTTCTTTATGTGTGCCATGGAGATGTTCATTAGCACGTAATTCCCCACTCATGGGTGGTAGGTGACAGGGTTTTCTATCCACCAGCCTATTGCCATTTGATGGAGACAAAGGGATGTCTGGGAGCTCTCTTGGAAGGGGACCTTCTGATGAATGACCCCAGCCACTGGCTGATATTTCCACATTAATTTCTTTATGAGTTATTAAAATAGGGCCAATATCTTAGTAATTTCCAGTACTAAATTTTTAGAGACTAGAAAGTGATTCCTTGAAACACCATGGCTATTTGAGTGGCGGGAAAATGAATATCTGAGGGGGCACCATTGTGTTATTCTTTTGTTTGTCATTTTTGCATTTGCTTTTGGTGTTTATATGTTTTTGTTTGTCATTTTTTCATTTGCTTTTGGTGTCTATATGTCCATGTTCATGTGTGTGTGTGTGTGTGTGTGTGTGTGTACATGGATGCATTCACATATATATGTGCAGGACAGAGGCTGACATTGGGGGCATTAGGAGTAATAAAAGGCTTTGTTGGCTTTCTGGGAGAAGGTAGACACACGGTTAGTGGAAAGAACTCTAGGTTTGGGTGAGAAGACCCGGGTTTATATCCCTACTGTGATCATAGGTTGTCTTTATCGCTATGAAACCAAGATAGCAATTACACCCTTCTTAACACTGCAAGTTTTGAAAAATATTTATTTACTTGTGTGTGTGTGTGTGTGTGTGTACACACCACTGCGCCTGTGTGGAAGTCAGAGGATAACTTTCAGGATTTGGTTCTTTCTTTCTAATCTGTGAGTCCCAGGGTTGAACTCAGGCTATCAGGCTTGGCAGCAAATGACTTTCCCTACTGAATCATCTCACTGGCCCCATCTGCATATTTGAGGGGACATGAAATGAGATTTCAAACACTGACGACGTGTATTTATGAGACACGTGGAGGACCACCTATGTTATTTGTGAGGTTGTTTTGAAAGATGCTCTCATGATGCCTCCTTAGCATACTTAGGGAGCAGCATGAAAATGTCCCACATGCTTATGTTTATTGCACTGTCTGGAGCTCCTTGGATGATGGGGAGTAGTCATCTGGGAGACTGAGGCTGATGGTATCTGTATAAACGCCACATGAGATTTAGGGACTTGGTGGAGAGAGTCCGGCCCTACAGTCCTACTGACTGTGTCAATAATACTTATTTCCTTCTAGTTCTGTGACCACGGACAAATACCTTGGGGTTTTCCACTCTGATATGGGAAATCACCACTTTATCCACCCCTTCCTGGTTTTCTGTAGCACAGACAGGCTCATTTAAACGTACTAAGTATCAGCATTACCTTCAACAGCCCAGAGAGAATTCACAATTCACACAAAGGCCACATCTAGGAAGCTAGGATGGGGTGCTTTATGCATATCCCTGGTTTTTATAGTTATCTGGCCAATAGTCAGAGGGCCAGTGGACACGAACCATGACCCTTAATGTCTGTTAGATCCAGGAATAGCCAAGTGCTCCATATCGAAGAGTTCTGATGTGAATGATTTAAAGATCTGATGGCCGTCACCTGTTTATCCTCATGGAGGTTAGTTATCAAGACTGTGAAAATCAGGTGACACTCAGGGTGACTACAATGCTGCTGAGTAAACCACAAATCTACGAGACTCAAGAAGTAGGTTTAAACCCATGTATTAATGGATTACTGGAACTAAAGGAAGGAGTGCAATTAGCTCAGTAGGTAGAACCCAGAATGAGTGTTCAGTTAGTGCCCAGAATGCCAGTCTGAGACACTGCAAATAAGAATTCTTCATGAAAGGACCTGAGTGATTCTTCATCATGCAGTAATCACTGTGAATTCCCGGGTGTTATACGGAAGCTGCTTTGGAAGAGGCTCACACAATACCACCCTGAGAAAGCAGCTACGTATTCTCCAGGGCAGTGGTTTCCACCCCAGAGTCCCTCAGGAGACAACTTTCAATGTCTAGAGAGAGTTTTGGTTTGACAGCTGGAGAGATGATGCTGTGTTCATAGGTGTTGTCTTAATTTCAGTTTTTCTGCCAGCCGGTTGCCTGGCTTGCCCACTGTGCAGGGAGAGCCAGCCTTGCTCACGATGAGATTAACTTGCCCTGAGACTGTATCGCATCTTTTGGAAGAACCAGTTAAAGCTAGAAACACTATGTGTGGGTGGCACTTAAGGGTGAGTTTATATCTTGAGATCAAAGAACTAGCCTGAAATAGGAGGTTGATAAACCAGGCTTCCAAGAAGCAGGGGTAAACGTTGAGCCAGAAATGCATGATATTGAAGCTCTTGTCCAGGGGCAAGGGATATCTTCCCCTCAAAATACACTGCATGTAAGGATGTACACCCTTCCCTCTACAAACAAAACACAACTTCAAATCCACGCCAATTTCTCAGCAAGTCACACTGAGACCTTGCGAATTTCATTCTGCGAAGGCAGTAAGTCATGTCTGCTATTTGCCATAGGGCACTGAGATTTGAGGGTGAAACATTACAAACGTTGGCTGATGCAGTCAGTATAGATGTCATACAGGTAAGGCCGAGGGACACTGTGGGACTGCTCAGTTAGGACCAAATATTATTCTTTAGAATTCCCCATGACCTTGAGACAGTACGAAGCAAAGTAACCAATGCCATGAAATGGATCTGCCCTAGGGTTAGAAGCTGAACTGGGCGCTTTGAAAGGTTCAAAAATAATCACGAGTTCATAAACTTTTAGAGATGGAAGGGATTTTGGGGGTATGATGCAATGTTCAATTTCTTGTGTCCAATTTAAACAGGATTCCTTTTTCATTATTCTCAATAAGCAACAATTTCATCCTAGTTAACATGTAAAAGCGAAAAGGGATTGTACAAACAAATACTAAGTTATGTGTCTATACTTACTGATATTTCAAACAAAACATTGTATCCTTCGAGACAAATTTCCCTGTAGCTCTGGCTATCCTGGAACTTCCTACGCAGCTGAGGATGACCTTGAACTGACCTTTTAGTTCCACCTCTGGGAGCTGTGATTATGAACTGCTCTTAGTTTCGTGTAGTGCTGGGGGATTGAACCCAGGTCTTTATTGATGCGAGGCAAGCACTCTACCCACAGAGCTAGATCCCTAGCTCCGTGATTTATTTCTGTGTGTCTGTTGCAATGACTGGCATTCGGTGCTCAATGGGTGCTGCCAGCAATTGCAGATTACAGGACTGTCCTAGGGTAGGTCAACTATGCTTACTCCAGACTGTCTGTGTTAAAACACGTCTGCCTCATATTTGAGCTGAGGTAGAGCCATTCTGTTTCTAATAACCTTCATATTAGTAATAATAACTTACTCCAATATATATGGGATAGTTATTGATTAGGACAGGTCCTAAGCATATGGCATAGCCTTTTGTATAGCATATTGCATAGGTACACTAGTAAGACCACTGGACTCTTGCTGGCAGGATACTTTATCATTTGGTGACTGTTGTTCTTCCTCCCCCCTTTCCTGTTTTTTTCTCCCTGATACAGGTTTCACTGTGCGGTACAGGCTGGATTTGAACTTGTGATCTCCATGTGGTTTTCAGGTTTCCTGGGCTCTTCTGTATGTGTGATTACAACCCCATATTGTCACTCTATCCTCATTTTCTATGATCAATCTTCTAAAAACTTCAAGTGTCAACTGCCAACTTTACACCTTCATATGGAAAGCTTCATTTACCCATTTGGAGAGCGTAGGAGAGCATATACTACTACTTCCTCTGAAGTGACTAGATTGTTTTTCCACATCATTTGGCCACACTTCCCTTTTAGCTGTCAGAGAAGACTATCCCGCCGCTGCCCCCCCCCCCCCCCCGTGTGGGAGAATTGTCTGTATTCTGTCAATCATGTTTTAAATAAATGCTGATTGGCCAGATAGGAAGTATAGGCAGGAAAACCAGACAGGAAGTAGAAATGATGCAATGAGAACAGGAGAATTCTGGGAAGGAGGAAGTTGATTCCTCCCTCTCCTGCCCAGATCACCGAAGCAGCAGGATGTGATCTGCCCCACTGAAAAAAGGTACTGAGCCACATGGCTAACACAGATCAGAAAAATGGGTTAATCAAGATGTGAGAGTTAGCCAGTGAGAGGCTAGAGGTAATGGGCCAATCAGCTTATAATTTATGGAGACCTATGTGTGATTTTCTTTGGTGCCTGCCAGCTATAGGGTATGAGGTGGGACAGAAACCTCAAGAAGCAGGTTCCCCCTTCATGTTACACCCTCCCACAACTGCTGAGAATCCTGTGGTCAGCACTGCTCCCACTCTGTTCCCTTCACAGATGGGCTCACACAGTCTGACCTCCCAGGGAGTCTAGGCTCTGCTGAGACCAGCTCTGCTGTCTTCATCCTCTTCCCAGCACCAGGCAGAAAAACTGCTTCAGCACCAGCTATCCAGCAAAGAATTTTTGGAGGATCTTCTCATGTCTAGGGGCTATGATTAGAATGTGCTTCCCCAAACCCATGCACTAGAAACCTAACCCCCAGTGCAGCCGTGCTGAGATGTGGTTAGATCACAAGGACCCTGCTTCTGTGAACAGATTATCATGATCATGGTGGGAGGATCCTGATCAGGAGAGTACATTCATTATAAAGCAGATATAGCCCTACTTCTCCCCCTTGGCTGCTCCCACCCTCTCATTTTCCAGCTTGGGATGACACAGAGAGGAGGCCATTGCTGGATGCTGGCACCGTGGTCTTGGGCGCTCCATTGCTGGAGCTAGGAAGGAATATGTCTGTGTCGTTTGGATCACCCAGTCTGTGGTACTCGAACGGCATCCCCTGGCAAACGTGTACGTAAACTGCTGGGTGGGCCCCACACTCTCTTTGAGGACAGTGCTGGGGCTGGGGAGAAGGGGCAGGTGCTAGGGTAGGAGAGGCCTGCAGCCACACGGGTGAGTACAACAGAGGTCAGGGAGAGGGAGGGTCAGGAGCAGGGGCCAGGGCAGCCGATGCAGACATCTCCACACCGCCGCAGAGTGGGGAGGATTTGCTGACAGTCGGATGTGGGGGTCGCCATGGATGACCCTCTATTTCTGTGTGAGCAACGCTAGGTACGAACATGCCTTTAATCAAGGGAGAAAAGTCTTCTTTAAAAGCACAGCCCCTTGAGGATCTTTCTAGAATCCCTTCATATCCCACTTCATTTTGCCAACAGGAAATGAGAGTGCAGAGATCATTGAATGGATTGACCTCAAAAAAAGTGAGCAACTGACAGAAAGCAAAAGTTCAAGTTCTAGAATGAATGCCAATTAAGACTGCAGAGCTTTCTGTAGAGAGGAAAAAAAAAAACCCTGCACAATGTTTAAAATGGTAAAACATCACTTTTTAAAAAGACTTGAACAACCCATGGGGGGGGGGGAAATAAAGACCATGTAATTCAAAGAAACTGACACACACACACACATACACCCTCCAACAAGATCGGACCAAATCCATTTCCAATGTGCCTTTTAGAGGCACTGAAGAAAAATTTTATGTGCTACATAATTTTGCTTAATGCTCACTGCCATTTATTGGACATTTATGGTATGTTGTGCAATGATCTGACTGATTATGTCATTCGATCTTCACAAAGAGCCCGAATGAGGCTGGTCTGCTCGTGTTCTCCTGGTTTTATGGATGAGGAATGAAAGCCCATCGAGGCTATGTAGCACACTTTGGGTCACACTGATAATAAGCAGTGTGGCTAAGCTACAAATCCTGATTCTACACCGCACTCACTCAACTGTGAGATGGGATAAGTACGAACCCTCTCTGGGACTGGGGATAAATAGAGACCATGCATGTTTCTAGTTCTTTGTGCTCTGTGTGCCTAGCTCCAAACCTAATGAGCCTAAACTATAAATAAACTCTGTTGGCAGGGTCAGGTGAGTAAAAATCTGAAAAGATTCAAGGTCATCTCGGAGGAACACACACAAGATGTCAGGAGGTCTAGAGAAGCCCTTTACGTAGAGAACACCATGGCTGTCTTGAGACATTTGAAAGCATATCCTAGGAAAGGAAGACCAGAATTGAGGCGAGGGAAGTCCGTGTTACACTGGGACACTGTTATAATTTAATGAAGCCATGTCTAGAATGGGAACACTGTCTTGGAACTCATCAAGATCCCCATGCAGAGACTGGACAATGGACAGGAATGCACGGTAGACATGGGATCAGTTGCCTATGCTGCCTTCGAGTTCCCTTTCACAAGCACGACGGACGACTGTTTATAGAAAAGTAGGTGTCAAAACCCAAGGTTGCTTAATTCCTCATTTGATTTCCACAGCGATACATCTTCAGGATTAGAGCACAGTTCTGGAACGATGCTCTACAGGGGACTTCCTAGTAGGTCTCGGGGGTAGTGACAAAACTACTGTGGGAAGGCCCACGGCTCTTCACAAGTACAGTGCTGTCATGTTAGTAAAAGTTCTTCTTACGGTGTCATGTGGGATACCTGGGAGCTGCCAGGTAGGTAGAGAGGATTCCTATGCTGGGAGACTTGGACAGGAGAAGACGGACATCATGTTGGGAGTTTCGGGTAGTGAAAGGGTGGGAAGCATTGCCACAGACAACAGTTCTTTTGTTACTGGACAAAGTGGTCCATGACCTTGATCTGCACTCAGATCCTTCTCCAACTCCCAGGAGACAATGCGGATGCTTAAAAAAAATCTCTCCAATTTGTATTTATTTGGCAAGAGGATTTTTCTCTCTCAGGATGAGTGGTCTTGTCAGAATGATAGATATATTGATTCTCTTTGTCCTGCTGCTGTCTGAGGGGAGCCTAAGTGTTAGCCTGGGTGACAGCTGAGGAGGCACGAGGAGGTGGCAGGGCCCAGGGTGGTACAAAGTGTGCAGATAGTCCCACTCTTCTTTATCCCGGCCTTCTCTTTTTTGATTCATTTTATTGAAGAGCCCAATTCAGTGAAGGACCTACCATCGTTCTAAACTCAATTGAAACATTCCATGAATTCCTACTGAGACTGTAAAATGGCGTGTTTGAATGAAGATACATTAAGTAATATCCTAATAATCTATTTCCGGTATCTCTGTTTAGATAATCAAAATTCATCTGAGTCATAAAATCCTAAACCCTGAATGGTGGTCACAGGAGCACAAAAGTCCCAAGGACCCATGTGATGAAGGCAAGGACTAAAGTCTTAAGGAAAGAGTCACAGGACGGAGCTAGGGGACATGGAGTAGTGGGACCCAGGCTTGACTCAACCTACTGCACAGGACACTGATTTCCAAAATATGTTTGTGGAAATAACAGTTCTAAGATTCACTCTTACTGTGTATAAGGGTTTTCCTGTGTGTAAGCAGCACATGTATGTCTGGGGCCACAGAGGCCTAAAGGGGGCACCAAATCCCTGGAACTGCAGCTACAAACAATTGTGAGCTGCCACGTGGGTGCTGGGAACCAAACCTAGGTCCTCTGCAAGAGCAGCCACTGCTTTTATCCACTAAGCCATCACAGCAGCTCCTGAAGCAATGGCTTTTCCTTTTTTATTTTTTTGAATTTCCAATCTGTCACAAATGGATATTTTCATAAAATATAATCATTTTTTTTAAGAGATGAAGCCTTTTAATTTCAACAAACAAACAAAAAGATATCGTCTATTTGCTATAGAAGTATTGAAAAGTGTATTCTTAATTTCTTCAGTGTGGGTACAAATGGGTAATGAGCATTTAGTGAGCATCCTTTGAGTTGGTGGCAGTGGGGAACTTCCTCAACCTTTCCTAGTTTCTTGACTCAGTTTCCCTAGTGATGGACATGGTTGGCAGTGCGCATGTGTGGTATATTTCAAGGTGTCATTCAAAAATTAAGCTATGATTGCCCTCATTAACAATACTGCTAGTTGGAACCAATGGCAAAGGATCAACTGTAATTTTGTTGGTTTTCTTTGGCAACATGGAGAGTATTATGAGAAAGCAATCAAGCCAGAATTGTTAGAGGGAACAGCTTCCTTTGGAGGTAGCTATTTCCCAACACACATCCCTTGGCTAGGAAGTAGAAAGGTCAACTTTTGTTTGGCTCTCCACTGTAGCAGCCCACAAAGTCTCCAGAACACAGTTTTCCCATCTGTATTTCTCAATAGACAGCCATCACTATCCTTGGCGATATAGCCCCTCACCTCAGATGGAAATACTCTCTCCTTGTTATTAGGGAGCTTGGTCAAATAGTGTGCATCGGAGTCATTGAGAAATCCCAGACATCCCTTTGGCACAGAGGTCCTGGCATATCTGTCAGAAGCAGTGTCAGGGATGAATGATCTCCCTTAGTGGAAGGCAGACTGCAGACCTGAGTCAGGGATAGAATTCTTTGCAGGCCTCCCAGAGACGCATCCGGGGGCACTTTCTGGCGAAGGATGGGTTATACCAGTGGCTCCCACGCATATCCCTGGACTCCAGTGCTCTGCTTCCTCCTTCTTCACGCTTGTAATCTGCTTACCCCGTCCTCCCCTCCTGCCAGTTCTCATCACTTAAACCATTTTCAGCATCATGGAGTTGCCACAAAATTAAAAATAAGCCATAGAGTATGGAATATAAAATTATTCTCTCCCTGTTTGCCCATATCAGGGCAGGTGAGCCCACTAGTAATGGTCACACGTGTATATTATTTCTCAAAATGGCAATGTTTAGAGAAACAATATGGTCTACTGGGGATATGTATACATGCCACTCCTTTGTGTGTGTGTGCAGGTCAGGGGTGTCACTCTCAGACACCTCCTTCTGTCTTCTGAGACAGGGTGTCACTGGTCTGAAACTTGTCATGTGAATTAGGCTAGCTGGCCAACAAGCCTCAGGGATCTACCTGGCTCTGTTGTCTCACTACTGGGACTGCAAGCTTGTACCATTATGCCTGGCCTTTATCTACACAGATCTGAGGATTGAACTTGGATTCTTATGCTTGCAAGGCTGCTTCTTACACACTCCTCATCTTTTTAAAAAATTAAATGTGCTTACTCAGTACTTTGACAACGGACATATACTATTTCCCCCATTTTTTGTGTTTTGGGAGTTGAGACAGGGTTTCTCTGTGTAGCTTTTGGAGCCCGTCCTGGAACTTGTTCTGTAGACCAGGCTAGCCTTGAACTCACAGAGATCCACCTGCTTCTGCCTCCCAAGGGCTGGGATTAAAGGTATATGCTACCACTACCCAGCTAACCCTTTTTAATACTCAGATTTGACATGACTTTACTCTCAAGCCTTTTTCTGTTCTTCGAAGGGAAAGGAATGAGGCTTTACACTCTCTAATCCCCTGCCTGCCCCCCCTCCCAAGCAGTCACTTTCCCACTGTTACCTTTCCAGCCTCTGCATGGTCATAGCAAGTGTCTTGTTGAGCTCATCGATCATCCTGCAGCCTGAGGGGTGCATGGGCAAGGTGCCAGTAGAGGACGGGAGGTGCTGGCCATGGCTGCCATACTGCAGTTGGTGCTGCATCTGGGATGGCAGGACAGTGTGGTGGTGCTGGGCCACGGCCTGCTGGCTGCTCTTCTGGGCTGCGTAGGATGCCAGGGAGAGCTCTGGCCCTCCGACAGGCATACAGATCAGGACTTTCTTTGGAGGTAGCGGAGGCGACAGTTTCACTGGCAGACAAGGCAATTTCACAGGGGCGCCAGGATCTGCGGCAGAAGGAGGGTAAGAAGAAGATGTGAGTTGGGGGAGGGCATTAAATGAAACCCAGAACGTCATGTGTTTGCACTTTGGGACCACAGCCTCCTGGAGGGTGGATGCTATTCAGTTTTCTGGCCAGACTACTCTGGCACCTGGATAGAATGAGAGATGGGTCTCAGAGTCCATCAGTCAAGGCTTCTCAGAGACCCAGGTAAGATGGCATCAGGAAAGCATGTGCCATGGAAACAGGAGCTGAGAAAAAAAAGAAAAAAAAACCTTTCCCAGGATCTACCACAATGACTACGCATTTGCCACTGTTAAAGTAACATATGCTTTCAGCTGGCAGGGTCTAACTTGCCTACACCGACACAGGACAGAAGTCCATACTCTGTTCAAGTCTCTCCCTGCAAGTGACCATGCTGCCGTTCTTGATTCCTTAGCTCTCACTGGGAAGCTGCTTTGTAAGGCTCAGTGACTGCAGAGCCTGACGCGGGCACACCAAGGAGGGGTGGGGTGTGAGCATTGTTGCTGGGCTGGTGGGTCCACTCACAACCAACTGTGGTTCAAGCTGTACCCTTAAGGGACTAAAGAGTTCATCGTACACACCACACACATACACCTGAAGGTAATTTTACATTTTCCCAATAACTTCGGTCATGAACAAAAGGTTGCACACAGCAAACCATCAGAAAGTGGCCCCTTTGGTGAGGCTTAGAAACCACTGCTTGGAGAAAGCCGAGGGAGGAAGATTACAAGTTGAACCCATCTTGGGCTACAGAGTAAGCTCCCGTCTCAAAACAAAACAAAAACAAACTCAAGAGCTTGGTGGATTCAGAAAGACAAATACTGTAGATTTTTTTCTCATACAGGAACCCTAGATTTTAATTTTTATGTATGTGTGAGTCTGTACGTATGTGATGTGGTGAACAGGTGTGTGACTGTGTGTGCATGTGAGTACATGTTTATGGGCCTGAGTGTGTATTTGTGGGTGTGTATAGGTGTGTACATGTGTTTTATGAAATGAAAAAGGGTACTATGAGAGGGAAAAACACTTTGGGGAATAGGAAGACATAAAAGGGAGGCTAATACAATATATAGTATATGGCAGGCAAACACAAGGGAGGCTACTGGAAGAGGGGGGCAGTAAGCAGGGAGCAGGGTATTGGGGAGGGGAGCAAGGGAAAAAGGTCAACAAAAGCGAAGTATATTTAAAAATTCTGTAATTAAACCCATTACTCTGTATGCTAGTTTTAAAAAGTAATTAAAACAAACAAACAATCAACAGTAACCCCTGTCCTCCCAAGGACTGGGGATGTGGCTTGCTGGCTCTGGGCTCCACACCCAGAGCCAGCAATACCAAACTGAGAACAAACACCAAACCAAACACTGAAGAGTGTCACTTGTCTCATCATGGTGGCACTCAGGACAATGTATTTTAGAGTAGAACCAAGCCCTCGGTTCTGTGACAGAGTCATTAAAACTCCCTAGACAGTCCACATTAAGATGGGTCAGGGTCAGACAAACTCTCAGAGAGCATTCTGGGAGAGATCTTGTAGTTCTCTTGCTTAGTATTCCCTGAATTCATCTGGTCCGGGAGGGGGGGGGGCTGAGCTTGTCTAGGGGAATCACGTTCAGAAGGGTGTGCCACGGAGGTGTCTTCTTGCCACGGTCCTGACCACTGATCTTTGGAGTCCCCAATTTCTCTTCACCCAGTGTTTGTTTCCTTCCACCTAATTTATACTGGAGTACAGACAGGACGAGGCTGCCCCCCCAGTTTAAAACTGAGGACTCCCTTAGGCTGCCTGCTGCTTGACACAGCCCTTCAGACCCACACTTAAGTAGTCTGCTCTGAAAAAGAACGTTTCCTAGGGTACCCAGAAAGCCTCTGGGCAGAGTTACTTCAATAGCCTCTCTTCACTCTCCTCCCTCGGTATCCCACAAATTCAGGTCTCCCCCTCAGCTTGCTCTGCCAAGCGGCTTTTCTGCTCACTCATCATCTCATGCAAGCTGCTGAGGTCTTCCTCAGCCTCCTCTGGGTTCCTTCCTCTTAGCACACTGTCTGCCAAGGAACAGGAAGTAAGAGCTTATGGCTCCCTGCCTCTCCTTGGGACCCAGTGGTCTGTCCTCAGCACAACCCCTGTATATACCCTCTATTCCCAACTTCCGATGTCACTGACTACGTGAGGTTTCCGTACCTTGGGTCTTAGTATAGTTTTTTCCTGTGGTTTGGAATATTCTGCTATGTCGTCTTGGCCAATTCCTATTCTGCCTTCCAGATTTAACTCACAAAAAAAAAAAAAAAACTCTCCCAAATTCTCCTGGCTCATTTTATTGTGCTTTCCCTCTATACAGAGAATACACACTGAGTTGACATTAACAATAACAACAGTAATGATGGTGACAGACATTTCAGTCAAGCTCAGATCAAGTTGCTCTTATCTGAAATGCTTGGAACCATTAATATTTCAATATAGACTCTTCTAGATTTTAGAATATGCACATATACACACATGTATTGAGGATGGGGCCCAAGTGCAAACATGATATCCTTTCAAGTTGCATATATACCTTTATAGAGAGAGCAGGATAACGTCGTAAATTTTAATTAAGATTTGTTTTACAATTATGAATGTATCTGGGTGTGACTATTGCATGTGTGTATGGGTGCCCTCTGGGATCAGAGGTACTGGATCCCCTGAAGCTGGAGTGGCAGGTGGTTCTGAGTCACTCCATGTGGGTGCAGGGAATCGAACCTGTGTCTCCTGCAAGGGCAGTGTGCTCTTTTAATTTGTGAGCCATCCCTCCAGTCCAGTTTCAGAGATTTTAAATAACACTGTACATGAAACAAGTTCCTACACAAATGGACCATCAGGCTGGATCACATCTGCACTAAAAATGTTCGATTCTCAAACATTTCCAATTTCAGAGGTCTAGACGAGGACTATTTCACCTAGGCCATGCTTACTAACCACAAGCCAGACACCGCTGTTCTAAGTGATTGCCATACAATAACCAACTTAATCACCACTTCCTGTGCATGTAACTGCCTGCTTGGCCAGAGGACAGCAAATGGGTTTAACTTAAAGCATCCTTACCATCTTGTTCCATGCCCTGCTGGTCTGACCAAAGGAGCAAAACACAATTTTTCCGCATATTTTTCTGGTTTGCTAAGATTACTGACTCCCTTTCTTAAGTTAAAAGTTAATTTGTGTGTGTGTGTGTGTGTGTGATGTGAGGAGGGGGACGTGTGTGTACCACAGCACAGGCATGGAAGTCAAAGAGCCACTTTGCGGAGCCAGTTCTCTCCTTCCACCTTTACGTGGGTTGTGGTGATCGAACTTGGGTCTTCAAGCTTGCATGGTTGGGAGGCAAGTGCCTTTACTTGCTCAGCCACTTTGCCAGTCCGGAAACCTTTAAATTAAAGAGTATTTCTTCAGGATTATTGACGAGTGCATAAAATAATATTGTTTGAGGTATGAAAAAATAAACTTTCTGAATGAAAAGTGGTGTTCCCCCACTGTGGAGCAGATGCAGCAAACGGCAGCACGCTTCTGCTCGCTCTGCGCCTGGCCCCTGCGGCAGAGCAGTTACGCATGCTCCATTGCTGAGCTGACCCTCTGCGGTGCCAGCTGCCTGCGGCATTCTCAGGGAATCCTGAGATGTGATGGATCTGAAGGGAGCTCAGCCTCAGGAAGGGAGAACAAGCACACACACACACACACACACACACACACACACACACACACACACACACTTGTTTTTTACACATTTAAGCAAACACCTTTTTTTTTATTTTTATTTTTTCCCAAAACAGGGTTTTACTGTAACTTTGGAGCCTGTCCTGGAACTAGCTCTTGTAGACCAGGCTATCCTCGAACTCACAGAGATCTGCCTGCCTCTGTCTCCCAAGTGCTGGGATTAAAGGCCTGCACCACCACGGCCCATCAGTAAACACCTTTTTTCAAGGTATAATGAAATATGAAATAAAATCTAAACAGAAAAAAACCCACGACACCAGCAACTGAAGTTAAAGTAATTTACATATAAATACTGGAAAAAGAACTGGCTCCAAAATTTAATTTTTAAAAATATTTTTCTTTCAGGGTACCAGCTTCTCAAAGTTGTGTCTCATCGGCCTCACTGGAAGGCTTGGCAAAGACTCGCTTGTAAGCCTCACCTCCAGAGCTTAGTTACTGAGGGTCGCAGATGGAGTCTCCCTGGAAACAAGTGTCCAGAGATAGATCACTCACGTCAATGGGGACCACACTCGGCAAGCATGTCACAAGTTACAGGGCTAAGAAGCAGAACCCAAACTTCTGGAGCTAAAAAATGTTAAGGTGCATGGCTCCATGAAAACATTGGTAGCTTTAGCAAAATGCACAACCCTCTCCTCAATGTTTCATTTCTTAGTCTGCAAGATGGGATGAATCGCCCTGTCACATGACTTGTGGACATTTTTAAGATATGGAAACTGGGCGGCACGGTGCCCAGGAGATATGAACTATTGTTCTTGTTATTACCCTCATCATCGATGAACATTTTCCATAGGAAGGCCCTCTACTCAAGGTTGGCCTAGGACACTCCCAGGTCCTGGACCTTCCTCCAGCCCAGTACATAACCACAATTCATTCTTCTTGACTTGTTGCTGATACTGTTTGCAGTGGACAGCTGTGATGGGTTGATCAAATCTCGGGGAGTGTGGTCATTTCCTCACCCACCTTCCTGGCCATCAGGACCTGAGCCTGGTACATAGATGCTCAATATTGTTCCGTTTTCTTCTCATCATGTCTATAGGTCTGTGGGAAAAGGTGGTACATGGCATCCAGCGTCTCTTCCACTAATGAGGTCCAAATCAAAGTGTAGTCTATATCTAAATGGGCCTGAGAATGGCCCTCTAAGACACTTTCTCAATTCTGTCCCCCACCAGGTGACGTGAGAATGCGTCAAGGCTTCTCTGAGGAGATGTAGCTAGCTGCTACTCTGAGAGGACTCATTGAGCTGGCTGGCTTCTGGAGGCTTCTGCTACAGGCTGGGGGTGGAGCCCAACTTGTGAAACCACTGCTGGCAGAGAACTCAGAAAAGCTGGGCTCGAGTTCTAGCTATATCATCAAGAACTGTGCTGAAGCCATTCAATGCTCCCCGGCCTCAGTTTTCTCATCTGTGGAAGGGCTCTATGGACGACTATACAGGTTTACTGCCAGGGGTAAACAGGTTAATAGATGAAGCCCTCCTGTTAGACACTGAGGGAATAAGAGGGTTACAGGTCAGTCGGAGGCCTGAGCTGACACAGGGCTGAGTCACCTCTGGGAAAGGAACATCTTCCACAAGGAAGTTCTGCCTAATTTTACAAGGTCTCCATACAAGTGAGCAGTGGGCAGAGGGTCTATGATAAAAGACCCCCAGCAAAGTCCTTGATGTGCCATAGGAATTCCTCAACGGAGCCCTGACTCTGCAGTAAACAGCATAATGCATTAGCTGCCTCACCCACAGTCTGCTTTGGAGGTCAGCTACTGTATGACCTTACTCTTAGAAATGCATTGTTTGCAGTGTTGCTATCAGGAATTTTTGTCAGGCCTCTGAAAATCCACCAACGCGGATGCTTCCCAGCCCGAGGTGGGATGATGGGAGTCAAGTAGGCCCTGGAGGGTGCACTACCCTTATCGGCAAGCAAGAGGAAGTTTGGGTAGTGCTTAGAAAGAGGAGCTGTCACCTATGGTCCAGTGGTTCCGACATCCATTGCACCTCCTGCTATAAAAAGCTAGCGGGACAGAATTAGGAGCTGAGAGCTTGGACTTCAGTCTCACTAGCTAGGAAAACTCAGGGATAAAATTGCTTCTCATACTTGGATAGCGACGGACTGAATCAATCCCTTCGCATCTACTAATATGTGGCGCTCATCCGTTTAGCTGGAGGACACGCTCTGCCTCTGGCATTCGTGATGACAGAACTGGGGCTGCCGGAAGACGTGGTGCTGCCGGCTCACTCGTTTCTGTAGCCAGACTGATTGAGATGCAGCGTATTCATCAGGCTGTCTCTATTGATGGAGTGGAAGAGGCAAAAATGACCAGTTCCAGGAACATGGACAATCAACTCAAACTGTGAGTGTCACAGAGCCTTAAAATCCACAAGAGGGTCGTACTTCCGACACAACAGCTCTGGCTGATGAGTTCAGACAAAGAAATGAAGATGGGAGAGGATTTCTGTCATCAGTTCTCTTGATGGAGGACTCCAGGCCCTGAATGTGAATCAAGATCCCTAGTCCAAAAACCTGAAAGGCTCACACATCTTAGATATCCCATACCTGGTCTTATGTGATGGATCAGAGTAAAAACGCATGCTCACAGAAAATGCTATATACAATTACCCACAAGCTATGCATATGTGGTATATATGGAAAAATAAATTCTGTAATTCTGTCTGGACTCTATAACCAAGATGATTCACTATATCACATAAATGAAAATATTACAAAATCTCAAATACTCCCCAAATCTGAAGCACTCCTGGTCCCAAGTGTTTCAAAGAAAGGGCATCCAAGCCACCCACTTCCAGTCTCTTTTCAGATAACTACCGATGAACTTTTAGATGGGCACCTGATGTGTAATTACTGTACTGATGTGTAATTACTGGTGTGTGCACAGTGTTAATTTACAAAGGTGCCAGAAGAATTTCTCCGTCATTTGTCACCTGGTTTCAGCACGTTAGATGCTCTGATCTCCTTTTGGAGATACAAGTTAGAAAACTTGTAGAAACCCCAAGACATAAGAAATCTGTGAGACATGCACTTAGTACTTAAATTATAGGCCTGTATCATTGTTCCCCTTGCCCGAATGAGAGAGCTCACCGGAACATCATCACTTTCTTCAACACAGTAGCCTACCCCAGGGGCTTCATGGTAGCCTGAAATCTTACTTTGGTCAAAGAGAAAATATTCTGACTGACCTTTTGTAAGGCCATTGATGCAGAAGGAAGTGTACCACATTCAATGCCCCATAGCAGGCCAAAATATGGTAATGACAGCTGTGTCAGGCATTTGTAATCAATACATCCAGAAACCTTCCAGAATCCCGAAATTGAAGGCCATCATAGCAGACGCCACCAACAACAAATAAATTTGGTTTGAACCCTCTCTTTCTGAATACTTCATTCTCAAATTTACTTTTCCCAATAGTGTCTTGGGAGGATTACAGTGAAGACCATATTTCATTGAAAAGACTTGATGGCTAGCAGATAAGGGTCATTTACCCACTGAGCCACGCGGGCATGCCACCCTTGCAGGACATGCAATTTAATTAGATTCTTTTTAATAGAGTTGCCAATAACAGCCAGGTGACTCCTCTCCAAGAATTACCACTGAAATAAAGGCATTCATGCCAACAAATGCATACTGAGAAGGTGTGTAATTCTTTTGCTAGACATTACAAATCACCTATATAAAAACACATGATACTATTCATTTTTTATAACAACGGACAAGTGTTATTGTTGGCAGAGAGATTTTGCTACAGAGTGGCATGTCTCTGAGCCTTCTCCAGGATAAGCAAACAATGTGGGAGAGGTCCAGATGTGGACAGCAGGAAGGGAAGTCCCCTTCATGTTGGGTTGTGGAAGGCTATTATATGTGAGAGAGGATTTGATGAAAACCACATTCATCAGGATGAGCAAGACCATGCCCCTTTCATCCCAGAACACTAGAAACAGAAGATGCAGCCACAGGGAATGCCGCTTTAAATTTGGAACAGACAGAAGAAAGTACTACATAGAGAATGCAGGCATCTACTATAAGGGAGGATATTCAAGGGGAAGCTACATATTAATTCTAACAATGGATTCAAAGAGATTTTATGTAGAGAAAACCAAGAATCGTTTCCACTCATCTCTAGCCTTGACTCTCAGGTTTAGCACACTGATTCCTAAAAGGCCTCAGCAATGGGGGCCCTTTGTTTCCCCAAAGTGGGCATCAGTGGGACACACATAGCAGGGAACACAGCGAACTAAATTCTCACCTGCATGAAACCTACCTCTTGGACAGGTTTTTCCACGTCCAAGAGAGCTGTGGAGCAAAGAGCCGCTGCCAGTGGGCAGGTCTTGGGAACTTCAGCTATTAAAATAGGCAGAGCCTTCCTGGCTCAGATCTGTGGTACCCGTTGGGTTGTGTGTACAAACTGTGATAGGCTCCCCACTAACCTTTTGAAACTCATCCCTGCTCAGTTCACAGGCACCATGAGCAGAGCATTTCTTTCTAACAAGGCACTGTAACTCAGGTACAGCGACCGTCAAGATAGGGTCCTATTTACTGGCTGCTGCGTGGTTTGAGATGTGAGATGCAAAATCCGCCGTAGTAAACTGGTACACATAAAGGAGCAGCTACTGAAGACAGCCACTGGTGTAAGGAAAGCCGTGTGATCCCGGAATGTGCTCTAGTGTGGGAGAGTATAGGCTTTGAGGAGCGTGTACCATCTGATAACTCCTGAAAAATCAACAAGTCCACCTTTTCCCGCGTCTCCTTCACTGAAAACAAAAATCTACTTACATCAGAGTCCAATTAAGAACTGCAGGAACAAGAGTTTGCAAAAATCTAAGATGGGACCTTCGCTTTTTAAAATTATGTTTATTTTCCTCCCACCGCCATTTGGACGGGGAATGCACAGATGCTGCTAGGCTCCTTCTGTGTTGACATGAAAGCAGAGGGGTCTGTGCAGCTCCTTATGCACTATAGGAGGTGAAAAACTCGGGGCCCTTAGAGTGAGGAGCTATATTTTGTGCAAATTCCGAGTGGAGAATATATCAAGAGCATGGCTTTTAAACTTATTTGGGCTTTGTTTTAAATGGTAATTTTAATTCGCTAGCTTCAAGAAGAGATCTGAATCTGGGCCCAGCACTCAGTGTATGTGTGGCTTGTGTTGGCCAGTGTGCCAGAGTTTTGTTGGGGAGGAACTGCAGCCAGAACCCAGTCTTCCTTGTCAGTCTCGACCCACAGATGCCAGCACCCACAGTCACTGGTAACTGGTGTTGACTGCAAGGTTCTGAAGGGGGGCAGAACTGCTTAGCTCTCTTTGAGCTTTCTGGGCCTTACATTAGGGGCATCTAAGAAACCTTTCCAGTTAAGGCCAGCCCATGTTTAAAGCTTGGACTTAGCCACGGTTCATCTTGAACTTATTGACACGGACATGCCACATGGAATAGCCTAGGTGACAGACCCCCTCCCCTGGCACATACGCCATAAGATGCATCAGTATTTCTTTGCTGTAACCATCCCTGGCAGGTGCCAGGCAACTAGAGAAACCTTGGTTGGTGCACAGCTTGCAGGGACTTTCCTCTAACCAATTCAGATGGTTTACTTAACCCTGCTCCCCTTTCTGAAAACCCCACAGAGGCTCTACCTTGTTCCTGCTTCTGCTTCCTAATCGCCCTTAGGCTTTCCTCAGAGCCATATATGGGGGAGCCTAGCTTCTGTCTCTAGGGCTGTAAGGTTAGCAGGCTTGCATTTTCCGCTTGCTTGACCTAAAAGAACACAGAATACCTTCAAAGTATCAGTTACCAAGAAGTGTAAACTGTCTACCTCCATATAAGGCCTCTGTGCTATGAGCAATTTTTTCCCCATTTACTGGGTCAGAGAAAGCCCAAGTTCACAGCACCCTAATCTTTGGAAGGTGAAAGCAGAGGTGAATGCACCCAGTTGTGCAGGGCTAAAGAAGGGATCGAGGAAGGCGCAGGTAGACTGTCAGAGAGAGAGTGGGGTGGGGAGCAAATGAGGAAATAAATCTGAGAGCAACCCCACAACAAAATGCCATTATGTATCCAAATAGGACTGTAGAACAGAGAGACTACTATAAATAGGAACACTGGCTTAACGATCATTGCACCTAGTCTCATTAGACGTGCCTAAGTGCTGGCACTGGAAAATTCTACAGGGCACAGATGGTGTTCGTTAGGCAAAATTGTAGTCGCAGACACTATGCTATATTGAAATTTGCAATCACTGAAGTTTGCTGAGAGTACAGTCGTTTCTTGATGAATACTAGAAGTCTTTGCCAGAGCCACTCCGGCAGAGGCTCAGGGGCCTTACATCAAGTGGCTAGTATGTGCACAGGGCTACACACACCTCCTGTGTACGTCAAAGAAGCTACTGGTTTTGTTACAGTACCTAGCACGCTGGGAATGTTGCGGAGTACAACAGTGATCACTACGTGTTTATATTTGTATCATTTTTTTTATTATTGTTATTGGACCTTGAATTTCAGCCTTCAAAATGATGAAAAATAAATTTCTTTAAAAATATTTCTTAAAATTTATTTTATGTGTATGAGTGTTTTGCCTGCCTGCACGCATGTGTGCCATGTTTATGTCTGGTGCCTTCAGAGGTCAGAAGAGGGTGACGGATCCTCTAAAATTGTAATTGCAGATGGTTGAGAACCACTGTGTGGGTGCTGAGGACTAAATGTGAGTCCTCTGCATGTGCAACAAATGTTCTGACCCACTGAGCCATTTCTCCAGACCTGCAAAAATTAATTTTTGTTGCATAAAACATTTTGTCTATATTAATTGGTATGGCAGCCTGAGCAGACTAACGTAAGTTATGAAAATAAAGAAGTAGGTCTTCTAACTTGTTAATTGGATGTAAACACACAAAGATTAGAAACCAAGAAAGCTGGTGATTTACCAGCTGCCTAGCCACAATTGACATCTTCGTATTTTTGATCATCTTCCGTAAGAAGGAGGTAGGAATGAGAATGGTATGTATGTCAAGGACTAAAGAGTACTTAGTAAGGTTCTCAAACAATGCTAGCTGCCCAGCTGCTACCCAGATGTGATAGTCAGTCCACGAAGCCATGACATCATGAGTTACTCTTCATTCATCTGCTACATATAGGGTGCCTGCTTCTCCCTGGTTCCTCATTCAGAAGGTACTGATTAGTCATGTAACGTTTAGCGTAAGATCCCTGGTAAGGATGCTAGGGAAGCCATTGGAGGAGACTTGGGAAGGTGGGAGACAGGGTTTTGTCCTGATCACATTTTCCCTCTGGGCTCATTTGAGTAAGAACCCATTTTGAGGCTCATTCACCTTGGATCACAACACAGGCAGTGCCACTGGAGACTGTGCTTCTAGAAAGGCAAGACTTTAATACCCAACAACTCCTGACCCTGTCTCCTCTGTTACTAGGCAGGCTGATGATGGAGAAGAGAATGTGGGAGAGGAAGACAACAAGAACACAGAACGAATGAGAGCCTCTCTCCACTCTACTGAAGAACTGAGAGTTGGAAGATACACATTCCCCAAGGCCACTGATAAAGCAAATCCTACAGAAGAGAGTTCTGCATGCCACTGAGTGTGAAGTTGGATACTGCTCCCATCCAGGCTCACATTTCCTCCACATTTTGTTAGTCCACTGCCCACTTCTTTCAACCGTGCTCAGGGCCTTTCAATCGTCCAGCATTTCCTTTCAAACACACAGACAGAACAAAAGGGAGAACATACTAGCCACTCACAAGTCTTAATTTAGACTTCTGGAGTTCTTAGTTGATTAATTCCTTCTGACATGGCCCAGATGTCTCTAGAGCAATTAGTAACAGAACGGGGTTAGCAGGGCTCTTCATGGTGATGCAGACTCATTACGACTGATTGCTCATTTATGAAAATGAAGCAATGAAAATGAAATCAAATGGAGTTTAGACCTGAAAGGATAGCGCTAGCTTGACAGTCCCTAGACATCAACACCTCTCCTGATCTTATCTTGACCATATTTAAGAGACAACCACACTCAAGACAAGGCTGGAATGTATTTTTATACATGTACTCCAAACCATATGGTGCTGATGCTCATAGATCATAGAGACGTACTCAGATAGCCTTGGTCCCTCCTATGCATAGCGGACCCACCTAAGCTTCTGAGCTCACAGTGAGGTTGCCATGTTATTTCATCCATTAGATAGCTAAATAAATTAGAGGATTGATGGGGAGAGTCTTCTGGCTTGTTAATTTCATTGGTTAAATAAAGAGACTGCCTTGGCCCTTTAATAGGTAAATTAGGTAGGCGGAATAAACAGAACAGAATGCTGGGAGAAAGAAGCTGAGTGAGAGAGTCGCCATGATTCTCCCACTCCAGACAGATGCAGGTTAAGATCTTTCCTGGTAAGCCAGCTTGTGGGGCTACACAGATTATTAGAAATGGGTTAGATTAATATGTAAGAGCTAGCCAATAAGAGGCTGGAACTAATGGACCAAGCAGTGCTTAAATGAATACAGTTTTTATGTTGTTATTTCGGGGCATAAGCTAGCCAGGCGGCCGGGGTGCTGGGGATGCAGCCCCGCCGCTCATATCACAACAGAGGATGTTGTGAATTAAAAGTCTGTAGCTATTCTTGCCTATCCTTCTTCCACGCTTGTGGATTCTTGCCAGCTCATATTGCAATGATGAGAGAAGTTTTCCTGGCTCAGATAATTCCACTCAATGCTACTACTAATTCTGAGGTGCACAGCCCATAGTTAGCTTTATTGGTTTCTGAAAAACGTCTTCAACTGTTTCCTATTTATGTTCAGTCTACACAGTGACCCAGGAGGGATCTTTTTGTTTGTTTGTTGTTTTGTTTTTTAAGACTGGCCTCATTACCTAATCCTAGCTGCCTGAAACTGCCTATGTTCACTAAGCAAGTCTACGTTTAGAGAGATCTTCTTGTCTCTGCCTCCTAAGTGCCGGTTTTAAAGGTACATGCAACCCACTATGCCTGTGCTTTAAATTATCTCTAAATGACATATACTCCCTAGTTCAATGCAGATACTGCCTAAATAAATGTAACATCATGTTATTTAAGGAAATTGCAAGAAAAATCAGTCTGAACACATTCAGTACAGAATTTTTAATAAATATATTTGATCTGTGGTTGGCTGAATCACAGATACAGAACTGATGGATACAGAGGGCTGATGGAGTATATATTCATTAAACTAGCACAGAATTGTGCCCAATTTGCCTATAACTCAGTGTTCTGACTATGGCAGGCATGTTGAGCAAATATGTACACCATGGGCATGCAGGGGTTTCTTTTGCACAGGCTTGAATTCTTAAGGGGTGTTTGCTGTCCAAGGTGTAAAGGGTATATAACTTTGACTTTGTAATTCTAATCCTAGAAATACCCCATTGAAACCTTAAAAGGACATATGCAGGCTACTACAGATGCTCACTGCCCTATTTTTTACAGAAGGGAATGTAGAAGAGTCTTTAGATCTGCATCAAGCAGCTGATAAAACCACACTGTACAACAGTTGCTAACACAAGATCCAACTCATACATTGTTATGTGCAAAAAGCAGCTGGGAAGGCAGTATATAGAGTGAGTTTGATTTTTTTTCTAGACAGTGGGTAAATGCCTTAGTCAGAGGCCTTTTCCCCTTTGATTTTATGTGAATTAGAATGTTGAGACATTAAACCGATGTGTTAAATAGTTCTTAGAGAGACAACGGCCCCTTTACACCACAAACACCCAGCCGAGATGGATGGGGGCATTGGCAAAACGCAGTTTGACACCAGTCTGTGTTGAAGTTGAACTGTATAGAGAGATGCCCTGCTGCTGTGGGGACAGTCAACCGATGTCCTAGCAGGTGAGGTGCTCAGGTTCCCATCGTGCTTCCAATGCAGAGTCCTCCCAGCCCTGGAAAAGTCACTTCCTTTTCTTGGCTTTCAGTCTGTCTACTGTGAGTATGTTTTCTTACTTCCTCCCTCATTACAAGTTAAAGTGTAATAGAGATCACTTAGATACATACTATTTGAAAAAATCACTAAATATATTCTATAAAATTGTATAATGTTGACCGATTAGATCAACATGTAACTCCATACCTGTGCATACATTCATTAGCCACACAGAGTGAAGGAAGAAAACGCATTTTAGAGCAACTTTGATAAGCCTGTGATTCTTCTAAAGGTATCTTCCACACTTCTTATTGGTTAGATTATCGCTATTGCTTTTTGAGACAGGCTGACGTCTAACTTGCTGAGGAACACTAAGATGATCTTGAACTTCTGATCCTCCTGCCTCTACCTCCCAAGTAATGGGATTACAGCAATGCACTACTATGCCTAGCTTCTTTCTTTTTAAAGAGAATTGACAGTAAGTGAATGAAATTAGTTTTAATTGCAGAAATATTCTAGACTTTAGATCAATAACTTACAAACATTTAAAGCCTTAACAGACTCATTATGAAGGAAGCAAAGCACTTTTCTTTGCCTGTGTAAACATTTTGACATTGATTCTAATGCGGCCAGATGGGCAATAATCTTGAATCGGTCACATAAATACAAAGTACATATTTACAGATACACATATGACAGATAACACCGAAGGCTCGTGGCATATGGCTGGCAATTGCATATCAAATGCATCTTGACACAGAGACATAAACTCTGGTCGTGACCTCATGTACCGACACACACATACAAACACCCCAACACCCCATGGCGTCATCTTCCCAGCGTTGCTTATTCAGGCTTCAGATAAAAAGAACCAGAGAGAAAGAAACTATCCCGTGAAGGGAGGGAGGGAGGGGGCTGTGCGCCTTGAAAGAGGTTGGACTTACCTGTTAAGTGGTTGGCAATCCGGGCAGTGGGTTTGGGAGGCAGGGCCGGGGGCTGCTTGAGAAGGGACAACTGCTTCACTGGGGTCTCCTCATGGTCTCCAGAGAAAGCAGCAGGTTTTTTGGGGGGCAGGAACAGAACTGGTTTGGCTGAAGGATCTTGGGACAGGAGGACTCCAGACTCACTGGCAGAGGGACTCTCTTGAGACACTGAGGGGACAACCATATGACACACAGGAGACATTACACAAACGCAGTGCAGGCCAGCCAGGCACACAGGACAGGGACACTGTCAGCCCAACAAGATAGCAGAGTGAAACCCACTGCAGGCCACAATGGGCACAGGGAGAGCTAAAGCAAGGACAAGAGAAATCCAAGAAAGCTGGGGGGATGTAGGGGGAGGGGTAGGAAAGGGAGGATGAGGAAGACAGAGGAGAGATGAGGAGAAGCAAGAGGGCAAAGGGGGAGGGGCAAGGGCATCGCCTCATGACAAAGGTCACCACTTCAAACTGAGCCTGCATCATCCAAAGTTCACAGATGCTCTGCTGTGTGACTCAGGAGACGACAGGCACAATGACTAGCACGAGGACTTGGAGTCCTCTAAACTAAACAAGAAGAGCTGGGCCTTTTCTTGAACCCCTGGGCTCTTCCTTTGCTGAGGGAAGACAGAGATGGGCCACACACTGGTGGAGATTATTGGTGATATCCACTGGGTCTTGCTCTCTGGTCCATGATACCAGGTGGCAGCTGACAAGGTGGACACTAGGAGGCCACACAGGGGCTTGAGTGGCTGCTCCTCCAGAGTGGCCAGGACTGAGGGCCAGGCTCTCAATGAGAACACACTCTTGCCCTGCCTGGCCCTGTAAATTCTCACAAGGCAGTGAATGTGCAAAGGCTCCACCTTTTTATCTGTCCAGTTCCTTTACTTCCTGCTTGCCAGACTTCCCATTGTCTTCTCTATTCCCTCCCTTCCCCTCCACCTTCTTTCCAGGTTCTCGTACATTCTAGGCTAGTTAACCTTGAACTTCCAATTCTCCTGTTTCTACCTCCTGAGTGCTGGGATTGCAAGGCATGTACCACCCAGCCTTGGAACTAACTAGATACTTCGTATTAGGGATTGACCCCAGGGGCATCGTGTATGCTGGGTAAGCACCTTAGCAACTGAGCACATCTTGGCTCCCACTGTCTGGTTTCAACTCTCCCCATCTCTTCACTCCGGCCTGCCTCTTATTTTCTCCACAGGAGCCTCTTGATAGGTTCCTTTGTTGAGTTGCCATGAAGAGGTAGCCTACTGCTTCCTACTGTGCTAGCAACCTGGGTAAGCATGGTAAAACCCCGGGACTCGACTGGGGTGGTAGGCTTCACTTAAAGACTCCAACTGCCAGATTTCAGTGGTACAAGGGACATTGGGTTAAAAACTGAAAATCACTGTTCCTGTTTGAAAATCCTAAGGGGCAAGAGCCTGTCCCCTGCCTTCCATGACTGTCACAAGGAGGCAGTGTATAAAGGATTCTTCCGCTGTCCTGCCTTCCTTCTCCTCTGGAGAAAGTAATGTCATATAACAACTCAACCCTGCAAAGAACCCTTGACACTCTGAGTATTCCCCACCTCAGGGACACTGTTCTAATCTGTGTTCAACAACAGCTGGTCAGATCCCGCAGTGAAGCGTGAGTACCAGCTTGGGAAGACAACCCCTCTCCCCTCCTCCCACTCGAGTAAAGTATGCACACAGACGCTGCACATGGCAGCGCCAGGACTGTAGCCTTCCCGTCCGCACTCTGGGTAGTCCCCAAGGCTCCTTCCCAGCCCATAAGACATGTGCTGCTCCTCTCTGTTGGTAAAGACTCATCTTCCGGCTGCTTAGGAAGGCTCTGCACCTCCTGAAGAGGGGCAGGTTGGCCACTGGGTGGCAGTAGACCAGAAGGAGGCAATAATCAGAAAGCATCCAAACATGTCTACAGCAGGCTCCAGCTTAGCTGGGAAATTGTATACAATTTAATAAATGTGTTGATTGGCTGTAACTAGTACATTTACTAAACTGACATGATCATTAAGGAGTATATTGGGACGGGAAATTAGACAGTATAGTCAGGCCTTTGGGACAGAAAGGTTAGACAGGTCTAGAGAGGGATAGGATTCTTCTGATTTATCTTAGAAAACAAACAATATTTTAAACCATCAATATCATAAGAGGAGTTATAATATTTTTAAAGCGATTTAAGTCAAAAAAGTGTTTTTACTATAAACTATAAAACATTATGTGAAGATAGCATCCGTATCTTCTTAGGCTCAGTCATGTGCAGACAACTATGACATTAGTCTTTCCCATATTTCTCGGTCTTCATGCTCTAGTGGTTAAAATGGGCATCCCAAATCCTGCCAGGGGACTGTAACATCCTGGAGACCCACCCCCTGCCTCTGCCAGGTCATTACCTGGTCCGTCCATGATATCTGAAGCTTGGAGCACCTCAAACGAGCAGGGGTCCCTGGGCATTGGTACAGGCTCCATTTCTGACAGGGCAGGCAAAGACAGCTGGCTGGAGCTCAGGGACTGTCCGTTCTCCAGGGAGTCATCATCATTCGAAATGGAGAGCTCTCCGTCTGTGGGAAAGAAGAAGATGGAAGAATCAGATGAGGGGTGTCCTCATGCGAGGCTCCCACTGCACTCAAGGCCGCTAACAAGTCTGGATGCTCTGAGCCATCTTTAGCAAGATCAGTGTCTGCATGTGACAGCAACTCTTTGCTTTTAAAACATGTACCTTTAGAGAGAGCCCATATACTTCTTGAAAGTACATTTCAGCCATTCACAGCAACTTCTCTGTTCTCTCTCCATCCTTTTCATTGCACTCTATTTTGTGTTTAATGTATGTAAGTTTTTTTCTTTTTAAAATACTTGCTGAATTTTTAATTATGTGTATTTGTGTCTATGTGTGGCATGGTGGTTTGAAAGAAAATGGCCCCCAAAGACAGTGGCACCAATGGGAGGTGGGGCCTTCTTGGAGTAGGTATAGCCTTGCTGGAGGAAGTGTGTCAATGTGGAGGCAGGCTTTGAGGTCTCATATATGCTCAAGCCATGCCCAGTGAGACTGTTCACTTCCTGCTGCCTGTACAATGTAGAACTCTCAGATACCTCTCCAACACCATGTCTGCCTGCACGCCACCATGTCTCACTCTGATGATAATGGACTGAACTTCTGAACTGTAAGTGAGTCATCACAATTAAATGCTTTTCTTTATAAGAGTTGGCATGGTCATGGTATCTCTTCACAGCAATAGAAACCCCAAGACATGTGGCTATGTGCACATGAGTAGAGGTATTCTATGGGCCAGAACAGGGTCGACCTCAGCTGTTCCTCTCTGTTGGCAGAGACTCATCTTTGGGCCTATTAGGATCTCTCAGCATCTCCCAAGAGAGGCATACTGGTTGCCTAGATGACAATGGACCAAAGAGGAAGGCATTCCAGAGGGTGGCACTGGAGCTGCAGTAAGAGGCAGCTGTGAGCCTCCTAGTACAGCTACTGAGAACCGAACCCAGGTCCTCTGCAAGGACAGTGTGAGCTCTTAGCCACCAAGCCTCTCTTTAGCTTTACTTCTTTTTCTTAATAAAAATGAATGAAAAAATTTTTTCCTTTAATTTTTAAAAGGTGTAGAAGCTTAGCAGGCAACAGAGACTGAAGAACCATGATTGAGAAATTTTACAGTAGGGAACAAATATTGCCAAAGCTATTGGTGGCTCTCCACAAACTCCACTAAGACCCTATTGCTGAAGACAACACCCACACAATTCCTTGAACATAGAGAAGCCATGCTGGTGCCTACCTAGAACCTGCACCTCTCCTGGCTATTTTTCATGGTACTGGAAGGTACTCTGCATGCTACCAAAGAAGAAAGGTAAACATGAATCTAGCTAAACAAAACAAAACAAAAACCTTTAATCATGGCTTTCCAGAAAGATATGTTGATGCCATCTAAAATTTTATTTGAGATAAGGCCTACTCAATGAGATGAATCCATACTCAACTCTGCTTGGGTGATCAAGAACTTGAGACTAGACAGGCCAGGGACCTAGGGAAAAACCAGATGCTATTGCTCTGCTAAAGGAATGTAGCAATAAAATTATCTGTTATGACTTTCTGCTATATAGATAGATATGAGCCTTGTTTGGCCATCATCAGAGAAGGTTCCTCCTGTAGCAGGTGGAAACAAATACAGAGACCACAACCATGCAATATACAGAATGTGAGAGATCTTTGAACACTCAGCCCTAAAAGGGATGTTTCCATCAAATCCTTCTTCTCAGTCCTCAGGGAACTCTTCAGAAGAGGAGGCAGGAGAGAGTAAGTGCCAGAGAAGATGGTAGACACCAAGGAATCAGGGCCTTATAAATACAACAGAACTGACACACACATGAGCTTACAGAGACTGAGGCAGCATGCACAGGGACTAGTGGGGGGCACCAGATGGGGTCCTAGAGCTGAAAGGAGATGTGGACACACGCCTCCATCCCCAACACAGAAATCATCTCCAGTTGACTGCCACTTGCAAATGAAAGATTAAGTTTTGTTCAAGGGAATCTCACTTAGGGAAACAAACCACTTGGGAGGGTAGGTCCCATGCCAACTAATACATGTCCAACATAAAATAAACTCAATGGCATCTTTGGATGGTCTTTGTCTTATAATGCTAAGTCAGGGCATCTCCCTACCCCTACTCTACAGGCCCTTTATATATATATATATATGTTATAACTTTTGGTTTGAGGTTTTTATTGGGTTTCCAATAAAAATTGTGTGTGAAAGTGTATGTCTCTGGGTCAATATGTGTTTCTTGGGCTCTTTTTTTTTTGGCTCTTTTTACTGCTTGGTTGTTTTGTCATATTCCAATTTGTATGTTTTTGATTTATTTTATTATTCCTTAGATACCTGTTTTTTTTTCTAATGAGAGACAGGGTGTGAATTCAGATGGGAAAAGAGGTGGGGAATATCTGGGAGTAGGGAGAAGAGAAACCATAATCAGAATATATAGTATGAAAAAAAGCCATTTTCAATGAAAGAAAAACCACAACAACAAAACAAAAAAAAAGCACTAGTGAGCAAAGAAGCAGTGAGGACGTGCAGCTCCAGGTTCAAAGAACATCATTCATCTGTTTACCTCTGTCCTCATCCGATTCTTGAGGCGAGTAAGCATTCAGGAAAATCTACAATCCCTACCTAACACGCTGTGGCAGCCCACGGCAGCCGGGAAGTGCCAGGATCCTTTTGGTGCCAACCACCAACCATGTCAACTTTGATCTGCTTGAAGCTCAGTCCCTCACAGGGTCGATTTGAGGATCAAAGACTCCCGCTCAATGGCCATCTGTTAAATCAAAACTCCCCCCTAGCGTGATTTCATCTATACCCAGGGAGTCTTAAATAGCTAAACGTTAAAGCCAAATTAATTTTTCAAGAGGACTTAAAACTCTCTCAGTCAGATGAATAAACACCCAGATGAAAGACGAAGTCATACCCACTCCAAAACAGAGCCTGGCAAAGCAACGGCCTGACTAAAAACTCGAGACAGACTTGTAGAAATGAAAGAGAGCTGAAGCTGAGGTTAATGTTCCTTTCATTATACTCCTTTCAACGTTCTGATTTCATACACTGTGATATCTGATAGCACTGAAATCCTTCACACCACCCCACTAGAACTGCCTTTAACAGAATGTGTGTTTGCTAGAATGTTTTATTAACCCAATGGGCTGTAAATAGTACATGGTCAAGGACCTGTAGTGTTTGACATGGATTGTCTATAAACATTAAAAAAAGAAATAGATAAAAACTCACTGAAGCAGACAGTCGCACACAATACTGGCCTTTGAAGGCTAGTTTGGCTCTCTTTATCTTCTTTTCGTTCAACCTTTCTGCACACCCTAAATAGCAGCAGAGGTTATTATCTCGGAAATGAAAGATACAGTTACTATTTGTTAAGAAGAATACAAGAGGGGGTTGGAGAGATGGCTCAGAGGTTAAGAGCACTGGCTGCTCTTCTAGAGGTCCTGAGTTCAATTTCCAGCAACCACAAGGTGACTCACAAACATCTGCAGTGAGACCTGGTGCCCAACTTCTGGTGTGCAAGCATAGAAGCAGGAAGAACACTGCATACATAATAAATAAAAAAAAACACAAGAGCAGGTCAGGACCTTGAGACCAATGCTACAGAGCTTACACAGCTGAGCTGCAAGTCTGCAAGGCAAGGTAGGGAGAGCCGTGCCATGTTAATGTGACCTTACAGTATACCCCATCATCTCAACCCACTTCTGTTTATCAAGTTCAAACTGTTATCATGGGAAGTGGCTCTGCAGAAAGTCCCTAGTTAGAGGGATGATGACATACTGTCATTTGGTTTGGACACATCTCCAGGAGAACACTCTGATTCTGGATGTTCTGGGCATATTCATGGCTCTCGAGAAGACATCCTAAAGAGTAGAGGGTCTTAATGCCACCACCATGTTTTGTTGCTTTGGACGACTAATGCTGTTGAATAATGGTTTCTTGGTTTAAGAGTTGAGAGGACCACACAGATAACTCTGGGACAAAAGCTGCAGGTGCACCTGGATTTCTCTGGCAGATACCCATGACTCTGATTTCTTTAAGGAAGCTATTTTATAGTCTTGCTAGCAAGTTAGCTAACTGAGAGAAGTCCCATGGCTCCTTGTGGATGAAAAAGGGCCTTTGCTGGTTTACAAAGTCCCAAGCTACTCTGCAGAGGGATCATTCTTGGGAATTGTTGTGACTGATAAAGACACATTTTCATTGAAAAAATTAAAAAGAGACAAAGAAATAAAAGATGTTGATGACACCCACAATCTACTCAACAGGAGAAGTTTCTTCTTTCTGTAAATATTTTTTATGGCTGTAATCTTACTATGTTTCAAAATTTTGTGTTTTGAGGCTGGAGAGATGACTCAGTGGTTAAATGCACTGGATGCTCTTCCAGAGAACTCAGGTTCAGTTCCCAAAACCCATATGTTGGCTAACAATGGTCTTTAACTCCAGTTCTAGGAGATCTTACTCATTCCCTCTTCTGGCATCTGTGGGCACTGCATGCATGCGGCACACAGACATACCATTAATATACATTAAAAACTTTAACTAATTCTGTCTTATTTTTAATATTACTATTATGATCTTATTTACAGTTTTGTTAACAATTATACTAAATGTTTTCTTAACTTTCTCCCTCACATCTCTACCAAGCATTAAAAACTCCCAACTAATTGCTTAGCTTGAAGGTAGTATAGCAATGCTGTGGGATGATGCTCTTGTGCACTGAAAAGATTTGTCACTTGTATTTGTTTAATAAAACACTGATTGGCCAGTAGCCAGGCAGGAAATATAGGTGGGGCAATCAGACTGGGAGAATTCTGGGAAAAGGAAAGGCAGAGATGCAGTTGTAAGCTAGACGTAGAGGAAACAAGACAAGAATGCCTCACTGAGAAAAAGTACCAAGCCACATGGCTAAACATAGATAACAATTATGGGTTAATTTAAGTTGTAAGAGCTAGTTAGCAATCAGCCTGAGCTAAGAGGTCAAACAGTTTGCAGCTAATATAAGTCTCTGTGCATTTACTTGGGAATGAACAGCTACAGGACCAGGTGGGACAAACACTTCTGTCTTCATGGAGTTAGCCCATCACTAAGATGCAACCCCCGACCCCCCACCATGGTCCACTGGGTACAGCTTCAAGCTTTTCTTTCTTTCTTTCTTTCTTTCTTTCTTTCTTTCTTTCTTTCTTTCTTTCTTTCTTTCTTTCTCTCTTTCTATAGACTGGTATTAATTCAAGGCATGCTTATCACTTGCTGGGTGATTTGCAGTGTTTTGGCCTGGGAGCAGGAGAGTGTCAGGTTCATGGGCAATGGCCTCAAGACTAGCTAGTACCAGCCATCATGGTGAGACCCTACCTGACTTCCTGTTTATATCATTTCTCAAATGGTTCACAGGCACGGGTGGAGAAGGGCGACTGCAGTGGCCCCTCATCCCGAGCAATCTGGAAGGATAATGTTTCTTTTGTCTTAGGCAAAAGGTAAAGGAAGGAGCCACAGACAGGCAACAGAAACAATGGTATCATGAACCACACTCTCTTTAGAAATTTGTGTATGGATGAACAGAAGCGTGCTGTTGAGAACCCTAATTCATCTTTGGAAGACATTGGGGGGAAGAGAAGAGGCAGGTAGATTAGAAAGGAACATGGTTCCAGAGCATGGGGAAGCCTGTGCCGTCTTTGCCATTACTAGCTTAAAACAAGTTACTTGACTTTTGGGGACCTCAATTTCTGTCCCTTTAAACAAATGAACTGACTGCATTAGATAATACTAAACTTCCAGATCTTCATTGAATGGGGTGCTGGGAGATGCAAGAAATCCCCTAATACCTGCGAATTAGTCAAATTTAGAACAGATGAACTAAACAGTCAGGCATTTTACATCTAGGTTTTCACTCTGGGTAGAAAACAAGGACTGGGAAGTAAATAGATAGATTTCTGGCTTACTATAGATAAAGTTTTAATTTTATGTAAAAAAATCCAATAAAGTTTTAGTGTAGATCTAGAGCTTTTTGTTCCTTTTATAAAAACCCTCTGAGCACAGCAGAAAGATGGGCAGGAAGCAAGGAGTGAATATTTCTGCATCTCCAATGCCAAGTACTATATTGGACATTTTATTTATGATGGCAATAATAAGAGCCCTTCAAATAGCATTGCAGATATTTTCTATGTGCCAGCTCTGTCTTCATGTTCCTTCTCTCTCCTCATCAGCCCTCCCCTCTTCTTCTCGCTCTGCTCCTCCTTTCCCCTTCTTTTTCCTCTCCTCCCTTTCGTCTGGTCTCCTATCTATTCTCTTTGTTCTCTTCCTTTTCCCTCAACACCTCTTTTCCCATCATCCATTTGTCTGCCTATCTACCTACCTATCTATCTATCTATCTATCTATCTATCTATCTATCTATCTATCTATCTATCTATTCATCTATCTGTCATTTATCTTCATGCTTACAATCCTCCATCCAACCATCCATCTATCCATCCATCCATCCATCCATCCATCCATCCATCCATCCATTGAATGAAAATAGTATCCAAGTGTTATGTGACAATTTTAGTCTGGAAGTCTTTGGAAGATTTCCTCATTGGGGACACATATGTGTTAGCATTTACGCTCACATGACAATGCAAACAGATTCTAATTTGCTGATGATCATTAAGATGTTTAATTAAAATAAAACAAAATGATGACTCCCAGCTATGTTCAAGCGAGTAATTATCATTGCAAAGACGTGTAAGAAACTGTCAACTACTTTTCCCCTCAGGGACAGAGCTACTGTTGAGCTTTTCTGGGTTCTCATTTCAGCTTCCCAGAGATACTTTTTGACTACAAAGGGCATCTTATCAAGTGGCTAATGAGGAGTTGAATGGTGATTTCTGTGGGAAAGGCACCAGCTATGGGCTCAGTCCTCATCACAGGGGCTCATGTCAGTGAGCCGCAACGCTCAGTCTTTTATTTTTTCTGAAATTAATGCACTTTTTCTACTATACTAGAAAATCCCTCACACAATAAGAGGACAGACATACTCATCTCTCTCTCTTTTTGTATGTGTATGGAATACGTGTATATGAGTACTTGTGTGTGTGTGTGTGCGCGCGCGTGTGCGCGCGCACAGGCATATATATTCATGTAGAGACCCAAAATTGATGCCAGGTGTCTTTCTTGACTTCTCTTTATTTGCTGAAGCAGGCTCTCTTCGAGCTTGCCCCTATAGCTAGCTTACTAGCCATCTTGCCCCAGGCCTCCTGGCGCTCATTTCTCTCCCTTCTGAGTGCTGGGGTTATATTCAGCTGTTACACCCACCTGCCCTGCTCAGCTTGTATGTGGGTTCCGGAGATCTGCAGTTTGTTCTTCATACTTGCATGGCAAGAACTTTATCCACCATGCCAGCTCCCCAGCCCAGAGCCACCGTTCTGCAGCCCACAAAGGTGTCATTTTAATAACAAAATACATAGCTTTGTAAGAGCTTGCTAGTGCCATCACCTTCGAAATCATCATCCTCAAAGACATCAGCTGCTTTGTAGCCAGGGAAAACCAACAGCTGATAAGAGACAAGTCACCCAGGGATGTCACTGATGGATTAAAGCTTTAAACCACAGAAGTGGCAAGGGCTCCCTGGCGGTTGTCAGCTTTGGAAGAAGCATTTCCTTCAATTTGTCTGATTAAACGAAATGGGGTGCTACTGAGCGTTCACACAACTTAAAGCATGGAGCACAGAAAGACTACCCGTTAATGAATTGCTGTCATTTGATGCTTAAGCATCTAAAAACTTAAAACTTTTATTTTCCTCTAATTAATCCATTAATTAATCACAGGCAGGGGCTCACTAGGAAACCTGGGAGACTTTCAAGTCATGATCTTTCTGCCGTAGCTACTTAAGTAGTAGTGAGTAGTCCATTCTTTTTCCATGATGAGGAGAAATGATCCCTGGGAAGATAATGTGCTTTGTGTGAGGGTGGAGGTTGGTGCCTGATGGAGGAGCAACACAAGACTGTATGATATGAGTAGACAAAGCCTTTGGGGGAATTCCTGGAGCCTTAAAATAGAACCTCAGTTCTTGGGTGTGCTGGTGAGGTGGTTGTGAAGAGAAACTGGGAATCAACAGCACCTTAAAGGGGGATGAAGAGCAGGACAAGGTTCATGGTGGAACTCATAGCTCATAGCTGTTAGCTTCTACTTTAGGTGTGTGAGGATAGCCCAAATTGCATAGTTCCTTAATCCCCTAACAACTACACGCAAGTAAGGCCCAGAAGAGAGTTTAATGGTTCATCATTCTATTGCACTACCAGGGACATAAGGAGAGCACCTAGCTGGTGGCAGAATGCCTTCAATGGAGCAGGCTAAGGACCAGAAATTGCAAGTGGGGATTGAATGCAGAAATGATGCCAAAGACTGGTATAGTTGGGAATTCTGAGATGACAGTCAGCTAAAAGCACAGTTCAAGGAGATGAAAAAAGTGTTCTGTATCTTCTCTATACATAAAAGGAAAAGCAGGACCAGAGCCCAAGGATTGTGTCTCCTATGTGACTGCTGGTGCTTGTGGGACAAAAGCTAAATATCCCACTGACTTGTCTAACTGTACACAAGTCTTAGAAGTATGGTATCAGTAAAACTTTTCTAGGTTTAAGGCAACTCTCTCTCTCTCTTTCTCTAATCCTTCCTTCCTTTCTTCCTCCCTCCCTCTCTCTTTCATTCTTTATTTGTTCTTTCCCATACATCCATTTATTCATTCATTCTTTTAAAAAAAAGCAAATAGCCTTCAAATGTTTTGTTCTCCATGATACCACTAATGTCAGTGAAGGTCAGTAGTGGTGGAGAGATGAGGTATCAGAAGGCAGGGGAGCTTATGGATGGACATGTTATCTGCCTAGCCCAAGGAGCCTCACTGCCCTGAGCTCACAGGAGGAGTGCAGACAGGAAGTGGAAAGGCTGGTATCAAGTGGGTCTTCTCACGAGAACCCACATTAGAGGCCAGCTCCTGTCTAGTAGTTAGGTCTACAAATTCTAGGGTAATTTTAAAGAATCTGTGGGCAAGACTTTCTTGTTTTTAGAGAGAGAATACAGCCTTTGGCTATTCCTCTGGGAACTGTGGTGCTAGAGCCATTGCAGCCAGTGTGTCATCACAAGGACCTGCATCGCACGAAGATGGTATCTCTTAACTAGGCCACGTCACTGACAGATTAACCAATACTGGCATGGCCACACCATAGACTATCACACAATACTCATTCATTCACACAGGCAATAAATATCAAGCGAACAATGACAAACTCTAAGCCTTGCTCAAGGCACCTGAGACATTCTAAAGGACAAACTTGTAATATCTAATGCCTTGAGAAAGTTCCATTTTGTTTACTGTGTTAGACTTTATGAGTCTAATTTTTTTTTTGTTGCCTGAAGCCAGAGCATCCTCACTTACACCCTGCCGACTGCACATTGGCTTCACAGGTAGCTGAAACACAGCTATGACTATATAGCGTAAAATAATTGAAAGAACCCTTTCTGATCTTCCTCTTCCTCTCATGCATTGACATTTTGGAACATCACCTCATTCCCAAGTAAACCACAGTCTCCTGTCATGTCTTCACAATGCTGCCCATTTCTGGTTTGCTTTTTAATTCTTTGGCACCTTCTCATTCTAGGAAGTTTCTCCTTACTCTCAGATTACTTTTGACCACTGGAACATTAAATATTGAAGGTCCTTGGTTTTTTTTTTATATCAAGGTCTTCATTTGTTTTCTCTCAGGAAACTACCATCCGTGTTCCCGCTGGACTCCAACTGTGATGGTTAATCATCACCATCAGCTCGACTGGATTTAGAATCACCTGGGAGACACACCTCTGTGTAGGCTTATGCAAATGTTTCCAGGGATATTTAACTGGGCAGGGATGACTCATCCTGAATGGTGGCACCAATCCACAAACCAGGGTTTCAGAATGAAGAAAAAAAGAGAAAAGGAGAAAGCCAGATGCATGGCAGTATTCATCTTTCTCTGCTTCCTGACTGCAGACACAATGCGACCAGGCTCCGTGTTCCTGCCACCACAGCCACCCTTGCTGGCATGTCCCCACCATGATGGTTTGTAACCTCAAGCCATGAACCAAAATAAATGTTTTCTGAAATGGATTTTGCCAAGTATTTCATCACAGCAGTGATAGACATAAGTAATCATGAGTGTACATCTAGGAATTCCAAACCATATCTAGCCCAGATCTCCCCCTGTAGCTTTAGTGTCTGTCAGTCAACTGGATATCTCGATCCATGAAGTTAATCACCACGATATTGTATGTTTGAAATTTACTTCTCTGGGTTCCTAGCTCCGTAAATGGTTCCCGTATCTTTCCACCTGGTTACTTGAGCCCCTTTACTCTTCTCCCTTCACACCCCCAACTCTAAATGGTTCAAGAGTTCTTCTGACTTCATCTCTTGTATAACTTTCTAGCCCAATGTCACCCTTATGCCTATGACTTTCATTCCTGTCGCCCACTATCATGTTCTCTGAATCCCAGTGACTATGACTGGCTGGTTTCCCTGATTCATGTCTTGGACTATCTCCTAGTCATCCTCTCCTGCAGAATGAATGGTGAGGCCATGACTCTGATGGGCAGAAATGCTCTCCTAAAGCTCTGCAAATGCCCGTATGGGAAGAAACAGACATGGAAAGGGCAGAGTGCTCCAGCCCACGTGACCTGCCTGACTCCTTACTGGGAAGATAGGAGGATGTTCATGCTTACTTCATTTCTCATTGGTGTTTCCAATGGTGCTGAGCCTTCATCTCTGGACACCCTCACCCCTTTCCATCGTCTCTAGGAAAACCTCTGCCCATCTTTTAGCACTCCCAACCACTCTCCCTTGCAAGGTGCCTTATAAGAGTCTCCTGGCCTATGGAGTAATAGTTCCACACGCTGCGTGGAAGTCAGTTACTTCCCCCACTGTACCTACCAAGTTGTCTGTGTCTACTGTCAGGGCTGTGAGCTGGGTTAGCCAGGGAGCCTGCCCTTCTTACTAGCACTTCTGCTTCTTAGAGTAATGCCTGCATACTCAGCATGGTGTCACACGCCTTTTATACCAGCACTTGGGAGGCAGAGGCAGGCAGGCTGATCTCCGTGAGTTCAAGGCCAGCCTGGTTTATAGAGAAAGTTCCAGGAACCCTGTCTGGACAAACACACACACACACACACACACACACACACACACACACACACACACACACACAAATTAAAAAAAGAACAATGCCTGCAACATGGCAAAGTGCTCAACCAACCCGTGATGAACAAAAGTCCACTCTTTGCTAACTTATACTCAGGGATAGCACTAATCCATTCATTCTTCTGGCTTGGGCCGTGCTTTTCTTTCTTCCTTTTTCTGAGAATTTGGTGTTGTCTAAGAAGATATTTACTTACTTATTTATATGTGTGTGGGGTGGTGGTAGTGGTGGTGGTGGTGGTGGTGGTGTGTGTGTGTCTGTCACATGGAGTACAGGTGCCTGCAGAGGTTAGAAGAGGTCATGGTTATTCAGGGTAAATCAGTTAAGGCACTTGTGAACACATGGATGCTGGACCCAAACGCAGGTCTTCTGGAAGAGCTGCGCAGTGTCTTTTCTTTGTTGTTATTGTTGTTTTGTTTTTGTTGGTTGGTTTTTTTGCGTTTTTTTTTTTTTAACTCAGGGTTTTTCTGTGTTAACAGCCCTGGCTGTCCTGGAACTAGCACTGTAGACCAGCCTGGCCTTGAACTCACAGAGATCTCCCTGTCTCTGCCTCCCTGAGTGCTGGGATTAAAGGCATGCGTCACCACCGCCCAGCCAGCATAGAGTCTTCCTCCCACCTCTCCAGCCCCAAATCAAAGGAATATTTAATTACAATTTCTCTTTGTCCTCTTCATCATGTAAACCACTCCTCAAACATGTCAACTGAATACCTGGAACATGTTAATAGGTGGATTTTTACTTAGACGACCCCAATGAACAAGTGTGAACGAATTTATTGTAAGAAGTTCTGAGCCGCTGCACTTAGCTTTCTGCTGTGGTTACTGGAAGCAAATACTGTATCCTCATTTCCACACAGTTACTACAGATCACAGCTCCCTGTAGGTGCCATTTGTAGGCACGGCATCAGAGAAGCTAAAATGGGACAAACCGCAGTGTCTGGTAAAGGTTGTGAAAAGCATTTCCCGTAGACGTTAAAAGACTTTAAAAGTCCACGCACCTGGGGCCAGATAAATAAGGGGATTTCGGAAGGCCACAGCCAACATTTGTCTCCTCTAATATGGAGAAAAATTTTTATTTCCATTTTGAGAGGATGATGACCTTTATATTAAATATCAGGCTACAGGCAGGAGGGGGTGGTGGGGAATCATCCATTTTGAGAGCTCCCGTTGTGCGTGTAACAGCTCCTGCCAGTGCAGTGGTTCTCAATCTGTGGGACGCGACCCCCAAAGGGGTCGCATTTCAAACATCCTGCATACCAGATATTTACATTGCAATTCATGACAGTAACAAAATCACAGTTTTGAAGTAGCAATGAAATAATTTTAGGGTTGGAGGTCACTGCAACATAAAGAACTATCGCCTGAATAAGGACACCAAAACAGCAAAATCCCCAAGCTTACACCTGACATGCTTTATTTTTATTTGCTGAAGAATGTTCTCTGAAATTCTAGTACTTTCTGGAGAGCTACGTTACTCATGGGGCCACTCATCCGTTCTAGTCTTTCTCAGAAGCAGACCCATCCTCTGGGTTTCCTTTCCCTCCCACGTGGGATCCTTTGTCTCCAGGGACGACAGAACCTTCTGAGTGAGCAGTTGTGGCCTCAATTATGTCAAGGTAGGCTGCCACAGGTAAGGGGCAGGCCCGGCTGACAATGCAGGAGGGATGTCAGGGCTTTCGGAAGCAGAGAGCTGGATTCTCTCTCACAGTTCCTCCCCTTTCCTGCCCCTGTCCTTCCCCTCTCTTCCCTTCCCTTCCTTTTTTCTTTCTCATCTCTTTCCCTTTCCTTCTTTCTGTCTCCTTTCTTCTCACGAGATGCACATTTATGGAAGAGACACGCTCATTCTATATGACACAAGTCACAAGGTGTCGGGAAATTCAGGGAGTCACAGCATCATGTTACCAGGGTGGTTTCTATTCTGCACATCCCAGGGCTGCGTGAACTGGGTACAATATTCGAATGGCCTCTGACCACTAAGATCATCTATCACTCACGCAAAACTAACAAAAGGAACTCTGGGAGGCTTTGTGCAACCACAGCACCTCAAAAACATTTCGGTCAGAGGACATTCATGAGACTCAGGGGGTAAACACACTTCACACGTCTGGTAAAGACGAAGCTTACAACATTCACAGGGGCGCCTCCTCAAGGCTACGGAAGCAGTAAACACCTCTAGATTAAGGAAAGAGTAGGAAATTGACGCGTGGTGAGACTGACCCGGAAGAGGTCTCTGAACTGTCTGTCCAGCTGCCTGAAGGTTGTCTAGATAGCTCGGGAGATACAGATGTTGTGAGTCATCACCCATGCTAGGCTGGGCTCTTCAGTGATACCTTTGAGTCATCCCTGCTCCTGGAAGTAACCCCTCACCCACACTCCTACAAGGAACTCCAAAAAGCTCACGGGCTCACTAAGTTAGACTCGGAGTGACTCTTGTCTGTAGGGGGTTCCCAATCTAGGTGAGCAAACACATGTGTGCTGTGTCTCACTAGGAAAAGGGTCACATGATCATCATCAGCTCTGAGAGTAGAAAGGGCTTGAAACAATGTAAGATATGGCGATGGGAGATGGTGATGAGAACATACTAATGTTTCTTGAAGATTTGTGTATTTACCACGGTCATGATTCATATTATCTCATGCAGTCAGTACCACAACAATCTTATCCATACTTTGAGATTAAAAGAATAGAGGCACATTAAGTTAATAAAGTTAACTAAAGTCACGAAGGTAGCTGGGTGTGGAATTAGAAGTGTTTCTGAGGGGTATGGGTAAGTCAGGATCTTGTTATGGAGTCCTGACTGGCCTTAGACTTGCATAGATGCCCCTGCCACTGCCTCTTCCTCCCAAGTGTTGCTTATTACTATTATTATTGAGATAGGGCCTTATGGAGCTATGTAGTTCAGGGTGGACTTTCATTAAGTTATGTGTCATAGCTGGCCTTGAACTCCTAATCTTCCTGTCTCTATCTCCCAGGGGCTGAGATTATGGGCATGTGAAGGCTGCAGGAGAGAAAGGAGGGAAGGAGGCGGGAAGAGCTGTTTAGCGGCGTCGGAACCAGCTTGGGCTGTGAGCGCAGGATTGAAGCACTTGGTGCTCATACTCTAAGATCACACCTGCACTCAGGCGGGCGTCTGTGGCCTCTCCTGGGGAGTGAATGTGGAGAGAAACTTGCGGTGAAGTGTACTGATGAAGGTTCATGCCAGGCAGGGTTTGGGGACCGTACTAAAAGTGTGCCCTTGGAGAAACGTGACAAGATGAAGGATTCCACCCCCGGAGAGAGAGATGTGTTCTGCTGTTTAGCCTCCTCCAGGTAGAAAGGGAGAATGTACCTCACCTTAGGGACTCAGGACCTTAGGAAGCTCAGGTACTTAGCCTCGTTTGAAAGATTATAGTGTCACATTCCTTCCTGTGTCTCTTGTCACCAGGGCAGAGGGTACGGTGTGTGTGTTACTTTCTACTTGCATTTCAGACTGTCAATCTGTGCAATGGTTAAATGTTTCAGACATACTGCTGAGAAGGCCCGTAATGGTAATGGATGAGGTGGACATGCTGCAGCGAAGTGTGTTGGATAGTTTTATGTCAACGTGACACGAGCTAAAGTCATCTGAGAGGATGGAACCTCGACTGAGAAAATGCCTCCGTAAGATCAGGCTATAGGCAAGCCTGCAGGCCATTTTATTAATTAGTGATTTTGTGGGTAATGCTCTCCCTGGCTGGTGGTCCTGGGTTCTATAAGAAAGGAGGCTGAGCAAGTCATGAGGTAGCAAGCCAGTAAACAGCATCTCTCCTTGGCCTCTGCATCTGCTCCTCCCTCCAGATTCCTGCCCTGTTTGGGTTCCTGTCCTAACTTCCATAGGTGGTGAACAGCGGTATGGAAGTGTAAGCAGAATAAACCCTTTCCTCCTCAAGTTGCTTTGGTTATGGTGTTTGATTATAGCATCAGTAACCCAAACGAAGACAAGAAGTAAGGGCCCAGTGTAGAAAACAGCTGAATTAGAGCATTGTACCAGGACTCAGAAACATAAGCCGCCTTTACACATTGGGACCCACAAGGGTTTGGAGAAGACCCACAAACAATCACCGCAAACCGACTGCCCCACGCCAGCCATAGGAGCACGTGATTATTGGGGCGAACCCAGGAAGTCAAATAGCTCATGATCTGGCCCCTCCAATAACACCAACTAGACTAGCACACAGACTTGACACAGACGGCTAAAGAGTCGAAGGAGACTGGAAGCAGCTGGCTTCTCAGGTACAACCCTTGGAGGATTGTGCCATCTGAGGGAGAGAAAGCAAAGGGAGGGGAGGAAGAGAAAGCTGAAGAAAGGGAAGCCAAGAGAGTGGGGAAAGAGATCTATGCAAGCAGGCTCAACATCAAAGACCAGGGTTCTCAATGAACAGGAGCAAAGGCCTGTTACTGTGCGACACTGCAGCCATTCATATTTAAAGGGGACAATATAGCAAACAAAAGATGAGGTACACAGCACCAAACACAAGGTTCCGAGAGTGAGGGAAAAATGTGCTAAGAAAATCCTATTGGGTTGTGGCTTTTTAATCTTTATTTTGGGAAACCCCAGAGTTCACACAAGCAGAGAGAAATTACATTTGCCCCGGTGCAGAGCCTACATCTTTGTGTGTATGTATACGTGTGTGTGTGTGTGTGTGTGCACTCATGCTCGTGGCTGATTTGGGTAGCACCATATCCTTTCTTCTCATCCAATACTGATGTTTTTAGTGCCCTCTGCTACATTCTCTCTTCCTCTAGAATCAGCAGGTTTTAAATGTTCAAATCCCGACTGAAGTGATGTGGATAGCAAAACGCAGAACTGGAAATGAATATGTACACCTTGCTGGGCCTGCGGACAACAGACAGTCTCTTACCTTTATCATAGATTTCCTTCAAGACCCCTCTCTTGATCAGCTCCTCTCTGCTTTGCCTCATCGATATCTTCCTTTCCAGAGCTGCAAGCAAGAGACAAGAGAGGCGGTGTGAACGGTAGCCATTGTCCTCCTCCCTGCAAAGGATCCATCTGTTAATGGACACTGTAATCTCATGAAAGCCTATGAAGCCCGTTTTGCTGATGGTAAGCCAATGACACCAGGTAATGTTTTAACTCTTCAAAATACTCTTCTAGTTACCTCTAAGGCAGGTTTGGTTATTGAATCTGATGAATGACTTCTGACTCTGACTTACAGTGGCGGATGCCTCTGCGTGGAGAAGCTTCAACATCAAGTTGAACAAGTTGAACAAGTCAGCCGCACGACTACTGGCTAAGGGGACTGGGATTCAGCCTCTGTTTGGGGCTCTACCTCTCGGTCAGGGGCATGTCCCGAGGATGGCTGCTCCTGTCAGACAGGCTGGGCATTTCGGCATCTCGGCATTTCGCCAATCTGACTCCTCACCTAGGGTCTCCTTGTTTTTCCAATGTAAAAATTAAATAGAGGTACGCATTTGGATATTTATCTCTGGAAAAGTACCCTGTACTAGGGTGGTCCACGAAGATCCGCGAAGATCTCTGCTTCACCTCTCCTTCACCTCTCTATGTAGCCACATATGGGAGAAGCCACACGAGGAACGAACTTTTCCCAAGCCAGGTGCTTCTCCAGCTGAGCCACATGTGTGGTAGGTGGGGCTAGAGAGGAGGAGAGAGTTCTCCTATGGGAAGAGTGGGCGTAATGGGGACCAGTGAAGGGGAAATGGATACAAAGGGCCCATGGGAGGCATGCTGGGAGCCTCTGAAGGGAAGGCAGTCCCTTCAGCACCTGCAATCCCATCTCTGGTAAACACGGGGTGGTGGTGGGGGTATTTCAGTGGCCGTGTCAGACTGAACATTTCTACATCCCTCAGGAGCATAGCTACTTAGGGGTGACACGCTACTGGCAGAACGGAGGAGCAAAGTCGTGTGCAGCTTACTTACACACACACACACGCACACACCTTAACAGAATTTAGAATAAGAAACAAGTGGGCAAGAAGCCAAGTCTCAGTGGGAGCCTATGATCTCTGGGACATCAGACACATCTCTTTGCTGAAGACAGATGCCTCACCCCTGCTATTCTGATTTCACAAGTTCTGAGTAGGGCTGTGGCACCTTGATTTTGATAGAAAGATCTCTGGGTCGTTGTCAGGCTCGGCTAGGCTCACACTCTCTGATCATATAGTTTGATGAGGCATTTCTTACTATTCAAGTCCAAACATAATCTGCACCAACACCTAATAATCTCTCACTTGAATCATTCATTCACTATGTAAAAAGACACCTTTCTACTTGTCAACGTGGGCCAACTGCCCTCAGAATGAACATGCCTAGTGTTTTTCTCTGCTAGGTGGATCACATTGACAGTTTGCTTCTGGAACAACAAACTGATCATGTTGCATGTGATAAAACTTGTAGGCAGTGGAACCGAGTTGGAGGAATTTGGGTGACTGGGAGGTGGAGCTTTGAAGGAGACACTGGGGTGTCAACACTCCTTTGTACTTGTTTCTTAAGTGCCATGATAAAGGTGATTTTGAGCCACTACGTATTGCCTGTGATAAAATGCTGAACTGCCACAGTCCTGCATGGGCAAGCAATCGTGGACTGAAAAACTCTGAATCTAAAACAAATCTTGCCTGCTTTTCAGTTGACTTTCTCAAGCGTTCTGTCACAGTAACAGAACGCTAAATCCATTTAGTAATCCCATTCCACAGAGCAGATGAAGGGTAAGTGTTCTTGTCACACAATAAGCATGGATCTCGGTGGCTGTTCTATCAGTGTGATCTTACAGCCCTTACCACAGTTTTACCAGAGCAACTTCAGCAGAATTCCCAGTACGTCCTTGCAGGGATCCAATAATCCATTGTAGTAGTTTGAATAAGAATCCCCCCTCCACACACACACACCCAGCCTGATCTATTTGAATTCTTAGTCACCAGGGAGTGGAACTGTTTGAAAGGATTAAAAGGAGATTAGGAGGTAATGATCTATTGGAGAAAATGTGTTACTGGGGGGTAGGCTTTGGGGTTTCAAACGTCCACAGTAGGCCTAGATTCTTTCTCTACCTGCTGACTGCAGATTAGGATTAAAGATCTCAGCTACTTCTCCAGGGCCATGTCTGTCATCATGCTCCCTGCACTGATGATAATGGACTAACCCTCTGAAACTGTAAGCAAGCCCCCAATTAAATGCTTTCTTTTATAAGGGCTTTTTGGTTTTAGTGTCTCTTCAAAGCAATGGAACAGTGACTAAGACATCCATCCTCTTACTCTCTTTCTGTCACATGGCGGCACAGCAGTTCTGTGACTCAGCCACCTTTAGGGATTTCCTACCAGGCTTGGATGGTCCTCACATACTGATAAAACTATCTGGATCACTGCCCTAAATACCAGACAAACTAGCCTTGCCCTTGAGAAAAGTTTGTTAAACCAGAAGCTACAGACACACTCAGGCAGAACAGCCCTCTTCTCTCTTTTTCTTTGTAAAGAACTAGTCATACTCTGGCTGTTCTTATAATACTGGCTTCGGACCGATTGTCTAGGACTCAATGCTTCTTTGTTTGAAATCTTAACTAGTTCCATGCCTGGATGGGAACTCTCCTGTAGTTATTCTTAGGGGATTTCAGGTTTGGTGGGATGGTGCCAGAGACACATGAAGAAAACACATTATCAAGGTAGTGACCCTACTACTGTATTATTGTTATTATTATTATTATTAATAATAATATTGGTGGTGGTGGGGTAGTAGTAGTAATAGTTGGGTCAGTTTTTCATAACCCACAAGGTCAGAGATGAGACTGTTTATTTACTGATTTTTTTTGTGGTGAGATTTAAATTATCTTCGTCCATACAGTCTAAAGTCTTCTTTGCAGAACAGTGTTGCCCACAGATACTCGATAAATGAATGTAAACTTAGATATCAGTTACTCCACAGATGCAAGCTCAGATAAAAAAGAATCAGAGAAAAATGGTGTCTGTACTGGACATGCACAGACCCTCTCTCTCTCTATTTTCTTTGACAGTTTGATTCATAATAAATTTTAGTCGTATTCACCTCTCATTCCTCTCTCCCATTCCCTAACCACTGAAACTATTCTCTCCAACATGCCCCCACCCACTCCTACTTTCATGACAGATCCTTTTTGCTTGCCTGGCCACCACTCACTAAGCAATACCCTAAAACCCCCAATGCAGACAGCATTTCCATTGCAGTTACTGTCATGTGTCATCTAATCATGGGGTTAAGAGCTCAGCAAGACACCCCCATGTTCTACGAAAGTATTCCATTGAAGGGAGGGGACTAGATTTTGTCATCTTTGGGTCCATGCGTGCGGAGAGATGACTGTGACCACACAGAAGGAGGGCAGACTCTTCATGTCTGAGCTAGTAATGACGATAGTGGTCAAGCATCTCTTTCCATGTATTTCTGCTGCTGTGGAAGCCTGAGTCAGCGGAGCACTGTGCTGCAGTGAGTGCTCTTAGCTAGGAGCTCACCAATGCATTCAGCTCCAGGGCTTTCCCCAATATGCAAAGGTATAGATTCCTTTAACCTTGGGCAACGTAATACAGCGAGCATTTGGCCATTAACAATTCTGGTTTTGTTGGAACAGATACTGAGTATGTCTTTTGACAGTAATTTAGATAGCATTATTTCCTCTGGAGTGACAATGTATGAGACCAGATGATGCCATTAACAGGTCTGTTTTTCTCTTTGCTACAGGAAGAGGGCTTCCCTGCGAGGCCTCAGGCATGCATATGTGAAAAGGAAAGGGACAGAGCTTCCTCCTAAACTGTAAGCTATGTGGTTAAGAATATGTTTTTCAAAGATTTTAAGTGTACCCACAAGTGGAATGAACCAGCTGGAAAAGCATTTGGGAGCTAACTAGACAAATACAGTTCTGGGATGGTACTGAAGTTCATTAAAGGTTATTCTTAGCTTTGCTATATCTGAAAATGGCCCGTATACACGTGGAACACATTTCTTACTGTTTCAGAGATGCATGATGAGAGGTCTGTAATTTATATTAAAACACTTCAGAAGGGGGCTGGGGAGCCAGCTTCATGGGTAAGAGTGCTTGCTGAGCAGGCATGAAGACATGGGATCAAATCGCCAGCATCCATGTAAATAAGTAAACAACAAATAAACAAACAAAACCCACAAGTGTTTGTGACCCCAGAGCTGTGAGGAATCGAGATAGGAGGGCTGTTGGAAGCCAGCCTTATCAGTTCAGTGAGACACTCTGTCACAAGAGAATAGGGTGGGAAGGGCTAAAGAAGAGCACTCAGTGGCCTCCATATACACACAGAAGTACAAACACCTGCACACATGTATGTGCATACACAGCACAATGCACGCACATACATGCACACACACACCACTTCAGAAAGCAAGCATTACACACCACTAAAGTTTAGTAACTATTAGAATGTAGTCATAAAATCCTCTCCACTTCTCATATCTGGCCATTTTCAAAGTAAGAAGTAAACACACAGCTGGGCGGTGGTGGCACACACCTTTAGTCCCAGCATTTGGAAGGCAGAGGCAGGCAGATCTCTGTGAGTTTAAGGCCAGCCTGGTCTACAGAGCAAGTCCAGGACAGGTTTTAAAGCTACACAGGGAATCCCTGTCTCAAAAAAAAAACAGAAAAAAAGTAAACACACAAGGGAATCTTTCAAGAAATGTTGAATGGAGAAAGCAAAATAAAGAACACATGTATGAAATTCAAAAGGGTGGCAAAAGCTACAGGCATGATTTGGTCACAGATCTAAACTTGTAACTACATTAGAAAGCAAAGAAATTCTTTATGAAAGGAATCAGGACCCACTCCACCACTTACGAGGGGGAACGGACATCGGAATGAGGCATCAAAGGGCTTCCAAGTGCTGGCAGTATTTACTATTGAGACTTGCAATGCAGACACACAGTGTTTGCTTTATAGCCACATCAAGAATTCCATATGGCTGTTTTGCCAAGTTTTTTTTTTTTAACATGTGTCCTAGTTCCCCAAACAACAACACTCAAAGGGTATTCTCACTAACGCTGCCTCTCTTGGTCACTTTGCAGTAGTCTCCAAAGGGAAATGAAGAGCCCAGCTGACGTGATGGAATCACAGCTGTCCAGCAAACTGACTCCTGTCCACGGGAGACGGGATGATAATAGAGGAATAGATGCCACAATGTGCCGTTTCTTGGTCATTCCCTCACACAGATCCAGCAACATGTACAGAAGTACAATGTACAGTGTACATCGCTTAGTGTTCATTTACTCTTCTCCAAGGCTCCAGGGAGCTCCACGGGGCCTGCATGAGTGGGTTAAGAATTCAAGCAGAAAGCTTCCATTTTTAAGTAATTTTACAGAAGGAAAGACTCTGAAAATTTGGAAACCAGAACAGACTACTCTTGGAGTCCATCATGTAAAGAACTAATCAACTGAAAAAGGATAGTTCTACAAGGAATGATCAGGTGAGGGCCTCAGGGATGTTAATGCCACAGTTTGCATCTCCTACTTTCTATCTTTAAGCTAACCAGCACAGGGAGCTCTTCCTCATCAGGATGAGCATGACTGTCTCTCCTGAGATCAGTCAGATGCTGCAGATGGCCACCAATCAGTCATCATCATCATCAACATCATCCCCACCACCATCATCACCATCATTATCATCATCACCACCACCACCATCATGTCATCATCATCATCATCACCATCATCACCACCACCACCATCATCATCGCATCATATCATTATCACCATCATCATCACCACCACCACCATCATCATCACTACCATCATGTCGTCATCATCACCATCATCACCATCATCACCACCACCACCATCATCATCGCCATCATATCATTATCACCATCACCATCATCATCACCACCACCACCATCATCATCACTACCATCATGTCGTCATCATCATCATCATCATCATCATCATCATCAACATCATCATCGTTGTCCTCCTCCACTGGCTCCCTAGTATAGGAGCACAGTAGAACATAATATTTTTCTTTTATTTCTTGGCAGGTTCCTACAATACACCCTATTGTGATTACACTCCCACTGCCCTCGTTATGTTCTGCTATTCCTCCACTCCTTCCCACCCAGTCCATGTGAGACTGTACCATTAGAAAAACCAACACCCTCTCCTCCAGCAAATGTCAGCAGTTATCCGCTCCTTAGGAGGGGATGTGGCTTCATATGCACCTGCCCCGGCCCATGATGGGAAGGTGGAGAGCCCAATCTCATGTAAGTATCCATTGCTGTGGTGTATAGAATGTGATCTAATAAACAGAGATCTGAAAACAAATGTACACAGAGCTCTATTCAGGACGTCTGTAACGACAGGCTTTTTCCTTACATGTGATGTGTTGACCCTCGCAGGGACAGCAGACATAGTGACATGAGAGTTGGCATTATACACAAAGGCTGGCTGCTTTGGGGCTGGCTTCTAGTGCTTGAGAGAGTGTGTAGGAATGTCTAATTTCCCTTTGTAATGGTGCTCAAATCCACATCTCTCATTTCCACTTTGTTCTCCGCTGCCTCTAAGACCTGCCCCAGACTCCCGTGCCCAAGCCCAAGAAGAAAAACACAATGCATAGATTTAAGTGAGCTTACCTTTCCAGAAACGGCATGTAGAATGTAAAATACAGCTACTGTATTTTACTGTAAATCCCCAATTTTCATTGGCTTCTCTGTGATAGGAACGTATCCCCTCACGCACTCAAGAGTGGAAATCTGACATTTTGCCCAGAACAGCTTAGTAGCCTAGCTACCACCTGTTACCTAAACAATAATAGGGCTCTTGTTCACATGATCCTGTAGTGCCAAGTCCACAGAAACAAACTTGCTGGCTTTGCTGCTTGCTTTTTCAAAGTCTCATGATTGGATCGACCCTGCAGGGGTGAAGTCTGGAGTACAATGTTAACAAGAGGAGGGGTTCCTTCAAATTTTGATTTCCCAGATGCTTTAAGGACAGAAAAGGATAACAGCACCTGTTTGCTTGCTTTGGGCTATTTTTGATGCAGGGGATGGAACCGATGGCTTTGTGTGTGCTCAGCATGTGCCCAACTGCTGAGCGACACCTGCAAGCTGACTGGGGTCGCCTCTGTTCTTCTCTACTGCCAGCGACCAGAGTATGCCATTAACTGTGAATTGCATTTTTAAGAACCATAACTATACACAGCTATGCCATATTTCTATTCAGACAGATACTGTGTTTAAAAAGGATGCTTCTATGAAGGTCTTGACCTGCCCCACAATGACCACACTAATGCAATGAATTCGGAGGTAAGGGTTCTGTGTTCCCACATAATGTTTTATGTAAGTTTCACAATAATTCCAGGAGGTTGGCATCATGCTCCCACCTTGGCAGATGAAAGTAGCCTTAAGTAACCTGCCCAGAGTGTAAAATGGGGGCTTCAACGCAGGTTGTGCAATTGCAGTGTGCAAAGGCATGTGCACAGCATTCCTCCTGTCTTAAGCCTTTACAGGGTGGGACTATGCCATAGTTTGGCAAGCCTGTCTGCAAGCAAACGCACTTGTACAGTCTTTAACCTAGCACAGTGTCTGATTCCTTTGTTTGTAGTGTGCTGTACTGATCTACTTGGATCGCCATAACAAAATAGCAAGGACTGTTTAGCTTAAACAGCAAAGAAACTATTTTCTCCAACTTCTGGAGTCCAGGTAACTCTCAAGTCATAAGGAAAGCAAACCTAGAGAACTGGGGCCCAATCCTTATGATTTCATTTAACTTCACTTCCATAGATCACATGTGGCTACACTGCAGGTTAGGGGGTCACCATAAACTTCAAAGGGACACAGCCAGTCACTTGTAAGCTATGGCCACCTCTAAATTCCATCACATATGGCGGATAGTTATTTCTGAGCTAGACTTCACACTTGAAGACCAACTTGACGGGCAATCCAGGACTATGAACATGGGTTGAGGACACCTCACCTGAAATGCTGGTGCTCGGAAGTGTTTAAGATTTTGATTTGGGGGGCTGGAGAGATGGCTCAGAGGTTAAGAACATTGCCTGCTCTACCAAAGGTCCTGAGTTCAATTCCCAGCAACCACATGGTGGCTCACAACCATCTGTAATGGGGTCTGGTGCCCTCTTCTGGTCAGCAGGCATACACACAAACAGAATATTGTATACATAATAAATAAATAAATAAAAGATTTTGATTTGGATGGAGTTTTAAATATTGACATAAACACAGCAAGCTATCTTGGGGATGGGGCTCAATTCTACATATAAAGTTCATTTAGGTTTTGTTTCCACTTTGTACATACAGCTTGAGGGTAATTTCAAACAGTATTTCAGTGCACCTCCATTCTGACTGTAACTCAACCTGTGGGGTCAGGTGTGAAGTTTTTTCTTTGCGACATAATGTTGGTACATGAAAATTTAGAATTTTGACACGTTTCTGATTTTGGATTTTTAGGTTGCGATGTTTCACTAATATTGTTTGGAACATTTAAAGCACTACCTCAGAGGGGGCTGTGGATGTCTGGGGTCTGTGTTAAAGCCTGTGGCTCATATCACCTCAGGGGGCCGTGATGGAATCAGAGGGCCATGCTGAGCTGGTCCCACCCTTTGCTGGCCCAGGGCAAGTTGGTCTTGCCTCTTGCTGGGCACTGTATCAGGAGAGCCCAGCCCTCATGGAAGAGCTGGCCCCTGCACTTGGGAGAGATGACCTCAGCCCTCATGATACACTAGGGGGAGCCAACCCTGATGGTATAGGGAACAGGGGAGCGAGCTCTGCCCTCTTGCCTGAGGTGGGTGGCCCCAGTGACTGGGACTGACCAGCTTAGCTATCACCCATACCCACAGCCAGGCCTTAGGTTGGCCTACCCAAACACCTACCCCATCTAGGACCTGCTGGAGCTTGTGAAGGGACTGCTCCTGTGGAACAGTACCCACATCTCTCCATCCTTGGAGCAACCATGGGATATTCCAGAGGAGGCTGGATGAGGATCCAGTGATGACGGTGTACCAGGAGCCAGAGGCCTTCGACCAGACAGTGACTCATCATAAGTGAACATTAGCTAGAAAAGCTGATTGGACAAAGTGTGCACTGTGTGACACACTGCTCCCAATGCCACCGGGACCAGTGAAGAGGAGGAAAGAAGAAGTGGAGAGGTTTTTGTCTGTTTGCTTTCTTTGTTTTGTTTAGGTTTGAAATTTTCTTTCGGGGGGAGGGGCACTGCAGGAGTAAGGTGAGGACCCCCTCTTGCACCATATCCATAGCAAAAAAAATGCTCAACTGCATCCAAAAAATTAAACAAATAAAAAAAACACCACTGCCTCTCCCCCCCCCCACCCCACACAGAACAACAACAACAACAACAAAACCCCAAATTTACCCACATTTATGAAGGCAAACACTGGCTCTGGCATCTCCCAGCTGGCACTGGGGGTGAGAACTCTGTGCTGTGCCGTCGATTCTGATGGCTGGCATGGCATTCTGAGCCACACTGACTTTTATGCCACAGCACAAGGGAAATGCTCCCAAGGTGGGAATACAAGATGGCACAACTCCTCTTTTATTAACTAGAGTCAGTTTGAGTGACACTACTATTATCCCTTTTGCAAATACTCGAAAAATGTCCATTAGGGATGTCATGTGGACCTATCATTGATCATTCTCTTTTGGGAAAATATGGAATTTTCTTGGGGGGGGTATTGTTCGTTTATTTTTTTGTTTTTACTTGACAATATAATTTGCTTGATTCAGTAATCTAAATTCCTTTTAAAATTGTATAAAGCCATATTCAAAATTTTTTCCAAATTGAAGGGCAAGTCCAGGGAATGCAGCAATGTCCTTTGCTATTCTGCACACAAGGCATGTGTTACTTAACTTTCTTCGTTTGCATAACAAGGTGCTTGAATGGGGACACATATAGGTCTCTCATGCACTCATCAGCTAGTAATGCAAACAGTAAGAACAAATACTCATTTCCTTCAAGCGGGAGAAATGCATTATTGATGGGCACTAGGGAAAACTTGCCTTTGTGCTTGCATATTGTCTTTGTTCGGATTTCCCGTGCGATGATCAAAGGTCATGGCCAAAGGCAGCTTAAACATAAAAGTGTTTTTATTTCATCTTACAGCTCTCAGATCACACTTAATAGCTGGGGGAAGTTGGGACAGGAACTTGAGACAGGGATGTAGAGGCAGGAACCAAAGCAGAGGCCATGAAGGAAGGCTGCTGACTGCTTTGCTCCTCCATGGTTTGCTCATTTTACTTTCTTACAGACCCCAGGACCACCAGTGTGGGCATGGCATCGCCCACAATGGACCCTTTCACGTCTATTTTTTTTTTGGTTTTTCGAGACAGGGTTTCTCTGCGGCTTTGGAGCCTGTCCTGGAACTAGCTCTGTAGACCAGGCTGGTCTCGAACTCACAGAGATCTGCCTGCCTCTGCCTCCCGAGTGCTGGGATTAAAGGCGTGCGCCACCACCGCCCGGCCCCTTTCACGTCTATTATCAATCAAAAAAATGCCTCATAGGTTTACTTAGAAGTCAATATTATGGTCACATTTTCTCAACTGAAGCTCCCTCTTCTCAGATGACCATAGCCCGTGGCAAGTCAACAAAAACAAACGAAACCAAACCAGGATATATGTTATCCATAGAAAAGGAAAAATCCCAGAGTATTTAAATGTAAGGTTCATGAGTCAAACACTTACTCTAAGTGCAGTTGGAAAGACTGAAAAACAGCACGGCTAACGAAGCAGGCTTCTCACCACACATGCACACGTTAGAGAGGTCTAAAAGCATAGCAGCCTCTCAACTTCCCTGGAGGCTCGCCTTACAGACAGTCCTCTATCCTCCTGGTTAGTAAGACTCAGCAAGACACATATTGCTCCCTTAAATGGTTGCCCAGGCTTTGCTCATCGTTTGTGACTGCCGCTTCTGGGTTTTTCTGATGGGCATTTGTGCACTGCTTCTGAAGTCAATGTAGCAGGATCAATGGAACCCAGCAGAGTTCACAAATGAAAAGAACAGATGTCATTTTCTTCCAGTTGCTTGCACTGTTGTTATTTTTTTAAGACATTGAGGGGTGACCCTTGATGCCACGGTACTGTCTGGCAGCTTTCAGGTTCTAGCGATGGACTCCTCAGTGGGCTGAGGAAAGACTTGAGCCAAGTTGGTGATTAAGAATTTAAATTCCGATGCTCGGCACAGTCTTGGCTGGAGTCAGTGAGGAGATGGATGATCTGACTCAGATGGGAATTTACCTGACTTCAGTGCTGTGCGAAAGCAAATGTAGGCTCTCAACCCATCCTGCTGCTCCTGAAAGAGCTCACCAAAGGGACTGTGCTGGTTTGCAGCACTGGGTTTAACAGAAAGAAAAACCTTACCTGGCTTTCTAGCTACACAAGAGCTCAGGAGCAAGCGATAAGGCGGCATTGTGTGTGTGTGGGGGGTGTTCTATGATCTCATTGATTCCCCCTTTACTAGAGCATCCTGTCATACCACAGACAGAGCCAGATAAACTACCTGCTGTGAGACCCTGAAGACAGGAGCTATACAGAACTTTGGACTGCAACATGCATCCGAATGATCAGTTCAATGATAGCATCCCCAGAGATGGTAAAGATGTGGTTAAAAACACGAGCCATAAACTGCTCATCTTAATTTTTAAAGTTTTTTTTTTTACAATTTATATATATGGTGTGCTGGCTAGAATTATGTCAACCTGACACAAACAATAATTATCAGATGGAAGGGAACCACAGTGGAGAAAATGCCCTCATAAGATCAGGCTGTGGGCCAGCCTCTAGGGCATTTTCTTAATTAGAGATTGCTGGGAGGGCCCAGCCATTGTAGGGAGTGCTACCCCTGGACTGGTGGTCCTGGGTTCCATATGAAAGTAAACTGAGCAAGCCATGGAGAGCAAGCCATGGAGAGCAAGCCAGTAAGCAGCACCCCTCCATGACCTCTGCATCAGCCCCTGCCTCTAGGTTCCTGCTCTGTTTGAATTCCTTTCCTGACTTCCTTTCATGATGAGCAGTGCTATGGAAATGTGTAAGCAGAATAAATCCTTTCCTCCCCAACTTGCTTTTTGGTCGTGATGTTTCACCAAAACCATAGAAACCCTGACTAAGACACACATGGAGTGTACGAGGTTCTGTGCACCTTGTGCATGTAGCAGCACTCAGAGGCCAGAAGAGGAGCTCCAATCCCCTGGAACTGGAGCGACAGGTAGTTGTGACCTATAGGTGGGTGTAGGGAACTGAACCCAGGTCCTCTGTGAGAGCAACAAGCGCTCTTAACTGCCCAGCCACCTCTCCAGCTACCTCACCTGAATATTCACGATGCTGCTCAGTACTATTACATACATTCGCTTTGCTGTGCACCCTTACACTGAACTTCTGTATCCACTCAACAGTGCCTTTACCTCTTTTGTCAGTTACAGGTCACCCCTATCTCCTGAATCTGCTGTTCCAAGTATCCAAAGTAACACAGCTATGTGTGTGTGTATCTAGGTTACTTTATTTAGCATAACATTCTCAGGGTTCATCCACATAGTCCAGTGTTTAACGATTTCCTTCCTTTGAAGGCTGTGTGATAGTCCACTGTATGGGCTGGAGAGATGACTCAGTGGTTAAGAGCACCGGCTGCTCTTCCAGAGGTCCTGAGTTCAATTCCCAGCAATCACATGATGGCTCACAACCATTTGTAATGAGATCTGGCGCCCTCTTCTGGCCTGCAGGTATACATGGAGTACAGAATACTGTATACATAATAAATAAATCTTAAAAAAAAATCCACTGTATATACAGACCACGTATGTATCTTAGTTAGGGTTTCTACTGCTTTGACAAAAAACCATGGCCAAAAAGCAAATTGAGGAGGAAAGCCATTCTTTTCTCACTCTGCTGTGGGAAGGCAGTCATTGCCTCCACCTCTGAGATTCTGTGAATAACGCTTCTGTGAATACAGATGACCAGTGTCCACACGTTCTTATGATTCTGCTGTGGGAAGGCAGTCATTGCCTCCACCTCTGAGATTCTGTGAATAACGCTTCTGTGGATACAGATGTCCAGTGTCCACACGTTCTTACGATTCTGCTTTGCGTTCTTTCTGGTACACTGCTGAAATGAACTGCTGCATCATATGGGGGTTCCAGATTTCGGTTTCTGAGGAGAACTGTGCTGTTTTCCACAGCAGCTGTCCAGCTTTATGTTCTCATGGAGAGCCCACAGTGCGTGGAGGTCTTCACATCCTCGCCGATACCACCTCTTCCACCCCCTCCTGACATTACTATTGTAATTATTAGAACCATCTGAAGGGCTATGAGGTGACTGACATAGTTTAATATGTTGAACTCCGGGGAGAGGAAAATCAGCACAGGCTAGAGCCCTAACATTTGGCTGTGAGATTAAATGCTTTTACAAATTGCCTTTTCTTCACACCAGGGCACTGCAGTCATAATCTCACAAACTAAAAGCCTGCCTTTGACCCTTTGGGATAAGACCTTTGATTTCTTTGCTGAGGAAAAGAAGGGACAGGTTTCATGGAAAGAACAAGTAAATAAAAAAGACTATTTTATTTCCAGAGAAAGAAACATTTAATCATTGTTTCCATTAATGGAATCAAGATTTACCTACCAATTTCTTCAAAATTAAAGGATAACAGTTTTGTTAGATATAATAATGCCACAAATTACAAATCCAATCATATTATTATATAAATATTATTATGTATGCAAACTTGGGTAGCAGAGAGCTCTGATTTGTCTCTTCAGGGCTTGATGGGGACTGAAAACATTGGTTATTTTTTTCAGGTTGAATGAAAAGTTTCTCATGTGGGGGTAGGGCAGGGAAGATACAGAGAGATACAGAGGAAATAATAAAGATTCTATTAGGGCTTATAGATTCATGATCCAAGGAGACAGAAAAGATAAGTTTGGTGGGAAAAAAATGAACCAGTTAGCCAGTAGATACACGGAGCAGGTGTCAGCAACCGTTTTCTGCAGAGGGCCTGGTGGCCAGCACTTGCGCCTTTGCAGGCTCTACCGTCTGTGTAGATCAAACCAGCCAGAGCAGCCAGGGATAGGTGGCCCGTAAATGAAGGTATATGGCGGTGTGACAGCAGGACTGTATCTCACAAACAGGCGGTAAGGTGGGGCTAGGTTCACTGGTCACAGTCTCTTACCTCCTGAAAATTAGGGGTTCTCATAAAAAGGCGAACTAGGAAAGAGGAGGAGGAAGAGGAGACAATTGGAGGCACAAAATCCTCACTGTTATTTCTTTAAAAAATTAAGTACAAGCCAGGCACCACAGGTACACACCTGCAATCTCAGCCCTTGGGAGGCTGAGGCAGGAGGATCAGGAGTTTAAGGTTAGGTTGGACTACACAGTGATACCGTCTAGAAACAAGTCGATCAATGCGTGGGTGAGTGAGGAGGACAAATCCATGTTGGCGGATGATAGACCGATTTATCTAAGTATAAAACGGTGGCTCTTTCTGGTCATGATGGTACACACTTGTAACTCCCGCACTTGGCAGGTTGACAAGGTTGTCCTTGGCTGTTTAGGGAGTTTGAGGTCAGCCTGGGTTACACCGTTTCAACACGTTCTTCTTCTTCCTCCCCAGAAAGACAACTGGCTTTCATGTAAAATTCCAGGCATTTTACAACCTTTGATCCTTGATGCAGTGGAACTCAAGGTTGACGAAGATCAATATAACTTTGGATAAGCAGCCTTAAAATCTAAACTCCTTGTCATAAGACGATGTCTGACCTCACACAGAAGATAATCTGATGGGATGGGCAGACACTGTATCCTGAAAAAACAAGCCCCCCCCCACCCCCGCATACAGCTCAGAGGAAAACTCTAGCAAACACATGGCCCTAGATCTGACACCCCCAGCAGTGTCATCAAACAAGAAAAGCAAAACAACAGAAAACCACCTCACTCAGCAAATGATTACTGTTGGTGAAACGCGTTCTCCTCATTACAACTGGAGGCTCCAGGGTTGCCTCTGGATGCACAGGCTTTGCCTCCGGGCGGGGGGGCGCGGGGGGGGGCATTGACATACATTTTACCTCTCCCAGGAGTTTCCATCCTCCTGCTCCACTAAGCTCCTCCTGCCACTCATCAGGTCCTCCTGCCACTCTTCTCACAAGGCCTTGACCTTGGCAAGAACTGCGACTTTCAGCACCAGTAAAACTATCTCCCCCCTATGCAAACAGGCTCGGATAAGCACAGGCAGAACTCAGGTTCTCCAAGTCTTGTTTCCAGAAAAAGGAAAACAACAGAGATCCCTGAAAATGCCTCCCTGAGAAAGTACAAAGCCACCAACAGCTGACCTAGGTCTCTAAGCTTCCTTTGCCTGGAGCATTGACCTTAGGAAATTCAGCAGCTCTGAAGCCCCTTGCTGTCTTTGACAGGACCTGGGTGAAATGAGGGCATCAAGGTTAGGGCCCCTGTCTCCATCTCTGTAGGATTTTAGGAGCCCAACCCTGTAGGTATGGGCTAACAGGCAGATGGCTTAGTCCATCTGCCCCTGACACATTCCCATGTTTGTATTTTTTTTTTATTAGTTTTTCGAGACAGGTAAGGCCTCTTTTGCTTCTAGGGAGCTGAGCTCTGGTCTAGCTGTGGTCTCTCAACTGGAACAGTATTGAATAAAATTTGTTTAGCTTCCATTTCCCACCAGCGTCAGGCTTGGCTTCTCTTTGACAGTGATGATGCAGCATGCTGCTTTCAGGGGATAGTGTTCCATCTTTAATGCTTGGGCCAGGGCCTGAAATGATGGCTCAGGAATTAAGACTTCAGTTTGGTTCCCAGCATCAATGCTAGGTGGCTCATAATTGCTGGTGACACCATCTCCAGGGGAGACAGCCTTCTTTGGTTTCTTCAGGCACCTGCAGATGCATGAGGCACATGTTGTGTACACACACACACATACACACACACACACACACACACACACACACACACACACACACACACATCTCATAAAAAAGCTTGGATCCAAAAGGGTCAGAATTCCCACCTCACCCCCAACTATCCTTAGCAAGTCTTGACAGATACTAGCTTCTTGGCCAGGAAGTCCTTGAAGACAAACTGCTCTTTCACCAGTGAGTCCACAAGACAAGTATTTTCCTGTCCTACTTGGAGCTGGCCCCTCTTGGGTTTGCATTGCTGGAGAGTCAGACTCTCTCCGTAGGAGAATATCTCCTTCCTTCCCACTCCTGATGCGTCAGTGCACAAATCTCCCGAGCTGTGTGATCACATCCTACTGTGCAGTGATAGCTCAAGATCCTAACAGCACAAATCACTGAATTCACTAACCCGAGGGCCAACTCACCCCTCAGCCACTTGTTTATTCGAGGATCTTCATGATAAGTGGTGAGTTCAGCATGCTGTATTAAATCATGTTCAAGGCGTATTGGGAAAACCTACTCTTCTTTTTTCTTCTGTACTTATAAATAAAAAGAGAAAAAGGACAGAACAAAGCTGCTAACGCTAATGCTAACACCCCTTGATTCCAGCCTTTGAAAATAACTTCATATTATATTTTGAGCAGAAAAGATTGTCATGTGCTTGATTCAGCAGCTGAATGGCTCACTTCCCCACAAAGGCTTTCCAAATGTAGTTAAGCATCCATGACAAAACGCAGAGTAATCATAACCACTGAGTATTCACCACAGGCTCCTGAACCTGCTATAGGTACTTGGTTTGGGAAGGGTTGGAGGTAGCCTTGGGTATTTGCATTAATAGAAGTCTGTTCAGAAGGCCGATAAGCCAAGGGCTCAGGGATGGGAAGACAGAGAAAGCAGAGGGCTGGGATAGGTTTGGTCAGGTGCTTCTGAGTGGGGTCTTGGGCTGGTACTGGCAGGAAAGGCAGAGTTTGCTCTGTGACAACCTGTGCTGGCTTGATTTATATCAACTCAACACAGACTATAGTTATCCAAGAGAAGGGTACCTAAATTGAGAAAACACTTTCGTAAAGTTGGGCTATAGGCAGGCCTGTGGGGCATTTTCTTAATTAGAGATTGATGAGCACTGCCATCCCTGGGCTGGTTGCTGGGCCTGGGTTCTATAAGAAAGCAGACTGAGCAAGCCATGGGGAGGGAACAAGCCAGTAAGCAGCTCCCTTCCATGGCTTCTGCATCAGCTCCTGCCTCCAGGTTCCTGTCCCGCTTGAATTCCTTTCCTGATGAACAGCGATAGAAAAATCTAAGCAGAATAAATCCTTTCCTTCTCGAGTTGCTTTAGTCATGGCACTCGATCAGAGCAGCAGCAGCACAACTAAACGAGGATGTTCATGAGCTTCTCAGGACTGGAAGGGGGTCCTCACCAGCTTCCCTGTGCAGCCGGCACATCCCGGTGTGAGTTAGTGAGTTAGAACACTGAGAGTTCCTGTTGAGGTATTAGAGGATGAAGTTGCTGCTGGGACGTGAGTTATCCTCAGAACATCACACTGCTCTCCCACGTGGTGAGGGCGAGAAACATCTAAATTATCTTTCACGGGGAGGGGCCTTGGGCCCCACTTTATTCCCAACAGCTCTTTGAAAGGGCAATGCCATGAGGGTCAAATTCCGAACGGTGGTTGAATTCTAGCTGCTTCTATACATCTGGCCTTGGGTAAGGCAAGTTCCACCTTATCGAAAGAACAGGAGGGGCTTAAGTGAGGGGTAGTGTAGTAATAAGAGCGGCGGCGGGGCTGCGTCCCCAACACCCCAGCCGCCTGCTAGCTTATGGCTGAAATAACAACACACAAACTGTATTCATTTAATCACTGCTTGGCCCTTTAGCTTTAGCCCTTACTGGCTAATTCTGATATACCGATCAACCCATCTCTAATAATCTGTGAGCACGGGTCTTACTGGGAAGATTCTAGGTCAGAGCTTCATCGCGTGTGTCTGCCCAGGAGCGGGACATGGCGTCTCTCTCAGGCATCTGCTCCCGAGAGGAGAGCTGTGGAGTCTGAGCTCACTTCCTCTTTCTCCCACTGTTCTGTTCTCCCACCCATCTTCTAACCAATGAGGGCCAAGCAGTTTCTTTTTATTTAACCAATGACCTTCCTCCATCAATCAGGGTAGGGTATACTTGTTTTTGAGGGGCAGTTAATTTCTGAAATGCTTCCTTAAAAATAGCTAATTGGTCTACCCAGCCAGCCTGGGGCAGCTGTTAAGCTGCTTTCTTATTTTCAAGAAGGAATGTTGCACATTAAAAAATTGAATGAAGGACAGATTCTTGAAACAGGGAATAACTGATTGAAACAATTTCAAAGTGGAGCTGGGGGTGTGGCTCAGTGCCAGCAGAGTGCCTTCCTAGCACCTGCAGCCCTTGGTTTGACTTCCAATACTACAAAAATAAGTTAACTAATAAATGAATGAATATCACTCCGTACTTGAGAGTCATAAAAATTAAATGCTCACATTTTTTTCTTTTGTGACTGACATTAATTTTTATGGGAAAGCTAGGGAAAACAACTTAAAATCATGATTTATCTCAACACAAGTTTCATCTCAAACCACAGAGAGGACGTGTGCAGGCTCCATGGATTAGCCAGGGAAGGTGAGGTTTTCTAGCAGCCAGCAAAGTCAATTGCACCTGGACTGTCCGCCCCTGTTCGAGTCTATGAGCACATGTGAAAACAGTATTTACAGATTGCATTTACTCTCCCTATAAGTATTGACTTTGGCGATCCCTTTTTCAAGGCACTGAATGAGTACTGAAGGTGGAGTGGAGATATGACATTGGATTTGCTGTTAGCCATGCTGGGCCAATCAAAGGCTAATACTACTTTGCTAGAATGTCTTGACTTTGACTTACCATTGTTATAATAGCTCAGTTCTCTTGATCAATGGCTGAGTTGTCTATGATCAGCGATGATCCTGCTTCTTAGACTTTTCTTGGGGACGTTTTCTCCCTAAGGTTTGTTTGAGGGAATGCAGTTAACATTCAGCACCACGGGTGCTGTATGCTTCTCCACTTCTGATTACCTACCCATCTATCCTCCACTTGCATGTGCAAAGATTTTAAGATTGTTTTCCCATCCCTGCAATCACATATCTAATTGTTGCATTACAATACTCTTTGCAAAAAACTTGAATGACCCTCCACCCATGGTGGGAAGGCTCTGCTTGAGCTGAGGGTGAGATCTAGGAGGTGCTAGTTTTATTGAAATAGGTTGGGCTACATCCAAATGAAAACTGAATACAATGGAAAAAATGACAAGAAGTCAGATGTAAAGGAACAAGTAAAGGTTTTGGTATAGTGCCAAGGGAGAACATGGGATTCTCAAAGAAATGAAATCAGATAAACAGTAAAAATACAATGACAACCTGTGATGATTTGAATGAGATGTCGCCCATAAGTCTCAGGCCTTTGAATACTTGGTCCCCAGTTGGTGGGACTGTTAGGGAAGGGTGAGGAGGTATAACCTTCTTGGAGGAGGTACGTCACTGCGGACAGGCTTGATGTTTTAACAGCCTCTTGCCATCCCTAGTGCTCTCTCTGCTTCCTGTTTGTGAATCTAGATGTGAGCTCTCACCTGTTGCTCCAACACCATGTTTTCCTGCCTGCTGCCATGCTCCCTGCTTTGTTTGTGATGAACTCTTATCTCTCTGGAACCCTAAACTTCAAGCAGACCCTTCTGGAAGTTGTGTTGATCATGTTGTTTTATCACAGCAAGAGAAAAGTAAGGAAGACACAGCCAATGCCAACTACAGCGATAAGGCTGGAAGAGAAACATTCAGGGTAGGGCACAGTCGGTATTTGAGGACTGGCTTTTCCATCATGTTGGTTACTTTTCTTGCACTTTGACAAAAACACTTGACGGAACCAACTTGAAGAAGGAAGGATTTGTTTTGTCTCATGGTGGAAAAGGTGTGGGGGCAGTCATGGCTGTGGGAGTGGATCCTGTCAGTGGTGGGGGAGTATCGGCAGCTCGTTAGAGATGTTGGATAGAACTGGAGTCCAGCTACAAACCATAAGTCTCACAAATACATCTCTGGATAGGAATCATTTCCAAACAGTGCCATGACCTCCCTGGAGACCAAGCGTTCACACACATGAGTCTGTAAGGGACATTTCACTCTCAAACCATAGCAAACATATTCTAGTATATTCTTTGGAAATGCTATTAGACTACTTCACATAAGAGAAAGCAAGGGGCAGGAAGGTTGCAGACAAGGAGGATGGAGGGGACTCTCATGCTAGGACGATTAAATTCACCCTCTGGTCAGCCCTGTGGGCACCATTATCCAGGACAAGACACAGTAAGGAGAGGTTTTAAAATAGGACCCTAAAATTACATTTAAGAAGAAATGGGGGTGCGTACATCTTAAAGACATCTGCTGACTGTTGCGGGAGGTCCTCCCACTCCTCCAGCCTATCACTGCTGAGATACCAGCCCCTTGGGGCGTGGTCTCTCTCCCTTTAAAAAAGCGGCCACTTCCCTCTCCTCTCTCTCTTCACTTCCTGCTCCGCCGGCGTCTAGACTCCTGATCGCGTAGAGGGCTGTTGCCTGGGACAGTGATCTGTAAGTTTTTCCCCCTTAAATAAATATCACCCTATTAATCATAATCCCACATTGGTGTGGCATTGTTTGTGACTTACGCCTTCAATTTGGCACCCAACGTTTGGTTTTAGAACCTCTCCCGGCTCGCAGCCGCGAGTTCGGCTTGGCGGCCGGAAGTTCAGCTTGGCGGCCGCGAGTTAAGCTTGGCGGGCGCTAGTTCGGCTTGGCGGGAGCCGTCCCTTCCTCAGCCACTGCCTGTGACTTGCAGCAGCGGCCTTGGCCTCTTCACGTGGATTTAAACTCCACAGGCCCGCGTAGTCTCTGCCCGCATGGTTTGCTCTTTTCTGAGTCGTTTTTAAATCTCCCTCGCAAGCACAACTCTTAAGTGGCGCGAACCAGAGCAAGCGGTTGCTGAAAGCTGCAACCCCTCAGGGTGACTCTGTCACGTGGAGACATAAGCGGCTTCCAGATTGCTCTTCTCTGCCCCTGGATTCTGAGTTTCTGGTTCCATCTCTGGAATTGATTTAATTACATTTACTTTGTTGAGAAACTTGCGTTTTCCAGTTTTTAACATCTACTAAGGCACTGAAACAGGACCATGTTTTCATCGCGATTCTGCAACAGCGCCACCTGCTGGACAATAGGTAATATGGCAATTTTCGTTTCTAACGCAAATTTTACTGCTTTGTTTTCACTAATACAATGGATTAGTAATTTTGTATTTACTAATACAATGAATTACATCATACAAGGTCTATATGATTATGGGATTACCTTAATTTGCTTGTTACTAGGCTTCAGTTTTCTTTTCCATATTCTATCATTAAGGAAGAATATGGCACTCCTAAGAATGATAGAATCTTTACGAACTAATAATGAACAACTAATTGACAGGATTAAAATTATTGAAAATCAGAGGTTATCTGAACAAGTGGATACTATGACAGACAAAATTGATTCCATATCCAAGGGTATTAGAAAGTTACCTGAAAGGGTTCAGGCTATTGAATTTGACCTTCAGAGTTTATCACAAAGTTTTGATAAGGTAACAGACAGAATGTACCTCCAAGATGGGAATCTACATGATATACAAGAAAAGTTTAAGGAGGACATGTTATCTTTGAAGGAAAAAATTAAAGCTTTGGAATCACAGGTGCAGAATGGGGACCAAAAAATTGATACCTCAGTGAAATCACTGGAAATATATACAGGTCAAGAGATTCAGGATTTAAGAGAGACAATGATAAAAAGATTTGAAAAGATTGGAGAAATTATTGCAGCTGGTGAACAGAGTAAGGAGGCACAAGGACAGGATACAATGCCTCCACCAGCTATTAGAACTGGCTTACCCAGGGTTCTAGCGACATACCCTATACTTGATTCTGACAAAGCGTCAACTTCTAAAGGCTCAAAGGGAGTCAGAGAAGCTAGATGGACACCAATAGCAATGAATGATCTGAAAGAAATTAAGCAAGCTGTTGTTAATTTTGGCTTGCACAATGCATATGTAAAGGAAATGATAAAGACTTGGGCTTCTAATGCTAGAGCTATCCCCCATGATTTCCATCAGTTAGTGTCTGCAGTTTTAGATAAGGGACCTTCCTTGATGTTTGGAATTTATTTCAGAGAAGAATCCAAACATATGGAACAGCAAGGAAGAGCAAAAGGTATTGAGGTTTCCCAAGATCAAATTCTTGGTGCAGGAGAATATGCTGATCCACAGGTCCAAGCTCTTTATGATGATGAAGTACTGTGTCTATGTCACCAAGCAGCTTTAAATGCTTTGAATAGGATACAAGATCCAGCAAAAAGGGTTGAATCATATACCAGAATTAGGCAGGGACAGAGAGAACCCTTTATTGACTTTTTGCAAAGATTGATTAAGGCTCTGGACATAGGGGTAACAGACCCAGAATCTAGACGAATACTTCTTGAATCTCTAGCTTTTGAGAATGCAAACATAGAATGCAAAAAGATAATTGGGCCTTTAAAGTCTAGATCAGCACCTATGGATGAATGGATTCAGCATACGATGAATGTTGAGACGTTTAGCTATAATGATGAATCTTGGGTAGGAGAAGTGATTTCCAAAGCAATGAGGAGACATCAAACTGCCAGGTGTTTTAATTGTGGTAAATTAGGACATTTACAAAGGGATTGCAGGCAAAGAATTTCTAGGAATAATATCTCTTCTGGGAATGACAAAAATAGGAGACCTCGGCCTTCAGGTATATGTAGGAGATGTGGTAAAGGCAGGCATTGGTCCAACGAATGTAGGTCAACAACAGATAGACGGGGCAATCCGATATCATCGGGAAACTCCATGGGGGGCCTCTCGCAGGCCCCCAAGCCAACAGTGGCCCAGTCATTCCCAGTCACAGTGGAGAACGTGCCTCACCAAGAAAATTAAAAGCTCCAATTTCTGCTGTAAAAAGTAATACTGGTCTAAATGATGAATTACGTGTGGAGGATGAGTCAAAAAACCCAGTAGGACAGAGTAAACGTATATTTTGGCAGACTTCTATTAATGATCAAAGACCAAAGCTAAGAGTCTGTATAAATGGCACTTTTATTGAAGGCTTATTAGACACAGGTGCGGATGTAAGTATCATTACCCCAGAATCTTGGCATCCGAATTGGCCTCTTCAAGAGGTAGATGTTCAGTTCCTAGGAATTGGAACCCTATCTCGTGTAAAACAAAGCACAAGATGGGTTGAATGCATAGGGCCCGAAGGGCAAATAGGAAGACTAAGGCCATATATAGCCAATATTGCCATAAATTTATGGGGCCGTGACCTGCTACAGCAATGGAATACCCAGATTAACATTCCTGTATTTCCAGGAATTCATAATTCGGGGAAGGATATGATGAGGTATTATGGAAAAAGGTCACCAGCCATTCAGGCTGTACAAGAACATACAGCAAATACCAAACCTTTAGAGGTACCAACAGCCCTACCTTTAAAATGGCTAACTGAGAAGCCAATATGGATCAAACAGTGGCCTCTAGCTGAAGATAAACTACAGGCATTGGAACAGCTGGTGCAAGAGCAACTAGATGCTCACCATATTGAAGAATCAACCAGCCCTTGGAATTCTCCTGTGTTTGTTGTAAAAAAGAAATCTGGTAAATGGAGAATGGTGACAGATCTAAGAGCTGTCAACAAAGTAATTCAACCTATGGGCCCACTACAGTCTGGAATTCCTTTGCCTTCTCTGTTACCAAAAGGATGGCCTCTTATAGTTATTGATTTGAAAGATTGTTTTTTCACGATACCGTTACAAGAAAAGGATAGAGAAAAATTTGCCTTCACAGTGCCTACTTATAATAATTCTCAGCCTAATAAGAGATATCAGTGGACTGTCCTCCCACAGGGTATGCTCAATAGTCCTACACTGTGCCAATATTTTGTAAGTAAGCCATTGGAAATAATTCGTAAACAATTCCCCAAGTCCATCATTTATCATTACATGGATGACATCTTGTTATCTGATTCAAATAAAGATACTTTAGAAAGGATGTTTGAAGAAGTAAAGAAAGTCTTGCCTAGGTGGGGATTACAAATTGCCCCTGAAAAGATTCAAAGAGGAAATTCTATTAATTACCTAGGTTACAGAATAGGGTTAGAGAAAATTAAAACGCAAAAGGCACAAATTAGGAGAGACCGCTTAAAGACTCTTAATGACTTCCAAAGATTGTTAGGAGACATTTCCAGTCTACGACCAGCTGTTGGGATAACACCTGATCTAATAGTTCATTTAAACAAAACCTTAGATGGTGATAAAGATTTGAATAGTCCAAGAGAACTGACAGCTGAAGCAGAAAAGGAACTGACAATGATTGAGGAAAAATTACAGGAGGCACATGTGGATAGGGTGAACCCAAATCTTAGCTGCATCCTAGTCATATTGCCTTCCAGAATTTCTCCTACAGGGATTCTAATGCAGAGGGAAGATATTATTTTAGAGTGGATATTTATACCTAATAAACCAAGTAAAAAATTAAAAACTTATGTGGAAAAAGTCTCTGAATTAATTATAAAAGGTAAGCTGAGACTTCGTCAACTAGCAGGTATAGACCCAGCAGAAATTATAGTGCCTTTTACTACTGAAGAAATAAAAAAGTTATGGGAAGACAATGAACCGTGGCAAAGAGCTTGTGCTAATTTTTTGGGAGAAATTAATAGCAACTATCCCAAAAGTGGTAGACTTAACCTCATAAAAAGAACTTCTTGGATTCTTCCTAGAATTGTACGTGATGCTCCAATAACTGGAGCCCGTACTTTCTATACTGATGCAAATAAATCAGGGAAAGCAGGTTACAAGTCAGATGAATTGAGTAAGGTGGAACAAAGCCCTTATAATTCTGTCCAGAAGGCAGAATTATATGCCATTCTTATGGTGCTAAGGGATTTTAAAGAACCTCTTAATATAGTTACAGATTCACAATATGCAGAAAGAGTTATCTTGCATATTGAGACAGCTGAATTTATACCAGATGACACAGAGTTGACTTCATTGTTTATCCAGGTACAAGACATAATCAGGAACAGGCTTTGTCCGATGTACATAACACACATCCGGTCCCATACAGGTCTGCCTGGTCCTCTAGCCCAAGGCAATGCTGAGATTGATCAATTATTGATTGGAAGTGTGTTGCAGGCCTCAGAATTTCATAAGAAGCATCATGTCAATAGTAAAGGCCTAAAGAAAGAATTTTCCATTACTTGGCAACAAGCTAAGGACATTATAAAGAGATGTCCTACTTGTTCTTTCTATAATCAAACACCGTTGCCTGCAGGGAGTAACCCAAAGGGCACTAAGAGAAATGAAATCTGGCAGATGGATGTGTTCCACTTTATGGAATTTGGTAAATTAAAATATGTACACCACACCATAGACACGTATTCAGGTTTTCAATGGGCTACTGCCCTGAGCTCAGAAAAGGCTGATTCAGTAATCACACATTTATTGGAAGTTATGGCCATCATGGGTATACCTGCACAAATAAAGACAGATAATGGTCCAGCATATGTATCTAAGAAAATGAAATGCTTTTTTGATTATTATAATATAAAACACATTACAGGTATACCAAACAATCCTACAGGTCAGGCAGTTATAGAAAGATCAAATCGTACTATAAAGGATATGCTGAACAAACAGAAAGGGACTGAAAATACCCCCAGAAATAGATTACATAATGCTTTATTAACCTTGAATTTTCTCAACGCTAATGAGAAAGGAACGACAGCAGCAGAAAGACATTGGATAATGGAAAAGTCTGCTGAACTAAATCAACCAATTTATTTCAAAGATGTGCTGACCTCTCAGTGGAAGCCAGGAGATGTGCTACGTTGGGGAAGGGGTTTTGCTCTTATTTCCACAGGAGAAGAAAAATTGTGGATACCATCAAAATTAATAAAGTTTCGATTTGAAGAGGAGAAACCTCTTGGAAAGGAGAAATGACAACTCATCCACAATGATGATATTCATACAGGTGGTAAGAAAAACATATAGAATGGGGGCAGGGTTCTGTTCTTATCTCCACAGGAAAACACTCATCTTTGAAAAATTCAAGGGACCCTGGATATTTGGATACTGACAGATGGAAAAATACCTGCCCAATAGGAAATATCAAGAAAACTGAAAGGGTTGTGTAAGTAATATTAAACCATATTTCTAAATTTATAAAGCTGGTTTTGAAGTTGGACTCTGGCTCAGTCCTTCTCCAATTCCAAGCCTGTTAGTAAGAGAAAAACCCAGAGTTTCTGGAGTTTCTGTCTCATGTCAAGAGCCATGATATGGGACAGAAAGAAATATGAGTTTAGAAAACATCTTTGCTTTTCTTCATATCTATCATACTTTTCATTGAATATATCTATCATGTCTTTCATTGAATATATATATATATATATATATATATATATATATATATATATGTCTATATGATTAATGCTTAAGTTTTTCATAATGAACAATGAGTTTTTCCTGAAGTGACATTTGAAGTTTCCAGGAAGAAGATGGGGCCCCATAACAACAACTCCACCTGGTTGATATGACGTCATGATACTGATAGCGCTACAACAAGACCTGCTTTGGATACCAGCTGCACAAGACAGTTCCAACTTGGTTAGCTGAAATGGTGCACATCTTATACAACATTTTGGCCAGACCTGCACAAAATACTCAGAGACTATTGGCAATTTTAAAAGACATTGATCTTGAAATTTAACCATCATTTTACTTTCACAGGATCCCCCAGAAAGAACGTCGCCCCCATGACAGCTGGAAGTAATTCTAGAGGACAACGTCCCCTCTCCCAGTAAAGTTTGCCCTTGGGTTTAGGGACATCATTTAGGGGTTGATTATAATTAGTATACGATTGAGGGTTGGGGGAGGAATTTTATAAGCTCAGGGATCATTTTGAAAAAAAAAAAAAAAAAAAAAAAAAAAAAAAGAGGGATGATGGGATAATAGATTTGTAATTGTGAGTTACTGTTGTTAGACAAATATATTGATATAGATTCTTGTATATTGATACAAAGTTAAATTGTATTGACTATTGTATGCATTCATGTTTCTACCTCTGTTTAAAACATTTTTTATGTATTGACATATATTGTATTGATATATATATTGTATATATTTACCATATTGCAGTGTACATTTCTACCTCTGATTAAGATACTTATATAATGTTTGTGTATTGATATATATTTACCTACTGCAATGTATATTTGTACATTGTTTATATTTGGAGGTCATTGTCCTCATTTGTTTCACAGTCGTTTATTGTCTTAGTCTTTAAGTTAGATAGATATTGAGAATTATATAGACTAATAGTCATCTAAGTTTGTCATTTATAATTAGACTAATCAGGTTCTTTGGATATATAGAGATTATACTCAGTATAGACAGATAATCTTCAACTTCTTCAAAGAGCTGTAGAAAATGGCCTTTAATCTAACTCAGAGTTTTGTGGTAGTGAGACACAATTGCTCCTGGCAACACCACTCTATTCCCAAGAGAATGTTGAGCACCAAAGACACTCCACCTGGAGCCTTTCCTTTTGGCAGAACTGGCCTTGGGGCAAAGAAATGCCCATACCTCAACCACTGACAAAGATACAGAGCGTGCATCAATGGATAAAACAGGGCTGTCTTATCCTGCCAAGACAGGGTAAGATAGTTTTGAAAAGTTGCTTGCCTTTGAAAATGGTGTGTCAGTTATGTTAGGCCTTAGCCAAAGTTGGTTGCTTCAACGCTGCTAATGTGACTTTGGGTGATTGCCTAGGTAGCTAGTTGTCTCTGTGATTTGTTGCATGTTTTGGAAGTTGTTTTACTGAACTTCCTAATTACCCAGGTAACATTATTTCCCTTCTCAGATCTTTGATGGGGTTGAAGACTATATAAATGTAGTTACTTTCTCTCATGACTTGGCCAAGTTATTTATTATACAAGACCTAAGCTAGTTAGAATAGGATATTTATACTTATTGTATATAATTTCATAGTAGGTTTAGAACTCTCTTATTTAAACAGAAGGGGGAGGTGTTGCGGGAGGTCCTCCCACTCCTCCAGCCTATCACTGCTGAGATACCAGCCCCTTGGGGCGTGGTCTCTCTCCCTTTAAAAAAGCGGCCACTTCCCTCTCCTCTCTCTCTTCACTTCCTGCTCCGCCGGCGTCTAGACTCCTGATCGCGTAGAGGGCTGTTGCCTGGGACAGTGATCTGTAAGTTTTTCCCCCTTAAATAAATATCACCCTATTAATCATAATCCCACATTGGTGTGGCATTGTTTGTGACTTACGCCTTCAGCTGACAATTAATTTATGGCGCTTATAAAAAAAGGGCTGTGCTCTTGTTTTTATCAAAACAACAATTATTTCCCTAATGCTTAATGGAGCATCATATTTCCATAATGATGCAATTCAACACGAACCACGTGGAGACATGATTACACAGTCATGTACCACTGCACAAGCAATTAAAATAACAAAACAATCAACCATGCAGAAAAAGCATGTTGATGTTTCTTTTTTAAGGACTTCCAACACTTTTGGCCCACAGTTTCTGAGGTTTAGAGTAATTTTTTTTTTCAGAGTGCTGAAACCAGAACATAGTTCCAGTTCCACCCTGCATTGTTCGAGCCTGTTTTATTCACATTTAGATTCCTAAAGGCCAGTAGCACTTAAGATTTATGGTAACTCCCCCCAAGTTACCTACCACTTAAAGTATAAGAGGACACTTTGGGAGTTCCGTGTGGTTCTTAGAGTCTAACTAACAACTTCTTGGGCCAAACTTGAGAAAATATAAACATGAATCCAATTAAACCACAGTTTTATATTAGCCTTTCAATCAAAAATAAAGAGTAGTTCAAAATAATCAATGAACCAACCAACCAACCAACCAACCAACCAACCAACCAACCAACCAATCAAAAACGTCTTAAGACCAAAAAGCCAAATCAAACATGGAAGCATAATAGATCACCTATACATAGTACATTAGAGACTTGTGTGTGCATGTTGTTACATGCAAAATCACTTTAAATTTATTCTTACAGGCTATAAACAGGATCCCTCTGCATAGTCAATAACAAACATGTACAATAAAATTTTTATATGGGAGGACATTCTGACTTTCTAAGAAGCTTGCCAGGGAGCTCTTCGGGGGGGGGGGGGTGCTCTGGGTTAACACTTAGCCCAGGCTGTGACAGGCCAAAAGCAGTCACAGAAAGAGTCAACCCCACCAATGGCAGCTGGACTCGAACTCAGGGCTTGTGGAATTATCTTACTTTGCATGCTCATCCTTCAGGTACCCTCATTCCCTCAAATTACCCCAAGGCTTTTCAATACAGACCTTTCACTGAGGGAACATGTGAAAAGAAGGGAGGGGAGAGAGAAACTTTGAAGTGGCTAACAGTTACCAAATCCTAAAACGGATTCAAGTCAACTGATTTATGTCTACAGCCAATATCCACATGATTCTTCAGAAACAGTATCAAGTATTTGCATGGGACTATTTAAAAAGTGTTATGTGCCCAACTGTAGCCCCAGCTACAGACAGATAATGCAAATGACAATATTTAAGAATATCACCTTGAATCAAGGGGGCATTGCAAACATGTGGTCTCTTCACTCCTTGGCTTATGAGGCAAATGGCTGTCATATACTTCTAACTAATTCTGGATTAGGACACCCGCCCCCCAACTGTGAACCAAAGTAAACCTTCTTTTCTCTTACGTTGACTGTTTGAGGTAATTTGTTACAGTGACAGAAAGCTGACTGACACACGTGCCTCATGCTCGTCTGTCCTCGAGCCCCTGCCACACACTATCTGAGGGGGTAAATGCAGGAGCCCCCTGCTCTGCATGGCGCACAGGTGAAGGGATGTGACAGGAAACTGTGTCAGTAGCCACGCAGACAATCTGAATTTGTCATTGTTTTCTTGATTTCAACTTGTCCTTGTTTTATCTGTTTTAGAGGGATGGTTATAGACACCCCGCGTTTTGTCAAATTTTCAGAGATTCCCAACAGAGTATTCCATTCAGTCAGTAAGGCTGGGTTATCTGTGAATAGTGACGCCGTTCATGGTCTCTCCTCAGAGCTGGCTGCCAAGACTGAAGTTTAAGGGGTCTTTCAGTTCTCAGCTTCAGAGATGCACACCCATCATTAGCCTTTGAGTGTCTAATGAGTGTCACCAGGCTGTGACGGGCCCTGCTGTTATGTCCCCTGCTCTCTTTGCCCTTCATTTATGCTCCTGCTAAAGTCCCATCCAGCACTAACTGGCTTCCGACTGGAAGAACATGCAGATTTGAATTTCCTCCAAAAATCCTTTACAATGTTTCCACTCTGAAATATGCTCCCTGGGGAGCTCAGTGGTAATCTGTCTATTCAGCAGTCAGACAATGGGAACTCTTCAGACCTTGCCGGCACCAGGAGCTGTGCACAGTCTCCGCTGGGGAAAATAAGATACAAAACATTTGTCTTTGCCAGCCAGACTAGCCCTCGTGTCTTCACGTTTTGGGGGGCTGTTTTGTCCCCCATGTTCTGTGATCTGCCGTCCTTGAGAAGATTATGGTATTCTTCATTTTTGTGTTGTGTCCAAAGCCATCTTGTGAGCTGTCCCTGAGACCCTGGCTCTTTGGTGTCCAAGAATCAAAACTCAAGCACCACCATGCCCATGCTGCCATCTGAGGAATGTCTGTGGGACACTGCAGTCACTGATAGCTATTATTGTCCATTTGTGAAAGGACTGAGGACAGTGACTTTGACCGCTGGAGTCAGGATACCCTTGGGCTCTCCATCCACTCAACCAGTGACCCCGAAGTCATACCTCATACTCTCAGGGAATGGCCTCTAACAGCGCCTCCCAATTCCCAGAAGTTTAATTCTACTTTGAAGACTTTTGAATCAGGAAAAATCTAAATATTTAAAATAGAGAGATTAGTACAATAAACCCCCTTTGACTAGGGCTCCATTTTCTATAACTGTGACCATGATTTTTATGAGTTCTGATAAATAAGTTAGGATATCCTTTGCTGGAAAGTCCTATATTGGGGCACGAATGCGTCAAGAGGTAGGCACTGTCACCATGACCCCTACCTTCAGGCAGTTCCTTAAACTACAGGTGCCATGCTGATAGTCACATGCGTTGGCTCTTATGACGTTTATTTATTGTGTGTTATGTGTGTGAATTTTTATGCATACCGCAGCATGCATGTGGAGGCCAGAGGACAAATCTGGGGAGCCGGTTCTCTCTTTCCACCATGTGAGTGTGAGGGATCAAACTCGGGTCATCAGCAGACTTTGCAGCAAGCGCCTTTGCCTGCTGAGCCATCTCGCGGCCCAGGTTATAGGATTCTGAAAGCTTCCCTTCTTCTAGCAGCTACAGAGGCCTCTTGAGAGCAGATGTGGAAGAGGCTCACCATACCTTCTCTGCCTGGGGGAGAGTCCAACCTCATCTAATTACAGACATAAAAAGCCTGCAAGTTTGCAGGTTTAATCACTAGCAGGTTATGCAACCCCAATTAAAAATAACTTTGGAAAACATAAGGCATGGAGTTGGGGAGCACAAAGTCCTCCATATGAGAAGTCTCAAAAGTGGCTTTCCAAACCCAATTTCATTTTTTCCCCTGGCTTGTTTACTGCTCAGAAAATATTGGCATGGAGGATGGGTCTGTTTTCAAGAGTGGTGCCTGTGAGTCTCAGAATTAGACTGCTCCAATGTCATGCCCAGTGCACTCGGCTGACAGTCACGTGTGCCAGCAACAATGCCCATTTCTTCCAACGATGTTCATATGCACACATGCACACCTACATACGTATAAAGCCTAGTAAGATCCTGAGCTTCGTGCTGCAAGGTATGTATTCTGAAACCGGCAAATGCAGTAGCAAATGCAGCAGGTAGTTTCTGCTTTGCTCCTTGACTGACACTTCGTACCCTGCCTTCCAGGCAAACTGCTGCAGCCGTTGATAAAGCCCTATGTGGACAGAACAAAGCGTCTTGTGTCTCCAGGCTGCCGTCCCCCCTACAGGTGCCATCCAGCTGTCTCCCAGCTGCCAGAAGTATTTTTGGAAATCATATTACATCATATAAAATGACCCTGGGTCCCTCTTATGCAGTTTTGTTTACAGAATACATTTATAGACATCAAATTGACACATGAGGTCCTCGGCCATAGAATTTCAAATAACGCCAGTCACGGTCATATACTCGGTAGTATTAGTTAGCTCTTGTTTGGTCGATTACACACAGGATCAGATACCATATCAGTATTATATTCCTATTTTCAAGCTAGAGTTTGAATGTGGCCCCATGAAGTTCATGGGTTAAAAACTTAATTCTCAAATTCACCTTTCTATAGTATTTGAAGTTTGGACTATTTGGAGGATTAGGGTCAGATAGGACTATTTGACTATTAGGGTCATATGAGGCCATGGGTGTTTGCCTCATGATGAAATTAGTGGTTTCATAAGAAATAGGAGAGACCTGAGCTAAAACACTTCCTTTCTTTGGCCATGTGATCTTTCTATGGCAGTATGGTACCAGAAGGCTCTCACTAGATGCCCAACTGTTGTGAGAAGCGTGGTCCTCAGCACCCTGGCTTCAGGAACCATGCGTTAAATATACCTATACGCTTTATAAATCATTCATCTTCAGAAAGGGCTAAGACACATATCAAGACTAAAATATTAATATTATATAAGACTAATATAGAGACATAGCATGTGTTACAACAGAGTTTACTACATATGAACCACGTAAGGGGGCACTGAAACTGACTAGACCGACTGAGCTATGATAAAATTTTATCATACTAGCTTTTGGTTCTGCATGTCTAATTTAGTGCTTTCTTTGGCTACCTGCTTAATCTTAATTTTTTTTTCTTGTAAATACCTTAAAGCACTTTTAAAGCTACATCTATATAGCCAACACAGAAGGTCTTTCAGTTCACATAGATTTTAAGCCCGATGGGCTTTTGTCTAAAGTGAGATAACTGTGTTGTTTAAGGTCCCTCCGATGATTTTATTTTGGCCAGTCTGAGCCAGACTGCAGACGTATAACAGTGACCTCTGCGACTCACCTGATGCTCGGATAAAGTCTGAACGGCAAAGCCGTCATGTGCAGTCATGTTGTAGAGGCGCCACACCTTTGTAAGGGCTGCTGTGAGACCTGACTCCTGGGGTTTGTCCAGAAGGAATGTAGATGAATGTCTTGGAATGTAGCTGCTTCTACTGCCTCCCAGAGATGTGACTGGACTCAGCTGTCTTCTGACAAACCTGCAGACTTGCTTTATAGTCACACCTTTTCTCATGATAGAGTTCTGCAGTGCCCACGGCCTCTTATGTCTCAAGGGCAGCCACATTTAGGGTATTTCTTTGGCAAAGACAAAGCTTGAAATGGAGGCTGTGCTTGTCTGATATTTCAGTCTCTATGGGAAAGTGAGGAACAAGCACCAGCAACAAATCCACTAGGTAAATGCTAATAGAATACAGGATCATAAGCATGCTCGCTATGGGAAAGTTCTATTGTGTGATAAACATCTGAGATACCTCTAAGTTAATGAAAATATTAAAATGTCAATTACTAAAAATAAGCCCAAGGACCCTTGGCCTTCTTAAATTCCACAAAAAGACCATACATGGGTCTATAAATAAGTGTGTTTTCATAAATAGTTGGCATAGGAACAATCTGAACCAAGGATGGAGAGGCACTCAACACATCTTTATTTTTTTTCTTTAGAATTATTTAAACTATTTTCCAAGTTTTAACTCATTGTTAGAAAGACATTGTATGGTCAAATTTCCAGTTGGTTTACCTAGCTTCCAAAATCAGCACCAAAGACTAGGCCCTGTATTATAAAAAAAATAAATAAATGAAGAGGTTCAACTCTTTTTTAAAAGGTTTATTTTTATTTTTAAGATAATGGTAATATGTACATCTGTGTATGGTTGTACATGTTAGTACATGTGTCTTCAGAAAGTCTAAACACCCAATTCCCTGTACCTGCAGTTACAGGTGGTTGTGAGTCACCCAGCATGGGTACCAGGAACTGAACTTAGGTCCCTTGAACGAGTAGTACAGTCCAGCAGCCATCAAGGGGCTCAGCTCCTGACAGCTTGGATCTGTTCACATGGAACATCTGTGCAGAGCTCACTGCTGCGCAGCTGTAGCTATGATAGGGTAACTAAGAAAGGAGATGCTAACTGCTTCCTAAGGGTGGGTGAATCCAGTACCGCCATCACAAGTGACGGTTGCAAAAGAAGGAAATGCTACGATCTCGGCGTTGACTGAAAACAAAAGGTGAATTACTGAAAATTATGTCATGTGACATTTCAAAAGCCTAACTCAGTGCAATTCAAATTATGCACATATTCACAATGATCACAAAATCCTGTCCAAAGACCACATTCCTTATATTAACTAGTCATATACAAGGGCCAAATAAAACCTTGTTTGATTGACTCGAGTCTCTCAGATGGTGATCGAGATTCAAAGTTTAGCCTTTGAAGAGTAAGGTTATTTTTAATTTGATATTTAATACTTTTTATTAATAGTCACATGGGATTCTGAATAGACATCCACTTTCCAAATGCACACATATGACATAAAAATGAAAGAGGAGCCCACGATTCAAACCCATCTGAGTGTAACCTAAGTAGTAAAGGACACAAACTGAAGCCACGCCTCAACCCCACTGAACATGGCTCTCACCTGCACTGAACCCACTGGAGTCAGGGCAAGCAAGTGGTACCTTACATCTGTTGCTACAATTAACAACTGACTTTTCATTTAAAGGGAACCCCAAGAACTGGTAGGAAGTGGCAGGCTTCCACAGAAAAATGCCAGGGCCCAACTTCTTCCCGTAGTTCACTTGGACTTTTTAATGCATCTAGATGTCAAAGCTCTGAGCTTCTAAAGCCCAGTCTGTGAGTGACTGAGGCACTGCCATGTAACAAGAAGCCATGGAGCACCTCACTTCAGTGGCAGCTTAGACATTAGCTTTGTTCAGTTAAAAAGGAGACCTGTCATATCCAGGTATAACCACCTCTCAGCAGAGTGACTGGGATAAGTGGATTTAGTCTCTGCGTGCAACAATTTCATCACCACACCCTTGAGAAATAAATCCTGTCAGTGGCTTCATGGCATGTTACGCAGATGAAATGGGCTAACACAAAGAAGCCCATGCATGGTTTCTGCATGGCAACATCTGCGGCTGCTGTATTACCAATGCACTGCAGACCACCCACAGGAAAGAAGCGCGGCGGCTCATCTCTTCTCCTAACCCTCAATTCAGCAGGGGCTGTGTAAGGCAGCTCCATGGGAGCGCAGACCTGGCATCCCAGAAAGCACCCCTTCCCGAGCTCATCTCTAGCTTTCACATCGTCTTCTCCAAGCCCCTTCACACACAGCCCAAAGACACAGCCTGGATGTGTGGACAGCCCTGTACACCAGGGAGGGAGCCCGAAAGCCTACAGTGGCAAATGCAGTGATTCAGCATACCTTCAGTGTGGCCTCTTCTCCTCCCCATTCTGCCCATTCTTATTTCCTCTGATCGCTTCCTGAACAGACCACTGTCTCATGTCCCTAGCTGTGATGTTTGGTGACATCTTGGGGTAGAATGAAACACTCAGATTTAGGACTTCTGAGCTAGAGAAATTAATTCAAACTCTAACCCTGTTGACTCTTTTAAAAATGTTATTATTTTTATTTTATGTGTATGAGTATTTTGCTTGCATGTATGCATGTGTCCCACATGCATGCCTGGTACCCACTGAAACCAGAAGAGGGCACTGGATCCCCTGGATCTGGAGTTAATGATGGTTTCTAGCTGCCATGTGGGAGCCAAACTTAGGTCCTCTGCATGAACAGCAAGTGCTTTTAGCCACTGAGCTAAAATCCTGTTGATTCTTGACTTAGAATTTATTACAAGTTATAGCGCACACTTGCACATATCTGCATATACTTGCATATATTTGTGAGTTTATGGTCAGCTAAAGGAGTGTGTGTGTGTGTGTGTCTGTGTGTGTGTGTGTGTTGGGGATAGGGTTTCGCTACACAATTCAGACTAGCCTCTAGCTCATAGTCCTTTTGCTGTTGCTGCCTCCTGGGTGCTGGGATTAGAGGGTACACTGTCATGGCTATATTTTTGTTTCCTTAAAATTATTTTGTCTATTTATTTGCCCCCCCCCCATGTGTGTTATTCATTTTCACGCATGCCAGTGTACAGTGTGTGGAGTTAGAGAGGACACTTGCGGAAGTCAGTTCTTGCCTTTCACCACATAGGCCCTGGGGCTTGAACTCAGGCCTTCAAGCTGCTTGGCAGCAAGCACCGTCACCCTCTGAACTATCTCTCTGGTCCCACATTCTGGTGTCTTAATATTTCTTTTTAACAGAACATTTCCTGGAGAGCTTCGTGTGAGTGTGTGTGTTGGTCACAGGGAAGTGCTCTGGGGATGAATACAGACAGACCAGCTGCTTCCCTACCCTTGAGGCCCAAACTCTGAGTCCTCAGGGGCCGTGGAGGGTCTGAAAAGAGAAGAACCACTGTTGTTTTTATCTTGAGCCAAGAAGTTAGATTTGCTCCTTGCACAGGGAAGGAGCTGCCAGCCCAGCACATGGCTTCTTCAGGCAGCAGAAGATGGTGTTCTGTGTGACTGTGGGCAAAAGAATATTTTTTTGCAGATGTTTATGTTTCCTTGGTCAATTCTCCTTGGGTTCTGTTTTTCCAACGTTAAGATAGTTTCATTGCTTTCTGTCTGCTTGGAACCTGATTTTGGCACTTGTAGGTGTACTTGCTTGATGCTGTTATTAATTCTCATGAGTCACGGATCCTAAACTGTCAGATGTTTACAAAGAATGCCTACTTGTTTCTGTCTTTCCAGTTCCTGTGATTTTAATATACTCCATGGAACCATGGTGAAATCACTGCCGGAATTTTTGCTCTTTTTATTTGTGTGTGTGTGCGTGCGTGCATGAGAGAGAGAGACCACTTTTGGTCTTGTTTCCAATTTTAGTTGCTTTTGTTCTGCTGGATGCTTTGCACCATCTTTCATTGCTTTTGTTCTCATTAGTAGCCTTTATTAAGGAAGTTGTATTCCATTTCCAGTGTTTAGGTGGTTGGCCATGGCCGTGTTAGTGTTTTAAAACTTTTAATATCTTTATAATTGTGTGTGTGTGTGTCTGTGTGTGTGTGTGTCTGTGTGTAGGCATGTGCCTGGGTCTGTAGGTGCCCACAGAGGCCAGAAGAAGGCATCTAATCCCAAGGAGCTGGAGTTACAGGTGGTTGTGAGCTTTCCAACATGGGTGCTGGGAACTGAATTGGGGTGCTTTGCAAGAGCAGTATGTGCACTTAACTACTGAGCCATCGTTCCAGCTTGTAATTGTTTAAAAATATTTATTTTATATTTATGTGTATGTATGTCTATATCATTTATATGCACCATGTGTATGCAGCTGTCCACAGAGGTCAGAGGGTGTTCGATCCTCTGGGTGGAGTTAGAGGAGGTAGTGAAAAGCCTGATGTGAGTGCTGGGTATGGAACCTGGCCCTCAGTAGGAGTGGTGATTAGTCTTAACTAACGACTGAGCCATTTCTCTAGCCACGGCATGCTAAATTTTGGAATCTCATTTTTTGGAGTCTTCTGGAGAGAGCACGCATATTTTCTTCTCTTCTTTTGCTAGTGTGAATTATTAACCAAATCTAAAGGAGTGAGGTGGATGAACCATTGCTTCTTTTTCTTTTGAAGTGAACCAGTTAAAATGATAAAGTTTCTATTTCTTGCAAGTCTGACAAAAACAAAAAGCTGCTTTTCTACCCGCAAGGTACTGTTTTGTGTTAGTAACGCTTCATTACTGACAAAATCTCTTAGAAAAACAACTTGAGGGGAAGAATTCCTTTGGCTCATCATTTCGGTCTGTGGTCACTTGACTTTGTTGCTTTTGGGCCCCTGTGAGGCACAACATCATGGAGGGAAAGATGTGGGGGAAAAAGTGATTCACTCACCACATGGTGGGCAGGAGGAGGAGACAGCGGTCAGGGTATGAGCTTTAAAGGTGTGTCTAAAGCCACCTGTTTCCACGTTACTAACAGCCCATTCAGCTCTGAACTCACAAATGAACTAGCCCAGAGCTGATGTCAGCAACCAGATGGCCAAAGTACCACCAGTCAAGACCTGCCTTTTAGGTTGTGAGCCTCTGGACCCATTTAACACCTAAGCCAGACATCAATAAAGAAGTTTTACATATTGATTTAGTTTACTTAAAATTTTCAGGCTTCTTTAGGATCCTTAAATCCACTTTGATTAGCTACTAGAAAGTGACCTACTTTCTTTAAAAAAAAACATAAGATTGATATAAGTTATATATTATATTCCTCTAAAACTTTTTCATTCATTATATAATTTTGGGATCTTTTTGACCTTTTCTTCCTAATGTCTTTAGTGATTCTGCTTGTTGACTTTTAGAAGCAGAACCTTCTATCTGTGACTCTGCTCCACGTCTGTGCCGCGCCTCACCCGTCCTTATTCTGTTCTTTCACGTGGTTTCCAAAATTGGAGGTTTTAACTTTAGTTCTTTTCACATATGAACATTTCCAAGGCTGTGAATTTTCCAGTTTCCCACAAGAATAGTATGTACTCCTTTAATCAATTTATCTGAAAACTTAAATTTCCATTCTGAGTTAGCCTTTTGGCCGATGAGCCACTTCAACGTAAGCCTTAAACGTCACAGGCCGTGTAACTCACGGGAGCCTTTAATTAGTGTTTGCGGTCAGGATAATGCCATTAGGATCTTTCTTTCTGCTACACAAGTCCAACCAGGGTGTGGGCCCAAGGTGCTTGATTTCGCCTTTTTATTTCAGTGGCCTCTTTATTCTGAGAATAAAGCTTAATTTTAAAAATCACTTCCCCCAAACTCATCAACACACTAAATATACGCCTTTCCAAGATCAAACTCCTTGTAGTAAGAGGGCCGTTCAGAGAACTTAGACCAAATCAATGTTGGAGATGCAAGCCTCAGGCCTTATTTTCAAACACAAAGCACAACCAAATGTGACCTGGAATCAGAGAAGAATCTCAGATATGAAAGAGCAAGAGACAACAAGCAGAATGTAAAGCTGTTTCTATAGAGACAAGACAGGGAGCACGAATGTCGACATATCAAATATTTATTTAAATAAAGGTGAACTGCAGGCATGAAAAAGGAAGAGAGAACAGTATAATTCTTAAAAGTAAACAAACAAACAATGACTACCAAAATAAAGTCTTACGCATATGGGTAGAACACAGAACCAAGAAAGCGGTCCACAAATCTCAATAAAGAAACCAGGACAAAAGATGGAAACATGGAAATAAAGACCAGATGGGTTCACTCATTGGATATGACTGAGGAAAATTCCAGAATGAAAGAAGAGAGGAAACCAAAGTGAGTAAAATATAAAAATAAATAACGTTTTCCAGAGCCAAAGAACAGGCCATTAGATGGAAAATACCATCTAGATGCCAAACCCAATGACTATGAAAGCTAACCACCATGGAACTCTAGAGCATCATGGATGGAGAGAATCTACAAACTACGGGAGGTGATCTAAGGAATAAGGACTATCTGAAGTGAGAGCAATCAGAATTCATTTGACTCCTCAAAACGATTCAATGCTAGAAAACAATACCATCCTCCAATATTTACAAAAACCATTTAAAATTTAGAATTCTATATTCAATCAGACAAGCCAGGAGCCATAAAACCACAGAAAAATCAAAGTGAATTCAGGGATAAGGAATCTAGGGTTGGATGCATGAGTAACCTCCTGATGAAAACCAGCCCAGTGTGAGGGGATGAATGGTTGAATGAACTGATGGTGAAGATAAAAGTGTGGGCATGGAATAAATACGCTGGGACACAGCACAAAAGTATCATAATGAAGGGATTTAGAGAAGAAAAAAATCATAGTAAAGTAGGGAGCAAGAGGAACACAAAGCTGTGCGCGGAGGGAACGGTGATAACGTGGTGTGGGCCCTACAGAGCATCACTACACAGCCCGGCACAGCCCAAACTCTACTGACTTTGTTTAACCACATGCTATAATGAGAGGAATGGGAGAGGGAAGATAAGGAGAATGTAAGAATCATCTAAAAGAGTAGGAATTAATGATACAGATCTCTGAGGCTTAATAACTGAACTAGCGACAGGGTAAGGTATCCTCACTTGGAAACCTAGAGGAATGGAGAGCAGTTTATTAGCTTGGATCAACAGCACAGCACGGGAAGGGCTGTGCTCACTGTGCTATTTGGTATTTTAAAACACATGCATATGTAAACGTGGTAGAATCTCAATATGCAAATGACCCAAAGCCATTATGCAAATTTAAGCATAATAATTGATGATGTTAATTGATGAGGCTTCATTTAGAAAATGAAGTTCCCATAGTCAGCTATTTTACTTAAGTTGAAGATTAAAATATATTTTAATAACGAGTGCTCCCAAGGTCATAGTGGCATGCATACTCTCATACAGTGATGTGTGATGTGAAATTTAAAGTAAGACTGTCCTTCAAGGCAGCAATATGTAATTTGTGTAAGGTAACAATCAATTGTCCAGTTTTGATACAGCACTTTCATTTTGTTTCAAAGAGATAATGAAGAAGCACATAAATATTAATGTACATCAGCTGGAGTCAATGTTTTATTTAAATTATTAAGGACCTTTATGTAAATTATGGTATGTCCATTCAGAGGGCTGTTCTCTAGTCATTAAAATGAGAATTACTAAAGTTTATGTAGAAAAGATTTAAAAATATAAAGAGGTGGGGATGGGGATTTAGTGATAGAGCGCTTGCCTAGCAAGTGCAAGGCCCTGGGTGTGGTCCTCAGCTCCAAACATATATATGAAAAAAGAAAAACAGAATAGGATACAAAACTCTGTAGATAGGACTATAGCTTGGTGGTAGCATGCTCAGCTAACGTGAATGAGGCCATTCACATAATAACAAAAAAGCAACAATAAAAACAACCATAGTTCGCTCTGTACCCTCTCTGTTGGAAAGGGAGAATTTCTGGTTTTAACAGTGGTGAACCAACAAGACCTGGCTTTTGCTTGTAAAACTAAAAAAAAAAAAAATCTTAAAAACAAAACTTAAAAAATTGTTTTCAGACACTTTAAATAAGCCATGATCTGAGAAGGCAAGGAAAGTGGGCTCTCTGATTGCCCAGCTTCCATCCAGAGACCTG